>NC_142573.1:3015000-3675000 GCF_041283825.1 Pyrus communis | reverse complement strand
ATACTTTTTCTGGGATACTCCTTGCAAATACGAAGAAAGACAGCTCACCGCAGAGGAGAGGCATTGATCCGGTCATGAAGCCCACCTCCAATTCTAAGTTTCCAATAGAAGCAGCTCCGTGGAGGCAGCCACACAGAAGCAAAGGTTCTCAACGATCAGATTTCAAGCAACAAGAAGAACCTATAAAAGCTCCAAATACATCATCTTCAGTATATGGTGAAATGGAAAAAAGGCTGGCAGATCTTGAGTTCAAAAAATCAGGAAAGGATCTCAGAGCTCTTAAGCAAATACTTGAAGCGATGCAGAAGACGAAAGGAATGACAGATACAGGAAAGGATCACGCCTCAAATTTTGCATCTCAAATAAGCAACAAAAGCATTTCTTTGGACAGCACAGTATCAGCAAGCCAGAGATATCTACAAAGTAACATATCAGTTCCTGCCACGGCCAAGGGTTCCCAATCTCCAAAGAGTTATAAATCACCCACTGTCATACTGAAACCAGCTAAACTCATTGATAAAACCCACAGCTCTGCTTCCATGGTGAATTCCATGAATGACACATTGGGTCTTCGGAAGCTTCGGACCAGTGACCCTGGTGATAACAGAAAGGGATTGGTCGACAAGAAAACAGCCAAAGATCTGACACCAAGGAACAATCACGTCAGAGATCTTTTCAATCGACAACTCCATTCCACTGATGATAATTCTAACACAAGAACTTTGAAATCTGCACAAAAACCAAAGGCATCGCAAACTATGAGTGAAGAAAAAGTCACCAGCTCAAGTAGGAGTCCAGGAGTCACGAGCCCGAAAATGCAACAGAGAAGACTTGGATTGGAGAAGCAATCTCCTCCAAACACTCCATCATTGAATTCAAGCATGACGAGAAGGCAACACACCAGGCAGTCACTAGAAGCAACCACCCCAGGTAGAAAACTTGGGCATAAGACACCCAATTTGCATCAAAGTAATGTGCAACTGAGGGAGACTAGCACCAAGACGAGAGATATGAGTCATCACGACGATTCCACTTCTCAGCAATCTGGGAGCACCATCAGCTTGGCCTCGCATACAGACACAGACGCCACAAGCATTCATCAATCAGATACGATCACAGGCACGCATTTCAACAAGCATAACCAAAAAATAAAGGTAAGGGTGTCCTAGTTCTCATTCATTCCTGTAAGCTATTTTCTTATCTGGGTTCACAGATGTTCTGTTTTCTTTCCCACAGCACCCAGCAGTGGGGTTGATTGATGACAGGTCAATGGCAGAAACTAGGAAAGCTTCCTCCGAACAACCAAGCCCTGTCTCTGTTCTTGATTCCACATTCTATCGCGATGACTCACCATCTCCAGTGAAGAAGATATCAAGTGCCTTCAAAGGTATAGTTCTTGTGCAACTGAGCCCTTACATGTAGTACAGAATGCAAGACGTATATTAAATTTCCTCGAATTTCTTGCTGCAGACGATGAAGCACAAATTCTGGAGATAGCAGAGTATGACCCAATGAACCAAGCTCTGTTATCCAACAACACAATGCCCAGTCTTGGGGCAGAAATTGATCATAAAAGATTAGAGAACCTGATTCAGAATCATCGATGCATGAGCAGGACACATGAGGACCCCATCACTGGTCCCCTCTGTGACAGTACAAATCCAGACCACATGTACATTTCAGATATATTGCTGGCATCAGGTATTCTCGGGTACCTTGAATCTGCCTGGACAACCAGTGAGCTGAACACATCAGACCACCTGATCAACCCTAATTTGTTCCTTGCACTGGAAGATATCAGAACAAATACAATGCCTTCTGATCTCCAGCCTAAACCTGATGAGAAAATTCAAAGAAAACAAGTATTTGAGGTTGTTAATGAATTCCTTGTTCACAAACTAGTGGTGGGAGATTCTTTGAAGCAGTGGTTCCCACCAAACAAGCTGGCAGATGGGAAACCAAGAAGCCAGCAGCTTCTGAAAGAATTGTGTTCAGAGGTTGATCAGCTACAGAGAACGAACTTGAATGGCAGCCTGGATGACGAGGATGAAAGTTTGAGAAACATCTTGTTAGAAGATTTCACGGATAAAGCAAAGAACTGGACAGAGTGTGACAGTGAAATTCCTTCTGTAGTGTTGGATGTCGAGCGGTTGATCTTTAAAGATTTGATAAATGAAATTGTGAGTGATGATTCAGTTGGCCTGCATGGTTGGTCCGGTGGGCATTGCAGGCAACTTTTTTCTGAGAAGGGGCTAAGGAAATATTGATTTCAAAAACTCAAATGGCAGCTTAGATGATGAGGAAGATAGTTCGTGAAGCATCATATCGCCAGATAACACATCAATCAAGGAATTGGGCGGATTGTGACGGTTAAATTCAGGGTTTGGTGTCGGATGGTTGATCTCTAACGCTCTGTAACTGAAGTTTTGAATGGTGGAGATGTAGCTGGTTTGCACATGGTTAGTGGTAGGCATTGCAGACTTGCCAAGAAGGGGCAGTTGATAACATTGATCTTTTCCATCAAAAAGAATATTCTTATGTAGTCTTAATCATTTCCTTGGAGTCCTTTACCTCTTTTGTTTTTCTTTTCCAGGTTTTGTTGGATAGAACAGGAGAGGGAGGAATATTTTATTTTAAGGTCATAACTATTGTGTAGTTTTTATCTTCTGTAAAGCCACAAATAACTACTGGTAAAAATTTAGTCTCTAGCATGTAAATCTTTGATAGAGGACACAGATCTATAATACAATTATGGTGTATGCATCTTTCCCTTCCAATTTCTCATTCCAGTTACGCGCAATTTATTGGACAGGAAAACACATTCAACCTTTCTCTGCTCTATAAATAAGAAACTAAACATCAATTTTGACTCTGTTTCGTTTACACGTTGATAAATCAACAAAGTACACAACAGATTAGCAATAATATAATACTTGTGCACGCATTGAGAGTAGTATCATAAAATAACGAAAACAAAATAACTTCTATTAGAAAGAATCATTAACTGGTGTATCACTGCAACTGACACTAACATACCTTTGAAACTCGTTAAAGTGGGAAAATTCCCTCCAGAATTTTGTAATATCCATTGTACAATGTCCAGATGCAGACAACTATGCGAGCCAGCTTCCACTGCCAGTATCCTAAAACAAGTGTACAAATTCTAGTAAAAAAACAACCTAATTTACAACTCAGCAAGCTCCTCTGGGTTTTCCATGGAATCCTTCAGAATTTTCTCAGCCCTCCTTTTCTTTTCATCCTTCTCAAATTCTCTTTCAAACAAGGAATAGGTTTTCCGAAAACCCTTGTTGTATGGGCTCGAATGAAACGTAGTACTTAAGGACTTCTTTGCAATTCCAACCTTAAATTGCACAATTGGTCTTCTGCTCACAAGAATCTCTTTCTGCCCCTCCTCTGATTCACATGATCCACTCTTCATTGTTTCAATAGCTGGAGCAAGGGTCTCCAGCAGTGAACACTGATTCAGGACATGGTTCTCAGCAACAACATTTCCCGCTGTGGCTTCACTTGAAATTTTAGATGGAAAAGCAACATGAGATACATCCGTCTCCCCATATTGCAGAGGAATAGCAAGAAAAGGGTTACTTTCTCTTGCTTGTTTTGCCTTATCAGCATCTTCAGACTCAACAGAGGGTCCCTCCGACCCGTTGCATAACAGCCTCCGCTGCAAATTGAATAGAGACCGCTCCACATTTCTCTGTTGTTTTTCTTGCTCAACCATATCAGTTTGAGGTTCTATAGCTCTCTCATTCAATATGGGTGACTGGGCATATGTATGTGGTTCAGGAAAAGCAGGCAACCAACTAGGTATATGCTCACCAGGTGTCTCTACGCCGCTTTGCCAAAAACTAGGATTCAGATTTCGGTCCTTAACAACTGGGAATTGAAGAATAGAGTAGGAAAATGGAATATGCTCAGTTTCAGCAACATACTGAGCAATTTCCCTAACTGTCCCTGAACTTGTAAGACAATGATCAACATCTGAAGCACCTAAAAATCCCTGCACCAAGCCCAAATCTTCCAACCCTTGAATGATATCAAAAACATTGCATTCCGTTCTACCAGCTAAATTAGCATATAAATGTGCAGTCTTTCCAATGTTATGAATGTACTGAACAGCAACATCAGAGAGGTTTTCGAGAGCAGACAACTGGAACGTCTGAAACCCCACTATCTCACATACTTGCGCTATTGCAATCTTTGCAATTGCTCGTGCAAAGTCATCACCACTCGATTTTCTCTGTGTTCTATTGTGTTGTTCATGCTCTCTTCGACTCTCCACACCCCCATCGGTCATATTCAACCCCTCATATCAGGCCACCCAATGCAGTATAATCAAAACCAACATTCTTCGTGAAACCCTGCCAAACCCCACCTTATCTACCCGCCAAAAATCATCAATTTATCGATTATCCCTCGGTGTTCTTCCTAAGAAAATGCAAGAAACAAACAACATAAGATAAAAGAACTTCACTGAGCTGGACCTGATACAACGATTTGATTTTTTTTTTTTCGTTTCGGTTATGAAATCTTTTCTCAGCGAAAGGGAGCTTCCAATCAATGGAACTACTAGCCGTTACAAATTACAAAAACAAAATGCAAAAATATTTATATAAAAAAAAATGAATCAAAGCTTAATATTCTGGAGCTTTCTCGAAATTAAAAAAGCAAACCCTAAAACTTCTGACCTGGAATTCAAATCAAACCAATTGAGTTGAAAAAAAGGCGCAAACTACAGAAAGAAAGAAACTTTGAGGAGGAAGTTTACCGGTGAAATCCACGCTTTTACGATCCAATTGAAGCACCGGCGGAGCAGAGGCTGAGCTCAGAGATACGGCGGCGCTCGGAACACCGTTCGATCCGAATTGAGTGCATAAAAGGAAAAAAAAAAAAAAAAAACCGTTTCTTTGAAGAGAGAGATTGAATTTTGTGGTTGGGCTAAAACCCTAGAAAAACCTCTGGATCGAGAAGGGCGTTGAAGCTTGTATGGGAGTTTGGGAGCTCTCAAGCTTGTCACCACTTGCGAACGAGAAGAAGGGAATCGGGGAGAGGGGGAGAGAGAGAGAGAGAGGGAGGGAAAGGAGAGAGAGAGGTTTTTCCACGACTTGTCGTTTTTAGAGCGAGGACTGATGAACTTTGCGACAAGTAGTATAAATCTTTCTCCCGGTGTCTTAAGGATGCTTGAAACACATTTCGGTCAAATTACTTGTTTTTACTTAAAAAAATAATAATAATTAAATAAATTGAGGGTAATAATTTTCACACTCAATTTCTCTTACCTCATTTTCTCATTATTTTTGTTACTTATTCAGTCCAACGACTAAAAGTGCAGAATAAAGAAAGATGAGTGCGAAAATCACTTCAATAAATTCATTTGATCATTTACGAATTGAGACTCTAATTGTTGATAAAGCCACATGCAATAAGTGCGCCGGTTTTTTTTTAAGTTGGCTGGATCAAATTCAAAGATCATTAGCTGCCAATTTTAAGTTGTTGAAACAATTGTTAATTATGTTAGTTTTGCGTAATTTTTTGGGGTACCTAGAAACACTAAATATCAACGTTTTTGAAGCTGTTGGATTAAGACATTGAATTTGATCAACGGTCAATTGTGCAGTACACTCAATGCATGCATGTATCAAGTAGGAACAGTAATTTTGCCTTCAAATTCTCATCAACACCAGGTTCGAAAGATGTGTGAACTATGATCAATCACAGATCAAGACTTGACGACCATGATGAGAGATTGACGGGACTAGATCAGAAGGTATGAGTGATTTTGGATTCACGGTAAGTAGAAAGAACAGAAAGGAACAGAAAGTACGAGTGATTTTTATTTTATTTTTATACTACTGCTTAATTTGCCTGAAATGAATCAGATCGACTTCACTTTCTATGTTTTCGTAACTTCATTTGTCTTGGCCAATCCTCTTTTCTTGATTGTTATGCGCCAACTGCATGGAACAGTGCTACTCCTGTGCCTCCTGTAACAGTACTGGTCCATCATATCTATGTAAAACAAATTAAGCAGGGAGGCAACACATAAAGCTTTTGCAGTTCTAACTACTTGTACTGCTCATCAACTCCTGACGAAGGACTTGTTATACTAAATCTGCTTAACAAAATTCATTCGCAATCATGTATATCTTTTTACGGTCTCGACAAAAAAAAAAAAAAATTCATATTTTTACGACAAAAATCTATAATGCATTGGTGAGTACTATACGTTAAGGCATTGAACGATTGGATTTTGACAATTTCAATCTAACTGTTCAAACACTGGTGCACTCATAAACAAGTTGTTGTAGAAATGGAAATGGCTTCTAACCGTTCAAACATTTGTGTATCGATCCAGTACACCAGTGTGATGTAGAAAGGGAAATGACTTCATTTTTCTTCCTTTACACACACTGTTTATTTGTCTCATTGGATTCTCTTTTATTTATTAATTCAATGTGCACAAGGAGAAATTTGGTGTATGAAAATAACTTCATATGCAGATAAGTTTTTGATAGTTTCTTATGATGTAAACAGCTGGGTTCAAGGACACATGAAATGCATGCCCTAGCTAGAGATATCATATTCTCTTAACACCAGATTCAAATTAACTGCTCTAGTTCAACATATAGGTAATAATTCCAACACAAAACACTCATAACCCTATATAACTAGCAAAATTGTCAATCCAGCACCAGATTTCTTGCAAGTAAATATATATATATATATATATATATATATATATATATATATAATTATGTTGTCTTGTGTATGTGATGTTGACACTAGCTACTGCTCTCGTAATCACACTCTAGGTCGTACAATTAAAGCCTGCAGACTCTCTTCTTACTTACTTTACCTCCCTCTCGATCAGAAGCCTATTCAACTGGTAATAATATACACTACTACATTTACTCGATCCTGTCATGTTTGCAGTCCTGCCTGATGTCTAGCAGAAATTAAAAAGAAAACAAGCTTAGACATTTCAGGTCGCTCCTTCTACAATCTCTCGATCTCTCTCTCTTTCTCTAGGGTTTTAAATCTTTCTTTACAGTTTTTTTTTTTTTTTTTTTTTTTTTTGGTAAATAATCTTTGTTTACAGTTGCTAGCTTAGTTAGAGAGAGAACAATTAATGATAGTTTGCAGAGAACAATCTCGCGAAGTTGTATATATCTGAAATAAGGCCATCCCCACGCATACATAAAGAGATAATGCCATGGCGCACAATTCCATTGGCATTTAGTTATACAAAACTAATTTGACTCTAACAACATAGCATACACCGAATCTAACTGACATTCAGTCGAATATGAATAATGAACACAATGTGGCTTCACACCATTACCAATGCTCCACTCGAATTTATGCTCGAAAACTCTCTTTCTTATTACTTTAATTTCAAATGCAAATGTCAAATAATATAAACCAAAATAAGTAGGAAATCAAATCATATATAGCATCTTTAATCTGAAATGAACATTAATAAGAAGACTGACTAAACCCCGTAAAGTAAGATGTGTTCTTGTACCTTTGCCTGCGCTCCCTAGCTATACCTAGCTCCCATTTAAGAAATACCAATCTGAGCCATTAAAGCAAGCTTGTTAGCCTTTCATGAGTCTTTGAATTACAAGCATCAGTACGCATCATCGATGCAGAGGCCCCTGATCGTTATTTGGCTGATGACCACTTCCAGTGTTGTTTGAAGAATGCACAAGCTTAGTCACCATACTCAAATGGGGTGCTCTCAGAGTTTGGCTACTAGGGTATAGAGCTGGTGTAGATAGAGAATTGGGCAATAGGTTTTGTGAAGTACTAGTACTACTACTTGAGTTGAGCAATTGCAAATGGTTGAATTGTCTTGGATCTATCTCTCCTGTAGCCGCCGCGTTATGCGAAGGAAAATAAGATTGTGTCGTTGATAAAGACAATGTGGATGGCAACGAGAGGACATTAAGGAAATTGTGGAGATCTGTAGTTTGGGATTGGAATCCATGGCTTCCTAATTGAGATAGTGGAAAACTTGAAGTCTGATGAGGATGATCCCAATTTTGATAATCATAAGGCATATTCGTAGAACTATTCAGGAGACCTGGAAAGAACGGAGGGTTGGTAGTACTACCTCTGGTTAAGAATGTGTTTGATGAATTACCATCAATATTATTGCCTGCTTGTTTTTGATCATCTGATATTCCAAGATTATCTTTCCGTTTTCCTTCCTCCTCCTCATTTCTTGTGTCTCTTGCAATTTCTTTCGACTTCGCTCGCCAAAGAGCATCCAAATTAGTAGGCCAAACATTTGATCTATCTATTCCACTGCTAGGGCCTTCTCCTCTATGATTATGAGATAATTGGGGATGAGCATTGGTTTGATCATCATGAGATGAAGTGAGCACTAATGATGGATGATTTAAACCAAAAGTCCCGGGTGGTGGCATTGGCAGCGGAGGAAGTTCATCGATTTCATGCTTAGCGGCATCAAGCAACCAATCGACAACCTTGCTAGGCTGGTTAAGACCAAGCTTTTCTTGAAGATCATACAATTGGATTGCAGTGGGTACTGATAGCCTCACCCGCCGATCTCGAAGCCCTCTTATGGTGCAAACCTTGCTATGCCTGTCCTTTCCTCCAAAAGCTCGGGACACACGTACAATCCTTGGATCCTTCAACCTTGGCCATGGAGTTGATGAACGAGATAAATTAGGGTTTGATGAGATTTTATTAGCTGGTTCATCACGACTTGCACTGCCAGCTCCTGCTTCTTTTAAATCTGCTTCACTAACGAGACTCTTAATCATCTTCTGGACTCTCTCGTCATTGGTTCATCATTTCAGCTCAAAACGCAGATTTCTATTCTCTTTGCAATGATAACTTCACTTCACGAATTAATCATGATATGCTTCTCTTCTTCATGTGCTTTCTCTTTTTATCATAATCTGGTACACCATCAATCATGAAAGAAATGAATTATAAAAAAAATAAAAATTATAAAAAAGTGTTTCCTACTAATTAAGCTAGCTAATATCTATGACATATATGTGATGATCCACAAAATTAAAAACGAAACTAATATATATACAGCTTTCATGAATTGTTTCATGACCGAAATTGAAAAGGAGCTCAAAAGAAGAAGCGATTCACAAGCTGTAGAAATGTTTAGTTAAGGAAGTCCAAGTTCACTTGTCTCGCGTATATTTATTAATGGAATTAAAGCAAAGCAACAAATATAAAGCTAGGTATGTGATGCTAATTATTTTATAATTATGAAGTATTCTAGGGTTACCCAACCAACATATTACTTGAAATTGACCCAACTTACATGAAAGTAAACATTTTCTGCTTCTTGTTTTGCAGACAGTTTTCGGTGCTTGGTGAGTTGAATACACAGTATTACACAGAATGGCAAAGAAAGGTATGTGGTTGTGATTTTCTCAACTTGAAATTGGCTTTGTGAGTTTAGTAGAGAACTACTAAAATCAACCAAACAGCCGTCTGTACTTTTGAAGATTAAATTATTCTGCAAGTATGTGGAGAATATGAGAATAAAACTTGCTGAAGAAGAAGTAGAGAGAACCGTTTGAGAGGAAAAAGTAAGGCGCCGGAATTCCACCGACCATGCCCAAGGAAAGCTAAAGCAGTGGTACATACAATGCCACGTGGCACTCTCACCATCAGCTCAAACGAATGTGGGTGTAGCTATGGTAGCTAGTCGATATCTCATCATTTCCTCATCACGCATGCATAAGGTTAAATAATCATTAATTGTGACAAAATAGGAGTTAATTAACTATGATTTAGGAGTTAACTGAAGATGAATTTCAGACTTTTATTTCACACGGTATGTTCTAAGTACGATACTTTATGATATTAAATCACATGATGATGACTATGAGAAGGCTGAATGTCTTTATAAGTCTTCTTGATCCCTGAAAAAGTGGGTTGTGGTTAGTGCCGTAGCCATGATTTTGAAAAATGGGGTCATTATATCAACCAAAAAAACTTCATTAGCCATTCATTGAGCACTTACGAAGCACTATCAATTCCTGTCAACATATGTCGAAAGTTTATGCTAACGTATATCACAACTACTATTATTAGTAAATGCTTGTCTAGAGTTGATGCATGATACTGTGGAGTAATGTTGAAGATTGCCTAGGCTTTTCAACTAAGGTATTTAATTGAGCACATGATCGCACACAAGAAGAGAGAAAAACTAAAGAATTTCATCGAGCACATGATTGCACAATAGAGTCGCACACATGAAGTAGAAGGGGGAGATTGTAATTTAGTTTGCCGTAGGTGTTTATAAGGGTCAAATATAATACACAAACAAATATACATGGAGTTTTCAAAATTGTTGGGGTCAAGGACAACTAATGACCCTATGCTAGCTCTACCACTGATTTCGTGATGAAGCCACCAACTGATCTCTCTTTTTTTTTAAAGAAGAAAACAAGGATTTTTTTTTTTTTTTTTTATCCAAAGAAAACTAGGATTTAAGAGGGCTATTAAACTTAAAATCTCTACCTAGCTGCTCAAATCACATTATATATGATACGCCTTGTAGGCAACATAATTGATTTATACTTGGTGATAAGTTGAAGCTGCTAATAATTATGTATATGCATGAAATACAAAAGTAGGAAATTTCACTTGGGGGACCACATGGATGCATGTTGCACATTCGAAAGTGGTGAGTGTTGCTTTATCGACAATTAACGAAAGATTTTAGATATATCACTTTCATATGCACGCCTAAAGTACCAAAAAAGATGAACATGTTCATGCGGACAAAGTAGCTGAAGTTTTCCTCCCATATCCAAATACTCAAGATGGGTGGTAATGATTCGATGGCCGGCATATATATGTTGTGTTGTGTAAGTACACTTCAAATATATGAATCCAATTAACCAATCATTGGAATTGACATGCCTAACAAAATATATTTCTCACAGTTTACTCTCTAATTGCATCACGCAGTTGAACTATCCCCTCTTTGTTTTTATGCCTCTTTTTAATGTATTTTTCTTATTTCTTATTTTGTACATGAAGAGTAAAGTTTATGTCCTCAATCGTCTATCTAGGTGGAATGCTTTTTCTAATTCAATAAAATATCAAGGTTTCTTGAAAAAGAAAAGCATCACACGCTTGAACTATAGGGGAGGACAAAGAGAAGAAAATAGATGGACAAGTGACGTGGTGTAATATGTAAAGGAAAATCAAGCAACACCTTGTAACATAATATGAAAAATAAAGATGGCAAAATTCCAGAAAATATCCTCAAATTTAAAATCTTTTAAACCTAATGACAGAATTTGACTCAAAATAATCATGTGTTACTGAGAAAATGTGAGTTTGGCTCATCTCGCTCTTTTTATTTTATTCAAGAAACGAAATCTGAAAATAGTTTTTGCTGTTAGTGAACTGGCCTATCAAGCTGCTCCTCAATCATTAGCCAACTGTTCTATGTCAACAAGCAGATTACATATGAAGATTAAGTTTGGATTAGAAAGATGTATATATCCACATGTATCATGGGCTACAAAAATTTGTGGTATATATACTCTGAGCATTAGCATGTGTATGATAGGTACTTCGGACAATGAGAGGTTACCTAATAGTTGAGGGACCAATACATGCATGCCTTTTCTTTTGAATGACCGAATAGTGAGTTCGAATAGGACCACACGACTTTTTATTGCAGAGAGATATGCACGAAGTAATTTATGACTTGCTGACCTAGCAGCTGACAACCTAGCTACCCAGCCGTAACGAAATTGCATTGCTCTTTTCAACAAAATGAAGTTATTAAGCCATTGGAAGTAATAATACCAAAAAAATAAAAAAAAATAAAAAGCCATTGGAAATAATGATCTTCTCGATGAACTACAGAGACGTATGCAAGGTTCTTTCTCAATTGTTAATTTTTAGTCCTTAAACGTCAAATGTTAGTGCTTGAACCTCCAGAATGATTAGGTCTTTTCTGTTTGAAGAGGTAATCGTGATCAAAACTCCAAAACCCTAATTGCAATATGGCACCGGATCCAAAAACCCTAATTTTAATTATCCCAGAAGTTAACTGAGAACACTAACAAGAAACTTCAAAAGCCCCCTAAACTTTGAAATCCCTAATTACGTACTTCAGAATTCTCAGCGGAAGAGTTTTCTGTTGGTATTCAGTTAGAGCTGCACTGCATACATAGTTATTTCACATATGACATATACAGGGAGCGAGTAACACTGCAGCCTGCGTATGTGTTTGAGAGTGGAGAAAATTAAACAGAGAGAGGCCCTTCACTGCTTCTTTTGCAGGGGGAAGAAAGAGACAGGACAGAAAGACCTTTAGGGTTTTCGTCTCTGTGTGCAAAGAGCTCTAAAACAAGCAGTACTGGTGGGCATCTCAAGATCGGGCACAGTACGTACAGAGCTATATGTTCATAAACTGACCATGAAGGGCGTTGGCCCCAATAAATGGTCCCTGGATTCCAGACACAAACCTTCTGCCACCTCTTGAGTCATCACGCTCAACCTTCTGAATCTACCCGCAATATGTTATTCGTTCCAATTTTTTTTTTTTCCCCGACCAGCATGTCTCTTGAACGTTTTGAATGTTAATCTAGAAGAAAAGATTGTTCACTTTTAACAAAAAATCACATTTTTACCTTTCCCTAATACTATTTACTACACTTTTATTTGTCATTTTTCATTAAAACTAAAAAAACATTTAAACTTTTCGTTAGTTTTCCTATTAAAAAAGCCACAGAAACCAGCCATCGCCGACCATCACATGTCGCTGGCCTAGACAAGGGTGGAGCCATAAATTTTTTTATGGATGGACTAGCTAAAAATTTACCCTAAAATTAAATGTGTTATAAAAGGATTAAAGTTTGAGAGATAACCTTTTAAGTGGTGGGTGCAAGGTAGATGTAAAATGCCACACTAAAATTATAGCACAGGCAGATAACAAATAAAAGGGCAGAGGAGTAGATGATGTTACTGATATTTTTCTCTAGTTTTCTTTCTTCTTCTTATTTTCTTGTAACTTACAAACATGCGGAGTGCTCTATTTATAGAGCGTCTCCAAACTGATGCAGTTAATGCATCCTGAAATTTAAAACGTATCATCTGACATTACAATTCAATTTCCAATTTCACTTTGCATGGGCATTGAAAACTTTGCCCATGCAGAAGACTTTTGCTTTGTGGGCATTCATTGCCATCAGACATTAGACTTTTCAACACTCCCCCTTGGATGCCCACATATCAACATGAGTTGCCTCGTTAAAACCTTGCTTGGAAAAACCCAGTGGGAAAAAACCATAGCGAAGGAAAAAGAGTACAACTTTTCCTGGATCGTTGATATAGTGTCAAGTATGCTTATGTTGCCTCGTTAAAACCTTGATAGGAAAAACCCAGTGGGAAAAATCCTAATCGAAGGAAAAAGAGTACAACAAGCATGTATCATGGATACTCCCCCTGATATGTATCTCCCCCTGATTCCGCATTTTCCAAATTTAGCTGTTTGGTAAGTCGACGTAATCCGATGCCTTGCACTAACTTCTGAAATGTGCACTTTGGTAGAGATTTGGTGAACAAGTCTGCCAGATTTTCATTTGAACGGATTTGTCTGACTTCAATAACTTTAGCCTTCTGAAGCTCATGTGCACTGAAAAACTTTGGAGATATGTGTTTAGTCTTATCGCCCTTGATGAATCCTTCCTTCATTTGGGCAACACAGGCTGCATTATCTTCATGGATGACAGTTGGATTGTCTGTCTTCAAAGTTAGACCACATGAATTCCGAATATGATGGATCATTGATCTTAACCAAAAACATTCACGACTTGCTTCATGTAAAGCAAGTATTTCTGAATGATTTGAAGATGTAGCAACTAATGTTTGCTTGGTTGAGCGCCATGAGATTGCTGTATCTCCATTCTTAAACACATATCCAGTTTGTGAGCGGGCTTTATGCGGATCAGAGAGGAAACCAGCATCTGCATATCCAACAAGGATCTGGTCATCTGTGGAGTTCTTTGAGTAGAAGAGACCCATGTCTGTTGTCCCACGAAGGTATCGCAATACATCTTTGATACCCTTCCAATGGCGAATTGTTGGAGCAGAGCTATACCTTGCTAACAAATTAACTGAAAAGGCTATATCTGGTCTAGTACATTGTGCTAAATACAACAAAGCACCTATTGCACTCAGATATGGTACTTCTGGACCAAGGACCAGCTCATCATCTTCTTTTGGACGAAATGGATCTTTCTTAATGTCCAAAGAACGAATGACCATTGGCGTGCTTAGTGGATAAGCCTTGTCCATACCAAATCGCTTCAGAATTTTTTCAATGTAAGCTGATTGGTGGACCAAAATTCCACTAGCGCAATGCTCGATCTGCAGGCCGAGACAATATTTTGTTTTTCCAAGGTCTTTCATTTCAAATTCGCTTTTCAGATATTCAGCAGTTTTATTGAGCTCTTCAGGAGTCCCAACTAGATTCATATCATCAACATATACTGCCACTATAGCGAATCCAGAATTGGATTTCTTAATGAACACACAAGGGCAAATAACATTGTTGATATACCCTTCTTTGATCAAATACTCACTGAGACGATTATACCACATTCGTCCAGATTGCTTCAGACCATACAATGATCGCCTTAATTTGATCGAGAGCATACCTCGTGGTTTATTACTTGTTTCAGGCAACTTAAGTCCTTCTGGGACTTTCATATAGATGTCAGTATCTAATTCTCCATATAGATACGCAGTGATGACATCCATAAGTCGCATGTCAAGTCTTTCTGAAACCACTAAACTTATTAAGTAACGAAACGTAATTGCGTCCATTACAGGAGAGTATGTCTCCTCATAATCAATTCCAGGTCTTTGAGAAAAACCTTGTGCAACGAGTCGTGCTTTGTATCTTGCGATCTCGTTTTTCTCATTGCGTTTCCTTGTGAATACCCATTTGTAACCCACGGGGTTTACACTAGGCGGGGTTTGGACTACTGGTCCAAAAACATTCCGCTTTTCCAAGGAATTTAATTCTGCCTGAATTGCATCTTTCCACTTAGGCCAATCATGTCTCTGTTTGCATTCATCAACAGAACGGGGCTCAATATCATCACTTAAGATGATTTCAGTGGCTACTGCAAATGCAAACATATCATCGATGATTATTTCATTTCGATCCCACAATTCATTTGTACATGCATAATTTATGGAGATTTCTTTACTTTCATGTACTTCTGTCTCTTCAGGGACAGATGTCTCATCAAGGACATTTTCTTTTTCTGGAAGTCCAGAATGATGAATTGTGGATGTATCATTCATTTTCTCTTCCTGAATGATTTCATTTGGATTCAGTTGTGCCCTCGACTTTCTCTTTCGAGGAGCTGAATCTTTTGAACCTTGGGGTCTACCACGCTTCAGGCGTGCACCAGATGAATCATTTGCTGCCACTTTATTTTGTCCAACAGGGACATCAATTCTTGCAGGTGCATTTGCAGCTGGTATATGTGATTTTGTCACTTTCATAGCATCATTAAATGCATCTGGCATTTGATTGGCAATTCTTTGAAGATGAACGATCCTTCTCACTTCATTTTCACATTGAATGTTGCGAGGATCAAAATGAGACAAGGTGGGAACAACCCATGTCAGCTCTTTCCGTTCTTCTGGAACGGTCTTTTCTCCCCCTAACAACGGGAAAATTGTCTCATCAAAATGACAATCAGCAAAACGAGCTGTAAACATATCACCTGTCAAGGGTTCCAAATATCTAATGATAGATGGTGAATCAAAACCCAAGTAAATTCCCAGTCTACGCTGAGGTCCCATTTTAGTGCGTTGCAGCGGTGCAATAGGCACATAAACAGCATAACCAAAAACTCGTAAATGGGAAATGTTTGGCTGATGTCCAAACACGAGTTGTACTGAAGAGTATTGATGGTTGGCTATAGGTCTCAATCGAACCAATGATGCAGCATGTAAGATGGCATGTCCCCACGCAGAGACTGGCAATTTGGTTTTCATAAGCAGAGTGCGAGCTATTAACTGAAGCCGCTTGATCAATGCTTCTGCTAAACCATTTTGAGTATGGACATGAGGAACAGGGTGTTCAACATCAATGCCCAATGTCATGCAATAATCATCAAAGGTTTGAGACGTAAATTCACCAGCATTATCAAGTCGGATAGACTTAATGGGATAATCTGGGAACTGTGCTCGTAACTTAATTATTTGAGCAAGAAGTTTCGCAAAGGCTACATTCCGAGTAGACAAGAGACAAACATGTGACCATCGGGTAGATGCATCAACCAAAACCATAAAATATCGAAATGGTCCACATGATGGTTGAATAGGCCCACAAATATCCCCTTGAATTCTTTGCAGAAATGATGGGGATTCAGCATCAACCTTTAGTTGAGATGGTCTAATTACCAATTTCCCTTGAGAACAAGCTTTGCAAGGGTTATCATTTAAGGCAGCAATGTGTCTGCTCACTAATGGATGTCCATTAGAGTTGGTAATGATCCTACGCATCATGGTAGATCCTGGATGACCCAGACGGTCATGCCAAAGCATGTAAACCTTTGAATCAATGAACTTCTGGTTCATGACAGTATGTGATTCAATTGTCTTTATGTATGTATAATATAATCCACTCGACATACCATGCAACTTCTCCAATATACGCTTCTGGGTATCATTGGAGGTAATGCATAGATACTCCACATTTTCTGCACTTTTTGTTTCAATGTGGTATCCATTTAGACGTATGTCTTTGAAACTCAACAAATTTCGAGTAGATCGAGTAGCATACAATGCATTATGTATGGACAATATTGTTCCATTTGGTAACATAATCTGGGCTTTCCCTGAACCTTGAATTACATCTGAAGGTCCTGATATTGTTGTTACCCCTACTCTTGTAGGTATTAAGCTTGAGAAATACTTTCGATCACGAAGTATTGTATGTGTGGTTGCACTGTCTGCAAGACAAATATCTCCGCCATTTCTCATGTTTTGAGAATAACCACAATTTTTATCCATGCTCTCTGAGTAAGAGAAAAGCAAGTTATAACAAGAAAATTTACATGCCACTTTTATTGAATCTGAAAATACTACAAGTTCAGCATAATAAAAGTACATTAATGATTCAATCGGACCGATATACTTCATTTCTCCTTTCCACAATATAGTCTGAAACATCTAGATGAGTTGTGTTCAACTGCCCTGATAAGTCGAACACTGGATCAGGTATATCCATTGGTCTAGCCTGGTCGAGAAAGTTGGTCTCGACACCCTTCTCCTTGAGGGAGGCTTGATACAGATCCACTAGATGTTTTGGGGTACGACAAGTACGCGCCCAATGCCCATTGCCACCACACCTATGGCAGGCTCCTTCAGAGTTTCTAGGAGCATGGTTCATATGAGCTTTGCCTTTGTGGCGATTCACATTTTTGAAGCTCGGGCCTGAATTATGCCTCGGAACCTGGTTGTGAAACTGAACTCCATGGTTCTTGCCTTTCCTATTCCATCGACCTCATTTGTGGCCACGTCCTCGTTTATGATTATCACCACCAGAGGATGTGGCATTCACTTCGAGGGAAGCAGCATTCACTTCTGGGAATGGTGCAGATCCAGTAGGTCGGGAATGATGGTTTTTCATCAGGAGCTCATCATTTTGTTCAGCTACTAAGAGCACAGATATCAGCTGGTTGTACTCAGTGTAGCCTTGCGCTCTATACTGCTGCTGCAGGAGCACATTGGAGGCATGAAATGTGCTGAGAGTCTTTTCCAGCATATGCTCCTTAGTAATAATATCCCCACAGAGCTTCATCTGAGAGGTAATTCTGAACAATGCAGAATTGTATTCTGCCACTGACTTGAAGTCTTGGATCCTCAGATGAGTCCACTCATAGCGGGCCCTTGGAAGAATCACCGTTGTCTGGTGATTGTATCTGTTTCTCAAGGCATTCCAGAGAGCTAACGGATCTTCAACCGTTAAGTACTCGCTCTTTAGCGCCTCATCAAGATGGCGGCGAATGAAAATCATGGCCTTTGCCCGATCTTGAGAGGATGAGTTGCTCTCTTCCCTGATGGTATCTCCAAGATTCCCTGCTTCCAAATGGATCTTGGTATCCAATACCCAGGTCAGGTAATTATTCCCGGTAATATCCAAGGCAGCAAATTCAAGCTTCGCCAAGTTCGCCATTTTCTTTTCTGAAAGAAAATGAGATGTGTAAGAACTTGCAATAATATGTATTCCTGGAGGAATATGATGTTAGAACTTCTGGTTCTTACAAATTTTTCATTTTGATCTTCAGGCCAAAATGATAAGCACTCGAAACTTCTGGCTCGAGATTTTCAGGGTGAATGAGAAGGGCGATCGTACCGCACCATTTTCATTGAAATAATGTAATATAGAATGGGCGATTATTCCGCACCACTCAAGTAACAGGAAAATTAAATATGCAGAGCAGCGTGGGCGATTATACCGCACCACATAAAATTGCAATGAAATTAAACAGCAGGTAAATTCAAATATGCAGGGTAGGGTGTGCGATTATACCGCTCCACCTAAAAATTGCAGTAAAATTAAATCTGCAGTCCAAGATAGGCGATGATACCGCACCGTCTTGGATCGCAGTAAGAATAAATTTGCAGTTCAAGATGGGCGATTGTACCGCACCATCTTGGATTGCAGTAGAATTAACATAAATAGATACTGGGTTAGTAATCAATCTCTACACCAAACAAGTAATCAAAGATGTATGTAACCGTTAGTTGGAGGACTATGAGCAGGCACGGAGCAAACAATTCGTCGCGAGGGTACACGGCGCAGTTAAGGCAGAGGAAGAAGATGAACAGTAAAAACCTTAAAGGAAACATTTTTTTTTTCTTTCTTTCGTTCGTTCGGCAAAGAGAGATGAGAGAATAATTATATATAGAGACTCGTGCTGATAACGTGTTATAAAAGGATTAAAGTTTGAGAGATAACCTTTTAAGTGGTGGGTGCAAGGTAGATGTAAAATGCCACACTAAAATTATAGCACAGACAGATAACAAATAAAAGGGCAGATGAGTAGATGATGTTACTGATATTTTTCTCTAGTTTTCTTTCTTCTTCTTATTTTCTTGTAACTTACAAACATGCGGAGTGCTCTATTTATAGAGCGTCTCCAAACTGATGCAGTTAATGCATCCTGAAATTTAAAACGTATCATCTGACATTACAATTCAATTTCCAATTTCACTTTGCATGGGCATTGAAAACTTTGCCCATGCAGAAGACTTTTGCTTTGTGGGCATTCATTGCCATCAGACATTAGACTTTTCAACAAAATGATATTTTTTTGCTAAATATGTATTGTAAGCAAAAGTTTAAGTCTTACTTTTGTATTTTGTATAATTTAAAATTTACTTAGCCTGAACTCAATAGTTTTGCAATTGCAAATTGCAAAAATTACAATAAATCATCCAAATTCACATATATTATGATGTAAACACAAGAAGATGGAAACTTGATATATGGACTATCTCAATTACAACCACACAACTAGCACAAAACCAAACAACAAAAGTAGAAGTAGCAAAAAATAATTGATTGAAAATGATATAAGGCCCACTAAATCAAAGCAGAATAATCTTGAACAAAATGACATCACAATTTCCATGGCAACTTTATATTTTAATTATGCTAAATACTCACTGAGCTAGTTTCATTAAAAAATAATTCTTCTTGCATTTTTTTTTGTTTGTTTATTATATTAGGCTGTACGCAAAGTACATGCACATTGTCACAAACTCTCCCTGGTTTAAAGCCCACCGTAACCTTGGTGTGGCTCCGCCAGTGGGCCTAGATCGCAGACAACTGATCCTAAATATATTAGTATGACATTTTTTGGGCTATATCAATTCTATCAGAGTCTACATTATTACAAACGTGAGAGAATAGCTTTTAGTCTCGATGCTTTGAAAACTGAAATTCTTATTTAACACCATGGATAAACTAATATATATCAATTTTGAATTATTAATCCAATTTTTTTTTTTTTAAATCCTATTGCGAGTACTAGAAATATAAGAACTTATTATCGGGTGGTGTGATGGCACGACATTGTGACAGAAGGTCGCAAGACATAAAAGTTTGGGTTAGTGTTGGTCTCAAAATCCGTCTCGGCCGCACAACCGAGAATTTCGGGATCTCTTAGTCTTTCTAGTTTGTGTTGTTGGCATGTCAACTCGTAGCCTAAGGCTAAGGGAATAAAAGAGAAGAAACATTGGTGATTTTAGTTGCGCTTGATTAGACTTCTTTCAATACTATTGACGACCAAGGAAGGAACATGTCTCGATCAAGCGTTCTCCGCACCTTGGGTGCAAGGTCTTTGAATAAGCGTTATTCGTGAAAGTAGAGTGGTATGAATTTAATTAGTGATTGATGTGGTGAGATGAGATGTATGAAAGGGCGAATCACATCAACCCAAACAAACTGGTCGAATGGATCAAATTGATATGTAACCAAATTACAATACTCCTATTGCAATAAAATAAAATAAAATCAAGAAAGTAAATTTGCGATGAAATAAGTTTGAGAGAAAATTAAAATTACTCTATAAATTGGAGAAAAAACGAACGAGAAATACAGGTAAAAGCACGCAAGGTGTACATAAAATAAAAAATGAGTTTGTGTTTGGTCGGGGACCTCTAACAATGACCTAAAAAGTCCCCTTTATACTAATTGAGAGCATCCATTCTTGATGTCTTCCCCTTGGTTGCCTCCCCTTGGTTGCCTCTTGAGCCTTGAAAATTCTTAATCAAGTTCCTCATTGAATGTCATGGTTGACTCACTTCAAGATGAAGATCATGCCAAATACGGCTCCAAACAGTTAGGATTAGCTCCAGGGTTGAGTGGATTAACTTGTCGTTTGGAAGGTCTCATTTTGAATGGGCTGTTGCCAAATGGCTTTGATCACATGACAACACCAAACCGGAATGGTCTATAGACAAATGAATCTCCATGCACAGAAAAAACGAAAAAACAAGAAGCTGAAGTTATTAATTTCTACAGTAAAATTCACTAGATCATATGATCAATTTCTTTTCTGGTGCTATACGGGTATGGGGCGGTTTGTGTTGAAGAGATCAAACCAAAATTCTTTTCTGGGTAAATATTAATTTTTTTTTAGGATACCATTAGAAACAAAGTTGAGCTAGCTAGTTATTCCTCAACCATTGGATATAAGAATTTCATAAACAACAACTATTTGATGAAATTTAATTAAAATTAGAATATATGAACCTATTGGAAATATGAAAATTAGTCCAAATTCTTTAAACACATGAATTGTCGCTTAATTCGTCAAAGTGAGATTCGCACTCTAAGCACTCACTTCACGAGCGGGGTCATTTAAGGCTTTAAGCATAACATATAAACAATACGTATTAAATGATGAGATAAACTGTGAGATAATTATTACAATCAACACGTATGTTAAATTGGTGTGATACTATGAAGAAAGTTGAAGTTGTAGGCAATATTATTTTTCTTAATATATTAATTTTTAAAGGCGAGTTTGAACCATATTATTGCTAGCCCACCCTCTCCCCTTAGTGTACATAATATCGTTTGTTCAAAAAATATATATATTAATTTTCTCATGTTTTGTGTAGCGTAATTAAGAAGATAATTGCACTTCAAAAAAATTTGTTGACAATATCTTAAATTTGCCTTATTTTTAGAGAATTGTTATTGTCTTACAAGGAGTGCACAATTAGATTTATGAAGTGACAATAATAGTTCCTTATATCTATTATACTACAAGTTTAAGATTTATGAAGTGACAATAATAGTTCCTTAATTCATGACTTCGTATCAATGAATTACAAATTTCTTAATTTCGGTTAGTTTCTCCTTTATCTGCTCATGTGAACGTCACGAGCCCCATATAATATTTGACACGTAGATAAATTTAAAAATAAAAAAATAAAAATGGACATTCTTTATTAAAGAAAATCATGTTAAACAATTTAATTAATTAATTAAAAACACTTTAATAAGAAAGAACTGCCGCTACGGCCACCAAAGTAACCAAAGCTCTCCTTCTTGTTACCGATCAAGGGCGTGCCATTAGGGCCGGTGAAGTTGACGGCCTTGACATTTCCGTCCTTGCCAAATTAGATGAGTAACTGTAAAGTTGCAATTAGCATTCGGATATATCCAGCTGCATTTAAAAAAGTCTTGAATAAAAGTAATAACATCCAAACCAACAATATTCCAACATAACTAATAGGAAAAGCCAGAAAAGCCGTCAGGTTTCATAGCACTAGAAGAATCGATAAAGAAACATCAATTCTAATTTCATCAGCTGAAGGTAAATAAGAAAGAGAAATTGTTTTTTCCTTCACTAACCATAGGTGGAATTACACCACAACATCTTTAACTCCACTCATACTGAGAGAGGAATTATATAATATAAAAGTTCATCTAAAGCGCCTTCAGTTTTTCAAAAGCAATTCCAAACAAGTGCAATAACTTTTAGGCAGTTGGTTAGCTAAAAGCAAAAATTTAGCTAGTAGTGGAGATGCTCTTAGGATATCAACCTTGCCATAAATATTTTTTACTGAAACTTCATGACTTTTTCAAGAGTGATGTTCTTTACACGCCCATTTTTACTTCTCACACACCTCTCAAATTGCGGTTGTCGAATTGAAAAAGATTAATAACAAAAAAATTAATTTTGAAAAAAAAAAAATTAATTAGGTTGTGTAAAAGGTAAAATGAATGTGTGAATAACACTATTTTTTTATTTTTTTTTCATTTTATGATTGATCTCGTTTGACTTTTGTACACCTCACCATTTTAGCATTAATGCGTTTACATATCAGGTTTTTTTTTTAAAATAAAAAATTGGATTTGAGCATACGTTAGTTTGAATATGGCCTAATTTTTGGGATTTTATTCTCATAAACATTTCTACTCACGCGGGTATTCCTAGTAGTTTCATTTGAAAAAAGTTGCGTGCTTGGTTTGGCATCTCTTTGGTCTGCTGCCATGAAAAATGGAATATGATTCTCTTTTCTTCTATTCACATTCTCTGTCATTTTTTTTTTAAATAAATTTGATCATAAAGTTTGTCCCACTCTAGCATTGCTATTGTGAGAAGAGAATTCACATTCTTTGTCATTCCCTTCTCTGACACTTGGTTTTTTGTTTTATTTTTTTTATAAAAAAGTTAGTATAAAATATTAACGTGACTTAATTAGTCAATTATAACCATTCAAGTACGAGAGAAAAAAAAAGAGATGAGAGAGAAATTAGGAGGGAAGATCCTCCTCCATAAAGAACAATGAACTCATAACGAAAACATTTACCACATTAGAAACAACACCAATAAAAGAGTTAAAAAACAGGAGGTAGATTGTCTGCCCTCCTCTTTGGATGCTCTTCCCATCCTTTTTTATTTTGTGCGGTTAAGGTTAAGTCACGTCAATATTTTATATTGATTATATTATAGAGATAATAAGATAAAAAATAATAGAAATATAAAATGTTGACGTGACTTAACCGTGATCACACAAATAGAAGAAGATGAGAAAGGCACCCGAATAGAAGGGCATACAATCTGCCTCCTCCTAAAAACCAACATAAATAGATCAACACAGAAATAACATGCATGTAATATCACTGTCACATCGACATATATGGCTATACTAGGCGATGTGCATGTGATACTAGCTTCTAACATCTACCACCCCAAAATATGATCGCAGATCGATGCATCCTTCTGATCTCTAGAAACTAGTGGTTGCGGCACAGTTTCTAAATCTTTTATTTATTTCCTCGACAGCCTCTAAAACTCTTATCAGCTACATCTTATCATTTCAGTTAAACGACACATGTCGCCACCCTAAAAACTGATCACAAGTTGACGAGGTTTGCACACCCTAAACTCTTCTCCGATGTCACACCCAAACTCTGTGAAAGTTGTTGAGGTCTGCAAGGTTGCTCCACAACCACGCTCACTAGCTGACTCAGCCACACCACCACCTGAGTCCCTTCCTCTAACCTTCTTTGACTTGTTCTGGCTAAGATTTTCACCCGTCCAACGCCATTTCTTCTATGAAATCAACCATAATTCTTCCAACACTTACTTCTCCGATTCAGTACTAATCCCAAAACTCAGAGCCTCATTCTCTATCGCCCTCCGACACTTTCTACCTCTAGCCGGAAACGTCATATGGCCCCAAAACTTCCCTAAACCTATTCTTAGTTATGTCTAAGGCGACACCGTTTCGCTCACGATAGCTGATTTCTGCCATCTAGTTTCAAGCAACAACTTCAACATCAAAGCCGAAGAATACCACCCTCTTACACCCCATCTTGCCGTGTCTCACGAACGAGCCACCGCCGTGGCATTCCAAGTCACCATATTTCCTAACCGTGGCTTTTGTATTGGAACATCTATGCACCATGCAATCCTAGACGGCTTGACTTCAACCATGTTTGTAAAATTATGGGCTCACATATGCAAACACGAAAATTCCAATTTGATACCTGACCAGCTCAAACCATTATACGACAGAAGCGTCGTCCAAGACACCGCCGGGCTCGAACCAATTTTCTTGAACCAATTGCTAAACATGGATTCAGACCGGCCCTTCAATAGATGCTTGATGTTCGTCGATCATTTTAAAGCTCCAGCAGAAGACACAATTCGAGGAGCGTTTGTATTCACTCGGGAAAAAATAGAAGCACTAATTAAGGCAATCGGTGAAAGAGAAGAGACAACAACATGGTCATCAATCCGTTCAAAAATTGTCTACGTTTTGTGTCACATGTGCGTATGTATGGATTTGCTTAATCAAGGCAAAAAAAAATACAAATCGATCATAAAGCTGCAGTTCTGATGGCCTTTACTGTGGACTGTAGGTCGCGTTTAGACCCTTCTATACCCGCCACTTATTTTGGCAACTGCTTATCATGCAGCGTAGCAGTTGCCGAAACAAAAGTGGTTTTAGGAGAAGATGGTCTGATTGTGGCAGTCAATGCAATTAGTGAAGCTATAAAACGTTTGGACACGGACGGAGTTTTGGGTGGATTAGAGAATTTGCTTCCTTTACTGTACTCAACGAGTATAGATCATGAGAGTTTACTCTCTATTGCTGGATCGCCTCGATTTGGAATTTATGGGACTGACTTTGGATGGGGAAGACCAAAGAAGGTAGAGGTCGTTTCTATAGAAAAGACTGGAGCGATGTCTCTCTCAGAATCCAAGTCTGGTGGTGGAGGCATTGAGGTTGGGCTGGTTTTGAAAAAACATCATATGGAAGCCTTTTATAATCTGTTTGCTAAAGGTCTAGCAGACATCTGAAGCTATGTTATTGTCATTGCCTTATGTAATAAGGTATGCAACTTCTAAAATCATAGTTGTTACATTGTTTTAGTATGTGTCCCGTTCAGGCTAGCTACTGTTGAAAATTTTAATTTTAACCGAAATAGTGTCATTTGGAGAATTTTTAAGGTATTTCGGATTATAAATATTGTAGTTACTTTTACCACAGTGATAAAAATGTGTTGAGTCCTTACATGACGGTGTGGGTTCGTGTTGAAAATAAGTCTTACATTGATGGGAGGAGGGACCTTGCATGGGCTTATATGAGGTTGGGCTACTCTCCATATTGCCAATTGGTTTTATGGTGGAACCCCAATTTTCTTTATGGTATCAGAGCATGTCGTCCCACCTGTGAAGCCAAACAACCATATGTGCTCCACGTCACCATGTCGTGTTGTCCACATGTTAGGTTAGAAAATTCGCCACACGTGAGAGAGCGTGTTGATAATGAGTCTCACATTGATGGGAGGAGAGATTTTGCATGGGTTTATAAGAGGTTGGGATACTTCCCATATTGCTACTTGGTTTTATGATGGAACTCCAACTTTCTTTAATTTAAACTCTGTTGGTGGCTAATCTAACATATAATCTAACAAAATCTATCGTTTGACAAAAAAAAAAAAGGTTCACAACTATTTTGATGAAGTAGTTATTGTCATTTCAAATTCATTTATAAATGAAACATATTTATGATGTATGTATGAATTTGACTGTTATAAAGTTTAGATATAGTTTGAATGAATTCGGATACTCTTTGTGAGGATTCTGGGAATTTGTGAATCGTGTTCGTTCGTTGTACATCGTGTGGTTAGAAAACATGTTAAATATTTTTATTTAAAATTAAATACAAACAGTATTTGACAAAAACTAACCGTAAGATATATGATGACTGAACACGATTTACGAATTTCTAAAATCTTCACCAAAAGAATCCGAAGAGGATCCTGTTGGAGTTTGAATTTGACTTTTTTTTTTTATATAAAATTTAGATATAGCTAGATCTAGGGAATTTTATAATGCCACTAGTTAGCAGCCCAGCTTTATAAATGGGAGGAGGATTATCTCCCCTCCTAATTTCTCTTCCATTTTCTCCCTTTCTACTTAAATGGTTACGGTTAAGCCACATCAACATCTTATATTGATTTTTTTATAAAGACAATAAGACAAAAAGCAAAATGTAAGAGGAAGGGAGAGAAGAGGATGAGAATAGGAGGGGAGGTAACTTACTCCTTATAAATGAAACCCATGATGTACTTTTGATCGAATTCTGACCACATTTCTATTCTTTGCTCTTGAATGGGTGCCCACATTTATATATTTTTTATTTTGTGTAAATTGTCGATTTTTTTCCTCGGAACTTTCACTTAGATTTCGACTTTTCCCCCAAACTTTTTAATTTTTTTGGCCGATTTCCTGTCTGCTGTTAGTTTTTCATCTATTCCCTTCACATTTCTGTTAAATGAAAACATTTGCACAACATGTGAGGGTGATACGGACGCTTTGTTCTTTACTCACTCAAAATCCAAGGGTCGAAGCATTTTAACTCTATTCATAGATCATCCACTCAAGATAGAAATAAATGGGTTGTTCCACATGGAATTTTAACGATTCGAACTATGTAATTTGTAAGTCTTGATTCATAGATCTTCCCTCTAACACTTCAATTTGATTTAAACCCATTTGCCTATTTAATTGTTACGATGAAATTTCAATATTTTTTACAACATAGTGTTCGCAAATTTATTTTTTTTTTAACCCAATTAGATGCCTCAAATATTTTCAATTTAGTTAATATTTTACAAGAATGATTTGTGAGTTGTAACTTAAAAAGTAGATGATTTGAATTGTTAAAATTCAATATGTGTTGGCCCCCACAACTACTCCCTTTTTCATTTTTTTTAAAAGAATTTGACATTCATTCCCTTAAAAGCTGTATGTGTAGAACTGTAGATGCATAGTCATTGCATTCCGCACTTGCGCTTCTTTCCATCTCCAATATATGGTGCAGGTAAAACCCATCTCCACTGACATTTAAACTTTAAATTATTGGTGTATTTATCCGACGTGGGACTCGCCCATCGTCAACACGTTCACATGTGAAAGTTGTGTAACAGGCATACGTCCTTGCCTAGTTCATGAGCAAAAGAAGGAGATGAAATAAAAATGGATAATGCTTTTCACACATTCATTTTTATTTTTTACATATTTTTGTTAATTTTTTTACTATTGATTTTCTTCAATTCATTCAATTTGACAGTCGAAAATTAAGAACAATATATAAGAAATAAAAACAGGGGTGTGAACATCACTACCCAATAAAAAGGGGCCAAAATCCTTGGTGGTTCTTTTAGTGGACTGTCGCCATTGCTTGGGACATTTCTTTAGCGTGGACGTCACTGACGAGTTACAGAAAGAAATGGATTGTACGGGAGAGGTTGGGTTGGCTGTGGGGCTGTAAATGCGATTGGTGAAGATATTGACGATTCAACCTCTAAAATGAAAAGAACAATTGAAAGAGTTAATGCTTTTTACGTATAATATATACACATACATTACGAAGATTTGAGTTTAGTCTACTTGGCTAGAACGGTATGTTTTATTAATGGAAATTTTAGTTAATATTCGGTTGTAAATAAAAACTAATTAGATTACCCTTTTTTGTTGTATATTTTCAGATTAGTTAGAATTTGTTATTAGTTGATTAGGGTGAGTTCAAGAGTGTGTTGAGCCTTTATTTTATATATATATATATATATATATATATATATATATATATTCACATGTAATCTTATTTATAAGTCAATGAAATCATACTTTCGTCTCTGTCAAAGGACACTATCCTATCGACACGCTTTCATCTTCTCTCTCGTCACTAAATTCGAATTCCCTTTCTCATATTTATAACGACAACGATTTAATTGAATGACACAACTAATTTTTCCCCGATTGATTGTCAGCGGTGTTGTATTATTTTATTCTGTTTCCACCTGGCTCTGCACTAAAGCTTCTTCCATTTCTCCAATGGCAGAACCAAGCTCAATCAAAGCAGCTGAGGTTTGCAAGGTAGCCCCAAAACTCCCCTAAACCTATTCTTAGTTATGTCCAAGGCGACACCGTTTCGCTCACGATAGCTGAGTCTGATGCTGATTTCTGCCATCTAGTTTCAAGCAACAACTTCAACATCAAAGCCGAAGAATACCACCCTCTTACACCCCAGCTTGCCGTGTCTCACGAACGAGCCGCCGCCATATGTCCTAACCGTGGCTTTTGTATTGGAACATCTATGCACCATGTAATCCTAGACGGCTCGACTTCAACCATGTTTGTAAAATTATGGGCTCACATATGCAAACACGAAAATTCCAATTTGTTACCTGACCAGCTCAAACCATTATACGACAGAAGCGTCGTCCAAGACACCGCCGGGCTCGAACCAATTTTCTTGAACCAATTGCTAAACATGGATTCAGACCGGCCCTTCAATAGAAGCTTGATGTTCTTCGATCATTTTAAAGCTCCAGCAGAAGACACAATTCGAGGAACGTTTGTATTCACTCGGGAAAAAATAGAAGCACTAAGGCAATCGGTGAAAGAGAAGAAACAACAACAACATGGTCATCAATCGGTTCAATATTTGTCCACGTTTTGTGTCACATGTGCGTATGTATGGATTTGCTTAATCAAGGCAAAAGAAATACAAGGCGATCATAAGGCTGCAGTTCTGATGGCCTTTACTGTGGACTGTAGGTCGCGTTTAGACCCATCTATACCCACCACTTATTTCGGCAACTGCTTATCATTCAGCGGAGCCGTTGCTGAAACAAAGATGGTCTGACTGTGGCAGTCAATGCAATTAGTGAAGCTATAAAACGTTTGGACACGGACGGAGTTTTGGGTGGATTAGAGAATTTGCTTCCTTTACTATACTCAACGAGTATAGATCATGAGAGTTTACTCTCTATTGCTGGATCGCCTCGATTTGGAATTTATGGGACTGACTTTGGATGGGGAAGACCAAAGAAGGTAGAGGTCGTTTCTATAGAAAAGACTGGAGCGATGTCTCTCTCAGAATCCGAGGATGGTGGTGGAGGCGTTGAGGTTGGGCTGGTTTTGAAAAAACAACATATGGAAACCTTTTCTAATCTGTTTGCTAATGGTCTTGCAAACATCTGAAGCCATGTTATTGTCATTGCCTTATATAAAAAGGTATGCAACTTCTAAAATCATAGTTGTTACATTGTTTTAATGTGTTCTATTCAGGCTAGCTACTGTTGAAAAGTTTAATTTTAACGAAAATGGTGTCGTTTGAAGATTTTTTTAGGGTATTTCAAGTATGGGATACTGTAGTTATTTTAACCATTAAAATTTTTGTTTACAAAGTACTGAAAAAAAAAATTAAAATTGAAATGATTAAAAGCTAGGAGTATATGGGTAGTATAGAAGGGAACTTTAATAAAAAACTCTCAGTACTGTTTATTTTAACGAAAAACTACATTTTTAAACTAAAAAGTCAATCATGGTACTATTCATTTTACCATTTATTTTGTCCTTATTATTAAAAGTTTTTAACTTTTTTTTCATTAGTTTTCCTTATTTTTTATGAACAACAGTGACTTTTCGATTAAAAGCGAAATGGTACAATGCTTGCTTTTTTATTTGGAAAGGGATCCTCTCCGGATCCTTTCCATCAAATCCACATAATCAATGAATTTGAGTCCTGGAAATTTGATCCAATGGCAGGAACTTTTTTAAAAGTTATAATAACTTTAACCGTTGGATCAAATTTTAAATATATGAATTAATTGATTGGGTAAATTTAATTGATTTGATGAATTTAGTAGAAATGAACCGGAAATGATCCATTTCCCATTCGAAGGTATGCAATTCTATCTTTCTTTAAGAAAAGACGTAAAGCTATCACTTCAGTTTCTATTTAGGGTAAATTACACTTTCATACCTCAGGTTTGGGGTCTATTTCAATTCCTTACAACATCTTCAAAACATTTCACTTTCATACCTTAAGTACTATTTTATTTCAAAATAATACCTTCGTTACATTTTTCATCCATTGATCCGTTAAATGCTGACGTGGCTGCCACATATATGCCACGTGGCTGCCATATGGCAAAAATAATAATAATAATAATAATTTTTTAAATAAACCTAAATATTCTAAATATTATAAATAAATAAAATAAAATAAAATAAAAAAACCCCTTCAGTTCGTCTTCCCCCCCTCCATCTTCCCCTCGCTTCTCCCCTATCTTCATCTTTTTCCTCCAACCCCTTACCTGCAACCCAAAGAAAAAAAAAAAAAAAACTGAAACCTTATCCCCCTCATCCTCCTCTCTTCTCCCCGCAACCCCCAAACCTATCTCCCCATCTTCATCTTCTTCCCTGCAACCCAGGAAAAAAAAAAAAAAAAAAAACCCCTTCAGTTCGTCTTCCCCCCCTCTTCCCATCTTTTCTCCCCCATCTTCATCTTCTTCCCCTGACCCCCTACCCCCTACCTCCAACCTCATTTTTTCTCCCCACAACCCCCAAACCCATCTCCCCATCTTCATCTTCTTCCTTGCAACCTAGAAAAAAATAAAAAATAAAAAATAAATAAACCCTTCAGTTCGTCTCCCCCCCCTAAAAAAAATCTTACCTTATCTTCTCCCCTATCTTCATCTTCTTCCCCCAACCCCCAACCCTTACCTGCAACCCAGAAAAAAAAAACCTAGATCCTGTCTCGCCATCGCCGTGTTCATGGAATGGGTGTGGATTTAAGAAGTGGGGGGGGGGGGGGGGGGGGGGGGTGGGAGTGTGTAGAGAAGGGAAGAGGGTTGGTGTGAAGGTGGGTGCGGAGGGAGGGAAGGTCGCTGGTTAGGGGGGTGCGAGAGAAGGGACGCCCTGTCGGGACTCAGGAGCTATACGGATATTGCGGAGACGGCAAGGAAGGTCGGGTTCGAGATGGTGAAGTAGAAAGATCTGGCCAAGCCGCTGGCGCAACCATGGTGGAATTGATTGAAGATGGGAAGGATCGCATATTGGCGCAACCACATTCTAGTGACGATGCTCGTCGCCGTCGGAACTGCACCGAAAGGAACCGTGGATGTGCACGAGATGCTGTTCAAAACCGCCAACTTTTTGACCAGGGATAGGGTCACGCGGGTGTTGGGGGGGGTTATTGGGTTTCTAGGTTTTGGTTTGGGGGGTTGATGGGGTGTTTATTTCAGTTATTTATTTTTTTCTTTCTTATTTTATTTAGAAGATTTAGGTTTTTAAAAAAATTAAAAAATTATTTTTTTGCCATATGGCTAAGATTTGGCAGCCACGTGACATATATGTGGCAGCCACGTTAGCATTTAACGGATCAATGGATGGAAAATGTAACGGAGATATTATTTTGAAATAAAATAGTACTTAAGGTATGAAAGTGAAATGATTTGAAGATATTGTAAAGAATTGAAATAAACCTCAAACCTGAGGTATGAAAGTGTAATTTACCCTTCCATTTATGAAGAGTCAAAGTCACAACCTTTCTTTTGCTCCTATAAAGTCACAACCTCCATGAAGTGTACGTCCCATTCAAGAAATCATTCAACAAATCCGATCAGTTCATTCCTAGCATTAGTGAGTCTTGCATACATAGAGATTAAATGAGCATGATTTCAATATAGCATCTTGGGCACACTAAACGCTTATGATTTGAAGTGCTACATTACAAAGTTAGGAGCGTGTCTTAAGATTGTTACAAATTTTATTTTTCTAAATTAGTATGATATTATTGAAGAAATGACAGTATATATATATATATATATATATATATATATATATATATATATATGTGAAATTGTTATTAGCACTCCAAAAATCTCATTCTACACTCCAAACTTTCTATATTTACAAAAGAAAAATACACTTGGGAGGAGTGTAGAATAAGATTTTTGGATTGTTAATAACACTTCCCTATATATATATTGCTTGAAGAGATCAGCTCCAAAATGGTCATTGCAAACTAATTACAAAGCAATAATTAGACTTCAAGCACTTTATTAAAAGTGGAGCGCATAAAAAACCTTATGATTGCAAAGATCAATAAAAAGTGGAGCGCATAAAAAACCTTATGATTGCAAAGATCAATAGAACCGGGAAAAATCTTCTTTATTTTTTCCTTTTTTAATTAAATATTAGATTATAATTGCATTCTCTTTTGGGGATGAGCTCATTCCCCCTTGCGAATAACGTATTTTGATAGTACAAATTTCAAAGTCAGAGCCATTTAACTTTGTAATCTTCATTTGAAGATCACTCATACAAAAAATCATTTTAATTGTAAATCATTTAGTTATTCAAATGTATTCAATAAATTGATAGTGTAGGTACCAAGTAACATATTCATCCTTAACCGAACATTTATTTGATATGTTTGGATGATTAAACAATCTCCAGTTTAAATCATTTTTTGTAGAAGTGATATTCAAATGAAGGTTAATTAATAAATTGAACGGTTGTTGATTTTATTCGGTCAAGGTTTGCTAAGCTTGGTCCCCGACGAAAGATTGGGATTTGGATCCTTGCCGGATCCCCTCCTTGGGGATCCTAGGGATCAACACACGTGTACCGTTGATCAAAAATCGTGCGACCACAATTAAATGTTTTTTATATTTTTAAAAGTAAAGTAATTTCGTTTTGCGTGAAAATATAAAAAATGAAAAAATTGTGGATCCTAGGGATCAACGCATGTGGACCGTTGATAAAAAATCGTGCGGCTACAATTAAATGTTTTATATATTTTTAAAAGTAAAATAACCTCGTTTTGCGTGAAAATATAAAAATTGAAAAATTTATGATCATACGATTTTTGATCAACGGTCCACGTGCGTTAATCCTTAGGATCCCAGGAAGAAGTTCCGGCGAGAATCCAAATCCGAAAGTTGGTGGTCCCCGATTAAAGAAACTTGATAACGACACAACAATCAACGAGACATCACTCCACTACCAAGTACTAATTAACAATAAAAAGGGGCAAAAGAAACACAAGATTCTCAACAGCTCAAGCTACAACCTTCTAGGTCTCCAATTGCCAATGGCATACACAAATTCAGTGAAAGTAGTTGAAGCTTGCAGGGTGGCTCCTCATCCAACCTCGCCAGATTCAACCGCCTCGCCGACCTCCCTTCCTCTTACCTTCTTTGACATACGTTGGTTAAGGTTCCAACCGGTCCAGCGCCTTTACTTCTACCAAATTTGTACTTCCTTTGATACCAAACTTCTCTTCTCCAAACTCAAAATCTCACTCTCTATAACCCTACAACACTTTCTACCTCTGGCAGGAAACCTCACTTGGCCGCAAGAATCCCCCAAACCGACCCTTAATTATGTCGAAGGCGATGCAGTTTCACTCACAATAGCAGAGACTGATGCTGATTTCTACCGTCTTTCGAGTGACGATGACTTTCTTGAAGCCCAAGAATACCATCCTCTTGTTCCCCAACTGCCAGTTTCTCATGAAAAAGCCGCGATCATGGGATTGCAAGTCACCATCTTTCCAAACAAGGGCTTTTCCATTGGAACAACCATGCACCATGCAGTTCTCGACGGCAAAACTTCAACCACGTTTGTAAAATCATGGGCTCACATATGCAAACATATCGGAGAAGGAGAGGGACTAGTACATCTGTCCTCATCTGTTTTGTTACCGGATGAGCTGACACAATTTTATGACAGAAGGGTTATTCCTGACCCAGCTGAGCTCGGAACTCTCTTTGTAAACCAGTATCTAAACTTGGGCGGTCCCAATAACAGAAGCTTAAAGATTTGGGAAACGAAGGTGCCGCCAGGCTTGATCCGAGGCACCTTCAAATTCACACGAAAAGATATCGAATCGCTGAGGCAACTGATGAGGACCAATGCTAGAGAGAAGAAACAAGAAGATGTTCATGTGTCAACTTTCACTCTAGCATGTGCCTATACATGGGTTTGCATTGTCAAGGCGGAGGAAATAAAAGGTGAGACAACGCGTATGGTCTTTACGGCCGACTGCAGGCCTCGCCTAGACCCTCCTCTACCCACAAATTACTTCGGGAACTGCACAGCGGGATGTGTACCAGTTGTAGAAACAAAAGGGCTTTTTGGAGAAGACGGGCTGGTTGTGGCGGTATATGCAATCCGTGAAGCTATAAGAAAGTTGGAGAAGGGGGTTTTGGATGGAGCGGAAAATTGGGTTTCGAGAGTGGTTACTGTGACTTCTGGGAGAATGCTAAGTGTTGCCGGCTCACATCGGTTTAGGGTTTATGATACCGACTTTGGATGGGGAAGACCAAAGAAGGTTGAGATTGTTTCCATTGATAGAAACAAAGCTATCTCCTTTTCAGACCCCAAGAGTGAGGCTGGGGTTGTTGATGCTGGATTGGTTTTGGAAAAACATCATATGGAGGTTTTTGCTTCTCTGTTTTATAAAGGTCTTAAAAGAAATATTTATTAAGAACTTGTAACTCAAATGATTAAGAGTATTTATTTCTAGAGATCTCAGATTTGTTCTCCATACCCAGTATTGCCGATATCCAAAACCAAATTAAAAAAAACGGCTTCAAAACATTTGAAGCTTTACTGTTGAAGCTCCTCATCTATATATGCTAGTAACAAAACTTTCATTTCCACTTTATGTTTTGGGGAATAATAATTAGGAGCTATTTGGTCAATATGAAACCAACATTGTAGCTTCTATCAAAATTTGAATCACAATTTTTCAGTTTGGTAGTATAAAGTTTTTTATTTTTTTATTGTCGCACGACCGCATAAGAGACGAATTTCTTTATGTCATAATATATAGGCATTTTAAAGCTACGCCAATCTCTTTAATACAAATTATTCTGTCAATAAAATAACAATCATATCAAATTATATCATATGAATTAATAATTACAACACCCAAGAATTTTTCATGAATTACAAGTTCACATCTAACTTTTACTGAAATAGTTATTAGCACAACTAACTTTCTATGGAATTTTATAATGCCAATAGTTTGGAGCCCAACTTTATAATTGAACCATATGATGTACTTTTATAGAAAGGAAAATTAGGTTTACATCTTTCTTTTTCTTACTCCATTGATTAAAATCTTATTCATTTTGAACTTTTGATCAAAGTCTTTGGGTATTAATAACATCATTAATTATTTGAATAATAAAATATTTTTATTTTTAAATATATTCCTTTAGTGTTAAAAATGTTACAATTAGTATATTTATATTTATGGCTAAATTTTTTATCATATATTTTTATTTTTAGTTTGTACCTATTTTTAATTTGTAAATATTTTTTAATTTGTACCAATTTTCTTTTCATTTTTAATTTGTACCCATATATTAGTTTCTTTTTGTGCCCATATTTTTTAAAGTTTTATTTGTGTTTGTACCTATGTGTATACCGTCACGTGACATTGTATATTTAATCAATGATAGAAAAATTACATATGGTATATTTATGTTTTATGCCTAAACTTTGTATTATATATTTATATTTTTAGTTTGTACCCACTTTTAATTTGCAACATTTTTTTTGTAATTTGTAGTATTTTCTTTTTAGTTTTATTTTGTACCCATGTATTAATTTCTTTTAGCGCCTATATTTTTAACAATTTATTTGTACTCATAATTTTTAATCTTTTATTTGTACCCTAATTTATTTTCAATGTACCCATTCTTCTTTATTAATGTACCACTTTGTTATATGTGAAATGTACCAATTTTTTAACACTATGGATACATTCTTTTGCCATTTATTATTTCTTATTTTTACATAGTTTTTATCCATTTATTCAATCAAAATGATTGAATTTTTTTTATTGTAACCGTTTCTAATAGTATTATAACGAGGGATTTTAAATTTATAGGATTATAAATCTCATAAAATATCAAACAATTAATGTCAAAACTATTAAAATATAAATATTAATAGTAACATAATGAGGTGTACAAAGTGAAGGGACCTTGATCAAACTTTGAATACTATTAAATTTTTAATTAAAGAATGTTAAGGATTAGGGACCGCATTCAAAGTATCCCTTTATAGAATTACCATTCTTTTCTTGAATGGATGCCCATATTTCCTTTTCTCGAATGGGTGACTAAATTATTAATCTACTGACTACTTTTTTTTTTATCATAACAGAAAAAAAAAAAAATATATATATATATATATATATATATATGAAATATTGTCATAAATTATTAATTTTTTTAAATATGTTATCCTTATTATTTATTTATGTCATTTCTTTAATAAAGATACGCAAGTCGATATCTCTATTCATCTTCAGCTAACCTACTTAGACCATCCTTCCATCGCCTTTTGTACCCTACTGGCACAGTATTCACAAAAAGCCGCTGTGATGGCCGTTTCAAATTACCCCTTTTTTTTTGCAACAAAGGCGGCTTTTTTCCATGGGAATATCGATGTATCATGCAGCTGTTGATGTCAAGAATCACTTCTTGTTTCTAAAATCACGGGAATGCAAACATGTTCGTCAATCTGATGATATTTTGTTACCGACCAATTGCTAGATAAGATTTTTAGTACTGAAAAAATGAGGATTAAAATCACACAAAGTACTTACAAAAGAACAAGGTAATTACAATAAAAGTTGACACATGAACAAGGCAATTGATGAGGACTAAACTTGGAGAGAAGAACCTACAAGATGTTCATGTGTCAACTTTGCATACATGGGTTTGCATTGTCAAGGTGGAGGGAACAAAAGGTGAGACAACGCGTATGTTCTTTAGCGCTGACTGAGGCCTCGCCTAGGAGAAATTTTTAGTTGTAACGGGAACATAAGTGGTACACTATGTATTTTAATAAGAATGGTGAAAATTTTTATTTTTTAAGTTATTAACTTTTTAGCACACATATCTCACTATTTGTATAATGACACGTAGTGTATCATCATGTGTACCGGTCACACTGAAAAATCTCTCCTCGCGCCTAGACCCTCCTCGACCCACAAATTACTTCGGGAACTGCATAGCGGGATGTGTACCAGTTGTAGAAACAAAAGGGCTTTTTGGAGAAGATAGGCTAGTTGTGGCGGCAAATGCAATCCGTGTAAGAAAGTTGGAGAAGGGGGCTTTGGATGGAGCGGAAAATTGGGTTTCGAGAGTGGTTACTGTGACTTCTGGGAGAATGCTAAACATTGCCGGTTCACATCGTTTTAGGGTTTATGATACTGATTACTGACTTTGGATGGGGAAGACCAAAGAAGTTTGAGATTGTTTCCATTGATAGAAACAGAGCTATCTCCTTTTCAGACCCCAAGAGTGATTCTGGAGTTGTTGATGTTGGATTGGTTTTGGAAAAACATCATATGGAGATTTTTGCTTTTTTGTTTAATAAAGGTCTTAATAAGACAAATTTGCTAAGTACTTGTAACTCAAATGATTAAGAGCATTTATTTCTAGAGATCGTTCATTCTCAATTCCCAATAACGCTGTTATATATTATGTATGAAATTTTATAATATTACTAGTTAGCAGCCCAACTTTATAAATGAAACATATGATGTGAGAATCTAACTTAAAGATCAATATCTGACAATGTGTCCATTCTTTTTCTTGAATGGGTTCCCACATTTATATTTTTTTCCTTGAATGAGTGGCTAAATTATTGATCTGCTGACTATTACAAAATAGGCAACATATAAAACAATAAAAAAAAAATTGGGTACATGCATCGTGGTTGATGTTTTCATGAGATGAGGACCTCTAAAAAATCGATTTCGTGTTTTAGAAAAATCTGGATTGGATGGAAACGATGAAAGCCTTTGAATGTTATTAGTAGTAGAAGATCCTTCTCTAAAATTCTTCAGTTTCTTAACACAGCAATGGAAGTGAGCTAATAACGTGTTGTAATGTGAATTTAGTGAGAGAGATCGGCCAGAGAGGAGAAGGGCTTGGAAAATTCTACGTGTTAATTATTGCTCATACTTTGTACCTTTACTTATACAAATAAGTGAGAGAGAATCTTTGCTGTCCACAAAATACAATTACAATTGATGGATCCTACACATAATATTTTTGTGTGCAGTGGCCTTTTTTGTAGTGATATTATTTGGATCGGTCATTGGACAATTGAATTGGAATTTGAAATCAAATTAAGAACTTTATTTGATGATGATCATAATTCAGATAGGACTACTAACCCTACATATAAATAAAATCGAGTTTAGGGCACAGGTGTAATTCATTAGTCAGTAGATTAATAATTTAGCCACCCATACAAGAAAACAAATATGGGCACTCATTGAAGAAAAAGAACAGTAATTTAGTCGGAATTCAATCAGAAGTACATCATATGTTTCATTTATAGAGTTGGGCTGCTAACTAGTGGCATTTTAAAATTCCACAGAAAGTTAGTTGTGATAATAACTATTTCACTGATAGTTAGCTGTAATTTTTGAAAACTTCTTAGGTGTTGTACTTACTAATTTATATGATATAATTTGATATGAATGTTATTTTATGAGCAGAATAATTTGTGTTAACAAGGTTAACGTAGTAAGTTTATGGTCAATAAATGAGAATTGGATTCCAATCGGAAATCATTTGATTTTTTTATTTAAAATTAAACACAAATAATATCTAATGAAAATTGATCACACGATGTATGATGAATGGCTAGATTGTGGGGATCTCTAAGATTCCCACAAAGTGAAACTGGAGATGATCCTCTTCTCAATAAATGTAATCTCAATATTTTTAAACATGCCTATATATTATAACATGAATAAATTTCTCATTATGCGATCGTGTGACAATAGAAAATAAAATAAAAATTTCATACTACCAAACTGAAAAATTGTGACCCAAATTTTTAGAGAAGTTACAATGCTGGTTTCATAGTGACCAAATAACTCCTAATTATTATTCCCCAAACATAAAGTGGAAATGAAAGGTTTGTTACTATAGCATATATAGATGAGGAGCTTCAAGAATAAAGCTTCAAATGTTTTGAAGCCGTTTTTTTATTATTTGATTCTGGATACCGGCAATACTTGAAATGGAGAACGAATCTAAGACCTTTAGAGATAAATACTCTTAATCATTTGAGCTTTAAGTTCCTCACAAATATTTGTTTTGAGATCTTTATAAAACAGAGAAGCAAAAACCTCCATATGATGTTTTTCCAAAACCAATCCAACATCACTCTTGGGGTCTGAAAAGGAGATAGCTGTTGTTCTATCAATTGTAACAATCTCAACCTTCTTTGGTCTTCCCCATCCAAAGTCGGTATCATAAACCCTAAACCGATTTGAACCGGCAACGGTAAGCATTCTCGCAGAAGTCACAGTAACCACCTTCGAAACCCAATTTTCCACTCCATCCAAAACCCCCTTCTCCAACTTTCTTATAGCTTCGCGGATTGCATTTGCAGCCACAACCAGCCCGTCTTCTCCAGAAAGCCTTTTTGTTTCTACAACTGGTACACATCCCGCTGTGCAGTTCCCGAAGTAATTTGTGGGTACAGGAGGGTCTAGGCGAGGCCTGCAGTCGGCGCTAAAGACCATACGCGTTGTCTCACCTTTTATTTCCTCCGCCTTGACAATGCAAACCCATGTATAGGCACATGCTAGAGTGAAAGTTGACACGTGAGCATCTTCTTGTTTTTTATCTCCAACTTTAGTCCTCATCAATTGCCTCAGCGATTCGATATCTTTTCGTGTGAATTTGAAGGTGCCTCGGATCGAGCCTCGCGGCATTTTAGTCTCCCAAATCTTTAACCCAAGTTTAGATACTGGTTTGCAAAGAGAGTTCCGAGCCCAGCTGGGTCAGGAATAACCCTTCTGTCATAAAATTGTGTCAGCTCATCCGGTAGCGAAACAGATGAGGACAGATGTACTACTCCCATGATTTTACAAACGTGGTTGAAGTCTTGCCGTCGAGGACTGCATGGTGCATGGTTGTTCCAATGGAAAAGCCCTTGTATGGAAAGATGGTGACTTGCAATGCCATGACCGCGGCTTTTTCATGAGAAACTGGATGTTGGGGGACAAGAGGATGGTATTCTTGGGCTTCAAGAAAGTCATCGTCGCTCGAAAGGTGGTAGAAATCAGCATCAGTCTCGGCTATTGTGAGTGAAACTGCATCGCCTTCGACGTAATTAAGGGTCGGTTTGGGGGATTCTTGCGGCCAAGTGAGGTTTCCTGCTAGAGGTAGAAAGTGTTGCAGGGTTACAGAGAGTGAGGTTTTGAGTTTGGAGAAGAGAAGTTCGGTATCAAAGGAAGTAGAAATTTGGTAGAAATAAAGGCGCTGGACCGGTTGGAACCTTAACCAACGCATGTCAAAGAAGGTAAGAGGATGGGAGGTCGGCGAGGCGGTTGAATCCGGCGAGGTTGGATGAGGAGCCACCCTGCAAGCTTCAACTACTTTCACTGAGTTTATGTCCGCCATTGGCAATTGGAGATATGGAAGTTTGAAGCTTGAGCTGTTGTGAATCTTGCGATCCTTTTGCCCCATTTTATTATTAATTAGTAGATTGATATCTCGTTTTCAGGTTAATTTAATCGGGGACCAAACTTAACAAATCTTTCGTCTCCTTCTATAAAGATTCATATGCTCACGGTCACGGTACAACATGATTATCTCTCACTCAAACATAACATAAAATAGAACCTGCATGATCGGCGTGGAAATATTTTAACTTGGAATAAAATTGTTAAATCACAGTTGTTTAAATAACATTAGCATCTTGGAAAGATTTTTATTTTTTGGGGAGAAACAGCATCTAGGAGATATAGATATCTGGACCATCCACATCTGAATTTTCATATAATAATTCATCTGAATTTTCTTTAGATGAATAGTGATAAACTATTCATCCGGAAAATTCACATAATACATTATAACACTTAATGGTTTTTATGGTGTACTGTCGCTCTCCCTGGTTGTCTGGCAGTGCAATTGCTGAAGCTATTATATTGTCAATGAAGATTTAGCCTCTAAAACGAAGCAAAAAGTCAAAAGAATAATGCTTTTTACATATTATATAATATATATACACACACTAAAAAGATTTGAGCTTAATCTAATTGATCACGACGCGTCAGCACTCAAATTCGAAAACTTTCGGCGTATTTTATAATGAGAAAAATAGAATGTCAGAATTAATTTTTTTCGAATCATTGCTAGAGGCTAAATTTGTAGATAAAATTTACAAACTAAATAATGTGTCACTAATAAGAATGAGTACGTTATCAACGTTTAGGTAATAATCCAGTCATCAACTTTCATATCATTTAATTTACAATATTTGTCTACAAATTTAGTCTCTGCATTACCCAACTTTTTCCGAATTGAATGCTAAGTAAGTTGTATTATTTATTTTTGTTTCCTCTCTGAGCTCTGCACAAAAGCTTCTTCCATATCTCCAATGGCAGAACCAAGCTCAATCAAAGTAGTTGAGGTTTGCAAGGTAGCCCCAAATCCAAGCTCACCTGATGATCAGTCTCTTCTTCTAACCTTCTTCGATATCTTGTGGCTAAGGTTTCCACCATTTCAACGTGTTTTCTTCTTCGAAATACCTTCATTCAACACATCACTCTTCTTTGATTCCATACTTCCGAAGCTCAAAACCTCGCTCTCTGTCACCCTCCAACACTTCGTACCTCTAGCAGGAAATCTCACCTGGCCTCAAGACTCCCCTCTCATTATCAATTATGTCAAGGGCAACGCGGTTTCGCTCACAATAGCTGAGTCTAATGCTGATTTTTACCATCTAGTTTCAAGCAACAGCTTTAGCGTTGAGGCCAAAGAATACCATCCTCTTATACGGTTATACCCCACTTGGCGGTGTCTCATGACCAAGCTGAAGTGCTAGCATTGCAAATCACCGCCTTTCCCACCGGTGGTTTTTCCATTGGATCTGCTGTGCACCATGTTGTCCTTGACGGCAAGACTTCAACCATGTTTATCAAATCATGGGCTCATATATGCAAACATGGAGGACAAGGACTATCTTCGCCGTTGTTGCCAAGTTATGACAGAATGACCATCAAAGACCCGGCAGGGCTCCAAGCAATCCTCTCGAAGGACTGGTTAAGATACAGCGGCTCCAACAATAGAACCTTAATGTCTTTAGGGCTTACAGGTGAAGGAAGCTTAATTTGAGGTAGCTTCGAAATCACACGTGCCAAAATAGAATCCCTAAGACAATCAGTGATGTCTATGATGGCAAAGGAGAAGCAACAAGCTGGTCATTCAGTACAGCTTCATTTCTCCTTTTAGAAATGGTTGGTACTTGGGACACGACTATTGACGAAAAACTAATATCGCCTAATCATTCTCTAAATTATTAGGCTTTGCCCACTTTCTCTTATTCTTAATGTATATAATATTATTTCTTTAAAAAAATAATAATATTATTATGTGTGCCTTCTATGGATGTGCCCTTAAGTCGGAGGTCACGTGCACACTTATGGCTGGTTTGGTATTGATGTGTTTTGAAAAAAAGCTGATTCTGCTGTGCTATGAGAATAAGCGACTGTGAAATAAAGCAGCAGAGTGTTTGGTAAACTTTTTTGTAAAAGTGCTTTTTATAGTGTTTGGTAAACTTTTATGTAAAACAGATGTGAAAAAAAGCCGATTTTTCAAAGCTGGGTTTTGCAGCTTCTCGTTTTTGGCTTTTTTTCACCCAAAAATGTGAAAAAAAACTGAAGCTGAATGTTTACCAAACACAAAAACAGCTCCCAGCTTTTTTTTATACCAGCTTTTTTCAGAATCACCTCAGTACCAAACCAAGTCTTACACTACACACAATTGTTAAGTTATAACAGCTGGTATAAATCTAACCATTGAAAACGTTATAATCCTAGGCCTTGATTTCAACTAAGAATAAATACATTCAAAACTAAAACAAATGAAGAATAACTGAAGGATTAAGCTGGGATTGATCTGCAACCAAGCTTATATCTCAACAAATAACTCAGTGAAAGTCGTTGAAGTTTGCAGGGTAGCTACACAACCACTACCTGGCTCATCTCAAGGGGAGAAATTTACGTAGAACTCTACAAAAATGGTACCTTTTCAGCAGTATTCAAAATCAATCGCGCACAGCCGCCTCACGAGTTGTCTCTTGCGCTAACCTACTCCGACCACCAATGCATAAGGTTTCCACCCTTCCACCTCCTTTTCTTCTATGAAATATTGCCATGCTCTTCACCTGCAGGCACTTTAATTTTTTTTTCATTCAACAATTATTCCAAAACTCAAAAGTCAAAACCTCGCTCTCTAGCTATCACCCTCCAACATTTTCTACCTCTTGCCGGAAACATCACTTGGCCCGAAAACTCTCCCAACCCACCCTCAATCATGTCAAAGGCGACACCCTTTCGCTCTCAGTAGCGGAATCTGATGCCATTTTTTGCTGCCTCTCAAGCAATGACTTTAAAATCGAACCCAAAGAATACCATCCTTTTGTACCCGGCCAACTGGCGGTATTATGAAAAAGCCGCCGTGATGGCGTTTCAAATGACCTTTTTTTTTTTTTCCAACAGCGGCGGCTTTTCCATTGGAATATCGATGCACCATGCAGCTCTTGACGTCAAGACTCTCTTCTTGTTTCTAAAATCATGGGCTCACATATACAAACATGTCCATCAATCTGATGGTATTTCGTTACCGGATCAGCTCAAACCATCTTACGACAGAAGCCTAATCCAACACCCGATCGGTCTCCAACTCGAAGCAATCTACTTGAACGAGTTCCTAAACATGAACTGACGACAAAACAATCGAAGCTTGATGGTTGCAGCCCGCTATATATAATCTCCAGCGATACCAAAGTCATTTCGAGGAGTACCGAAGTGGTTCGGAAAAACAGAACTGGAGCAATCACTTTTTCAGATGGCAAAAATGGTGGTGGCGCTGTTGGCATTGCGTTGGTTATGGAAAAACATCATATGGACCATGGAGGCTTTTGCTTCTCTATTTGCTAAAGGTCTTGAAACCCTTTGAAGATTGAAGCCTCATTTCATATGTACTGGTCGACTGAAAAAGTGTTATCCTTATGTTTCGAGTATATTTTTTCTCACCATTATTTAGTACGGTATATCACCTTCCTATTTATCATTATTAGATAAATTTGAATTTTAAAATTTGTAATTATCCACTACACGAATTTCGAAATTCAAACTGATCTAACGGTGATAAATATGATGATGATCATACATCATACTAAATGATGATGAGGAAAAATGCAAGTTAATCTTGCGCTGATGGTTTTTTATTTTTTATTTTTTATTTTTTTATGTTTGTTTCGTTTCCCCATGGATGGTAAAAAAATTTCTTTGTGACGGAAATACAAGTGGTATATCACTTATTTTAATAGAAATTGTAAAAATTTTTATTTTTTAAGTTATTAACATTTTAGCATACATATTTCACCATTTATATGGTGACACGTGATATACTATCATGTGTACAAATCACACTAAAAAATATCTCTACGTGGTATAAAAGTGGCACCACGTTATATTATCTTCTATTCTAAGCATGTTTGCCCCTCGGTTTTGTTTATTTACAACAAAGCCATGGGATTTGGAGTTGGGTTGGAAGGTAGTTATTAAAAGTTAGGAGGGTAATTTTGTCTCTAAACAGGTTTCGAGATACTTACTGTTTTGCATTATTTACATTTCTGCCAGTGTGCGGGCTGTGCTTCTGCCATTACTTACATTTCTGAGGGCACTTCTGTCACTAGGGTTTGGGACCGAATGGGCGCAGGGATTGCGGGACAGCCGCTGCGGAGAGATGGGAGGATTTTCTGCCAGGGTTGAAGGGAACGGGTAAGGGAGGACCGTACCCAGCCGAGGCGGACGAGGTCGATCGAGTTGGCTTTCGTGTTCAAACTTTCTTTTCCAGTTTTCTGTTTGGTTGGTGGGAAAATCCCTACTCTCTGTTCATCCCCAAACCTTTAAAATCCACGTTTTCAAGGTAATACCTTTAATTCCATTTTTAATTCAGTTTTCCATTTCCAGTACCTAGAAATATAATTACACAAGGAATCATAGGAACTAAAATTTCACAGATTGAATGCTAACTTTTTCCCGATTGAATGCTAACGGAATTGTGTTATTTATTTTTGTTTCCTCTCTTAGCTCTGCACAAAAGTTTCTTCCATATCTCCAATGGCAGAACCAAGCTCAATCAAAGTCGTTGAGGTTTGCAAGGTAGCTCCAAATCCAAGCTCACCGGATGATCAGTCTCTTCCTCTAACCTTCTTCGATATCTTGTGGCTAAGGTTTCCACCAATTCAACGCGTTTTCTTCTTCGAAATACCTTCATTCAACACATCACTCTTCTTTGATTCCATACTTCCGAAGCTCAAAACCTCGCTCTCCGTCACCCTCCAACACTTTGTACCTCTAGCGGGAAATCTCACCTGGCCTCAAGACTCCCCTCCCATTATCAATTATGTCAAGGGCAACGCCGTTTCGCTCACAATAGCTGAGTCTAATGCTGATTTTTACCATCTAGTTTCAAGCAACAGCTTTAGCGTTGAGGCCAAAGAATACCATCCTCTTATACCCCACTTGGCGGTGTCTCATGACCAAGCTGAAGTGCTAGCATTGCAAATCACCGCCTTTCCCACCGGTGGTTTTTCCATTGGATCAGCCGTGCACCATGCTGTCCTTGACGGCAAGACTTCAACCATGTTTATCAAATCATGGGCTCATATATGCAAACATGGAGGACAAGGACTGTCTTCGCCGTTGTTGCCAAGTTATGACAGAATGGCCATCAAAGACCCGGCAGGGCTCCAAGCAATCCTCTCGAAGGACTGGTTAAGATACAGCGGCTCCAACAGTAGAACCTTAATGTCTTTAGGGCTTACAGGTGCAGGAAGCTTGATTCGAGGTAGCTTCGAAATCACACGTGCCAAAATAGAATCCCTAAGACAATCAGCGATGTCTATGATGGCAAAGGAGAAGCAACAAGCTGGTAATTCAGTACAGCTTCATTTGTCAACATTTTCGCTAACGTGTGCCTATACATGGGTTTGCTTAGTGAAGGCCAAGGAGATCAAAGCAAAGAAAGTACTTCTCGCCTTTAACGTGGACTGCAGGTCTCGCTTAGACCCTCCTTTACCGGCAACATATTTTGGGAATTGCATTGCACCCCATGGTGTAATTGCAGAAACGGACGACCTGATGGGAGAAGATGGGTTGTTCGTGGTCTTAACTGCGGTTAGTACAGCTATAAAAAGGTTGGACACTGACGGTGTTTTGAACGGGATGGAGACTTGGATACCAGTCATGTTCGATGCAGAGACTAGTACTGATGGAATATTTTCTGTTGCTGGTTCACATAGGTTTGAGCTATATGATGCAGCTGATTTTGGATGGGGAAGACCAAGGACAATTGAATTCGTTTCGATAGATAGGACTGGAGCGATCTCTCTTTCAGATAGCAAGAACGGTGGAGGAGGTGTTGAGATTGGTTTGGCTTTGAAAAAACATTCTATGGAGGCTTTTGCTTCTCTATTTGCTGAAGGACTTGAACAACTTTGATTTTTTTTTGTTTCCCTCTATGTATTTTGCTCTTAATAATTTGATTTGATGAAGATGGTCGGTTGTGTTTATGATGCTTCTTTATCCATTTGATTTGGATTCTGTATAAATTTTCATGGAATGAACTTATATGCGAGATTTGAGTGCAACTCATGTTCATCATATTTTTCATTTACTTTGTGACCGAAATGTCACAGTTCAAGTCGTGGAAACAATCTTTTTGTAAAGTAAAGGTAAGGCTGCATGATAGACGTTCCCCTTCCTCTGACCCTCGCAAAGCGGGGAGTTTTGTTGGCATGGGATTGCCCTTTAACACCATTATTGAATTGTATTTCACACAATACTCTACACATTCAATCAAATAAAGTGAATTCCGCATCAAATTTGTAATATGTTGAACTTATAAATGTTTAGACTGAAGTTATTAAATTGGAAATAATTTAAAATATGCTACTCACAATAAAATTTATGTAGATTATCATAACATCACATTGACCTATTGAAACATGGTGACCAAGTCCCAGGACTCATCCTATGTTGTTTTGGGAAGATCTTTTGTCAACAAAATGTCCTCTACACATGACCAAACATATGGAGGTAGTGGGAGCCAGCCGAGACTAATCAACGGAGGGAATGAGATGAATTCCAATAATACTGTATTGTCGGTGAACTATATCATGAGGAGCACAATGACGATGAGGAGGTGGATGTTGGCCATGAAATCTTTAAGCTATTGGATCAAGAGTCGAGACTAGAGCACTATATGAGCGGCTATGGAAATAAAAAATTTAAGTGGTTGAAGTTGAAGAATTTATGAACAAGAACATATTATTTTCGTTAATTGTTTTTAGTGAATATTGGTAGTGGTGAAGTTAGGATTTATTGAGGGAAGGGCCGAATTCAAAAGAGTGCAAGGTTCAATCGAAGCGGTTGCTTTTATATTGACAAGTGCAAAGTTTTGAGTCAATATTCATAGCAGAAAATAGTTTCTCCACCAAAACGGTTATAAGCGGTAATATCTAAGTGAATGTAATAAGCTTAAATTTGCTAGGATTAGATTCTTAAAAAAATGCGCTAATCAAGCAGTGGACTAAAGCTTAGTAGCTAAGCACCTAGGTGAGATCTAGGCACAAGCCTAGATGGATTCAAATGAAATTCTTTAATTGTAAAATAAGCATTAAACAATATTTACATTATTTTTAAAAAGTAATACAATATTTATAGATAATATCAAAGTTTAAAATAAATACGGTAGGAATCTTAAAAGGAAAAAAAAAAAAAAAAAAAAAGACAATACTTGAGTACTCACCATTTAGTACCAATTTTACTCACTAGACTTTGTGGCCCAATAAAATTACGACAGTTGTCATTCTTAACTCTCTAACCAAACAGCAACAGATCTACTATTCTAGCAATCAATCATTTTAAGGCCTCGTTTATTAATTCGTAATCAGATTGAAGCGAATTGAATTGAGGAGGAATCAGATTAAGGAGGAATTGGATTGAGGATGAAACAGAATTAGATTCATGTTAAAATTGTTTACTAAACTAACTGGAATCGGAATACAAATGATATTAGTTCCATATATATTGTTAACTAGTTCAGAATTAAAACTAGCTTGATTACTAAATTGTACTTTTTTAAATAAATTATTTTTATGCTATAATTATTGAAAATTAAGTTTATTTAATTAAATAAATCCATAAACAAAGCTTTTTATGAGAACATTATTTCCAAAACTTTTTATAAGATCGTTATTATCGTTATTTCCAAAACCACTTCTCCCATTTTATCTCAACCCTTTTTTCCTCAGCCCCTTTATCCCCATAGCCACCGTCATATAGCTTGGCAAGTCCTGGTTCAACGGCGAGTGGACTTGTCGACGAAAGCAGCCTCGATCCTAGTCCACTACATCGCGTAGGAGCGCAGACGGTCAGATTCCACGGTGAAAATCCAAAAGTGAAAGTCGTTGGGTTGGCATGGATGGGTGTACGGATGATCTGGGTTGTTTGGGTGTCGTTCCTAGAAGTACACGTCTGGTTTCTTATTTTGGGGTGAGATTTGAGTGCGGCAAGGTGATGGATGAAGGGTGTTATTGGGGTTTCAAAATATGTAAAAATAAAATAAAAAATAAAATAAACCCAACTCTACTGTAGAAACCAAATCACCGAAGTAAGAATTCTCATTTCCGGCGAGAACGAAGGGGCTGAACCAGCACTCTTAGATGTGTTTCAGGCGATGGGAGGGGTGACCGCTACCCCTCGCCCTTATGTAGCTTTGTCATTGAGTATTGGCCTAGCACTTCTGTTGTTTTATTTTTTTAAATAAAAACTAGTATAGGGGGACTTTTTTTTTAGGGGGGAGGGGGTGTTTTGGGGAAGGGGTTGGAACTTGAGACACGACTATTGAAGAAGAGTTAATTTCGCTTAATCTTTCTTTAAAATATTTCGTTTTTTGTTTTCACTTTATCCTATTTTACCAACTCGGTTGAAAGATACGTTGTTTGGCTGACATGGTAAGAGATATCTGGTTTTTTCGAATTGCTTTCACATTTTGGACATCTAAAACCATAAAAAGCAGTTTGACACAAAAATAAAAGATCAAAACCCACCGGCCAAAATTATTCCAAATTCCCTTACTGACGACCAAAGTACTCATGCTTGTCAACAAAATAGAGTGTACAAGGTATATAAGATTTTATATAAAATACGTGTAGTGTATAATTAAAAATAAGCCTAATATAAGTGTTTACGTTACTCTTTTAAATTTTCATGCCCTCGGGTAAACTTTAATATCAAATAATATTGTACGATTACAACATTCATCCTTCCTTGTTAGAATACAATGATAATATTTCGTCTTCCGCTATTTTAATTAGAACAATACTTGGCTACTCAAAAATAAATAGAAATTCATACTCAAAACTCTTAGTATTTTAATCATAGAGTTTTGTACTTATAATTAGAACCGTTCATACTATGAATCACATTGTAAAAATCATCTCTGTAAAAAAATAAATTAAAACTTAGTTCATTTAGTAAATCTATTGTAGCAAATACATAGACGGGTCGTAATGCTTCTATAAATATTGTTCATTTGTTTTTAAACAGTTTGATTACTAAACGACATTAGTTTTAATTGTTTTTTGTAGAGGCGATATTTATAGGATGATTTATAATATAAACGGTTCTGATTATAAACATGAAGTTCTATAAATAGACAACGAACAATTTTGAGAAATTTTGATTAGGAGTTCCTACTCATATTTGAGTAGCCAAATATTGTTCTTTTAACTAAACTCAAGAGCTTAGTAAAAAGGGAACTTTAACGAAAAGCTCTCAATACTGTTCACATTAACGAAAAATCACATTTTTATACTAAAAAATCAATATTGGCATTATTCATTTTATCCTTTATTTTGTCTTTATCGTTAAAACTCAAGATTTTCAAACCCTTTTCATTAGTTTTCCTTATTAAATTTTATAGGAGTAGTAAATTAGGTTAACAAAACATCCAATTCAAACAACAAAATTAAAAACATTCAAAATTATTATGAGCACTTAAAAATTAGTCATGCTGCATCTTTCTTTTTTCTCACTTCATTATTGTGGCTACTTCAGAGTTTCAATAATTTATCCTTGAAATTTTAAATTTGATGAGGTTTAACTTAAATATCAAAAGCCTTTCAGCCGTTAGATTTAATTTTCAATACTGTTTAGAGTTTTTATATTTAATCTCAACCTTTCATTTTCGTAGTATTAAAAAGATTTCCAATTTGATGACCAAAATCCTATTTCTAAAAAGTAAAAATAAAAATAAAAAATGAGAAAAAGTGTAAAAGAGTTCTACTTGAAGTCTTGAACCAATCTGCGCAACCCAAAGTGTGAATTTTGCATCAGGGTTCGGTGTTGCCCTCTCGCAAAGACTCTTCCTTTTTGCCCGCTAACTGTTCGTCTTTCCCTCTGTCTCTCGCTCGCTCTCAGTCTCACTCGCTCGCTCGCTCACTCGCACTTGTTTGGCGGAAGGTACCCTACCATCTCCATCGACCCCAAATCTGTGTCACTCCCAAACCTATATAGCATTCCAACAAAAGGGTAACTTTTATTCGCATTCATGTCTCTGATTATTCCATTTAACTTTAGTTACTGTGTAATTTTCTAGGTTGTATATTAGATTCCATGAAGCTATTTTTTTTTTTTTTTTCTGTTATTTGAATCGTATTGTTGCTCGGATTTTTACTAATTTATGTGATGACGCATTGCCCTAATTGGTGGATTAATGGATTTTATTTTATGATTTTGTGCCCGGCGGGTGTGAACGTTGGGCTGGTTGTCAATTTCTCTGATTTTATGATGTGGGTTTTGTGTATTTTGGAGTATGAGGTTGGTTATAGGGTTTAGTTCTTGAGCTTTACTGCGTTTGGATCCAGGTAATGTGGTTCTGCTGCTTCAAAGGATTTAGGTTTTTTCAGTTTGTTCTCTCAAATATTGGGATTTGCCTAATTTTCAGTGCTCACTGAGCAGATTATGTTGTTCTCGGTTTTATGGAAAATGGTTGTAATTTATGGTGGTTCTAGGGCTTTTCTCAGAATGTGGTGGTTTCGGCTTCTCTTTGCGCTTGTCTCTTGAGTTTTCTTTATAAGAAAGTCGTATTTGTATCGTTAGCTCCTTCGTGTTATATATCCAGGCATGTAATCGTAATGCTCCATAAGTTCTTAGTTCCTACTACCTATTTGCAGTTATTACTTTACTTTTGGGATTTTCTTTTCTTTCTTCGAAAGAAAGATTAGTTCTTTAGTGCCCTTGATACATTTTAAGTGCCTATTGTTTTGTTTAATTTTTGGAATTTTTTTAAGGTTCCATTACCCCTTGTGGTTTTTGAGTTAGTTATCTTTTAGTGATTGGTTAGATGAGATATGAACAATTGTGTAGTGGTATTTTATTTCTGGATTTTTTGCGCAGAATGGCCTTGCAGACAGCAATTCCTCCACCCACTCCTAGTGCCCAACTTGTTGGAAATGCTTTCATTGAGCAGTATTACCATATTCTTCACAATAACCCAGGCCTAGTCCATCGGTTTTATCAGGATTCAAGTGTACTAAGCCGGCCTGATTCTAATGGTGTGATGACATCAGTGACCACTATGGAAGTAAGTTTTTGGTTGCCAAGTTTTTATTTTTTCTGGGTGTCATTGCCAATGGTCTATGACATCAGAGACCAATTTGCAAGTATGGAACATTTGTTGAAAAATTTGCTAAAACCATCAAAGAGTACATTTATAAACAAATGCATGTTGGCGACTCATATAGGCAGTTCTTTTATGTTTGATGTTTCGGATACTCCGCTGAACTATTGAAGCACATTGATTGTTTACCTGATCATTTGCGCGTGGTCCCTTTTAAGTTTTGACCTGTTGCTTTTTTGTCCTGTTTAATACTTATTTGAATGTCCAGTCCTGCAGACACTGCCATGCTCTCAAATTCCCAAGGTCATTAGTCTTATTTTCTGTCAATTTTTTCTTGGAGCAGGGAATCAATGAGAAGATCCTTTCATTAAATTACAACGAATATAAGGCTGAGATAATGACTGCTGATGCTCAGAAGTCTTTTAAAGAAGGGGTGACTGTGTTAGTTACTGGATGTTTAACGGGAAAGGATAACTTGAAAAGGAAATTTGCCCAATCATTTTTTCTTGCCCCTCAAGACAATGGGTTCTTTGTATTGAATGATGTCTTTAGATTTGTGGAAGATGGACAACTGTTTGAAAACCATTCAGTTAATGAAGTTAATGATGCCACAACAGTCCTTTCAAGCCAGGATCCAGGTAATCCTATCATACATTTTCTGTTCTTTTTTGTTAGTCTAGTTTTGGTATTGTAGCAGGAACCTGTTTACACTTCGTATTATTTGTTTGCAGAGCCAACTCATGTTCCTGATCCTCCTGCACCTGATCTGGAAACTACTCAAGTTGAAGAGAATTTAATTGTTGTTGAGAAAACTTATGACACATCGGACCATGAGAGACAATCTGCTAAAGAATCTGACGTGGAACCCCCATCTTATTCAAATGGAAACAATGTCCCTGTGGCAGTTGAGCCGGATTCTATGACAGCACAAGAGGATACACCAAAGAAGTCGTATGCATCAATTGTGAGTTAAGGGGCACAAGTTTTTCCTTTAGCCATAATTTTTCTTAAAGACTTACAAAAGTTATCAAATGTTATTGTAGGTTAGAGTTCCCAAAGGGAGTCCAGGGCCAAATAAGGTTTATGTGCCAACTAATACTGTAAGAGCGGCTCCTAAGGTAGCGGAAACTAGTTTGCCTGGGCCAACTGCACCTGCTTCGGTGCCTGAAGCATCAGCCCCAACTAGCACTAGTGCCCTAGAGAGTGGTGATACTAATGAGGAAGGTATGCTTGGTTTTTCTGACTTTTTCCCGTTTCCCCTTTTTTCTTCTGTTTATATTTGCTAGTTTTTTTTATTTGAAAATCTAAATAAAACTAAAATATATTTTGCGTGTATCTAAATTTAATCGTTTTATTTTGTTTATATAATGACACATTTGCATTCGTTATAGTTGAGGGCTATTCTGTTTACATAAGGAATTTGCCTTTAAACGTGACGTCTGATCAGCTTGAGGAAGAATTCAAGAAATTTGGACCAATAAAGCAAGGAGGCGTCCAAGTCCGGAATAAGAAAGTTAGTGTTAAAATGTCTTGCATCCCAAAAGTATATCCTGCCCGGATCTAGATTTTCTGACACATTTCTCACCCCTTCCGTACTATTTTGTGTGTGCAGCTCCAGGGCCACTGTTTTGGATTTGTTGAGTTTGAGTCTTCAAGTTCCATGAATAGTGCCATCCAGGTAGGTCTAATTTTTTATTATTAATTTCTGCTCTCTGAAATATGATTTCTAACAGATCTGGATGCTGCTGTATTATTAATTTCCATCATTCTCTCTTGATTTCTCTCTCTCCTGAAAACCAAGTCTGTCAGACTTGAACATTATGATTAGGATATGGCAATTCTTTCTTCCACTGTCTTCTTGTCGGGCTTGTATTTTGGTACTCTGTTCTATCAAGTTTAGATGGTCTTTCACCGTAGCCGATGTGAATTACAATCTTCATAGCATGTTAATTTAAGCTCTAAGTGCATGTGGTTTGAGTTGTCATAGTTTTAGGCTTTCAAATAAACTTCATTGTTGTTTTAAGTTTTTAGGAGTGCCTGTAAAACTTCATTCATGTTTCACTTATACTATTTCGGATGTTTGATTGGGTTTCTTCCGTATCTAATAAGAGAACCTAATGTTTCAGGCTTCACCAATCACTATTGGTGGCCGTCAAGCTGTCATCGAGATAAAGAGAACTACAACTCGAGGTAAGTGGACATACAATTTATGCTGTTATCCTTCACTAATCCAATGGAATGTGTCATCGGAAGATATTTGAAAGCTCATGCACGTAGAATGCTTGTTTTTCCAGTTGGTAGCAGTGCAAGAGGTAGATTTCCTCCAGCTGGAAGGGGAGGGTTCCGGAATGACAGCTTTAGAGGCCGTGGGAACTATGGCAGTGGCCGGAGCTTTGGCAGAAGCGAGTATGTGAGCAGGGGCGAATTCTCAGGCCGAGGCAGAGGGGGTCCAGCCGGGCGCAGTGGAGATGTTTATCAGGTGCGAGGGAGGGGTGGACGTTCAAGTGGACCGAAGCAGAATGCTGTTTCTGCGTAAAAGCTAACACGTGCATCGTGTTTTTTTTGCGGGAGTGTTTTAACAAAATTGGTTTCGTGATTGGTGCACTCGGAAGTGTTGACGGTAAGTAGTATAATCATAATCTTATAAGATGAAGAGGCATTTTGCTGTAGGTGTAGGATTAATTTTTACCATTAGAGAATTTTGTCTCAATTGGGAATGTGATGCAACTGTTCCCAGAAACTTGATGACATCCTCTGTTTTTCCGGCATAGTTGGTGTCTAGTGGCTGTAATCAGAAGACCCTAAAGAGTTCAATAGATGGGAATTTTTTTTGGGTATGCTTTGAATTGTTCATGGATTCACCAGTGATTTTTTGGTTTTGAGTTTTCGGTGTTTTTCTTCTCCTCCGTAGAGGGAACTTTTTAGTGTCAGAGGTTAAACTGTTGCGTGGTGTTACTAATTCATGTACTATAACGTTAGTAGATTAGCACCGCCACCTGCTTCAGTATATCCTTGTGCCTAACGATTTTGATGTTTAATAGTAGCCCAAAGTTGTCTTGGGCCCTAAATCAATGTGCAATTGGGGAAACTATTTCTATATGACAGTTTGATTGCTACGTAATGTTACTAATTCACGGATTATAACATAATTGAATTGGCACCATTGTGTAAAGATGCAACCGTAAACAAGATAATTTTTCATGAATTTGGATATACCCAATAACCCAAATGTCATAAAATGGTAGTAGTTGAATTTGATGTGTTATAACATGAGTGAATAGGTAATACTCTGATAACAAGAAATATGATAAATAATAATTACAATTTTTTCTTCTCTTACAAAATACACAAATTTTCCAATAATTAGATTTAATAAGCGACATAATTAAACATAAATGTGTATAAACATATCATTTCCTCAAAATTATTACTAAAGAATAGTGAGGAAAGGAAATGCCAGGAAAATCTTTTTTTTTCTTTTTAATTGTCCGATTGGATTTCCTTTTTACTAATTTAAACACAAAATTTAATTATCAACCGTAACATCACATGCATAAAATATTGTCTAAAAAGATGTTCTCGATAACATTGCCCGTGAGAAAAATAATATATGAGCATCCGATATTTTTAATTTTATTTTCCCAAATTACGTGATAATTGGTCTGACAGGACGCGTGCGTGGGACACGCGAAGTGGACAAGTTCACTTTTCCTCGTGGGCGAATCCTCTGTGATATTTCCTTGTCTGCAACTTGGGCTCGCTGTCTCCATCCATTCCACGCGCCCCCTGACTGCATGTCGACACGTGGCAGTTCTCTGATTGCAAGACATCGAGATAATAAACAACAATTGCAGCAAGTTGGCCCTCTTGGGGCTTTTGGGGTCCACACCTGAGCACCTCACACCGCCCTTTTGCGTGTCACTCTCACCTCCTCACCTCCTCCTCCGTTGGATTCTTCTGTCTTTGTCTTCCTTATCATTACATTTTTTTTAATTAATTAATTAATTAATTTGTTTAGCATTTAGTTTATGATCAATGGGTGTGGACTGTGGAGGGTTATTTAACTGTTATAAAGATTTATTTAATTTTTTGCCCATAAGATTTGACCGTTGAATTCTGAACATACTATGAGACTCTTTTCAGACGTTCAATCGAATTATTTTGTCTAATTTCTCAACTTTATTTTCCTAAGTCACTCCTTAAATATCAGTCTTGCAAATTATCAACCAGATTTAAAATCGTTTAGTCATGCAACGATCATTGTAATAAAGATTCAATCTGTGTTAGTAAGGTAAACAATATTAATAGAAAAATCAAATAATTTTACATTTAGTAGATTTTTGTGCAAAGTTAATATGTAAATGGTAAACTATAAAATAGACTTTGACGCGATCATCACTTTAACTTTACAAAATACGAAAAATTGAGATGGTCTATAAAATAGATCAAGAGTATCATCGAACATATTGCGAGTCAGTTTTTATCAGACAATATATGTGTTTAATTTTAAATAAAAATATTTAAAATAATTTCTGACCGCACAATATACAATAAATTAACACGATTTACAAATATCTGTGATTCTCACAAAGAGGATCCGGATTGTTTATAGATGGATAGATTTTCACGCTTCGGATAAAGCGAAATGGCACTCGACGACGACGGGATTTTTTCCAAGCCACGTGGCGTCCTCTGACGTCACGACACGTGTCCCAGCAACCTAATCCAGTTAGCCCAAGATTGGCGACGCATGTTGGGCCAGTGTCCTCACATCTGCCGTTTCCACAAGCCACGTGCTTGTCGGGGCTCTTCATGTTCTCCACGCGTCGCCACTCCACGACTCTCAGGGGCTTTTTCGGTATTCACATTTCTGTTTGTTTTCTTTTGGTAAAAAGTCTATTTGTTTTCAATGTTCTTGGGAAAATGCTTGTAGATGTTCCTCTGCTTCATGGTCTTCGTCCTCTGGTGCAACTGAGATGGATTTTCTCGCCGTTTCCGTCGAAAATTCGCACCGAGAAAGTGCGGGAAAGTATGGGATTTGTGCTGCTGTGTTCGTGGAAACATGGCTGGAATCACCATTCGATGTAAACCATAAGATAAATTAAAATTTACCCAATTTTTCATATATTTTTAAAAAAAATTCTGCTGAATTTGTACTTCCCGATTTCGAAAATTTAAAACAATTCACCCCGGTAGCTCTGAATTTGACCATTTCGATTTGGGTTTCCGGCGGTTCTTCAATTTCTCAGTTTTCACACTTTTCTGGTGAAATTCTACTTCTTTGTTCTGAATTCGTGAAAAAAATTGATCTGGGTATTCGATTATTAGATTTCGGTTCCGGCGATTTTCTGCAATTTTTATTTTTTTTCAATGGCGCAAACAGAGGAAGGCGGGAACGTAGCAACCCAGCAGGTGTTCCCAATGCAAGGGAGTAATTTTCCGGGCGATTTGTATGGGCAAATGGTTGCCGGAAACAGTTTTCCGGGAAAATTCGGGGAGCCGACCTCTGAGGATTCGGAGGAGATTGAGCTGAGCCTGGGCCTGTCGCTGAACGGTCGGTTCGGAGTGGACCCCGCGAGAGCCAAAATGGTGGCTCTAAAACGTTCGTCGTCAATCTCCGATTTCGGTTTTACCCCGGCAAGAGAAGAAGAGACGACATGTCGTGTGTCAGGGCCGTCGCGCGCGGTACCTCTGATGAGGACTTGTTCTCTTCCGACGGAGACGGAGGAGGAGTGGAGGAAGAGGAAGGAGCTGCAGAGCTTGAGGAGAATGGAAGCGAAGAGGAAGAGGTCGGAGAAGCAGCTGAGGAACTTGAAGGTGCCGAGGGATCGGAGCCGGGAGAACGGCGGCGAGGAGGATAAAGCGGCGGAAGTGGCGAATGGGGTTCATAGGAGAGAGCAGTTTGTGAAGGTTGTGGATGAGTTTAGAGCAATGGGGATGCCCAATTGTCCTGCTCCGCCGCTACTGGCGGCATCTCGAGGTAGTGGCTCAACTGGGATTTCGGAATCTGAGAGCCAAGCTGCAGCTACACCTCAAGGTATCCTCATTTCTAAATTTCTTTTTCCTAGTCGAGCGATATTCTATTCTAATCTAAATTGCACTGTTCTAGTCAACTTAGCTACGCCCACATCGTTTCAATTTGATTGCAGTTGGTTTCAATTGTTGTGAGTGAGTGATTGTGTAGGATCTTGAATTCTTACAAGAATTTTATTCAAAGTTTCATCATGCTTTGAGACTTTCGAGTTTTTAAAAAAATGGCAATAGGCCTCCCCTTCCCTTCCCAATGGAAAGAGATCCTCTTCGGATCTTTTCCTCCAAGCCCCAGGATCAAGTGATCCGGACCTTTGAAATTTGATTCAACGGCTAAAAACAGTGAAGATAGTAAAAAAATTTTGGATCAAATTTCAAAGGTCCGGATTACTTGATTGCTTTGGAGGAAAAGATCCATAGGATCTCTTTCCCTTCCCAATTAGGTACTAAATGTGCACCCAATTCGTATAATGGTAATGTTTGGCAGTGTACTTGACTATAGTTTTTGGTAATTCTGAATTGCCTTTCTCGATGAACCGGTTGAGGGTGCTGCTAGCCATGTTCTTAGGGGTTTATGTGTAATGGGTCTAACCTTGTTACAATGTAACCTAAGTTTTCTATGAGACCTAGTGATAAGTATCGTCTCGAGTGAAATTCTAGATTAGTAGTTTCGCATGATTGACTTTGTTTAGGCGCCTTTTACATTCGTTTGGGGCAGCTCAACGGCGCTCCCTTAGATCCCCTCTGTGGTGCTTTACCACCAAAGCTCCTTATTGTTGAGAGTTGTCCCACATCAGTGAGGGACAAGGTTTGCTATGTGCTTATATGATCTTGAGTTACTTCCCCATATTGCCAATTGGTTTTACGGGGGAACCTCAATTTCATCACTTATCCACTTTACCTTCCTGTAAAACCTTAAAGGCCTAGAGTAAGAACTTCGTCTCTTAAAGCGTCTAGGGGAAGTGGCAAACTAGTTCACGAAACTAGCTTTAAACAAAGAAGTGGTTGCAGAGATTAACACAAGTAAATTATGATGTGCCATTGAGTCTGTGATATGGACTAGAAGCACATTGAAAAACAAAGGGTCCGAGTTTCTATATCGTCAATGATGTAATAGATTCCGGTTGATGTTTTATCAACCGATTTCCTCATGTTGCAGATGGATAGGATCTGTTAAAATCTGTTTCTGGACTGTGTTGTCATAGCCCGTGTGTTATCTCACATTTTACCTCTGGATATGCAAATGCAGGAGTGCACAAATGCACCGAAGCAAGAAGCCACACCGAAGCTCAGTCTTCGCCAAAGGCTGAGAAGGAACTGCTAGCGACACCAAGGATGATAACCGCTCAAAGGTCAGGTCAGTTCATTGGAGTCCAAATGGAAATCAACTGTAATAAACCCCCAGTTCCAGAAGCCGGCCCCAACAAAATCGTGAGGAACGTGTTGGAGAACATGCCCTGTGTGTCTACGACAGGAGATGGCCCTGACGGGAAAAGAATAGAAGGGTTTCTTTACAGATACAAGAAGGGTGAGGAAGTGAGGATAGTATGCGTTTGCCATGGCAGCTTTCTCTCACCGGCGGAGTTTGTGAAGCATGCCGGCGGAGGTGACGTGGAGCACCCGTTGAAGCATATAGTGGTGAATCCTAGTCCGTTATTGTAGTTGCTAGTGCCCTTTTGGACCATGTCAAAACCTAGATGTGAGGACGAGGGAGGAAGTAGGGAAAGATGCATCAATGTTGCTTTTACCCTTTGTTTTTTGGCATATTTAAATTTGGTCTTTCAATGGATTTGTGGGCACTTGTATTGAACTCGGTACATGAAGCTTCTTGTTGGAAGGCTATGATGTTTATAAACTTGGCAGGCTTGAAATAGGTCGTTCAGTTCTATTTTGTTAGTATTTTCATTTTTACTTTATTAACTTTTAGTCTAAACAATGTTAGAAATAAACACTTCGACAATTAAAACAAAGGAATTTTAACTAAAAGCTTCTGGAACTGTTCACTTTTAAATAACAATTATATTTTTACATTAAAAAATCAATTATAGTACTATTCATTTTACCTTTTATTTTATTCTTATTGTTAAAACTCAAAATTTTCAAATCATTTTTATTAATTTTCCATTAAAACAAACGGAACAGGCACTTTACCGCCCTAGTTCTGTAGTTTTGTGATATTCATTTATTATTTATATGTGGAGGTCCTATTCATTTAAAAAGGGGACCAGCCGGTGAGTTTGCAACGGCAGTCCACTAGTCCTGGGTTGAAAAGACTCACAGATGTATTTCATCCTCTCCTAGTCACCATCGAGCAATTCTTACTTCCATAAAATAAAGTTTCCAAAGACGCTTAAGAGTTTCTCATTTTGAGGGGATTATTTTAATTAATTTGTTGAAAGTGATATACCGCCATTAGAAAAAGAGGTAACGAGAAAAAATAGGGATCGCGTTGCTGTTATGCGTACGGAGGAAAAGAAAAAGTTAGGTTGCCAATTATTCTATCTTCCTACCAACCAGTTAGGTTGTCCCCAAATGACTCTCGTCGCATGGGGTTGCTTCTAAACTACCCTCCCTTTTTAAAAGTGAAAACGATGCCAGACCCACCGACAATCATTGCACTTGAAAGTGGAAAAATAATTAACTTCCAAGTACCATAACACGCGTATAAAACAAGGAACGGAACACGGGACCTCGAGTGCATGAGCGATGGAGGCTCTTAGCCGAAGGCCATACAGATTACTATATGTCATACCGATACAGGCCTCGTTCGCCAGCTAACGAGGGCTGAAGTTGCTTACACCGCGACTCAGTCCGCCACTACCGTTGAGAAAAGAGGACCTGCATGCCATAACCCAGCAGTAGAGCCCATGCAACAATGTCGAACCTCCCTTGGTCCCTCGGGCCTCAGCAACAATGTCGAATCTTTTTTAATCCCTCCATGGCGGACAAAGCTGCCTCTTGTTTGTCTGGCTGGAAGCAAGGCTGAAATGGGAGGATAAGAAGTATCCAAATCTTGTCCCTGGAAAGTCGAGAAATACAAATTATGAACATACTCGGAAGTACGAACACAGTATCTTAAACTCATTACTGATAACATGGTAACAATAAAAGAGAATAAGGACTTCACCTCCAATAGCTTCCTCTCCGACTGAAACCGCTCGCACGTGTATAGTAACAATCCTCCACAGAAGACTTCTAGAGGATGGTCGGAGTCATTGCAGCAGCACAAGATATCAAGGAATTGGATATCATACACGACTGATCATTTCGGTGCATCATATAACAGATATGAATAACTCGACCACACTAAACAATTTAGATAATTTCCAGAAAACATGTCTACTCTCTGTGTTATTGAACAAATGAAGCTGAATATACACGTATAAGACGAGGAAATGGAATATCTGCATTCTTCTGCAGATTCATTGGCCAGGCCCCTAATCAGAGAAGCAACATTGAAAAAATTGGGGGCAGAACTATCATACAATGTACAAGTGGGATCACAAGGTTCAGAAATCAACCTAACGCCAGTGTCCCCAAAAGCGCACTGAATGCGCAGGCACATAAAAATTGGAGCTCCTTTCTACAAACTGCTAATGTTAACCAATACAAACCTTGTAAAGCAGCTAACAGGATGGAGGCTGAAGTTGCTTAAGCCGTCGTACAACTTGCCTCATTGTAGGCCTGGTTGAGAGAGAGTCAACCGTGCACACTACTGCCAAGTGCAGAACTTCTACTAAATCATCATGAGGGCCTGCATCCCATAACCCAGCAGTGAAGAATTCCTTTGCACGGCCTTGCCGAAGAAGCATACATGACCATTGAACGATGTTGAATCCATTTCCATATGAAGAGAAAGAGGGATCCAGTGCCTTCTTGTCAGAGAGTAACTCCAGAAGCACAACGCCATAACTATATACATCAGCCTTATCTGAAACACGGCAAGTCATTGCATATTCTGGGGCAACATATCCAAAAGTTCCAGCAACGCCAGTAGTAGCATGGGTCTCCGAAGTTCCCAGAAGTCTGGCCAAACCAAAGTCTGAGAGATACGCATTAAAATCATCATCCAACAAAATATTGCTCGGCTTGACGTCACGATGAAGGACACGTGGTACGCACTGATCATGTAGGTAGGCAAGTGCACGGGCTATGTCCAAAGCAATCTTGTGAAGTACCCTCCAATCCACAGCCCTTGTTGACCTTTCCTGAATAAACTTTTCCAAATTACCACCCGCCAAGTAGTTGTAAATTAGAAACATCTCTGTATCACTGGCATGATAACCAAGCAAAGTGACAAGATTTGGATGGCGAAGCCTTCCAAGGGTTTTGATTTCTGCATGAAATTGTTGAACTCCTTGGAACCTTCCAACTGAAAGCCGTTTAATTGCCACCACGATTCCAGGTGATATCTCTGCCTTGTAGGTAGCTCCAAAACCTCCATTCCCAATACAGTTACTAGCATTGAAACCTCCTGTGGCTCCCACAACATTCTCAAAGGTCAATGGAACCCCAATGTTCGTGAAAATTGTAACTTCCTTCCTGGTAGAACCTTGAGTTCCAGACTTTGGATTCCATTTCCGTGTATACAGGAACAGAATAACAAGAGCAATAAGCACCGAAACTATGGCCGATGCAGATGTAATGGATGCTATTTCAATTGAATTGAAACCGTTCCCAGTCTTCTGAGCTGGACCTCCCACTGGTGAAGCAGCAAAAGGTTGTGAATCACCAACTCGTCCTTGAGAATCCGGAGCTGGCTGTGCCAGAGAAAACATGGGGCAAGAGTCTAGATTTGGGTTTCCAATAGCAGCATTGCATTTCATCAGGTTATTATTCGCAGGCAGTGAACCTGTGATGTTATTGAAAGACACATTGAAAGATGACAGTGTGGTCACATTTGCCAATCCAGATGGAATCTGACCAGAAATATTATTCTTGTCGAGCAGAAGAACAGTCAGGTTCCGCAGATTCACAAGATCTTTCGGTATCTCACCAGTCAGATAGTTTGAAGAAAGTTCAAGCACTTCTAAAGAGGTCAGCTGCCCCAAACTAGACGGAATGACACCTGTAAGGAGATTGCCAGATAAGGAAAGATACGTCAGATTACTTATCTGGCCAAGACTGGTCGGGATTTCACCCCTCAACATGTTCCAACTCAAATTAAGGCCGACAAGAGACAGTTTCCCGATGGTAGAGGGAATTGGACCAGTAATCTGATTCCGAGATGCATCTAAACCTTTAAGAGATTTGCACATAGTGCCAACTTCAGCAGGAATCTGACCTTCTAACTTGTTGTGGCTTACATTAACAATCAGCCACTCCAATCCCTCACACTTGCCAAATAATTTACCTGGAAATTCTCCAGAAATCTTGTTTTCTCCAGCAAAGAATGCATAAAAAGTTTGTTTCCCTAGTCTTTCAGGTGCAATAGGCAGCGTCTGCAAAGCGCCGGTAAAATTATTGTGCGCGAAGTTGTGTACTACCATAAGACTGTCACCCTCCCCATGCATTTGCAATGAATTTCCAACTTGGGATTTAGAAGTGAAAAATGCAACATAGGTTGAGGATGGATCCTCAGACTTGAAAGAAAAATCTCCAAAAGGAGAAGCACAAGTTCTGTTGACATATTCAGGTATTGAACCTGACAAGATGTTTCCGCTGATATCAAACATAACCATACAAGGAACATGAAGATCCTGAACAAGATCCCCACTAAGCATGTTAGAGCTCACGTCAAGAAACTGAAGCTTCCTGCAGTGACTAAGTCCACTAGTAAATTCCCCAGTCAAAAAGTTCTGAGCCAAATTGATCATCTCTAAGTACTCACAACCACCCCAATTGCTTGGGAAAGTGCCCTCAATACTTGCCCTTGGTGCCCACAAGATCCTTAGCTTCGGAAGGGTTGTAATTTCTACAGGCATTGTACCTTGAAAGTAATTGAAGTCGTCATTCATAGCATTCAACTGCTCCAACAAAGAGTCCACTACGGTATGGTTACCTCGTGGAAGTGGATTAAACATAGATGACAGCACAAGGACAGACAACTGAGAACAATTCCCCAGCTCACGTGGCAATGAACTACTCAGGGTATTCCTCGACACATCCAACACTTCCAGAGCTTGAAGCCGTCCGAGTTCAGCTGGAATACCCTGTTCAAACATATTTGAATACAGCAACAACGTCCTCAACTGGCTGCAATTTCCCAAACTGCTTGGAATGTTATGAACCAAGAAATTACCCGACAAATCAAGATGCTCAAGCTTCCCACAATTTGCTCCAATCTTGCTGGGAACATCTCCACTAAGTGAATTGTATGACAAGTACACCGCCTTTAACCTACCAATGAAACCTGGAACAGTTCCGTTTATGAGATTCCCAGCTAAACTCAAGATCTCTAGGCTCATATAATTTGACCAGGAGGTCGGTATCTCACCTTTAATCATATTAAACCCTAGATTAAGAACCCTCAAATTTGGATTAAGCTGAAAGGGCAGCGACCCAGTTACCCAGTTTCCCTCAAGATCAAGAACCTCCAAGTTTTCCAAGCCCAAAACTTCACTAGGAATTTCACCATCAAAACCATTGAAGGGGAGGGACAAGACCCTAAGCTCAGTGAGCTTACCAATTACAGAGGGGAGCTTCCCAGCCAATCTTCCTCTACTACCCTCACAGCTCCTTCTGATTCCGAATCCATAAAGCGGCAACTGAGAAAAATCTGAGCACGCAATAGTTTTCGATCTACCTTCGGTTTCTCCGCCATTCCCAGTAACGTTGAGCGAAACCACTCGAGAATTTGAGTTGCAGAAGACGCCGGTCCATGAGCAATGACCAGAACTGAGCCGACCGTTCCAGCCAGAAAGCAAGCCTGAAGGATCCAAGACAGAGTTTTTTAGCTCCAGAAGCACCGATGCGTCAGTATCAGCAAGAACAGCACAGTTCTGGGAACTACAGAACACCCACAAGAGCAAAACAAGCTTCAGAACAAACACTGGACAAGAGGGTCTGCGAAAAAAATGTCCTTTGATGACCGAAGAGGAAGACGGAGAAAAACCCATCTCTCAAAACCCTTTTCTGCTAAGCGGTTCGCTGCGAAAATTACAAAATCACACACAAATTCAGCATAAATCTTGAAATTAAGGAAATGACTTAACACTATAACGATTCAAAAGCATTGAAATTTAACTCACAATTCTTACAATTTCAGCTTAGAATTATGACCATAACTTTTCAGTTGCTCGACCCCTTCTTGCTCTTACATGAATGCCGTCTTTCGGAGGCCATGGCGGCTGCAACAAATTAACATGGAAATTTTCATTTCCCACTACCAACTGTACGGACACAAAGATCACTACTTTAACTAATGCTCTACTGACCAGTGAAAAACCCAAAAACTCGGAACCAAATCCAAATCGAAAACTTGGGTAAATTTAACATCACACTATAGGTACCTTCGCAGCAGTAGGAATAAAATCCTTTGCTTTTCCTTTGAAATCTGCTTTTTCTTGTCCTGGAACTCAAATCCAATCGATGTAAGCTACCAGCGCGGTGTTGCTAATCGGATTTTGCTCAGAGACTGCGTATTCCTCTTGCAAATTGGGGAATTCATGTCGATCCTGCGGCGGAGAAAAGAGTCTTCGGAACCCAAGAGATCAAAACCCCAAAAACCCTTTCCTTGCACAGAAAGAGTAAGGGGTTCATGGAAACCCTAACCCTAAATTAGTTGGTCCCTGATGAGAGAGAGAGAGAGAGATTGAGGAGGAGAGAGAGAGAGTCAAGTCATTCAGCTGTGTTTCTTACGGGAAGAAAACGCGTTCTTCTTTGTCTCCCATTTTTTTTTCTTTCTATTTCATGTTTCTTCCTTTTCATCTTTGTTTTTTATTTTTGTTTTCAATTAAAAAAAGGGTAAATTCTTCACATTTTCGCGGTCGTGTCGCATTTGGTGGGTGCTGGGGCCCACTAGACATGCATAAAGAGGACGGGGTCCACCGCCGGTCAATAAATGCACTCAAAAATGGCGTACTTAAGCCGGTCCGTCAACGTGGCGGCTTCCTCAACAGATAACGAAATGTCATGTGTTTTAAATTTATACGTGTGAATGAAGTGCGCAATTTGCTAAATTGCTATTACCCTGTAAATATCAGTTGATTAGCTTTAAAATACCGTCATCAACGTGTTCAGTGATAAAGTTATTCTACTTAGTGACGCGGGACTTTGTTATGTGCTTTGGAGTATCCGATACTTCTAGTGTTTTAACTGTAAAATTATTATTTAAAATTTAAAATTTTGAAATTTAAAGTTAATACATCCGAAGCTCTGGGGCTCTTTGGAGATTTATGTGAGTAAGAAGAGGTTAAAGAATTCCTCACGGCTCAAAACCTCTGCACACGTGGCCGCATATTTTTAGTGTACCGGAAATCCGTTTCAGTACACCAAATATCATAATAAATTTTGTTAAAAATTTTTGCCTCAATTTTTTAACTAATTATATTATTATACATGATGCATTCGATCGTGTTTCTAACACACTAAAAACCCTCTCTTTTTAATAGGGTGTTGGGGTCTACTCTACTGTTGATGAGGTCCAGATAGGCAAAGGAATGCGATTGATTGTGCTTTAATTTTTTGGAAAGTTACGAGCTTGGAATGCGATTGATAGGTATTTGATGTGTACATACTACTTTTACCCAAAACAAGAGAAAAATCCCGGGTAGAGAAGTGCATGTGTTCCTTCCACCAAATAAAGATTGTTATCCCTTATTTCGTGGTTAAGATTGATTCTACACAACAACGGATTTGTGGCGTAAGTGATTAAAAATTACGGCTTCCACATCAGAGAACAGTGTTATAAAGATGATTATAAGATCACGGATCTTATAAATGTTGGTGAAGGATCATGATGCTCTCAATGTCTATGTCTTTATGTTGTTTTTGAAGACTTTTTTTGTTTAGATAACTAAAAATATTAATGCATGTGTGATTGGTTTCTCAATTCTAAACAAGATTGATACTGCTTATTTATTACAAAATAAATAAGATACTCAATCCTGATAAAATCCTATTTTCAAAGAGTTGTGGAAGTTCTATCATCTTGTTTTCCTTCTAGCGTGAGTTATATAATAAGGGTTTAGTTGATTGAGAAGATCCTATATCTTATGCACCAGCAAAGCCACCTTAATTGCTTGGTTTTCAAGTTTTTATCAATAGAACGAAACTTTTTTATTTGATATATACAGTTGTGGATTCAAACTCAGAGTTTTACATACGAAAGTAAATGCTTTTAATTAATTGAGTTACACGATCATTGCAATAAAATTTGGTATCATCCTCCTAAAATAACGTTCTCTTTCATACATTTCAACTAGACGATACGACACCCGAAAACGGCTTTTGCTAAAACTCGAGAAGTTTTGAAAATTCGTTCCCAATATGAAACTTGGACCCGTTCGTTCAGCTGCCAACAATCCAGTTAGTTCTCCGTGAGTGTTGTTTTTCAAATTAAGAGTGTTGCTTTTAAAATTCTTTGTTTAAAGTTCTACATAAATTATCATATATATGGTGGGCAAAGGATGCACGTATAAACATACTCTATTGAAAAAGCAATTGCATAGATAAAAATTGTAGGCTTTTCTCAGCATCCAGATAGGTTGCTTTTTAGATGTTTTGTCACGTACCTAAAGTTCCTACAGAAAGTTCACACCTCCACCTCATAAGAAAAAGCCAACTTAGATGTTGAAATTTGAACATTGTAGATTACACAATCCTGACGTAGGAGTGACGTTCTTTAACTTGCACACTAAACACCTAGTAGTATCACACACCGTCACGTATTGTTATTAGAGCATGTGCTATAACATAGTTGTACAACAATGGTAATATTTCATGGACCTGATCGAATTGCATTCTTACGAGGTATATGTAAATGTTGGTCATGTGCCGAAAAAACACTTGATAATACCAATGTGGTTATGTTTGTTATCAATCTTACTCCAATCTAGTCAAATTTTTCTATATTTGCCCATGTGCATTGGTGAAATGTCGTTTTAAGGGAACTGAAACTTAATTGGCCCTTGAACTAGGCTTAAAATGACTATTTTTTCTCTGTAAGTGATTGTGTGCACGAGAAAAATTTGGAGAGTTCAATTAAAATTTCACCACATACACACCAAACCAAAGAAAAATTAGATGTGTTTTAAGCAGAAGTATATATCAATGGTAGTGTCAAGTGAAAAACCAACTGCTCTATGTACATGATATAGATCTATCTACAACATTTTTCAATCTACAGTTAAACATCATAGAGTATAGATCTCTATGTACGTCAACTTTCACTTTTTCATCACTCTCTTGGTTTCTTCTTTTTCTGTGGCTTCTCTTCAACCCAAACCCTAGTTGGAGTTCCAAATCTAACCCTAGGGGAACTCCACCACTTGGACAAGCCTTGAGATTCTTTGAAACTTGGGCAGGAAGCAACTTTGAAATCCAAAGCATCAGATTACCTATGAAGGCTTTTTAGATCAACGGCGGGCGGTGCAACAACAGAAGCACGAAAACCAACTAGTTATTTGAGTTGTGGCTGCCTTTAGGGGTGTTTCGGGGGCTTCAGTCCCTACTTGCTTATGCATCTCCTGCTGTGCGTGCGCTGACTGTAGCTTTCCTGAGTTCATTTCTGCAGGGATATTGCTTTCAACCTCATGACTTGCCAACCTGAAAAACACTTACTGTTATCAGTTCAAAGTGTATTGACAAGTTATTGATACATTATCAACAACATTGATACAAATCTGTCATTTAATAAAGAAGGGACATCTTGCACTAAGAATTAATATTGTGCAAGAATCATATGCAGTAATTTTCCTGAAATTTTGGATGATATGTTTTGATTAAATTTGAGAGGGACTGCCTTCCCTTCAGAAGGCTCAATTTGCAAGATTTCAAGTATTCTATTCCTGCATTGTAGAGTGAACAAATACCAGATAATCCTATCTGCATGGAAATGAAATTAACAATGCCTACACTGGAAACTGGAATGACTTGGTGCTGTTATTGCTCCCATCAGATTGGTATGAAGCAGCAGGATTCTGAATTTCTCCGATAAGAGGCACCTTTTCCTTTTTGACGGCTTCTGTCTTTGCAGATTCATCTGGTCCTTCTGTTTCTTCTACTGATTCCGTTTCCACATTTTCCCTCATGCTTTCAACCTTATATTCCACATTTGCACTCTCATTTTCTTCGATTTTCGCCTCCACGTTCGGAGCCTTGTTTTCAACCTTCTCTTTCTCCACATTGTGAATCTTTATTTCAATAGTTTCTACCTCAGTAACTGTGGGAAGTGGAGTTGGAATGTAGATGTATTCATCATGCCTCGTCAGTTCACCGGATTTATAAAGCTCTCCGGATTTGTAAAGCTCTCCGGATTTATTCAGCAAAGCGAATTGATCTCTCGAGAAACTGTTGTTCCCCACATGAAGACTAAACAATGATTCATTTGAAGCAACACTCCAATCCATGCCTGCTGGCGGTTTACTGGCGAAAATATTCGATGGGATTCGACTTGGGTCATATCCTGCAGGCCTTCCCATCATCTGAAACGGAGAAGATTGCGCAGATGATCCGCTTTGCATGCTCCCAGGCAGACTCGGAGAAGAATAACCCTCTGGTAATGATAGAGCCCCCTGAGACTCCTCGTCTGGTCGTGTCGTTGTTACGCATGGATTGTTGCCATCTTTTTTGTCATTGACAAATGATTCCAGCGATGAACGTGGAGATGACGATGATGATGATGATGGTGATGATGACGAGGATGATGGGCAGCTTGAATTTCGGCGGTAATTAACCGCATCGCTTTCAAAATTCACCCTTAGATGCTTATTACCACATTCATCCCTATATGCATCATCCATGAGTTTATAATTTGCAACAGTTGATTATCTTCAAAGCCTGTCTCTAATTGATATTTAACTGCATGGTATGAACAATATCAACAATAATGAACTATTTATACACAATATGACAACAAAAATGAAAGAACAAAAATCTGGTTAATTGCTGGTTTTTATGCAAACACGTTGAGGGCCAAATGCAGCATTTCAATAATCATCACAAGCATACTTTCACATATGGTAGCACTTTAAACATCCTAATCATATGCAGATGTAGACTAAGTCAGTTGTCAAGGTAGTATGCATGCCTTGTGCAACCAAGTTCGAACCCATCTCCCCGTAAATAAAAATAAATTATAGAAGAAGAATAAACATCACAATCTTATACTTATACAAAAATCTTTCAAAATTTCAAGCAAAACCCTAATCTTAATCTGAATCATGCATAAAGGTTAATCACAAAGCAAACCCTAAGAGATGCATATCTTTGATTCCGGAAACTGGGTTTTGAGCAACAAACTTACCACGAAATGGAAACCCAAAATAATCAACACATGTAAATAAAAGGTCATTACTTGAATCTTCGAAAACCCGTTTCGATATCGAACCTGTAACTCAAATCAAACCCAGAAGATCTTCGAGATAAAAGCCGAATACCCTTGAAAATCACAGTTATCGTGATTCAAAAGATGGTACAATTTGGGGCTTGGAAACAAAGGAGATAAAATGGGGTGCCAAAAGAGACAACGTCGGAGGGTTCCTTACTTTGTTATTGTGAAACAAAAGTAACAAACTGATCAGATGGAAGGTCTTCTGTTGCCATTTTTACTAACTGACTAACTGACAGGAACTCTTGTGAACCAAAAAGATAAAAGTGACAAACCAACCGGTTCACGCGGGAAAGATAAGAAGAGGGTCTAGAAGTTGGCCCCACTTGTGGAGTAGGCCCATTTGATATCATGGGCTTAATTGGCTTGGCCGATTTTGAAGCCCAAGTAAAAATTGTCTGAGGAAGGGAGGGGTAGAATTGAAAATACAATGGAATATGAGGGTGACAAGTTTAGACTACCAGAGGCTGAGTTTTAACATGTTATCTGCAAAATCTTGTTTTGATTCAACATGCTTTTGGATTTGGAATTTTAGTACCAAGAAGCTGAAATTTGCAGGAAAAATGGTTTCAATGGAAGGAGTTTTGAAGAAGCAGTTGTTCCATGGTGGATTTCAGGCCTTTAACTGTAAGCTCTGCTCTTTTTTATATCTAGACCTTTTGAAACTATTTAATATATTTTAGAAAATAATGCCCTATCACCAACGACGTTATTAATGTATATGTGATAAGAGAGACAGACGCATAGTTGTATATAACCAGTGACCCAACAATCTTTTCGAAAAATTCAGTCGATTACACAATTTGCATTTACTACTTTATTTTCTTGAGCACTTAGCATATTCTAACATCACTAACAGCATTATACTTGCAGGTAAAGAAGATACAAAGCGCCGGATTCGAGCTCCGTTGATGCAGTTAATGGCAACAGGAAAAAATGATGAGTCTGAGTACATGAGTTCTTCAGTTCATCTTAATCTGTTTAAAACAAGGAGTGTGCAAAGAGATGCAGTCAAGGTAATATTAGTATTCATGTACCTTTAAAAGAATAGTGTATTCATGTATACATGAAATTCGGAATCAAAACCTTTACTTTGTCAGCAAACCTAGGCGTAGTCATGTTGGCTAGAGTATCCACTCCTTCCCCGTAGTTAAGATTCAATTAAAGTATAATACCGCTTGAATCAATGAGGACAAGTTTTTACCTCGGCATGAAATCCTAGTTTGAAAATTTGCGTTGCAATTTTTGGACAGGTTTGTGCAGTGAGGAGGAGAAGGATATACCATAATAGTGAAACTTATGTGTTACTGGAGCCAGGAGAGGATGAGAAGTTTGTTTCAGAGGATGAGCTGAGGGACAAGTTAAAAGGTTGGCTGGAGAACTGGCCAGCCAAGAACCTTCCTCCTGACCTTGCAAGATTCGAAAGCATCGACGACGCCGTTTCTTATCTAGTGAGGTCTGTTTGTGAACTTGAAATTCATGGAGATGTAGGTTCAGTCCAGTGGTACGAAGTTCGAATGGAGTGAGAAAATCATTCAAGCCTTTGAAGATTAAAAGTTTTTCTTTTGGCTCAAGGAATTAAGAGTATGATTATATTTACTGAGATTAGTAGTTAGTAAAGCATAATCACAAATTGTAATAGCTACACCCTCGGGGATAGTTTTGTTTTGTAACATCCTACCAGAGCATATACGTGTTCTCACGTCATCTAGAACACGTGTTAGGCTCGAGAGATTAAGAAGACATGTTGAGACTATTTTCACATGAATACACGTGTTAGGCCATACGAGTTCTCATGCCACCCAACAAAAATTGAACACGTGTCCACGTGTTAGGCTAAAGAGACATGTTAAGAGTATCCCACATTGGAGATAAAAGTCTTACATAAAGTGCATAAACGATCTTGTGTATAGATACACAATGTCAATTGGTTTTGAGTCGGAAGCTCAAATTCTAACAAAAATAAGGCATGGTTTCAACTAGAACAAGGGCAAGTACAAAATCATTGACACAAGTTTTTTGGTACAATCGAACACGAGTGAGTGTGAATGAGCATGAGGAGGATATGTTGAAAAATCTTATCATTCATTCACCAGAAACACTACTGTTTCCAAAATGCACGCTGATAAAATCACATACAACCATCAACTTCCACCGAGCCTGAAACAGTGGAAGTTGAAACAAACAGAGAAAAAAAGCTGTTGGAAAAAGTCCCAAAAGTGCTTTTCCTTATAGCCTTCAATTATCGCACCCAAACTTTAATTCAGAAGTTGGACCACATCCCACACCTTCAATTCCTGAATCTGCTACAGTGACCCCAAAAAAAACAAAGCCCAATTGAATTTTCTGCATCACGATTATTAATAATGTTCATGCAGTGATATAATATGTATGTATGTATGTATGTATGTATGTATGTATGTACCTTGAGGAGTTTTGAGTAGATTTATGCTAGGGGGCAAGAGGGCACCACCCCTTCTGTTTCTGGCAAGAAGGCCTTGTGTTACAGGGGACATTATCATATCGGTTGGGCTAGTATACCTACAAAATTTTAAAAAGTACATCATGCATAAATCATAAATCTCATGTATAGGATGTCTAATCAAGAACAAACCGCATCAATATCGACATATTATCGATAATATATATGTGTGCATGTGCTATAATTTTATATGTCAATATGAATAGAAGATTTAATACCTTTCTGGGAACTTAAATGCCTTGGGGACCTTAAGGCGATCCGGCATGGTGGTTTTGCGTAAATCGTTGCCGGAGTTTTGAGAATTTTCATCCTTGTGTTGAAGCGGAGGCGGTGGCGTTATGCACTCGGAAAATGTCTTCTCTGCCTGAGTTGGGCTCATAGGAGGCACTTCTGGTAGGTTCTCCATAGTGTGATTCGTGAGAGAGAACATTGAACTGAAAACTTTAATAAATTCAGAAGGATTTTAAACACCGAGAGGAAGTGTGCAAATTTGATGTGAGAGGTTACCGTTTGGAATGAGGAATATAAAAAATTTTAACGGTCGAATTTTGGCTTTGTCAGATTAGGTTTTGGTCGAATTTGAGATTCAAAATAAAGTTAGTAGGAAATTAGTATTTGGGATGGAGGCCCAACCTCTAAAGGTCCAATTAATACCCAAATTGATATAGTTCTACCCATTCAGAATATAACTACAAACAAATCATCTTTCATACCATGTAAGGAAGGAATTAAAAAAAAAAAAAAACATTTTTATAAGTACAAAATGAGTATTTTGGAATACGGATAATAGCTCTCTACGTATTATGGTAATCGTGGATTCTTACTAAGGACATGTACTAACTCTGAGGTTTAATTGTATTTAAAAAAATAATAATAGATGAAAAAAGAACTTTTTGTAAAGAATATAATATATCGATGATAATGAACGGTTAATTTGTTCGTTCAAAGATAATGATTGCAAAAGTTCATCCAAATTGAGATTATTATCGTGAATATTTCATTGTTTATCGACAACATTATATCCGTAGAGTATTGTACTCAAATGAATAATTAGCATAGTATTAACTAACTGTTAAGACTTTGATACAGTAAATCAGCAAGTTAGAAAAACATGTCATGTAGATGTCGCAAACCGACCTATTAGGTTGTTACCCATTAACACCCGTTTAATTTGATATCACTATAATATAGAGGTGAGATTGGTATTGATGATGATGATGATGATGATGTAAGGTGAAATCAAACTAAATGGATCTTAATGGGTGCTCATTAATCACCCAACAAGTTGATTTGCCACCTCTAATGTCATACAAAGGCATGCATGTACACTGTAGCAAGCATGAACATGATTCAATAAGTGTTAACAATGAATCATACATTGATGGAAAAAAAGATCTTGTATGTGCTTATACGTAAATTGAGTTAGTGCTACTCTCCAAATTTCCAATTAATTTTACGATGAAAGATCAACTTATTTTAATGTCATATTAATACAATTAATACAACTACATAGCTCGGCAACTGACGGCATCTTTTCTACATGATCCCTGGATCCGTGAATCGAGTTGGTATTTTAGGCTTTTAGCACATTACCAAAGCAGCAGGGGACCCAAATTAAATCATCCTAATTCATTAATCATTATACATCTTCTTTTTTTTTTTTGTTTTTTTTGGTCAATAATCATTATACATCTTCAACTAGAAGCAAAGCTACTAATCAAGTCAAGCCCACTATCTTGCTGCAATTTGCATGCCCTCATTTGACCTGTGACCAACTGCAAAATCATATAGTTTTTTTAGTGGGATGATTCTTTTCAACGAAACATACACGTTTGCCTGATTTTTATACGTAAATATTGTTATATTCTTCTCACACTTGGCAGATTGATATGTTATTTCATCTCTTAATTAATGAAGTTTGAGCTTGACCACAAGCTCAATTGACCTATACCCGGATACCATGCCCACAATCCTGGATAATTAATTATGCCTCCAAATCTAATTGCACAACTCATTATGAGTCAATTCGTGAAAAACAACTTGTATCAAACGTGTTCACTACCACATTTCAATTCAATAACACAATGTTACGTGAAGAGAAATTTATACGCAACATTGTATTATTGTACTAAAATACAATGGGACGAGAAATATATGTTCCTATAATAAGTCCTCCTCCAATTTGTGAGCCAAGTTGAATTAGGGTTTAAAGGTCATGAGATTTGGATATGTCAATGAATTTACAATAAGATCCTATAGAACGTAACAATGCTATGTGTGTGTGTATATATATATATATATATATATATATCTGTACTGTATATCATAGTTTGTTGCACATCATCCATCACATAGCTAGCTAGCCTCCGCAGTTTTTGAGTCATGATAGGAAAGTTCCTTGCGGAGTAGAGTTGAAAAGATTACTTAATTTGACTAACCCAGCCTTCGAACCCTACGCGGACCATGCACTAATCCTGCAAAACCATCTATATAATCATTGGAAAAGAAAAAAAAAGCGATCGATCGATCTAAACCTAGCTGGCTGTTTGTCTACAGATCAGACAGAAGTAAGATGCAATCAAGTTTCAGCACAAAATTTTGAGTTTAATAATTAAGAAGTCAAACCCACATAAGTCACTTAAGAGAGCTACCATGAACACTACTTAATTGAAAGAAGAGATTTTCAAATTTCTTAACTGCAAATTTCTTAACTGTTAAATTTTTAATTAAAATATAAAAAATAAAACCTAAAAATTAAATTCTCCTATGCTAGCTCGAGAACCCCATAGAAATTTAGATCAAAGAAATATGATGTAGTCAAAAAATTGAAATATGATGGTTCAGTCAAAACTTAATTGCAAAGCATGATTATAATATGATATTATAAAGTACACCTTAAAATATTATGACGTTATGTAAAGCAAAATCCATTTCGCATTAACGATGATGAGCCTTCTATTGGAGATTTCAAGTTCAAGATAACGTCCGTGCAAAATGATTTATATTTGGAAGCTTTTTGAGTTTCAAACCTCAACAGGATCGACCCTAAGAATTTGGGTGACATAAGCGAACCTTTCAAGTGGAACCTAAAAAAATCAAGGGTGTTCAGAATTTGGTGTTTGTTTGGGGAAGGCGACAAAGGCCAAAGGGTTTGGCCATTTAGGGTTTGGTGTTTGGCTCTCTGGGGAGTGAGACAAAAGAAGTAAACAGGTTTGTTATTCAAGACAACGTAACATGTTTGAATCGCTTGACATTTCACGTGTAAGACAAGTTTATTGTAGTTTATTCAATTAATTGTATAATATAATTAAATTTTACAAATATTGGGCCCAGCCGCTCATCCCAGTGAAATATTGTATTTAAACAAAAATTCAATGACTGTAATATTTTCATTTTATAACATTAGTTATATATAGGGATATGCTATCCTAACATTTATTTTTATTTCTTACACACCTCTTGTTAATGTTTGTCATTTGATCTTCTTCATTTCATCCGATCTGACGGCCAAAAATTAAAAAGGTATGTGAAAAGTAAAAAATACTGTGTAGATATTACACCCCTTAAATAAATAAATATATATATGTGTGTGTAATAAACCCCTCCTAGGTGGGGGCCTGTGCAGTCTGCCTACTCCGGCTGCTCTCGAGGGTGGTCCTGGAAATCTCATGAAGTGTATAAAAACAAACTGAAAACAATTATTGTGCTTTGTCCAGTTTAATATAATAACATATACATTGTTAGAGGAGGAATGGCTAAATGGATAAAGTATATATTTGTTATTTTAATTAACCGTATATATTAGCCATAAACCCAATTGTCCTCAGCAGTCAAACTGGATCAGAACTCCGTGGATGGAACGAAATATGAGCTGCTATAGCTGATGAGTGATATGATGCAACATGCATTTGTTTTTTGTTTTCAGTTTTCTGGACATCAAAGTTATGTTACGGTTCAAAGATAGCTGCAGATAAGCCAGCACTCGCTAGCTGCAGCATCGATTAATGGAGACTAGTGATGCAAGCTTTTGGATTACACAGAGTACGTATACTGATCATGCAGTTGCAGGCTCGCAACCACCATTCAGAACCACGCATCTATAATATATACACACACACACACATACATAGACACACAGTGACACACACATATATAGGTATCAGTGGGACCCCTCCAAACTGAATCTGGTGCCTTTAATCCCACTCCTTCAGATGATCAGATCCCCTCACACAGACTCAAAGAGATACGAACCTTCTGAGTGGATGAATGTGAGAAGCAATAGATTGCATGTTATGATTTTAACTGCACTGTTTTCATAGGCTAGGAAAATGAAAAGTTACTGCAACAAATATTGGAGGAAAACGATATAGGGTTTCCCAAAACCCTAATTAGTAATTACCCTAGTTTTTATTCGAAGGAAACTAAATAAAATCGAGAGGGTATCCCAAAAACCCTAATACGAGCATTTCAAGGTTTCTGCAGGTTGAGTATTGAGAGAGAGAGAGAGAGAGAGACGGTAGCATTGACTACCGCTGAAAGTGACTCAACTCTATGAGTTTGCTTCATCTCTGCTCGTTTGAAGGGACCTTCAATATCTCCCACTTCCAAGTTCCAACTACTTTCTGATTTGCACTCTGCTCTCTACTAAATGTCATAAATACCATCATTATTTTCACCTTCTCCTCGGTCATCTACGCCTACTCTACTCTACTATCGATTTACTGACATACATATATTTACTATTTAACATGCACGTAGATTATATAATGTATACAACTATATATACTAGAACTAGTACTACTATACCAGCTAGCTAGTTTGCTATGGCTCTATATAACAAACTATGCATGTACAATAATGTATTTTAACAATCCAATTGTTTATCCTTTATGTCTTATTTCAAGGATTATGTTTACCAAAAATCACCAAAATTCGAAACTATATGACTGTTGGACAGAATTAATTTAGTGTTTCTTTGTAGAACTGTATTCGTCCATTTTCTTCACTCCAAATGAATGTCTTAATGATTTTGGATTTGTCTAATATTTGGCAAAGATGATAAATGAATGATGCATTCAAATATATACAATTCGGATCGTTGAAACACATTACGAAGTTGATCCTACAAAATGAGTGTCAAAAGCGCATGTCCCGGATTCTAAACCCTATATATATTCAAAAAAAAAGAAATTTTAGAAGGGTTGTTTTAATAAGAAGTCTTTGTCAACCTTCCCAAAAGGGATTCCTCTGCACAATATATACAAGTACAAACAAAATTAAGCACATAAATACAGTGAATATTAAGATATGGAAAAAGAAATACTTGATGAAAGCTAGGGGCATAAATATAATGATTGTGGAGATAGAGATATTGGAGGAGGTTATGATGGTTATGAACGACAGTGCTAAATTTGGCTAAGTACAAAATAGTGGAGGGGGTTGAAGGTCGTGTTATATTCCCAAGCTTTGGAAGGCAATGCCAAGCCAAAACAGCTGCTATCATCATCCTCATGGCCACACACACCATGCTATTTTTATTTTTTAGATGTCAATGAAACCCTCCCTCGCGTGCACGTAAAGAGAGCTTATGGGAAAAAGCTTAGGCCCCCATGTTTCCCCACCATATAATATACTTACTTTCTGAAGATTTTCCGGAAAAGGAAGTTTTTTATTCGTCACATAATATATGATGTAGATATTAGGTTTTTTAGTAAAAATAGTCTTTGAAATTGACATAACTCTTTACTTTGTTTCTGAGATTTAAAATTGATAAAAGTGGTCATTGAGATTGTCCACCGTAAATCATTTTAGCCATTCCGTGAAAATCTCCATTAAATTGAGGGTATTTTTATCAAATCAACTCCTTCGTACTTTAACCGGTGGTTTCTTCAATTTAACCGAAATTTTTTCAGAAAATAACCAAAATGATTGACGGTGAACAATCTCATAGGCCACTTCTATTGATTTTAAATCTTAGGAACCGAAGTGAGAAGTTATACTAATCTTAGAGACTATTTTGGCTAAAAAGCCTAGATATTATAGTTTGTTACTATATAGGTCTAATATTAGACAAGAGCCCTTTCATACTGTGTGTGTAACTTTTACAGAGTGAAAGATTGTTAATCGTTGATGTTTATGTGTCAATGACAATCGAAGTGGGACTCGCCAACAAGTATTAGAAAGTAGTTTCATTTTCGAAGCATATTCATAAAATTGTATTGAAATTCTTAATACTAAGTTAACTAGCAGTTTCAAAAGTTGTAGAATGGACTGGTTCGATTCTCTAGTAGTAATATTCAACCTTGGTTTGAAGATCGAATAAGTAGTATGCCTATGCTTCAACGAAGTCAATTTATTTCTAAGTAGTTTTTTAACATAATTCACGTGTATGAAATGCTGAATATATGGCCAAAAATCCAAATAACTAATAATTCAACAACTAAAAATCACAGTGCATACTCACTAAATAACCCTAGCAGTTTAACTGCCATTTTTATGGTGTGCTCTACTCAAGCTCACCTCCAAATTCCAATGAACAATAATTGCCGGAGGCCGCAACATGAAGTGCCAAACTAATAATCTAGCTATCACATTAAATATTCCCCAACCGCCTTATAATTCGACGTATTATTATATGAGAAATGTTGAAGAAACTTTCCTTAAATAGGACTCTTTATGATTATTCGTTATCCCACAACTTAACGTTAATTCTCATACAACTTTTAAGATGTCTCCTTAACACTTCTCTTATATTTTTAATTGAATTAAAAGAAAATCTGATCAGAATGAACTCATATTAAATGTTATCCAAACTACAAAACACTCAAAAGAAAAAGAAAATGGAGAAATCAATTAAAAAACTTTAAAAAATGAAAAAAAGAAGAAGAAGTAAGCTTAGGTGTAGGCTAGTCAAAGTCGTCTCTCGTGTGGTATATGAATACAAGAGGAATTAATGGAGGATTAAAGGGACTGTTTCATGGGCATGCGAAAACCATGTGATCCCAAGCATTCCTCCCTATAATAATTAAGACAAGATTAAGACACCAACCGTTAGCATTTAGCAATAGAAAAAACAAAGAATTTATGTTGGGTCCAGTTTAAGGGCACCCCCTCTCATTCCCCATAATCCTCAGCTAATCAATAATTACTTGCCAAGAACATCTGGTTTTTGACCAGAATTTGGAGAAACTTTTTGTGTATACTCGGAACACTATCGCATCGTATTATTATTTCATATGATATAATATAGGCAGACGATATGGTTATGTGTTTATATTATATAATTTACATTAATAAGAAACAAATACAGGAGTGCTATAGTTTGAAGTGAAACAATACCATCATGTGACAATGTTTCTTTGTACATCTAAAAACTACATCAAAATATAGGTTTTTATAAGGGTATAAATGTCTTTTCGTAAGAGTGCTTGCCCTAGATAATACTCCAATTCTATTAGGTGCCATGTTCATTATTTTACTCTCCTATTTAATCCTTACTGAATAGCAGAGTCTTACTTCCCATCATATACACACAACTAGGAGGAGTGCTATATACTACAATATTTTTTTTTTTTCTCTGCTAGTTTAGCTTAGCAGCTCCTCCTCCTCCTTCTGGCCATGGTTATCATGGACAAAACGCAGATCCTAATCTCCGTTTTGATTCTTGGGCTGTTTAGTTCTGCAAAGTGCAGCAGCCATGGAAGTGGAGTAGGAAGAGTTGTAAACAAAGAAGAAGAAGCCGACAGGATTGTGGGACTTCCCGGACAACCCAAGGTTTCGTTTCAGCAGTTTTCAGGATACGTGACAGTAAATCAACATGTTGGGAGATCCCTCTTTTACTGGCTCACTGAGGCTGCCCACAATCCCTTGTCAAAGCCGCTGGTTGTTTGGCTCAATGGAGGTAATTCTAAACCACTTATCTTCAATATATGTTTAGGGTTTACATCTATAGTTACGGCGATTAATTCTAAAGTTCGAGACAATATCAGCGTTGATTAGCAGTGACAGTTGGCTGCTTCGGAAATCTTTTCAATATCTACTGACTGTTATATTGCTCAATTAATATACGTGGTTCATATTTTGCCACATTTGTACTGTTGTTAGGTTAACTTATCCATATTTTTCTTCATTTATTATTGGAGCTGGATTTAAACTTGGGATCTTTTCTAGCATTGTGAATGAGAAATATCAATAAACCAATAACTAGTTGGTTAACTTATTTACGCTTGAATTGGACAGGGAAATTTGGTTGCCGACATGTAATTATATGTCTATGTAAAAAAAATTTATGAACATGCTTAGATTGCAAGTAAATATTTTGCTTGGTTTTTATATGCATTAATCGGCCATGAACTTCTTTTTTATTTAGTTTCCTTTTTTTTTTAGTTAGCTTCAATTTTTTTATACACATGAGGAACAAAAAGAAAAGAAAATTAGTAAAATATGGGATAAAAATATAGGAACCCAGAACTACCACTGCATATATCATGACCTACCCATGGCCAAGAATGATGGCCCAACTACCACTGCATATATCAGAGACATACTCATACACAACCTTTTACCATTTCAAGCTCTAATAGACACATTGGAGAGATCCTATGGTCACATGATAAAATAAATAAATCAGAAATAAAATATATTCCAGTTACATCCAAAATTTTGCCGAAGTTAAAATTCTAGACTTGAATTGCATGGATAGTGCTGACAACGAGTCTTTAATGCTATGAGAGCAACCAAAAACAAACTTCAATTATTAAGCCATAGCCAATTGCAGTTGTGTTTGCTACCTTTTCAGTATCTACTGGGGCATCATTAATATATCCTTGGACACACATGAGTAGCTAATTAAGCTTACCAAGCTTAATTAGATCCACCAAAGGACAAAGCCTATCATATGATTTTGGAACAAAATTCTTTGGTGCTCCGAGTATTTTAACCATTATCTTAATTTTTGTATTTTAAACGACGATCTAACGGTTAAAATACCCAGAATACCAGGAAATTCAAAGCACTCAAGAAAGTCCCATTTTGGAATAAGGCTTGGAAGTTTTTAGTAAAATAAAGTCATCATTCTGCACTCTTCCTTAAAATCATAGGATGTAAACCGCAGTTAAATGATGCGATATTTTTTATGTCTCACAGTTCTTAATCAATAAGATATATATAGTTCCTTCACTATTTTCTAACAACTGTGAATATTTTCATGATTGCATAAATTAGGTCCCGGCTGCTCTTCTGTGGCATATGGTGCATCGGAAGAGATAGGACCATTTAGAATAAACAAGAGTGCTTCAGGACTAAACTTGAACAAGTTCTCATGGAACACAGTTGCCAATCTCTTGTTCTTGGAAACTCCAGCCGGGGTCGGCTTCTCCTACAGCAACCGCTCCTCTGATCTCTTTGACACCGGTGATCGCCGCACTGGTAATTATCGTTAACCTAATTTACACCATTAGTTGATTAATTAGTACCACACTTGATGATTTATGCACATCTGCAAGTGCATCAGTGTGTGATTAACTTTTAAGCACCCAGTGCTTATGATTGTTCTTTGAGTAGGAGGTACTAGGGCCATACCTATGTCGATCACGACTAGCTAACTAACTTATTAATTATAGTAAATGATTTATGGAAAGAGTCAACAACTACTGCTCCAAAATTAACACGTGGAATTCTGTTCAATTATTGCTTCTTCTTTTTTCATATAAATTGCCTTGATGAATTAAGATGAGAACCAATTTTTCCTAGTTGCGACGAGTTTGATGATCTTTAATTTTGCATGCCCCCTTTCAGCATTGTTGTCTATATATGCGGCATACTAATTTGGTGGGGCTGCTATAGACACTCTAAGAAACCATTCGAGTCTCAATCATTAATTTCTAGTAAAAATAGTACAAAATAAGTGAGTGCATATGATTGTTTTTTTTTAGTGCTAGCTAGTTACGGTTTATTTTTGCTCACCACCCTTAAGTAGTAGTAATGCTCATCATTCTATTTATCATTTTCGAATAAGTTAAATTTTGAGATTTTTGTCTATCTAATACACGGATCTCGAAATTTAAATACATCTAATGATGATAAATAAGATGGTGAGAATTACCACTTGAGGGTGGTGAGCAAAAATATTCCCGACTAGTTAATAGCAACTCCCATTGATCATCTCTACACAATTAATATATACATATATATTTCATTCAGCGTGGTTTACTAACTGGCTAATTAGAGACGTCCAAATTTTTAAATCAAATTATGTGGTTGTTGATGATGGGATTATTATTTAAGTGTTGATTAACATGTTTATTTCCTATCGGTGACGCATCATTTGGTTTGCATAGCATTACCCTTATTTATTTTCATTTGTGTTCGGATTGGAATAAGGGTATGCGAAACTGATTAATGGGGTGTTAATTATATTTCAGCAAAGGACTCATTGCAATTCATAATCCGATGGCTGGATCGATTCCCACGATACAAGGGCAGAGAAGTATATCTCACAGGCGAGAGCTATGCAGGACATTATGTTCCTCAGCTAGCCAAAGCAATTTTGACATACAATTCACAGTCCAAACACCCAATCAATCTTAAAGGAATAATGGTATACATCAAATTTAATTCACCTCTAATCCATTTAACATTCACTTATAGCTTATATATTTGACTAACGTTACTCTATTATACGAACGTGTGAACACATCAATTAACAGTTCATAAAACTATACAGTATGAAATATATGAGAACCCTTTGAGATCCATGAGTTAAAAAAGTTTTCTGTGATCGATCATTCGCGGTTGTACCATAGAATTTTCCATGTTGTAGATGTATACTGTCGAACTTCCTGGTCAATCTACCTCAGATTAATTAGTTAACGCAAAATGCAGGTGGGTAATGCAGTGACAGACAACTACTACGATAACCTAGGAACGGTGACATACTGGTGGAGCCATGCAATGATCTCCGATAAAACCTACAAACAACTGATCAACACATGCGATTTTAGGAGGCAGAAGAACTCAGATCAATGTGAGTCGTTGTATAGCTACGCCATGGATAAAGAGTTTGGAAACATAGACCAGTATAACATTTACGCACCACCATGCAACAACTCCGATGGAAGCACAAGAACTTCTACAAGGCAGACTGCTATGCATTTGCCTCATCGACCGGTATATATAATACAAATATTTCGTCAAGTATCTTCGATTATTTGCACTTTAATAAGAATGTACTTACAAATCATTCGGTTTTTTACTTTTGCTCTCAAGATGTTCCGGCAAATATCCGGCTATGATCCTTGTACGGAGAAATATGCTGAACTTTATTACAACAGGCCAGATGTACAGAAAGCACTCCATGCCAACATAACCAAAATTCCTTATAAGTGGACTGCTTGCAGGTGATCAATACAACTCCAACATTTTTATTTTTCATTTCTTTTCCAGGTGGAGGGAGTGCTTACGTTTATCTTAGTTAACAGCTGATTAATTTGTGTAATTATTTGATGATATAAATTGCAGTGAGGTTTTAAATCGAAACTGGAACGACACAGATGTATCGGTTCTTCCTATTTACAGGGATATGATAACTACTGGTTTAAGGATTTGGGTTTTCAGGTATATTATTTAACCTCTATAATTACTGTTTTATTTATTATCAAACTCTTTCCTCGTATGATATTCATTCATGATTATAACTTACTGAACTGATGCATATATGCATATACGTATATATATAGTGGAGATGTGGACTCAGTGGTGCCAGTCACAGCCACTAGATATTCCCTTGCACAACTCAAATTGGCCACCAAAATTCCATGGTACCCCTGGTATACTAAGAAGCAGGTCAGTAAAATATTAATCTGGTATTGTAAAATTGAGTAACGATAGATAACTATATATATATATATATATAAAATTTATGGTGCATATGCTGTGAAGGTCGGAGGGTGGACAGAGGTTTACGAAGGGCTGACATTTGCAACAGTGAGAGGAGCAGGTCATGAAGTTCCACTTTTCAAGCCAAGAGCAGCTCTTGAGCTTTTCAGATCATTTATTCAAGGGAGGCCTCTTCCCAAATCCTCATGAAAATTGAAAAATAAAAAATAAAAGATAAATATAAAGACGTGAAAAGGAAAAAAATTATTCCTTGTCAATTCTAATACCAATTGGTCTTCTGAATTTTTGTTGTCCTCCCAGCTTGACAAGAAAATGTTCCGCAAGTGTCGAGAAACAAGTAGAGAGAAATGAGAGTATGATTATGTTTTAGGATAGGCTTATGGGTTGAAGTATGAAAAAGGTGTAGTTTGTAATTTGTGGTTGTTTGCTTCCCACCATCTAGTGCGACTTTTGGTAGACCCAAGTGTAAAACTCCATTGATGGGGGTGTTTGATTCTTATTCAAAGTGTCAAGTGATGATTCAAATATTCGAACAACAGTATGCTTTGTTCAAAATCCGACCTTGGAGTCCAAATCTATACAATGCTTGAACCGTGTTGCTGGGCTAAACAAAATGTAAATTGAGAATTGAGACGAACGATTTAGTGGGTTATGTTGTAAGGGAATGTGTAAGGACTCTGTCTCCTTCACAAGTTTTGGGCTCAACTTATCCAAAAGAGCTTTGTTGCTATGTAGACAAGTGATTTTCAAATGAGGAGGCCCATTTAACAAACATGCAAAGCTCTGCAGAAGTGGATCCATAGTTTCGGGTCGCCCGAACTTGGTACACAAGTGAGTTTCAATGGATGAGGTGCATGCTATTGATGATGTTAATATTCGATGCAATATCGTCATTCGCGTTATTGCCAGTACTTTAATGGGTCATTTTGACCCGTTTGTACCATAACATGTAATCCCCTTATTGACAACAGTAAACGCTTCCTGAACATTAAATCATACAACTCTTAACAATTTTCCTCACATAACTTTTTTGTCGATGTCACTTAGTACTACGGTCTAGTAGTATTTTTCTTCATTTGTAAGTGAGATCTTATGTTCGATTTTCGTTAAAGGTGAATTTAAACCATATTATTGATATCATATTGTGAGGCTTGTGAAGATCATCTTCAATAGGAGAGATGTATTCCATTTACTTTTTTCTCTTTGACTGACAACACCGACCTTCAAAGGATGTAAAGTTACATCTTTATTTACATTTTTCGGCCAAAATAATTTTTTATATCTCGTCTATTAGAGAACTTTTCAGCAAACCAAAAATACAACATACCTTAACTTAATGCATTTTTCACCTCCAATTGAAGATACTTTAACAATTTTCTTATAGGTCTTCTTCTCATAACTACAATTATAATTAGCCCAACCTATTTGTTCAACATAAAGTAGGGTTTCGTCATTGATGAAATAATATTACTCAAGGGGTTTGGAGGAGCAAAAGCTTTTGTAAATATATTTTCTTTTCTTCGGCCCCATCGAATCGTGCATTTTCACACTGTAAATCTTGAAGCTTGACAAGATCTTCTGTAACCTTTTCAAAGATTAGCACCAATATATAGTTTCTATAACCATGAATACCCATATATAGGCATATATTGCATAAACAAATGAGTTAAGCCAATAAAGCACTTCTTAACTTTCCAAATTGTTTATAACCAATTTTTTCCATTACATTAAAATTGAGAGGTTATAAACAATTTTTTCCATTACATTAAAATTGAGAATTGAGACAAACCCCGTTGTTGTGTTGTTCTTGGATGCTTTCTTCCATTACATTATAAGTAACCTTATAAAGCTTAAGTAATGAAAATTCTTTAAATTGAAGCGACTGCGAATTCCCATTTGCATGTAAAATTGGACCTGAAACTCGAGGGGGAAGCATTCGCTGGTAACTAAAGCGCCACTCCTTGACTATGTCGTGGTGTTGATTGAATCCAGTCCTTAAGTCCGGAAACGAAACAAAGTTCGTTTGCTTCATTTATATTAGGATAATGCTAGGGAGATCAAATTTTTAAACCAAATTTGCAAATCAAATTATGTGTCACTAATAAGAAATAAGTACGTTAATTAACACTTAAATAATAATTCAATCATCAACAACTACATCATTAAGTTTACAAAATTTGGTTTAAAATTTGATCTCCCTTGCATTACCTTTTATATTAATCTGAATAAGTTATAGTCAAACCATTAGTGATGGAAATTAATTACTGAAAGATTCTCATATAAATTAACCTAGATAGTGTTATAATTGTAATTATCTATTTTTTTTCTTTTATTTTTAAAAAAGAGGGACAACTGGTGGCAAGTCACGATTATCCACCATTTCTGGGCCCAAATAGGTTATGGGGAATTTCACTAAATACCCGTGGCTACAGTCAAACAGACTCACCAGCTCGGAGCATTGAATTTGGGACCTCGCACATTTTTTTGTTTATTGGGGAACCATAGTTTGTGCCCTTATTACTGGACCATTTACTGTGGTTAATTGTAATTATCTATAGGTTTAATTAAATAGTTGGTTTTCTAGTTAAAATTTTGGGTTTTCTTTGGGGAGAAGGGGATTCTAAAAACTTGGCCCTTTTTGTGACATCCCACATCGCCCAGGGGAGCGATCCTTAAATGTATATTCCCATCCCTACCTAGCACGAGGCCTTTTGGGAGCTCACTGGCTTCGGGTTCCATGGGAACTCCGAAGTTAAGCGAGTAGCGCGCGAGAGCATTCCCAGGATGGGTGACCCATCGGGAAGTTCTCGTGTGAGTTCCCATAAACAAAACCGTGAGGGCGTGGTCGGAGCCCAAAACGGACAATATCGTGCTACGGTGGTGGAGCGGGCCCGGGAAGTGATCCGCCCCGGGCCGGGATGTGACAATTTGGTATCAGAGCCTAACCCTGGCCGTGGTGTGCCGACGAGGACGTCGGGCCCCTAAGGGGAGTGGATTGTGACATCCCACATCGCCCAGGGGAGCGATCCTTAAATGTATATTCCCATCCCTACCTAGCACGAGGCCTTTTGGGAGCTCACTGGCTTCGGGTTCCATGGGAACTCCGAAGTTAAGCGAGTAGCGCGCGAGAGCATTCCTAGGATGGGTGACCCATCGGGAAGTTCTCGTGTGAGTTCCCAGAAACAAAACCGTGAGGACGTGATCGGGGCCCAAAGTGGACAATATCGTGCTACGGTGGTGGAGCGGGCCCGGGAAGTGGTCCGCCCCGGGCCGGGATGTGACACTTTTCCAACTAGCTGTATGCTAATTAAATTAAGTAACATATCTTGCATCTGCAGCACATTATCACAACCAATATTTCATGGGATGTTGTAGTGAACTATAGAGCTGCTAGACTCACTCAGTGTGCCATTCACATTATAATCCAACCAACCATATAAAAGTTAAAAAAAAAAAAAATTAAAAGGTTAGTTTTAAACCCATTATTATTCCTAAAATAATATTTAATATGCTATTTCTCCCCCCACTATTATTTCTAAAAAAATTGAAATGTTATTTCCCCAACAACAAAATATCCTTCGACAATAATCTACTAGTAAATGAATAACCTTTAAAATGCCCTGTTGATGTGTGATTATGCACTCCAATAACTAACATAAATATCAAATCATCATCGATTTTTAGTTTCTTACCCTATAATTGGAAAGGGCATACACACTTTTTCGTTTTAGAATTCCTTATATCCTCATGCTTTATGCCTTTTTTGCAAATTCGGCTTACTTATTGTCCATTTCTTTCAAAATTTAGTGTAGGTCTAGGAAACTTGTTACCTTTCCATATCCAATCTATTTGTATTATATATCTTTTAAAGTTATTATCGGTCATTTTACAGATAAGTGAACTTGTAATAAATAAAAATTATTAAAAAATAGTGCAGATATAAAACTAGGTGAAAAAAAAAACAACACTTCTCTTTCAATATGTACTATTCGGTTGGAACTTCATTTGGATTTCATACACTTGCATCTTAGAAATGTCTTTGGTGTGACATTACAAATTCATGAATTTGGAGGTTGACTGGGACTTTTTGAGTTTGGTTGGAAGCAAAACATTTTTAGAGGACAAGAATGACTTCTCCTTTTCTCATTCAAAACTTATTCAAAAGGTTGTCTTCTGGAAGGAAAGAAGATACTTTGTTTGACAAAACGAACAAAACAGAAAAGAAAAAAAATATATAAGGGATGGGAACCACATTATTTTTAAAAAATGAGGACTAGTTGCAGGACTTACTTCATAGTTAACTTCAACAATCTGAACTGTCTATTTTTTAAAATTGTACCTTATAGATCATCTCTACAAAGATTCAATTCAATCCGAAACTATTTTCATACTTAATTGTCAAGATGAAATTTCAATAATATAGTTCAAATTCATCTTTTGGCGAGAATCAAACCTAAAACCTCTCACTTACAAATAAAAATGAATACCACTTTGTTTTAGAAGGAAATACAAGTACCTTACGCTATAAAATTGAGTACCACTAGTTTTGGTAATACGAGATAGTTATAGTATGTTGAAAGTATGATGATATAGCTTTCTTGAAAAATATGTGAAACATTCATGTGTGAAAAGTATGTACACTCGCAAGTGTTAATATGCGTTATGTTTGATTTTAAAAATTAGTATTTTAATGAATTATTCAAATGTAGCAGAAAACATAAGCATTTAAAAAAAAAAAAAAAAAAAAAGCCTACGCAAATATGAATGTAGTATGTACGCAAATTTAAACTAACAAAGAAATTTCATTGAATTTTGTTTGCAAAATGATGTCATTATTTAATTCATTTGAATCTATTCACGAGAAATCTAATTATTAAAGCCTTTGTAGTTTGTTTTTTAAGTCCGCCGTTAAATCTCAGGTCTCAACTCTAAACATGCAGTGGAAACTACCAAGCTCGAGTACATTAATTAGAATATTAATATACACATTAATATTAACAAACCAATTAATGAACAAATTTAATAACTAATTTTGATGACTCTAGTATTGTTTTTAAAAATTAATTTGGCATGAATTATGTAAACAAAAACTAGTTATATAAGTTTTCAAAAATATAGTAAAGCAGAGGTTTTTGGTTTGTGGAAATTTTCTTCAAGCACAAGAAGTTGGTAGGTGTGATTTATCAAAATAAATCGAAATATGTGAAATGGACGGCCTTAATAAATATTGTCCACATGGGAAGTGGAGACACCACCATGGTAACTGAGTAACTTTATACTATATTTTTATCTTTATGGAAAAATTAAAAGACTAGTATTATACTTGTAATCCGGATCTCTACATTCGGAGTTGCGGATTGAGAAATTTAGATTGTTTAAAAGAGAAAAATATCCGAACTGTTCAAATTTTTTGAATTTTTGTGAAGTACATCAGTGTAGTGACTAATGAAAGTCTTACGATTAAGATTAAGTGGTTTAAATCTCTCAATTCAAAAACACGAACATAGAAATTAAGAGTAAATCCATATCTTCTAAATAATACATAAAATAATAGGTCACATATTCAATATTCAGTTTTCAAATAGGTCGTTGATAATATTCTTTGTTAAGCATCGTAGTCTGCATACAAGTTAGACGGTAGACTGAAACCGAGAAGGTCAAAGCATCCAAACCCCAAGTGGTGGTATTAAAATAAAAACAATAAAGTCCAAAGATTTCAATTGGAGAAAAGTATGGAACCCAAAATTATCCGAGAAAGTTGGGCTTCTTTGTATTTTCCTGAAAGAAAATTACGCCGTTATATCCGCACAGTTTCTTGACTGCTGTTACTGGCTGCCAGATCTTTTGCTTCAACCATTTTTAAAGCTGAATTTTGGGGTCTCTTTGTTCTCCCTTTTTGTATGTATTGCAAATCTGCAACCTGCAAAAAGTTTGAATCCTGCGAAGAGAAATAGGTAAGCATTTTTTCCGCTGTTAATTTGCTTTTTTCTGTTCAACTTTGGGATTTTCTGCACCTTATTGTTTATGGTGGTTTCCATTTGCAACTGATGACCAACTTTTTGAAAAGATGGGTCCTTTTTCCTAATTTAACAATAAAATATTGGTTTTTTTCCCTAATTTAATAATATTTTTTTTTTTTTCTTTCTAATTTGACAACAAAAAGATTGGTCCTTCTGTTTGCCGTGCTTTTCTCATCCTCAGCCGCCTTTTGGATTCCTACTTGGTTTTTGGAGTGTTGTTCGTTGGGTTTTTGCCAGTTTTCAACATAGACTACTTGAGTGGATTCAAAAGTATTGATTTTGGAGTTGTTTCACCAAAGGGGTATCTTTTACTTTTCTGAATTTTGGAAGAAATTGGAGGGTTTTGGTTCAATTGCTGAAGTTGTTTCTTATACAGTGGTGGATTTTGAACTAGGAAGGGCCTGAAGTTCAACTCTTGTTCTTGATCCGAAAACCGGAAAGATTTGAGTTGGATTTGTTGGTTCATTTCTGGGTGTGTTTATTGTATGGTTTTGGGGGATTGTAAATCTGTGAACCCGGAAATGGAAGGAGAATGCGATTTGATTGCTTCGGCGAAGAACATAGCGAGGGCATTGGGGTCGAAGAAGAACTTTACAGATGGTGAAAGGGAGGTTCTGGCTAATCTTGGCACCCAATTGTCCAGCATGATCAGACGCGGTGAGAGAACTGATGAGAAGGTAACTGAGGTGGCAGATCGCCTTAATTCGATTCAGGAGAGGATCATGAGGTGGGAGGCTGATCAGTCTATGATATGGGATTCGAGTCCGAATGAGTCTCTGGAGTATGTCAAGGCTGTGGAGGAGGCTCGGAGGTTGATCGAAAGATTGGAAGCGTCGTGTTTGGATAAAAATGATGAAGAGTGCGAGGTGTTGCATAGAGCTCATGATGTTCTTCAGACAGCAATGGCTAGGCTAGAGGAAGAGTTCAAGCACATGCTTGTTCAGAACAGGCAACCCTTTGAACCCGAGCACATGTCTTTTCGTTCTTGTGAAGAGGATATTATGGATGGAAGCTCGATAATCTCTTTTGGGGATGATTCGATTGAGGACTCACTTCGAAGGGATAGTGTTAGCAGAGCGTCTGAGGAAGTCATCATTGATTTGGTTCATCCCGATGTAGTTCCTGAGCTCAGCGGCATTGCAAATTTGATGTTCAATTGCAATTATGTTCAGGAATGTACGCAAGCTTATAGCATCATCCGAAAGAAGGCATTGGATGAGTGCCTCTCCATTCTCGAAATCCAGAAGCTGAGTATTGAGGATGTGCTGAAGATGGAGTGGGGCGGCTTGAATTCCAAAATCAAAAGATGGGTCTGGGTTATGAAGATCTTCGTGCGAGTTTATCTAGCTAGCGAGAAATCGCTCAGCGATCAGATTTTTGGGGAGCTGGGACCGATTTATTTGGATTGTTTTGTTGAGGCATCAAAGGCTTCAATGCTGCAGCTTCTGAATTTTGGTGAAGCCATGTCTATTGGCCCCCACCAACCAGAAAAGTTGTTCTGCATTCTTGACATGTATGAGGTGCTTGCAGATGTTCTTCCCGATATAGATGCTTTATATGCGGACGAGGCTGGTTCTTCTATAAGAATTGAGTGTCATGAGGTTCTGATGAAATTGGGTGAGTCTGTGAAGGCGACATTTAGTGAATTCGAGAGCGCCATTGCATCAAACCCCTCGACTAACCCTGTTGCTCGAGGAGGAGTACATCCTCTCACCAGATATGTGATGAATTACTTGAGGACTCTCACAGACTATGGAGAGACTTTTCATTTTCTCTTCGAGGAGAGCGATGATGCTGATTCCGTTTTGCTGTCTCCTGACACGAGTCCTACCTCAGAAGAGGAAAACAAAGCCACTGATTCTCCAGGCAGAATTTCCCTGATGGTTCGCCAGTTCCGATCACTTACTTCAACTCTGGAAGGCAACCTTGATGAGAAGTCCAGGTTATATAAGGATCCTTCCTTGCAACACGTATTTTTGATGAACAATCTACGTTACATGGCTCAGAAGGTTAAGGGGGATGAACTGAGGCTCATTTTTGGAGACAGCTGGCTTAGAAAGTGCAACGGGAAAGTTCAACGGCACGCTATGAACTACCAGAGATCTAGTTGGAGTTCCATCCTTAATTTACTCAAAGAGGAGGGCATTCAAAATCCCGGTTCAAATTCTGTCTCAAAAAGCCTCCTCAAGGAAAGGCTCCGCAGCTTTTATCTTGCGTTCGAGGAGATCTACAAGAGCCAAACAACGTGGCTCATTCCGGATCCTCAGCTTCGAGAAGATGTGCAAGTCTCAGCGTCCCTGAATGTAATCCAAGCTTATAGGACATTCGTGGGAAGACATTCGAATGACATAAGTGACAAGCTCATCAAGTACAGTGCGGACGATTTGCAGAATTACCTCTTCGATCTCTTAGAGGGATCCCCGAAATCATTACAAAATTCCAGCAGGAGGTGACAACAAAGTAGATGGTGTAGTCACCATTGTCTTGTTATTATTTACAGCAGAGGACATATTTTGATTTTACGTTCCCCTCTGCTGCTCATGTATGTTTTCGTGTGTGTAACGTTGTTATTTGATGAATCCGGTTCACTTTTGTGACCTCTGCATTGGATGTCATAACTGATATAAGATTGAATGAAGTAGAATTTCATTCGAAATTTTATGTGCTTTTGGTGAATCTGTTTCTCTTCTTTTTTTTTTTTTTTTTGAAGTTTGTCAAATTTGGGTGGCGATTCTGTGATTAGTCCTCTCTGCTTCAGCTGCTGCTGCAAACTCAAGACTACAATACCAAGGTTAAAGTTTCAGAAAGTGATAGAAAGAAGAAATTCTCGTGTAATTAGCGATTCATCGTCGGATCACATGATGCGTGAGATAGACATATAGTGATAAATCATAGGTTGCATAAAAAATTTCTCTAGAACGGCCTGAAAGTTTAACGTATTTGAAGTTGGGGAGCTACTTTCCATTTAACTGAGATACACACCCTTGTCTCTATCTCACTCATCACTTGAGCAAGCGTCTTACTCACAAACAAGATATCACAGACAAGGTAAAGGAAGTTGCGTGACGAGTGAGACAGAGTTACGTGAACATATTTCCGGCTGCATTTCCCGTTTTCCTCTCGAAGTCGAGGTCCAAGTCGTGGTAAGATTGTTCAGCAAGACTTGTCAAAATGGAGTCGCAAGCTTCTGGTCGCAATGTATTTCATTTCTTCGTCCAGTCCAGGTTGACATAATTTGCCAACTGACATTTGACAGGACCGGGCTGCTAACTTTTATTACATGTAGGTCCCCGGAAAAGTTTGCTTTTGTTAGGAAATGCCATCAATTCAAGGTAATGGTAGTCCCTAGCGGTGGTTAGGGACATTGATGGAGAGCTGCCATTTCTCTTATTTTTGTGGCTGAGAAGAAGCCCTATGGGGCTCTAAGGTCTGAGTCAAGCCTACCAAGACCCCATACAAACTGCTTGATCTAACCTATATTTGTCTCGTGTCATGGAGAAGTTCTTGTATCCGCCAGCTATGTACAACACATGACGAGGTGGTAGAACCCGCATGAGATCGGTTGTACCCGTCAGACAAGAGGGACTGGACCGTTGTATAAATGATTGGATGGGTGACCAGTGACATGGCTCGGTCAAAAGCCGAATCTAAAAATTTCTCCTTGCCGACAATGTAGGTTTTATTTGTTTCTCTCTTTTTGCACATTCTTATTTATTTTATTCATTCAGACGATCAGAAATAAACGTTGGTATGCACAACAAGATAAAAGAAAGCTCAGAAATCCCTTTTCGTAAAAGGGATTATGGTCTCGATTAGTCGTAAATAGTCAAATCCTGGAAAAAGCCACTGCAACTGGACAGATTCATTTTGTTCTATCCAAGGTTTCAAATATGCAAATGCATAATTAAAAGGGTATTTATTCTTCAACTGCATTGTTTCGAACAGAACATGAATTATGTTGAAAGGCAAATACAAAACCGCGGAAAATTCATCGTGAATTCATATCATATCGACACACATCTTCGATCTTAATGATTCTTTATATAACCGTTGGCAGCGAACGTTATACTCACAAGCTAACTATCTAATCAAAACTACCCAGTAAACTACAATACATAAAAACTATTACCATTCACTCTAATGACGCCGAGAGCAACACATCTTGAATTTGCAAAAACACAAAACATTAAAAACCCATTGCCTTTTAACTTTCTAATGTCGATGTTAGCCCACCGCACTGGTGGATAGTCTATTCATTGGCATGTATTTTCAGAAACCCTGAGCAGGAGACATTAGTTTGTTGCCGAGAACTGACCAGTTTATGCTAATTGGTAACTCATAAGGCCCAGAAAGGCTTTCGAGCTGTCACTGGAACGGAGTTGTTATTAGGTAATTCTTCATTAGTTTCCTCATCGTCATCATCTTCATCATCACCATATTCCATTAGCTTGACCAGAGTATCTGAAAAACCCAAAACATTTCAGATCTCCATACATCATTAGTTAATCAAAACATAATTCAAGAAATGAGCAGACAACAAACAATTCCACCATTTTTCTAATTCCCACCCCCGCCCATGGACACACACGAATAACCTTTCTAATCCCATCAACTCATAGCTCATGCTTACCCGGAACATTATCAGGTTTTGGTTTCTTCAGAGCAATGTTCTTGTCAAGCACTTTAGCAGCCTGTGTTGATGACGTAAATTTTGGTGGAGGTGGAGGAGGAGGCATGGTTCTAGGTGGGGGAGGTGGCATTCCATTTGATGCCGGCTGGACCAATTTCTTTGGAGCTGGCATCGTGGATACATTTCTCACACCCAAATCCTGCAGTCAGTTAGGGAGAAAAGAAACCAAAAACAAAAACTAACAGCTCAATAACCAGAAAAAGGTGAATGTTTATGTGAAAAAAAAAAAAGAGCAATAATCTAAAGATTAATAGTTGCAACTAAGAAAATTAATCCAAAAAATGATTTCATATCATTGAACAAGTTTACAAACTGTTCTATAGCTTAACCACATGCGTATCACGTTTCTCTTAAGGCACAGTAATATTAACATTTCTAAATGGCTAAGTTCATGAAGGTCGTAATTGAAGGTTAGTTGTGAACTACATCTTGGAAGAGTACCAAAGGAAAAGGATATTCATGAGCAAGTCTAGAGCTATACTTGCTCCACAGATTCCATGAGCAAGTACAGATCAATAATGGCTCCACGGAATTTGATCTGTACAAGTACCTTTTGCTTTCAGAAAAAACATTCCATGAGTGGCACCCACCAGCATCCACAGCCAATTTTCAACCATCACCACCAATGCCGCTTTTAAGCCAATGCAACTGGAAGTATCAGTAGCTCAGAATTTGCATTTCAAACTCTTGAATCATCGAAACCATGGAGTTCTCATGAAATCCAAGTGAAGCTGGCAATGGTTGTGATGGGGTACCTCTTCTCGAGGAGTTTGGCTGTGCATGCTGCTGGTGACAGCACAAGAAGGAAACACTAGGATGCTCGTCAAGTAATGAAGAAATCTAACACTGGATTGACTTATGACAAATAGAAAACAAAATATATTCTTGTAACTTGAACCTAAGTATATGACATTAAACTAAACAGCAAGAAGTCTAAGTTGTCCGCAGAATAAAGCTCCAACCACAAGTGAACCCCAATGGCACCACCGAAATGAAAACCCTGTGAAAAATACAGACCAGTGGCCCAATAGAGAGGTTCAGTATCGGCCTCATAGAAAGTCAGAGAAAATACCTGGAATAGCGAGCATTGCAAGTCAGTACAAGATTCAACTACATTACAATGACAAAATATTAACTAAAAGCAACATTTATCAGCGTCCATCTATCCAAATGATCAAGCTGTTGCTGAAGAAAACACAACATGACTAAAAAGTATATATATGCATGGGGAAAAAATAGCATGGTCATTTTTGGTATCTTTAGTCAAATTGATGGGAAGGCCACCCAATGACCACTGTCATGTTAGGCAAATTAGTCTCTCCTGTGTCCAAGCTAAGATATAGATATATTATATGGACAGTTAACTGGCTGAGCAAGAGACCTTACATTGACCTAGCATTAACACGTTCAACCTAGAGTTAGCAGTGTTTCTGTGAGCACAAATGGTCTTTGTTTTCTTAACTAATGAAGGCTGAAGAAGCTTTCAACAAAAAATTATGCAATCAACATGAAATACGACTCCCCTCATAGCAGCCAACTTAAGAAAACTAAATAAAGAAAAGAGGCCCCTTGTTTCCCGACTCACGAAAATTCCTAAAGAAATACATCCTGTTCTGACTTATTTATCTGCAATTATATTCTACAAACTTGGACTCGACCAAGTTTAGTAAATTACATGTACATGTATAATTACATATTTACTTTTAAGGTCCCTTTCTATTGGGGGATCCCTTACATAACCTTATTTAGAGGACACATTATGGGGCATGCTCCAAATTTTATTTCAATGATCCAAACTGTCTATTTTTTAGGTATTCCCTCAAAGATCATCTTTGCAAAAAATTAGACAAACCAAAACCATTATGACATAGTTTAACCAAAAGAAATACACGAACACAATATTTCAAGAAACACTAAAACGATAACCATTTAACTGAGTGGCCACATGATGAGGATTTTAGTGAGATTTTGCAATGATGGTCATTGATGGAAGACCCAAAGCCTAGACAGTTCGGATCAAATACAATGCAGAATGCGCCCTACAAGGGTGTCCCTCAAATAAGACAAACAACCAAGGAGCTTGCACTCGTACCTGATGGACTTTTGCAGGACCAACTGGTAACTCCTGAAATTTCCGCCTTTGTGGAGGCTGTTTCTCCTTCTCAGAACCAGAGGTAACATTCACCTTTGGTTCAGTGCTTGGGGCTGATGTTGTGGGAGCAACTGTAGAAGTGATAGGGGAAGATGACTGTCTAAGGGCCAGAGCAACCTGTTGCAAAGGTGTGACTTTAGGATATATCCCTGCATATCCATTGTAGCTTGTTCCACTAGATAATAGAGGTTGGGGATAACCACCAATGTTCGCCTGAGGTTGCGCACAGTTCAACAATCCTCCAGGTTGAGATACTGTCCCTTGAGAAAAGACAATAGCGACACCAGGAGTTCCAGCAGAGGAAACTGCCAGAGCTGGTGTAGCACCCACAGTTGGAGACACCAAACTTGTAATTGCTTTTGCCTCAATTCCAGAACTTTGAACCCCGGCCAACTGATGCGGTGGTGGAACAGCACTATATACCTGCTGTGGGGGTGCAACAGCACTATAAACCTTAGATGATGAAACCCTATGACAGAAAATGGCAAAACGTTATGTACAATACCCAAGAACAAGCTACTGCAGAAAACAAACTAACTAATGGAAACCGGATATTCATGCAATGAGCAGAATCATACACTCAAAGTTGTTACCATAACAAGTTTAAGTTATACGTATTGGGTGAAACAAATATGTTTTTATAAGACGCAGAAACGATGAATATGTCTAATTGATAAATAATGAAAGGTTTGTGAATACAGGTAAACCACACTATACATTTCCCAAAATGAATGTAACAGATCACAAAAACAGGGAGAGAGCATGCCTTTTGTCATATTAGGTAAGAAGTCAGAACACTTGAACACTTCTAACCATGCAATGCCCACCAATTAAAATAATTACCTGGAGACACCACACTCTACACTGATTGTATCTAAAAGATTTTCAGCCAAAAGCTTAGCATCTTCAAGACTTTTTGAATTATTACTTGACAAGAATAAATGCAACGGTAGCTGTCCTTCTGCAAGCAAAATAAGAGAAAATACGTAACAATAACCAACAAAATAACCCGGTGCTGGAACAACAGGCTTGTAATAAGATTATAATGCATAAAGAAGGTGAAACCTTCGCCATGTATATTCTCAATATTTCCTGAACCACGCCCTCTGAGTGAGACAGTTGCTCCTGTTTCATTCATAATGTGATGTATATACTGGTCCTGCACATACAAAATTGGACCACCACCAACACAAAAACAATTTCTCCCAATTGTATGGAGATGTCAGAGAAAGCTTCGAACATTAGAATCACGTATCTCCATCAAGTGCAAAATAAACTTTAAATAAATTGCTCGAAAGAATTAAATCAACCATGCTTACAAGCATGAAGGTTATAATTAATAAATGTGCACAACACACAATTAAACAAGCAATTTCAACATGATATCTAGAATGACACAAATTAAATGAGCTACACTAACTAACATAGGGTTATAGAATCTAAACTGAAATCCAGTTCTAACAAAATTCAAGCACTATGGAGAAAAAGAGAAAGCATGATGGGAAGGAAGAGAAAAGATGGAAAGAGAGTTGAAAAGTATCAACCACGAAGAACACACTGAACCCAAAGAATTTTAAGGTTACTGATAAGACGTGAAAAAGGGAGGAACAATGTAACTTACATTTGGACCACGTATACGAGCTGCAATGTTCAATGATGGATCTGCGTCAAAGCCCAAATATACACAAGTACCTTGTGCCTGAGTAATCAAATTCCATTAGAGAACTTATGCCATCAATTTAAATACCACATAAAAGCTGACATTTAATGCAATAATACCATCACTCCATTGCTCATAGTCGGATTCTGACCCTGTTTCAGCATTTCTTCAACCATGGCAGCAGCATGGTCAACTGCTAAAATACGTTCTGCTGTCTCTTTTAACTGGCAAGCCATGATTATGATGAAACCAAATCAAAATTCGTCCATGAAAATTTCTATTAAAGATGGACACTTTAACAGATAGCTAAGATAGGAGATTTTTCAAAAGGGGATATGGCTTAAAGTTTACGATTATAGAGATCTTTGTTTAACTATCTAATCTTGACAGTTGACACAAATGAGAAAATTTTAAAATAACTTCTGTATGATGATGCCACATAATTTAAGAAAAACAATCCAATCATGGATGGACAAAAAGAAATTCTCAGAACAACCAAATCTATTGTACACTTTTATAACCAAATCATGAAGCTAATTGACTTACATGAGCCCCTGAAGATATATGAAGATATAGTGGCTTTTCACCATCAGTCGATGAATTTGGTGGACGATACTTTCCCCTGTAAAGGCAATTCATTATATGTGTATCTATGACTATGAGCAAGAAAAACGAACAAATATAAATGCACTGAACTGACATTGAAAGCAAACCAACCTTGTTATCACCACAGCTCCCGTGCATTTTTGGATCTGCGAGTAATATACACCATCAATCTCAAAGAAAAGAACCATCCATTTCAAACAAAAATAAATAAAATATCTTAGGAAACACAAATTTTGAAAAAGAAAAACAAAAAACACCTCCTCCTGTGTTTGGCGTTTTGTCAACTTGTAGCGAACTGAAGACTCTGCATCGTTAATAACAATTTCTCGCGCTATTATTAACTCATCTTGAATCTTCGGCTAGATTGCAAGTCATTGAACAAAACAAAAACGAAATTTGAAACTAATCAATCGGAATACTGAATTATGAGCAAGAAAAGAACAATAAAATCATAAGCGGATTAGATTAAAAAACCAAAACATATGGGGCAGGGGCAGCTTACAAAACATATACCCCAGAATTAAGAAATCATGAGTGGATGGCGAAAGTTTCTCCCAATCCTCATGCACATATACCAACTAAATGCAGCACAATTCAAGCAAAATGAAAATGCCCAAAAGTGAACTCACTTGAATTAATTTCTGAATGACCGTGGCAGTCTGTGGCGGGATCAGAGGTACCTGATATGCCTGAGGTATGGTAGCATAGCTGGCCGCAATTGCATTCATCGAAAGAGCACCAGTAACCGGAGTTGTGCCAGGAATTGCAATCCCACCAAGAAATCCCACATTTCCCATTGGGAGAGCCCCAGGCACTGCTAAACCGGCTGAAACCAAGGATGCTGCAGGTTGATCCCACTTTCTTTTCTTCCTGTACCAAGTGCTAAAGGTTTAACATATTTTCGTGAACCACATGATTTAAAACACAAATAGACAATCACACACGCACAAGATCAAGCTCAAGCTCGCCCAAACATAATTCCCGCAATTAGACATCTTGAACTACACAATGAAATTCAATTATCTTTAGCAACTTTGGGCAATGGAGATCATGGTTTCGACAATGCTACTGGTCGCGCAACTTTATCAGTAAGCCAAGACATCATGCCCAAACTATTTCAAGTAATGAACTTTAAATTTTATCCTTCCATCCTTAAAATTCCAATTCCAATACCAGTTAAAAAAATAAAGCAAAAATGTAGCTCAAGTCAAATATTCTAAAATTATTTTTCCCCAATATTTTACAAATATAAATAAACTGATAGTCAAATTTCACAAGCAGCAACACCAAAATTGCAAATATGAGAAAGCTCCCAAGATAATAAAACCCTAAAACACCCCTCCATGCAACCATAACAAGGGCAAAAAAATCTACAATCCATGAACAAAACCCTAAAATAATAAAATTTTGAAGCGGAGGAAGAAAATCGAGAGAAAAATCACAGTGGTTTAATAAAAATACGAAATTTAAATTAGACAAAGGAATTAGGGTTTTAGCGGGACAAGAAAGACGGCACCTTTGCCTTGTTTGTGAATCATCGCTGGGCACGTCAGAGGAAACCCTAGCGCCACTCTCCTCCGTCATTGCTGCCGATTTTCGGTTACAGCCTCCGGCGGAGAGATAATCCGCTATAAATGTCTGGTTCTTTCTTTTTCCTTTTTTTTATTTTTTTTGGTTTAATTTCCTCTCTTTTATTTTTCCACTTTGGGAGGAAGGCCCAATAAAGTAGATAATAAGTCCAAATAAATATAAAGAAGCCCACACACAATCAGGGTCCCGATCCTCAAACTGATCCAAGCCGTTCATAGAATCGTACGGCTGAAAAATTGACAATTTTCTGACCACCGTACCCTGCCGTGCTGTCGAGCATCCCAGCAATCCCAGTAGCAATCCCACCGCTTGCAGTTTCGTTTATTTAACAGCCCGCTCTCTCTCTCTCTCTCTCTCTCTCTTCGCTTCCAGTGGAAAGCAAAAACCAGCTGCAAAATCCGCACCTCTCTTTGCTGCTGCAAGATCACCGGAAGAATCAGAATGGTACTGCTAATGTGGGGAGCTGCGCCACCGTCGCCGCCGCCGCTGGGTAAGAAGGGTGGAAGTTTGCGGGGTCTGATCAGCAGGGGTGTGGTGCGTAGTGTGAGGGGTGCAGGTACAAATAATGGGTTCCCATTGTTTCTTCCAAAGGAGGTTGAAAAAATTAAGGACCCGTACGCCAGAACGTTGGCTCGGAGGATGGAGAGGCTCCCTGTGCCGGTAACCCACTAATCGCTTTGTCATTTTTTGGTTAATGTCCCTCATTTCTTTTCTTTACAAAGACGATACTCTAATTTACGTGGAGAGAAATCATCAGTGATAAATAGCGGATTACGAGGATTTCTTAAAATTAAAATTTAGAGATCTGAAGTTTGAAACCGTTGCTGGCGTGGAAGCTAGATTTCGGAAAGGTTAAAATAGCAGTCTTTTGGCCTTCATAATAGGATAGATAACTGTCGCTTACTATCAGTTATCATCTCTTTAAAGGAAAAGAGATTTACGAGGAGAGAGAGTTTGATGCGAAAAGGGGAAACTGGTCTAATCCACATCTAAAATATATGTTTAGTGTCACTAATTATGATATTTTATCATGAGATAGATTGAGATAAATGATTTTCGTGCAGTATTTTCTTTATTTTCTCTTGCACGTCGTGAGGAGAAGAGGAGCGAAAATCACTTTCTTTCGGATTAAAGGGATTCTTTATTTTTGCCATCTTTGTCTCGAAAGTCAAAAACAAATATTTAAAAATTTTGGAGGATTATTCCATGTCATTCAACGAAAGGAACGGGTCCTTTTGCCATTTTTGTGAGGGTGGAACTCGGTGGATACAAGGGGTATAATAGTCAATTCAATAAGGTGGGAATATTCTATGTCATAAAATATGGTTTCTGAATATTTATTTACTAAATTATTTCTAGTTACAGTAAAAAATAAAAAAAATAAAAAACTCACAAAATAACCAAAGCCAAAGGTACTAATTTTTCCAAGTTTTTATTTAAGATGAAACTTTAATATTTTCAGTTCAAATTTGACAATGTAGTAAATTTGGTTAACTTTAGCTGCGATCAATGACAGTTTCAGGATTTTTAGTACGGGGTTGAGTTGAAATATTCATTGGAATTGTATCTGGTATCTGGCTTGTGATGAAATGTGTGATGAAATGATTCACAATTTTCTCATCCACTTTGAAGTTATTCATTGACTAATGGCGGAAGCCGGTTGTGATTGCAGATAGGGTCGTCGGAAAGTTGTATTATGAGTAGTTGTGTAAGGCCTTTAAAACAAAGTGAGATCAATCCGGTGGTTCTACTCCATTGCTTTGACAGGTCTGTAATGCTTGCAAATTACTGATTGACCGATACAATGTGAAGTCGTGTTGAACATGTTTTGTCATGTTTGTATCTTTTTTAGTTCTTGTTTAGAATGGAGGTGTGTGCATCCCCTGCTTGAAGAGGCTGGGTTGGAGGCTTGGGCTGTTGATGTTCTTGGGTGGGGCTTCTCCGATTTAGGTTCATTTACCTGTCTTTTCCTCTTTGTTTTTCGACTTGATTGAGTTGTGTACTTCCCGTCTCTTTTCTTGCCACAAGTGATTAATTTAATTCCGTTTAATCATTTGTTATCTTACTAGAAAGGCGTCCACCATGCAGTGCGGCATCCAAGCGTGATCACCTCTATCAGGTGTCTATGCAATGTGATTTCCTTTTCTTTATTCTTTCTTTGGTCCACTAAACGTTGTTTCGGCCTCTCTACAATGGTGTAGACATTTTGTTATGTTAACTGGATTTTACATTTCAATTACAGTTTTGGAAGTCGTACATCAGAAGACCGATGATATTAGTTGGACCAAGCCTCGGTGGTTCTGTTGCAATTGACTTTGCATACCACTATCCAGTAGCTGTGAGTGTTTGTCATATTGAGATCCATAGCTCTAGATGCGTTGTTTAAGAAATTATACGGTGTGCATCTGATGGATTGATTTTATCTTTTATTTACAGGTCGAAAAGCTGGTTTTAATCAATGCAAGCGTCTATGCAGAAGGCACCGGAGAAATGGCAAAGTTACCTAAAGCTGTAGCCTACGCTGGGGTGGGTGTCCACTTACAGTGGTATTTCAATCCTACGTGATTTCTCTTTTAATGCGCTTGCCTATCGTCTGATCTTTTTATTCACCAGGTTTCTTTATTGAAAAGCACCCCTCTACGCTTCTACGCAAATATGCTGGCCTTCAACGGCATTTCATTAGCTACAACCTTCGATTGGACTAATGTAAGATTTTCTGTTTGTATCAATAATACTTCTTTGTTCATACTCCAATTGGAACAGAAAGTATACTGCCGAAACTTTTATCTTGGCATATTTGTCCTACGAGCTAACAGAGGTTGTGTTATATTCAGGTCGGCCGCTTACACTGTCTGCAGCCTTGGTGGAAAGATGCAACCGTCAGTTTTATGACTAGTGGGGGCTATAATGTTATTTCTCAAATAAAACAGGTAAACTCTCGCCATCTTAATGAATACGGTACATGAGTGGTAAACAGAATTCCGAAAGTCAGGGCGGGCAATACTAATCTTAAAACCCTGTTAATGTACAGGGGCAAATAAGCATTTGTGCGATAACATTATGAAACCGTATTTTACAGGTGAAGCAGAAAGTGCTTGTGATTTGCAGCGAGCAAGATAATATTATCAGCTACAAACAAATATTGGTAAGTTTTGAGCCACTACCTGCTACTTAACTTTTGCTGTTATACTTAAACTGTGCATGTTTCACAATCATTTTAAGACGGAGGACTTAAAATTATTCTCTGAATCTCAAAAAGCGCACGAGAGATTGTTGAAATCGTTCCAAAATACTCGATAGGCCTGTTTGCAGCATTTCGCAAACCCAACTTCAAAATCGATAGGCCTGTTTGAAGCATTTTGGAGAACTCGAGGCTAAATGTAGTGTATGTGTGTGCGCGCGCGCGCTGACTTTACCGCGTTCTAGCAAGTAGAAAGTAGAAACTGGAAGACATCCTAAAACGTCAACATTCATGCTCTACTTAATTCAGTCTTGTTCCTTGTAAATGATCTGCAGAGGTTACGCTGTGAGCTTCCGTTTGCAATCATGCGGCTAATACCAGATACCGGTCATCTCCCTCACGTCGAGAATCCCGCCTCCGTTGCAAAGCTAATTGCAGAGTTTGCTCGGAACGATCGTTGCTGAAGGGGACTGCGGCAGAACTTATGGGACTTATTCCCCGCTAAGAGGCCTATTGTTCTTCTTGGCAATGCCAATGTTTTTCTTTAAACACTTCTTTTAATAGTTCTAATTCGTAGTTCCGGAACAGTTAGCAAAGAAATTTACGAATATTAGAGACGAGGTATAGTTATGATTAAAATGTTTGGAATTCCGCTTCTCTAATATCCCTTATATTGAAAAATAAGGGAGGAGAATTCGGATATCTTTTCCACATTTGAAAGAAAAGTACCACTAAACTAAGATCTAACACAAAATATATACTAGCTATACGTAGACATCATATTTTGGACTATATGACGTTGCGATGTATATAAGATGAGTTTAAATAATTAAAAAACGTGATAAATTATGAGTTCAAATCTTGAGGATTCATGAATCGTGTTCGTTTATTATATATTATGCTGTTAGAAATCATTTTAAATATTTTTATTTAAAAATAAATATAAACAGTACTTGAAAAAAAATTAAATCGTGTTCGTTCATTATATATTGTGCGGTTAGAAATCATTTTAAATATTTTTATTTAAAAATAAACATAAACAGTACTTGAAAAAAAATGATCGTACGATATATAATGAACGAACAACTCACGATTCACGGATTCTCATCCTCACTAAAAAGATCCAGAGAAGATCATTAAATATAAAAAATCAACGATATAAATCTGGAAATATTTGAACCTGATACTCAAATAAAGCAACGTACGAAAAAAAATTTAATTTGTCTCTAAAACGAAACGTAACGGTGCGTTTCGCACGGCTCTAGTTTCCTTCGGTTACTAAACCCTAGATTCCTTTCATCCCTTCCGTCTTAAACCCTGCTGCTAGCCTGCTCACACCTCTCTCTCCCCTCCTCCTCTTTCTCTCTCTATAATCTCTTCCACCTGAGAAGCAGAGAGATGGACGCCGACGGAAATTCCGAAGAGCCGTCGCGTCTGGTCCTCGTCCGCTTCAAAACGGACCTCGGCTACCCCTACAAAGTTCCAGAATCCTCCATTTCCATCCCCGCCAATCTCACCCGCTTCGGCCTCTCGACCGTCGTCAACAACCTCATCAAATCAGGTAACCTTTCATATTCCCACACATGTTTTTCCCTCCGCCATTGTTTATCTGATTGGCTGCTGCCTGTGAAAAAAAAAAAAAAAAAAAAAAAAAAAAAGGATTTTGCTTTTTGGTGTTCTGAAGCTATGATTGGTGATTGTGATCAGGAAACCCCGATTGGGAATCGGAGCCTTTCGATTTTCTTATCAAGAATGAGCTGGTTCGAATGTCGCTCGAAAAGTTCCTTCTTGCCAAGAACATTTCCGCGGTGCGTATCTCCGACTTTTCGGATTCAATTTGCAATTTGTTGCGTGAATTGTGTGCATAAGTTTTCTGATGAAATGCTGTAACCTTTATGTAATTGCAAGCAACATGGAAATAGAGAGGAATGCTGAGAGAATGGTCAAAAGTGACGGGATTGGAACAGCGGAATTTAGAAAGTTATCAGCTTGGTTAATGATAGGCTTCACCGCAGGATTTGCAATTTACTTGTTCCATCTTAAAACGAGATAAAGTGAAGTTGAAAAACGAAACATAGTTTTTTGTTCATTAGACGGGATTTCTAAGTTACACTTCGTTAGGTGTAACTTTGGACATAGGATTTAATTGCTTCAAGTTCCATCGTAAAGTTCCTCGGAATTTTGTAAAGTCTGTTTCAGAGTCTCCAAACTGGATACTTAAGAAACCAACAAGAGTTAATCTAATTGGGTAAATTACTTCAGTCAGCCCCATAACATTAGTTTTGCAATTGTGTTTCTGGTTTCACAACTAGGAAAAAATTGAGTATATCGATTATTTAATTGCGCTTTAATATACTGGTTGGGTTAGGAATCAGATTTATTTTTGGTCCATTTTAAATTTTAGTGTCAAGTGTGGATGTTATCTTCTAAATTAGAGTGGAATGGGTCTTGTGTTGAATATGTTTGCTTTAACGAGTTTATTTTAGATAAGTTTATTTCATTGTTGTCATTTTTTCCACCTTTTTTATTTGATATCTAACGATAGGTTTATGATTATTACAGGAGAGGATATTGGAAATCGAATATATACGGGCTGTGGTCCCACGCAAAGAAGAAGAACCTTCTTTACATAATGACTGGGTCAGTGCAGTTGATGGTTCTAGTCCCAGGTATACCCACCACAATTTGTAATGTGTACTACATATCTTCACGGAAGTCTGTAAATACTTGGTTGCTCCTAAAGTGTGCAGCGATAAACTCTTATCCTGCATAGCTTGGGTGCAGTATGTAAACAATAAGGATATATCTATCGCTAATAAAGTGTGAAGTTAGAGTAAATTTTTTGAGCTGAGGAGTTGTAGTTAGGTCCTCTTATTAAGTAAGGTGGCATGGAATAGCTAGCTTGAAAAGTATTATTTTCAGTTCTACTCCAAGTCTCTTCAGAGGAAACCTTCAATTGTCATTTCTCGGAATATGTTAGCTTGCATTGTGGTGCAATATGAAGTTATTTCTGAAACATTATCCTAAATTTGATATTCTTGGTTTGGCCCTAAAGTAGTTTGAAACTCCTGTAATTTATATTCTATGGCAGGTTCTTTTTGACAGGCTGCTACGATGGTTTGGGAAGGTAATTGCTCTAAAAAGTTTTGATTTCTTTTCTTGTGTACCTTATGATTTCTCATGTGGATACACCCAAAATAAGGAAGCTTGATATTTACTTTTGTTGAATTTGGTCTTCTTTTAGGGTATGGAAAGCTGCTGGAGCATGTACACATATTCTGGAAGGACACAGTGAACCTGTTACTTCAGTTAGTATAATCAATCCAAAAGGTAGCTATAAGATCTAACTGTTGATAATTGGCTTATTCCTTGTTGAATGTGGCCACAATACTGTTTTAATCAGTTCTTTAGCAAACGTCAATTGGCGCTGCCAACTACTTGCATTTTTTCAGTTCTGGGTTTTCGAGGACCAATTTATTATGGCATCCTCATTGTTTTTGCTTTTGGATTCGAAATTTTTTTAATGTCTAATGGGATACTCCTTTGCATGAATTTTTGTGTGTTAGGAGGTGGTTTTTTACCTGGTAGCGGATTAGGTAGTGCAGTTCCCAATATCTATATTATCTTGTCAGAAGTGCTTAAGCTGTTATTCATTTTCTTATGCAGGTGGAGAAAGTGTTACCGTGGCTACTGCTTCGAAAGATCGGACACTGAGGCTGTGGAAGGTAATTGGATGACCATACTGATATCACAAGGGTAGTATGATGTGTATACTAATATTTATTATTTGTTTTTTGGGGAAGTTCAATGCAGAAGAGACCCGAAAAAATCCTTTGAAGATAAGAGCTTTCAAAATTTTACGTGGACATACAGCAGCTGTTCAAAGTGTTGCTGCTCAGACCTCTGGAAACATGGTCTTGTCCACTTCTGATTTCCAATATGTAATTTGATAAGTAGTGTATATGAGATTGGGCTTTGTCTATAACTTACCTTTTCTTTTGTCTTCTTACATATGATTAGGTCTGTTCAGGCTCTTGGGATTCTACTATCAATTTATGGCAGACAAATGAGCCTGATTCAGAAGGTGATACTGTGTCAACGAAGAAGAGAAAAAAGACTGGTCAAGAAAAGGAATCGCAGTGGGAGGTATGTGATATGCTTATATATTAAATTTTATAGAGAGGGGTTTAATAATTTTTGGGGTGACATTCAATTGACTAAGTGGGGACAGGCTTATAAATATTGAACTCAGGGTGCACACGGTATGTACAACTTCCTAGCCCTAACAAATGGCTCATCACTTTGTTATCGGTTGAAATTTTTGCACTAGAGAATTCTTGATGGTTTCTTTGGTTCTGCCTATGAATTAAATTTCATAATGTTATGTAAAACAATATTTTTCGATCTAATGTAGAAGTAATGGAAAGATTAATTCATTTAAAGGAAATGTCTATGTAAGAAAAATAGATCAATTATTTCTTTGAAGGGGATGCCTAACTGGTTTTTGATTTATTAAAGAGTTGTTCAGCTAGAAATCAATGACGTGTTTACTTTTTTTAGATTTAAAAGATTATTGCATCAATGATCGTGGTAATTGATAGTTATGGTTGTAGTAATGAGCCAGATTGTTTTCCCTGGTAATTGATAGTTATGATAAATTATACGTCACAGGGGGAGGCTGTTTCTTCTCTAGTAGGCCATACACAATGCGTATCTACTGTAAAGTGGCCGGAACCTAAAACAATTTATTCTGCATCGTGGGACCATTCCATTAAAGAGTGGAATGTCGAGAGAGGCACAGCCACGTCAACAATAGTAAGTGCAAATAGCCTTAGCATTCTGTTGTCTGAAGTCTTTTTTCACAACCATGCTTATGTACTTTCTGTGGCATCAAATCACACAACATCCTGGCATTTGCTCTCTCAGAGTTATTAAATGTGTATGTGGTAACATTCTCCTCGTGACAGTACCATGATAAAGTACTCAACTGCATTGATATTGGAGGTGAAGGTTCTGCTTTGATTGCTGCTGGTGGTTCTGACCCCATTGTTAGGGTATGGGATCCTCGTAAACCAGGTCCGTTAGACGTCTCAAGTGTTCTGCTCTCTCTCTCTCTCTCTCTCTCTCTCTCTCTCTCTCTCTCTCTCAGCGCACACACACACAAACAAACTAAAGAACACAACCATCTGACATGGAGGTTTTATTTATTTCCTAGGAACTTCTGCTTCTATCAAAACTTTCTCATCTCACACTTCTTGGGTTACGGCATGCAAGTGGCATCAGAAGTCTCCATTTCATTTAGTCTCTGCATCTTATGATGGAAAAGTTATGCTGTGGGATACGAGAACTGCTGTATGCCTCCTCCTCCTTGTTTTTGTTTTCTTACAATGGTTCATGATTTCTGCCCAGCGTGACCTTTAGATGAATTTGTTACTCAATAATAGTGTTTTCTCTTGCAGTGGCCCTTGTTTGTCTTTGATTCACACAAGGACAAGGTACAACATTATTCTCTCTTTCTATCATTTTAATGTCCTTTTTTCGTTAGTGTTCTAAAATTCAATCTATTTCGTAACTGTAAACTTTGCTGTAACTCAGGCGCTATGTGCTGACTGGTGGAAAGGTGATACTGTGCTTAGTGGTGGTGCAGATTTCAAGCTTTGCATGACTTCCGGGGTTTCTGTGCTATGAGAGGTAAAAGTTCCAACTTTTATACGTTATTTGGAAAATTTAATGTCCCTCCCAACTATCAAAGCACAGAAACTTGTCGTATACCTACACACATTAGAGGAACAAGACAACGTATCTATCAGTTTTAAACCTTTATTTGTTCGTCTGGGTGCATATCTACATGGATGAGTTTTGCCTTGAAAGTTCGTGTTGATTTGATAATCCCGCTTTCTGCTGTACTTCATATGTGGCATTAAAAGCTCAAAGATTCTGTCTCGAAACGTTTTGCTTTAGTTTGTTCTGTTGCGTGATGATAATTTCAGTATTTCTGCCATTGCTTTCAGCCATAAGCAGAAGAGTGATTTGAAGATGGAAGGACTTTTGCATCGCTTACGGCATGCTTGAATCTCTACGTGTTTCATGATCGTCTGGAAATTGGTTGCGAGAATGGAGGCAATCTGAGTATTGTGTCTATGGGGGATGTTTGACCGTGGCTTTTGGTGCCTCACATGGCCGGAGAATATATAGTCTCGGAGCTATTTTTTGGTCCAAGGCAGACTCTGGCTTAAGCAGCAGCAATAGACTGACTTCTTTAGACGCGCTCTCGTTGTACGATTGCTTGATTATATCTTATAATTTTTTTGGTAACTTTGTACTTTTGGAGGTTTGCTTGAATTCTGTAAACGGTGGTCCGTCCTATCATTAATTTTATCAGTCTTAAAATTTAGCGTTGTTCTTTGGCGTGCGTTTGCCCAAAATACGAACATGTACGCTATAATTCGTAACACAAGTGGAGGGATATTTGAAAGAAAATAAAAATCCTTCCACTCTACTTGTATAACATATTGCTCTGTGTTCCGAGCACATTGAAATGTTGAAAAGTTTCTGTGCGTTGGAGGACTTGAGGATTGCAACTGTGTAAGCTGAGAATCCAAGTGGACGGGAGAGGAGAATAAATTTTTAGGAACTTTAATGAAAAGGTTCCGATATTATTCATTTTAACAAAAAATCACATTTTTAACCTAAAAAGTCAATCATAGTACTATTTATTTTACCTTTTATTTTGTAGTTTTCAAGCTCTTTTAATTAGTTTTTCTTAAGAAATTTTGTTTTAATGAATTTAAAAAAATACACCCTTAGTTAACAGATGCTTAAGGTTCACCCGAAATCAACCGAAAAAAAAGTGGGTGATTAATGGGGTTCAACTGTTAACATTTTTTATAACAAACGATATTATCAACCAACCGTTAACCACTCAACAACTCGTTAAGTCTACACCCAAATGCTGATTTAAACGGGGTGGGTTAGATTGGGTCGGGTTAGTCGGTTGGGTTGAAGTTGCCACTCCCAACTGTGGGAATGGATTTTGGCGCGAGAATTCGGTTAATTAATTTCCAGTTCCTATTTTACCCCTGTGATCTCCCTTGATGAGTTTGTTAGAGGCAGTTTTAACTGATCAGTGTAATTAGAGAGAGAGAGAGAGAGAGAGAGAGAGAGAGAGAGAGAGTGAGAGTGAGTTAGAGAGAGAAAGACTATAGATAGCCGCACATAGCTAGTTCATTTCTTCATAGTTTTTCATAGCACAATGGCCTTCAACTTTCTCTCTCTGAATTTCCCAAAACTCCCTCTAGATCTCTGCCTCTCTCTCTCTCTCTCATCTTCTTTCTTTTTCTTTCTCTCTCATCTACTTTCTCTCTCTTTCTCGCTCTCTCTTCTTGCCGTGCTTCTTGCACATCATGGAAGCCGCCGCCGTACCGGAATGGCAGCGTCCGTTTGATCTGTGGTTTCTCACTCTGCTCGACCACCTCTGCGAGTCTGAAAGAATTTGGACCATGGGATGTCCACTGGCGCGTCTTAAACAAGATTTCCGTCAAGCAAGCGGCCTCGAAATCGATCACCGCTCGTTGGGCTTCAACAACTTGAGTGGATTCATTTCCAGCGGTTACTCGCACCTGTGTACGATGGAGAGGATCGGCGGTAGAAGGAATCGAAATCTGTTCGTCCGCCCCATCAAGACTCCTCCTACTCGTCAGGACACTAATTATAAGGTCGCCGATATCTACCGCCTCGTACCTTTTGTTATCGCAGTCTTTCTGTACTTTGTTTTCACCATCGACACCGACAACGATAACATGAAACTCTAGTGATGTCAGCCTTAGAGGAGGAGGAGGAGGAGGAGGAGGAGGAGGCCTCTGGTGATTGTTTCTTTAATTTCCGCGAGATCTTAGGCTAGGCTGATTAGGCGAGGCTTGGCTTAGGGTTTGTTGTATTTTCCGCGAGGTCAAGAAGGTGCATGCATGGTGAGGAGATATTTTGGGTGAATACGACTTCTTGGCACAATTTGATATTCTTTTAGAAAATCTTGATGTAATAGTATAATTCCATTACAAAAATAATGAAGAAGAATTCTACGTTTTACTTCATTTTCTTGATATGTCCAGTTTGATGTTTGTCTACGTACTTTTCTTATTTATTTTTTATGTAATTTTGCAATCTTTATTATATTTAGAGGTAGACGGACACGTGAGAGCGAACCTTAACGCAATATAATAATTGCTTCCTTATGATCAAAATGTTAGTCTTGAAATTAAACTCTTTAAAAATAAGGGTACGACAATACATACGATCGATGTTGCTCCTCACTCTCACATACATAACATAAAACCTTGCTCTCTTGAGTCGCCCTTAGAACCGCAGAGACACGTGATCTGGATAGCGAATCCCAAATTTTCTTTCAGTGAGAGATCTGCCTTTGTCTTCCATATTGCTTTCTACGAGTTTATTAAAAGAGGAGTCAGATCTGGGAAAAGTGAGCTGCCTTTTACAGGTGGGCCTGTGTGCTCGTGCGAGATCCCGTGAGTGCGAGCCAACCGTTAAAATGACTGAACTACCCTTACAAAATGACTAAAGTACCATTAATGAGTGATATTATAAGTAATTTTTTTGTTAGCAAATAAATACCTTAAAAATTTAAAGAAAAACTAATGAAAAGGGTTTGAAAGCTTTGAGTTTTAACGATAAGGATAAAATAAAAGGTAAAAAGAATAGTACCAGGATTGACTTTTTAGTGTAAAAATATGATTTTTCGTTAAAATAAATAGTACCAGAAGTTTTTCGTTAAAATTCCCAAAATTTAAACCCTAATAACATGTCTACTTATCTCAGATTCTCAAGCGAAGCTCACACAAAATCAAGAATTCGACCTCTAAAGAAATGAATTGGATCCCTAAGTTGGGAAGTAACATTATAATTGCTCGAGAAAAAACTCATTCTGAGTCTGTATTTTGTGTTCATTCTACGCTTATACTGTTTTTAAAATGTCAAATTTGTCCAATTTTAGTCAAGAATAATTTATTTAGGACATGAGTATTTTAATAATACTGGTTTCAATTCAAACTCAGTGCATTAGTAAAACAACTTTTGTAGAATTAATATTGGGTAGTGCTATTCACATCTATTTTTACTTTCCACACATCTTATTAAATTTGTGTCCATTGATATTGTTCAATTCATTTGATCCGACGGTCAAAAATTGAGAGGGTGCATGAAAAGAAAAAATAGGTGTGTGAATAACAACACCCTTAATAATTTCATCCCCTTGATAGACTCCAAATTTCCAACTCATCTTCAATTCTTTGAAAGGTCGATTACCCAAGAAAATTTGCCTGTTTATTTAAATCCAAGTTCGAAACCCATTCACCTAAATTGAATAGTTTCGGATATCGTTCTAAAAATTTCCGTCTAGCACTCTCTGATTAGTCTTTACGCATTTTAAAATTAAGAAAGTGTGCCTAGAGTCACTTAGGTGTTTGCCTAACCCACCTAGGTTGTGACTTCCACTTAGACATAAAATTGATAACATTTTATTTTGTCAATAAGACTTGGATGAACACTCATTCAATGTTTGTTCCCCATGTTTTCAATATCTTCTAATACTTTCTAATCTATATATTATTTTATTTTGTAATTTATGTATCACAATACAATTATGTGTTTTTTTTAAGTATAAATAAACACTTATTATACAATAATATAGTAAATTTACTTAAATCCGCCTAACCTGCATAAGCCTCGCTTGAATACTAGGCCCCAACCCACCGCTCGATTAGCGCCTAACGTCTTTTAAGGCATTGGTTTCGAATTCCCTCACCAACAAGTTTCAATGTTTCATGACTTTTTGTTGTTATAAAAGAAAAATGATGGTGCATGCATAGTATTGAGGGGTATTAAAGTCATTACATGGATGGTCAAACACAATGGAGTGCCCCTGAACTTGAGTGGAAGCCGCTTACCATTGCCAATTTGACGCCGCGTACAAAAAAGCTTTAGGCCTGTCAGTCCCTGCGCCATTGCATTTCTTCTCCTCCTATTTCTCTGTTCTCTCTCTCTCTCTCTCTCTCTCTCTCTCTCTCTCTCTCATCCTAATCCAATAATCCGTCCACACTAACAATTCCCCACATTTTTTCTTATCCTTCCCAGAATCATGGGGTCTCTCCAACTCCTTTCAGATTAGCTCAACCGTTTTCCACCAGGTTTTTATTCTATACGTTTTCTGTATAATTATATTCCTCTGTGTGCATGAATTTTTTGGGAATCTGAAGGAAATATGGATCATCTGATCAAGTGTTTGAATTTCTGTAAAATGTCATGTGATGTGATCGTTAATGTGGACATGCATGTGTGTTTAGTTTGATCATTGATGAATTTGGTTTTCTGGGTTACTATTGCTTGAATTTTTGAAATTTAATTAGTAGTTGAATTTCGTGGAACTTGAAGTCGTAGAATTTGGGTTTTGTTTGGAAAAGTCATATTTTTATTTTGTTGTTTGTAATATTTTATTGTAAAATAAATAATTTGAAGTAAAAATTATGTAAATACTCTTTAATTTGATGAAATAAGTTTTCTGGGTTCGCATTGTTTAATTTTTTAAAGTTGACTTGTAATTGAAAATTGTGAAACTTAAATTATAGAATCTGGGTTTTGTTGGAACAAGATTATTTATTTATTTTTATGTTTTTGTGTGCCTTATATCTTGGTAAAGATCAAAACTTTTAATTTCTTGCAGGAAGAGATGGGTACAATTTCATTGCCTGAAATGGCAGTTGGGGTTATTCACCACTGCCCCATTGCATCTTCAGGTCCACATTGCAAGTATGATAGGAGTGTATGCCGCCTGGGGCGGCGTCCTCTTGTCCTCAGAACTAATTCGAATAGAAAAAAGTGTGTAATTTCTCTCCGCTGATGCTCCTGTGAATTTATAATTTCATTCCTACATTGTTTGTTGACATTTTACTATATTTCTTTCCTTTAAATGTGGCGGAAACTGTTGTAAGTTATTTGAAGGTTGCGTTTTCAATATGATGACCAAAACGAAATTCGTGCAGGAACCTTTTCTACACGCCACATTGGCTATGTAAATCAAGAACTAGTATTTTTTCAAGCATGGTAATGTCTCTTCATGCTAAAGGAATGATGTATTTCTCCTCATAGTATTCACAGCTTTTGTGACTCATGGCTTCTGATTTATTTTTTTACAGGATGATTCCACTGACACTTTTACCGACGTGGCTAACACTTCAGGTAGTAGTGAAGTGTTGAATATAGAAGAAGATGAATTGATGACAGCTAGGAAAGCTCTTTTGGAGGCCCAAGCTAGACAAGAAGCCATTGAGAAAGAGAGAGATCAATTGCTTGAAGAGTTAGCATGTTCCGAGGCTAAACAACAGGAATATGTTGCTACCATATTGCATGACAAGGAATTGATTATTGCAGAACTTGAGGGAGCCAAGTCACTGTTCCATCAGAAGCTGCTGGAATCAGTTGAAGAGAAGTTCAGCTTAGAGTCTAAGTTAGTTCTTGCAAAACAGGATGCGGTTGAACTTGCGGTACAAGTAGAAAAGTTAGCGGAAATTGCTTTCCAGCAGGCCACATCTCACATTCTACAAGATGCCCAGATGAGGGTTTCAGCGGCAGAAACTACAGCTGCTGAAGCAGCTTATCAGATAGAAAAACAAATTAAGGAGGTGACTGAAGGTAGTATATTGTTAATTGTGGAACAGTCAAAACTTGCAATAGAGAAGGCACTGGATGCGGCGGAAAAATCTGGTGAGTATGCATCAAAAGCAGTACTAGAATATACTGAAGGTGTGAGTCCACTGGATGAGCTTGCTTCCCTTCAGTCAAAAAATATTATGTTACAAGGTGCCGTAAATGATTTAGAATCTCAGTTGTTGCTGACAAGAAGTGACGTTGATAGGTTGAAGTTGGAGTTGGAAAAGGCCCTTGCACATGCAAATGCGTTTGAGGTCCGAGCTAATGATGCTGAGAAAGCATTGCTTGAATTTCAGGAATCCAGTAGGAAAAATACACTCCAGAAAGAGGAGGAAATTATGTCTTTGATAGAGAAAATAAAGAAAGATACGTCAGAAAGAAAGAAGTCTTCTTCTAAGGCGTTCAAGGCTGAGTTGCAAAGCATTAGGGATGCTATTGGAGCTGCCAAAGAAATGGCACGTACGAAAGATGATGCATACTTGAGAAGATGTGAAGCACTGCGAAGATCACTGAAGGCATCTGAAGCTGCTACAAAGATGTGGAGACAGAGAGCAGAAATGGCAGAATCATTATTATTGAAGGACAGATCACTGGGTGAGGGGGATGAAGATTCTATTTATGTTGTTAATGGTGGGCGGATAGACCTTTTGACAGATGATGATTCACAGAAATGGAAACTTATAAGTGATGGCCCTCGCCGAGAGATACCTCAATGGATGGCTAGGAAAATTCGTACCATCAGTCCCAGGTTCCCTCCAAGAAAGATCGATGTAGCTGAAGCCTCGAGTTCAAAGTTCAGATCTTTGAATTTGCCCAAACCTGATGAAGTATGGTCTATAGCTAAGGAAAAGCCAAAGGAGGGCGATACACTTATTGAGCATGTGCGTGAGAAAGAAACAATAGAAAAGAAACGAAAAGCTCTGGAGCACGTTCTTCAGAGGAAGACCATACAATGGCAGAGCACCCAGGAACAAACAAAGTTAGGTTAGTTTTCTTGTGTTCCCAAAATTGCTTAATGTTACTGAGAAAAAATGATGCCTGTATCTGACTTGAGACTTAAATGCAGAGCCAGGAACTGGAACCGGACGTGAGATCGTGGTACGTATTTTCATACCAATTGGTTGAAATAGTAATATGTCATCCTAAGTGTAGTAAAGATTGGTTACGCAAGAAAAGATTTTCAAGTTTACTTTGATCAAAATATGCCTTCTACTCTCTCTCTCTCTCTCTCTCTCTCTCTCTCTCTCTCCCTCTCTCTACTGACTCTTATTCTTTTGCTTTTGAAGTTTCAAGGCTTCAATTGGGAAAGCTGGAGAAGGCAGTGGTACTTAGACTTAGCTCCTAAAGCTGCTGATTTATCTAAAATTGGGGTAACGGCAGTGTGGTTCCCACCACCAACAGAATCTGTCGCTCCTCAAGGTTCATCTCTTCCTCGTCCATTTTGTTTAGTTTTTATCTCTCTTGTTAACGAAATTAAATACAGCAAGATTAATGATTTTTAAGACCTTCATGTGCATGCATATAATCATTCTGGATGGCAATGATATTGTTTAGGTGTTATTGTTGCATACCTAACAAGTTGCCTGATCTGAAGTACTTTTCTTTTGTTATGTTCTTAATATTTATATGGTATTCACATGCCACCTCCATGTGTGTGTGTTTATATGTTGAATCATACTTAGGGAGTTAGGACCTGCATTAGTATATTTAGTAGCATAAAAACATGATTTGATGAAGTTTGCGGCTCTTCAGTAATTTTGTACAGAGTTTGTAACCAGTTACCAATATGAAATGACTCACAGGTTATATGCCTTCGGACCTTTACAATTTGAACTCAGCATATGGTACTGTGGATGAACTTAAACACTGCATTGAGGAAATGCATTCTCAAGATCTTCTGGTAGGTAGAATCTTATGCATTGAAAATCAATTCTTGAACTATTTAATGGACTTTTGTATGATAAGAGGTTTCCGTTATTATCTTTTATTGTCTTTGTTCAAACAAGGAAAGTTGTTGAGAAAGTGCAATTCACTCGTCATAGGCTCAAAACAGAAATCGTCTTTGGCTAATCAGATCATAGGGCCCGATTCAGAATAATGCTATGCATATGTATAAGAATATTATCTACGTTTATTTTTTTGTTTAATTATCATGTGTGAATAATCGTGTTGGATTAGTAACATATTTTGCCTGTGAACAGGCCCTGGGAGATGTTGTCCTAAATCATAGATGTGCTCATAAACAGGTAAACTGTTGATTTCCTGTTTCGAAACTTCATGGTAGTCTGTTTATGACATTAAAAACTTTCTGAAACACCTTTTCGTTGAGCACAACTTTCATGTTGCTAACTCAGTTGGTCATATTTGTTGTCATTCCTCTTGATAAAACTCACGTTCTTCCCGATTTCAGAGTCCAAACGGCATTTGGAACATTTTTGGTGGGAAGCTTGCTTGGGGGCCTGAAGCAATTGTTTGTGATGATCCAAATTTTCAGGGCCAAGGAAATCCTTCAAGTGGTACTTTATTTTTTTTCTTTGATTTTTGGGGATACACAAACATTTTTTTCCTTTTTTGCCCCACGTGACCTTCTTTCAGAAATTAAGGAAGCAAATATTCTGTAAATTTTATGAGACATAATCTGAGCTTCACTCCTGCTCTTGATTGTTTGATTTAGTTTACGTAAAACAGTTCCGACTTGAGCAAGACATGCTATATACTACCCCACATCAGTGCGGGAATGTTGGGATAACCTCATGAAGTTTACATATGCATGTCTTAGAGACTACCAGAAATTTAAACTTACCCTTGTACCCATCTGCTGTTGATGCTGTGTGTAGGGGATATATTCCATGCAGCACCCAATATTGATCATTCGCAGGAATTTGTAAGAAATGATATAAAGCAGTGGCTAAACTGGCTTCGGAATGATATTGGTTTTGATGGATGGCGCCTTGACTTCGTAAGGTGAGAGTTCTTTCTTTTGGGGGGGCCAAAGGCCCAAGGTGTTTTCTTAGTTTGACCCAATGTTCAGATGTCTGAATCTTTAGAAAAAAATTTCTCCCTTTAATCCCTAGCATGCAATTAATTCCTTTTGTGTTGTTCCAGAGGCTTCTCTGGCACCTATGTAAAAGAATATATTGAAGCTTCGGTTCCCGCATTTGCTATTGGAGAATATTGGGACAGCTTAGCTTATGAACATGGAAATTTGTGTTACAATCAAGGTACGAACTTGTGAACTGCAAGAGACGATTATACACCGCCTTAACTTAGTAAAACTCGTTTGTGTCCAGAAACAATAATATGGTTACTGTTTTGCTCATTATGGACACATATGACAATGTTAAATTTTTTGGTTCTCTAGATGCTCACCGGCAACGGATTGTTAATTGGATCAATGCCACAGGCGGCACTTCCTCGGCATTTGATGTCACAACAAAGGTACTCTAGACTGCATCTGCTACATCCTATATTAGTTTGACTCACATACATTAGGCTTAAGAACAATGTCACTAGGACCGTGGGGAAAAATCGAAAAGTAGTCTGATGTAATTTATGTTGTGTGGCTGCATATTTGAGCCCAATGCATACTTAGCATTGCAATTTTGCAGGGAATACTCCACTCTGCTCTTCATAACCAATATTGGAGGCTCATAGATCCTCAAGGGAAACCAACTGGAGTTTTGGGATGGTGGCCCTCTCGTGCTGTCACGTTTTTGGAGAACCACGACACAGGATCAACACAGGTCTCTCTTTCACACATGCATGCACCCACACACAAGCACTGAAAGCAAATATCCCCATTAACGATGCCATATAACCATTAACGAAGCACAAGAAGCCCGTCACTGGTTTTTAACTGCTAGACTCCTGACGTATGAACTTTCTTTCTCTCTTTTTATGTCAGGGTCACTGGCCGTTTCCACGAGATAAGCTTACACAGGGATACGCGTACATCCTAACTCATCCCGGAACAGTGAGTTCTCAATCCCCTCAGTTTCCATTTCTTACTTTACGACTAGCTGCTATTAAACTTCGCAATCTGCAATCTTTACGTTCTTACCTCTGTTGTGCAGCCTGTCATTTTCTATGACCATTTATACGACTTTGGTCTCCATGACATCCTAACTGAGCTAATCGATGCTCGTAGAAGGGCCGGGATCCATTGCCGGAGCTCGGTGAAGATATACCACGCGAACAATGAAGGTTATGTTGCACAGATAGGTGATACACTGGTGATGAAGCTCGGACATTTCGATTGGAACCCGTCGAAGGAGAATCATCTGGAGGGGAGCTGGCAGACGTTTGTTGACAAAGGATCGGATTACAAACTGTGGGTACGACAGTAGTCTAGTACGATTTAAATGGAAACGTATACATATATATATACTTGTAACACCTGGGATTAATTAATAATTGTAACTTCTTGGCACCAGGAATAACTGCAAATATAATGCAAAAGAAAACAATTGTTTTGGAAGCAATATTCTTCGTAAATAAAGAAGGCTTTTTAGCCAAAGTGGATCATGAGGTTGACATAATTCGTCATTTTGATACCTGGGACTTAAAATCAATAGAAGTCGTCATCGAGATTGTCCATCGTCAATCATTTTAGTCATTTCGTAAAAAAATCTTCGTTAATTTGAAGGTATTTCTGTCAAATCAACTTTTCTACTTGAAATAATGGTTTTTTCAATTTGACAGAGATTTTGTATAGAAAGACCAAATGATTGACAATGGACAATCTCAGAGACCATTTTCAATTGATTTAAATTTTAGAAATCATTTTCAATTGATTTAAATTTCAAATACCATTTTAACTAAAAAGCGAATAAAAAAAACATGCCAAAATGTAAATGTCCAATTGCCTAATGAAATGATGTGACCTCTTTATTTACTTTATCTAACTATAAATGAAGTATGAATAGTATAACAATATGAACAACATCTAGATAATTAATAACATGTCGATATGCTTATCAAACCATCCAATCGACGATGTGATAACATGTCCGATTGCCATGCGACGATGTGATAGCAGCAAAACTGGTTAAGAAACAATAATAAGAAAATACATTTAAAAATGGTTGTTTTGGAGATGCAGGGGATCGAACCCTGTACCTCCCGCATGCAAAGCGGGCGCTCTACCATTTGAGCTACATCCCCGTCTTGCTAATTCTTCTCGTATCAAAATATAACTATTTTTATTTTAAAAAATCATCAATCAATCTGGGCGGGCATTTGGATCTCAGGATCCAAATTGTGTATCATGCGATCAGAAATCATTTGATTTTTATTATTTAAAATTAAATATAAATAGTAATTAACAAAAACTGACCGCGCGATATACGATGAACGGTTAAGATGTGAGGATCTCTAAGATCCCCATAAAAAGAATTTGAAGAGGATCCTCCTCTGGGTGGAATGAGATCCAAGTTGGATTTGTGTCGGAGCGTGGACCTAGACATCCTTACCATTCAAGAGAAAATAAGAGATCTGAATCATTCATCTTTAAATTTGTATGTAATGAATTAATGAAAGGGAGTTTTAACAAAAAGTTTACGATATTGTTCATTTTAACGAAAAATCACATTTTTACACTAAAAAGTCAAACCTGGTACTATTCACTTTACCCTTTATTTTGTCCTTATCATTAAAACTCAAAGTTTTTAAAATCTTTTCATTAATTTTTCTTTAATAAAATGAGTTAATGAAAATATAGAATTAAAATTAAATAGTCTAAATCTCTTTATCTAGGGACACTAGACACAGAAATCCAAAGCGATTTCAATCTTATCAGGGCAATTTAAAAATGTAGGAATGCAACCACCAACTTTGCCACATCAGTGTTACTGTGTATGTAAGCAAAAACGACAACTCAAGTCAAAGCCTCAGCTGCACAAATCCCGGAGTCAAAGCAAAATCGACGACCCGAGTCAAATTCTCGACCTTACCACCAATATTATTAATTTTTAGATCTTTATTTATTCATATTAATGATGTATCCTGTTCTTTGCATTAAAATGTACCCCATGGTTTTTCGTTGAATTAATTGGGAGCATGGCACGTGTACTAAGAATCAGAAACATAGGGCAATAAATGGCAAGACTTGGGGAAGGAAAATTAAAAACTCCATCACCAAACCCTACTACACTCTTCTATCTTTAAACTACATAAACACATCTTATTTCATATTACGATCACACAACTTGATTATGTAGATGCTAATGACTGTTGCTAGTTTTAGTTGTTCAAGCATTGTGCATAAATTATGAATATATATATATATATACACATTGACGGTTTAAAATTGTCACATGTAAGCTGTATTTAGAAGAAAGTTGTTATCGGTTAATTACTTTGTGATGAATATGAAGTTCATGAACCCTTTGAGTTCGCTTACTACATACATGAACGATTACAAAAATCCATTTGTAAGTTTCATTTAGGGGAATGCTATTGTCCAGTCTTAACCCTTATGACAAAAAACAAGCAGGAGCGTAAAAGATGATGATTTACACTACAGCGAATGTCAGCAGTTTAAGTATTTCTCATCTCAAACTCGTAAATTTAGCTAATACAAAATCTAAATTTAGCAGACATTATTGGGCCTTGAAAGTTAGGTGGCTTGGCCCAAACATATGACAACCCTAGATAATTAAGCACTTAAACCCACCCACTTATCCCTAATCTTTTGCTTAAACCGGCGGCGGGAAAATAAACCCAAAAAAAAAAAAAAATATTTACTTATTAAGCACATTTACAAAATTCTCTAAAAAAAAGAAAAAGAAAAGAAAAAGCTCCAAAGTTCGGCCTGAAAAATAAAGTGCACCGCCCCACGCGTGGACAAAAGCGCGTGACGTCCGAATATCCCGTCCACTTTTTCCTTTCGAGCCACAAGCAATGACGCACACTTACTTGAGCCTACGTCACACTACCATATCAACCGTCGATATCCCAGATATCGTCATCCGACGTCCATAAACGGAGGGCGCACCAACTCCCGCGAAGCACATTAACACCTCTATCCCCGTGCCGTAGGTTCGGGTACTCAACCATACCCGAACCTGGGTTCGGACCCCGAGCCTGAGGCAGCATTTTCTTCTGAGACTCTGTGTTTGTTGGAAAACATATTTTTCGGAGCGGTGTTTTGGTTGGATCGCTTTATCGTCGGCTTCGGGTCCGAAAAATGGATTGCGGTTTCTCACTCCTCTGGTCCTAGAGAGAGAAAGTTCAGTTCCGGAGAGATAGAAGGAGCCATTTGCGACGTCGTTTTGGAGCTTAAACAACTGTGGTGTGAATTGGGAGCTGTAAAAGAAGCAGAAACGACGCCGTACCGTCCGCGTTCTTGAAGAACCCTAATTCCCCTGGATTGGGATCACACTGTGAGCTCCCAACTCTCCGCTTTTTGCTAGTTTGCCCTTCTGAGTTCACACTCTGTTGGTTTAGCTTGTAAGAGTGAGACATTAGAGTTGGAACTGCTGAGGTTTGCTGTTTCTAATTTTAGTCGAATTACCTCGGAAATTGTTAAATTCAGGTGGTTTGTTAGTAGTTTTGGGAGAATTGGGGTTTCATTGATTGTTGGGTGGAGATTTTGTTGGATTTTTTAGGGTTTTTGAGTGTAAAGTTTGAGTTTTGCTTGTGATTTAATTTGGGTTTCTGTTGCTTAATGATAGTGTTTAAGTGCTTTGTGTTTAGCCTTTCATTTGTTTTTCGAAATCCCGAGTTCGCATTAAGCTTAAGTTTCTGCTGAATTTGCAATTTCGGGGGTTTGCTCTCTTTCCCATCTTTTGGTATTAGCTCAAATACTCTCATAAGAGTTGTAAATTCGAGTGCTGAAAAGAAAATTCAACTGTGAATATCGAAAAGTTCGAATTTTTTTCATTTCAAATAATTTAGGAAAGTTTGAATCTTGTAGCTGGGCACCCAAGCCCCTAACACACACACACACACACACACACATCTCTCTCTCTCTCTCTCTCTCTCTCTCTCTCTCTCTCTCTCTCAGAGAAGTCATATTTGCAAGCAACCGAATAATACTAGTTGTTTGACACTTGATTGGAATTTGTAACTTTGCTGTCGTAGGTTCCAATTGGAAAACTGTTTTAGCGGTTCTCCATAAATGAGACCGGCTTGAGTTTGAAATCTGATGTAACTGTATTTTCGAGGTTTTTCCATGATTAAATTTTCGACATTTTACTGGCTTTATTAATTGATATTTTGTCAAAATTGTCTGTCAGTACTTCTAATCTCAATTTGTCCAATGAAATATGCAGGACAAGTTGGAGAATGCCCGGCAGAATCGCGGGGATCAGGGTATCTTATGCATGATGGTCTCATAAACAGTCGTAGCTCTTTTTCACAGAAACAATTAGCTGAGAAATTTGGTGCCTGGGAATTTAATGCCTGGTAACGAAATTGAAGGCAGGATCCACAATTTTTATGAACAAGACAACTGTACCCGTCAATCTCAAGTTGCAGACGGTAATTGGCCTGTGCATATTTATAATCAATGGCATGGAAAACAAAGAGAGACAAGTAATGTGCAACAACTAGGTACATGTGGCTTCATTTTTTATGGTCTTCTTGATTGCTTTATGAGTTCTATGTTTTGATTGTCATGACTGCATTGGAATTTGCTTTTTGTTTCCCAAATAGTGGATAAATCTTTGAATTTTCCCCCAGGACAGTGGCATAATGTAAAATACCAAGTTAGTGTTTTTGAACGCCCTAATGTATCTGTTGTGGCATTTGCAGATTTTGGGAGAGGACGGGGCGGTGAGTCTTTGAGTTTTGATAAACAATATACACAGTTGGCTCAGAAACCGGAATTGTCCCATATTCAAACTAGAAACCAACATCTGGAGACGAATGGGTTTATGCTTGGATGGCAGGATTTGCAGGAAAGCCAGTTTTTGGATGATAGCTCAGTTTTTGTTCCACTTTCTTTAACTTCGAGAGGCTTATCTATCCTTCAATCAGAGCAAGAAAATGCATCGTGCGATAGTCCCACTTTGACAACCAATTCAGAAAGGTCTGAAATTACTGAAGCTTCCAGTGAGTTTAACTTTGTTGGAAGGCAGCAGCAACAACTTGTGAGGGTACAACAACAAGGCATTCCACAGATTCACTCGATGCAGCAGTCTGGGTACAATGACATGCAGATGTTGCAGCAGCACCTGATGTTTAAGAAACTGCAAGAACTTCAGAGGCAGCAGCAACTACACCAGTTCGGTGATGCAAGGCAACATAATGCAGTAAATCAGATCTCTGCAATTAATAAGCAGGCTTCAGGGGTTCAGTTTTCACCTCTAATCAATGGAACACCCGTTAATGATACGCCACAAATGTTTATGAACTGGGTGCAGAGGGGTGGATCTCCGGGAGGACAAAATGTTTCTAATAGAGTTATTTTTTCTCAAGAGCAAGGTCAAACTTTGAGCTCGATGGGTCTTGCTCCTCAGCAGTTTGATGCATCTTTATATGGTACTCCTGTTGCTAGTGGAAGAGGGACTATGAATCAGTATTCCCATCTTCCGGCGATGTCTCATGATTCTGAAAATTTGTTGACCAAGGCTAATGATCAAATGCAGAAGCCTGCTATGCAGCCATCAGCCTTCAATAACTCATTTGTAGGTGATCATTGTACAACTGCTTCTCCGGACCAGGTTTGCTCGCCTCAAGGGGCTTTCGTATCCCGACAAGGCTTTCAGGGAAAAAATGTATTTGGACAAGTTATTACTCAGGGTTCAAATTGTGGATCCACATTGGGTAACCTCCAACAAGGGGATACCTTGCAAACAAATACATCACTACAGGAGCTCAGTGGAAAGCAAGATCAAGCTGGCTGGCCGGAAATCTTTCAGCAAAAAACAATGCAGCATGGCCCTTCCCAGGGTTTGGTTCCCCTCGATCCAATGGAAGAGAAGATTTTGTTTGACATGGATGATAGTACTTGGGATTCGTCTATGGGAAAGCAGTGTGATATTGGGGCTGGAGGCTTTGGAAATGCATTCGAATGTTCATTTCCTTCTCTCCAAAGTGGAAGCTGGAGCGCGCTTATGCAGTCTGCTGTAGCAGAAGCTTCTAGTAGTGATACCGGCCAACAGGAGGAGTGGAGTGGGTTGACTTTTCAGAATACCGAGCTGTCAACTGGTAATCAGCCTTCAAACATCGTGGACAATGAGAACCAAGGAACTTGGGCTGATAACAATCTGCAGAGTGTCTCTTCCTTAAGTTCAAAACCTTTTCCCATGCATAATGACTCAAGTGTTAGTTCTAGCTTCCCTGGCTTTCCACAGCCAGACATCCAATTCACACCTGAGCATCGAGAAGGGTTTCACCAGGATGAATCTCACGAATCCATTCAGAAGTCTCCCAAAAGTTCTAGCGAGTGGTTGGATCGTAACTCTCAGCAGGTTCAGCCACACATGCGTTTGGACAACACATGGACCAGTCAAAGCAGTAAACCAGAAGGTAAGAATGTACATTTTCAATCCTCTAATGGAAATGATGCTAATTTTCGTTTCCCTGATATTGTGGGTGATTGTTGAACAGGTGATATTAATGAAGGCATGTACAATAGGAACTCTGAGAACCATATGTGGATTAGGGATGGTGATTCCAGGGTAACTTCATTTTCCAGATCAACTGGACAATTGGAGCAAGTACATTTTGGTTCAGAGAGTATTCTTAGGAACAGAGAAAATTCCAATATTTTTAACTTTCATTCTCTGCAAAATTCACACATGACTAATGTCCATCAGGAAACCAGTCACCAAGTCCAAGATAATAATAAGCTTGATCATGGGAAACATTTTATATCTAGCAACAAGGAGGACAATGAGGGCATTGGAGAAAAACAGCATCAAATGAGTAACAGCTCTCATGTTATGCAAAACTCTTATGGGAGGGAAGGTGGGACATATGAGCAGCAGCAAAATTGCTACCAGAGGGACAATTCGTATGACCGGAAATCAGAGGATTCTAGTGGCATGCGTGTGACTGCACAAACAAGGTAGTTTGCTTAAGAATAATGAGGGATTGAAAGTTCCGAATGGCTAATATTTCCTTTGAATACTAATGAACATTAAACATTCTCTCTGCAGCCTTCCTTATTAATTTCCATATGTATTCGCATTCGTTAGCATATGAAAGTTAAATATTCTCTCTGCAGCCTTCCTTATTATTTACCTTATGTATTCACATTGGTAGCATGTGGGCATTAAACATTCTCTCTTCTATTTTGTATATTCTCGTGGAATCTTTAGATGGCTTAACCACAACAGTCAAAATATGCTTCATCTTCTTATCAGGGTTGATCAGTCGAAGGAGAATAGTTCTATTGCACAGTTTGGCCGTTCTGGATTTAACCCATTATCTGAGGTAACTGAGGCAAAAACTCCTGGAGCTTCTGTTTCTCATATCTACAATCAGTCTTCTGCTTCTCAAGGTTTTGCTTTGAAATTGGCTTCTCCATCTCAACGACAATCCATTTCAAACACTCTTTTCTCTTCTCAGGGTATGATCCATCCAGCTAGTAATCCAAATCAAATGCAAATGGATTCTAATTTAAGAGAGAAAAATCAGACCTGGTCTAATCTGTCCCCTTCTCAACCTTTGCCCCAATCACATGAATCATCACCGAGATCCCGATGGGATGATAAATTTGGTATTGGGGGACAATCGAGCAGCCCTACGTCTTATAAGCATGGAAACTCTATTGCAGAAATTACGTCCAGTCCTACATTTTCAAGGAATCAGCGTCAAACGCAACATCTGTTTAATGTACCTGGTCCATCTAATCAGACAACTTCTCCTGGTTCTGCTGCAAAGCATGCACCTTCCAACCTTGCTCTATCTCAAGATACTTCTCAGCAAATTTTTGTCAACTCTGGTGGTCAACAATTCCCTGTTCTTGAAGCTGTTCCAGTTTCTCAGCCTTCTTTTATGTCAGGCATGCCTGCACGGGTTGGATTATCAGTGAAGCCACAGAGTTTGTGGACAAAGAACCAAAGTCAGCAACATCTTTCTGGCATGGAAACTACTTCATTGGCTTCAAAGGAGCTAAATGGTCTAAATACCCAGGACGGTGGATATAGGTCATCTGAATTTGGCCATTCCCATACGAGTTTTCAAGGATTCATTTCTGCACAAGAGAAGCAGGGGGAAGAGACGACGTTTGATGCTTCACAGACAGGGGTAAGGAATGTCTCCGATCCTAGTAATTTTGCCTCTGGAACATTGTTGAATCATTCACATCTGCAGGATCTTGGTGGAATACATCGTAGTGACAGCAATGGCCTGGCTCCCTCTGCAAGAAATCTTGGATTTCTTGGCCATGCTTTAAAACATTCACATGGATTTCGTCATGACCACTCCCGGCTGCACCAAGTGCAGGATACGAAGAATGAAGAGGCTGATCCAAGTAGGAGGGATCTGGATGTACAACAGATAACTGCTATGGCAGGACAGCAGTCAATTTATGGTCATAACAAGGATGGTGAACTGAATTCTCCATCAGCTCACAAGTTTTCGCCACTTGGAAATTCCAATGCGACAAATTTCCTGACGGATGCAAGAGAAGGTCCAAGTGTAAAAACTTCCTCACAATCTGCCTTCCAAGCGCAAGGCATGGTTGCATTTGGTGAAAGTGATTCTCAGAGTCCATCTATTGGCAATAATGTGTTACCTAATTATGCTGAAACTTCTCAGCCCAATCTAAGTATGGCATCGAACTGGTTTAAACAGTATGGGACCTTCAGAAATGGGCAGATGCAACCAACGTATGATGCAAGGCTTGATAGGTCTTCTGCAGGGCTGACCTCGCTTGCGAAGCCTTCGCAAAGCCTAAACATACATTCTTCTGTGGAACAGATAGATGCTTCTGATGCTAACAGAGTATGGCCAAGTACAGCTACCAATTTGGTAACAAGCGAACCCTTTGTAGCTCCCTATGTGTTACCTTCAGATGTCATTGATGAAAGTATGGCTATCGTGAGACCAAAGAAACGCAAAATTGAAACATCAGAGCTTCTACCATGGCACAAAGTGACAGAAGGTTCCAAAAGGGTTCAAGATGTCAGGTATTTACTATTGCTCCCCGTTTATTTTCTTTATGTCAAATTTGGCATGTAGAAGATGAGGTATTCCTTTGTTCACGAAAGTGCACAGCTGATCCTCGGGTCGTTTATGCTGGTTCGTTAACTTTTGGATTGCATTTTTTTATGCAGTCTGGCAGAGCAAGAATGGGCCTTGGCATGCAATCGGCAGACTGAGAAAGTGAGCTTCTAGTTAAATGGGTCACACCAGCAATTCATTCTACTTTAAAAAAATTCACAGGTATTTTGGATCCAGGTGTTTATGTATTATTCATTTTTAATGGCAGGTTGGACATGAGTTTGAAATGATTGAAGATGGACTTCCAATCCTTCGATCTAAGAGAAGGCTTATCTTCACAACACAGTTTCTGCAGCAATTGCTCGGCCCTGCACCAGTATCCATTCTCTCAGCAGATGCTGCTTTGTACTATGATAGTGTGACATATTTTGTTGCTAAATTATCATTAGGGGATGCATGCACCCTGGCCTGCAGCAGCAGTACTGATGTGCCACTGAACGACAGTAATAAGTAAGTCACGTTTCATGGTTTTTTGAGAGAACCAGAGAGATTGTAAATTTGAAGTTTATAAGAAGTTCTTGTGCTACAAGTTGTATGGTTCGAGGTTTGGCCTTCTAAGAATTAATTTCTCTGCAATCGTTTTGTAGGATTGGGGAAAAGCCTAAAGTTTCTGAAAATACTGAAATGCAGTATTTATCAAAAGCTGTGGAAGATTTCACTAATAGATCGAAGAAGCTGGAAAATGACCTACTGAGGTATGCCAAAATTTTCTGTTCAGGAATATTTTTTGACATTTCTAGTAACTACACTCTGTCATTCAGTCTTATTCGCGAACAAAAGGTAGAAAAATGATTCTTGCAACTGACCGTAAGCGGTTGGACTAAGGCTCAGTTGAGTATGCTTTTTCCCTAATAACCAGATCTTTAACTCTGCTAGAAGTTTACATGGGTGGTACTCATACATTTTTCCAAATTTTAATTTTGGTATAGTCACATATATTAGTTATTGTCAGAAATCAGCTACTTACCCTGTTCCCAAGGGTAAAAAAAAGGTTCCTTTGAATTCAGAACTACATGTCTTTTAGAAAGTGCGAAAATTGGGTAATCCTTAGAATTATGCCTTGCAAATCTGTCAGAATTCGGCCATTTAGTTCAATTTATTTTGTATCATGATGTCTTTTAATGATGCAGGTTAGACAAGGTTTCAATTTTAGACTTAAGACTAGAATGCCAGGAGTTGGAAAGATTTTCTGTCATCAACCGGTTTGCCAGGTTCCATATCCCCCAAACAGCTACGTCTGGGACCACTTCTTCATCCGGTACAGTTCCAACTGCACCAAAACCATTCCCCCAACGATATGTCACTGGACAGCCGCTGCCAAGACATCTACCAGAGGGTGTTCATTGTCTGTCACTATGATTGTGAATTGATTGCTCCTTCCCCCTGAATGCTCTTCCCTTTTCATCCATATGCATTCCAGATCCCGCTCATGCACCCGTTTATGATCACTTTTTACTGACATACATGCTAGCCTAGCATAGAAGAAAGAAGATTGAAAAAATGGAATGCAGGAAGTCAACCCCAAGTAACGAAAGCTGCTCGTTCATTTTTGAACCAACACCTATTGTTGTCATTTTTGGGAAAGTACATATTGTTCTCTTGTATATTTTGAAGAAGTTGCAAAGGAGAATAGGTAGAGTGCCTGAAGCAGCAGGAGGATGGTCGTTGGTACGAATGTCTCTTAGTGGCCCTAAGTTGTTGCATAAATTAGTTTTTAATCTAGCCATACCTAATTTATACAAGAATATCCGGTAGCTACGAGCACTGTCACTGTCGTATTTCCTCTCTTTTTCTTCTCCTTTGCGCTCTTCGCCGTTTTTACAGGTCTTTTCTGCATGAAGCTGTGCTGGCTGAACCCAGGAGAAAGAGTTGGGATGTTGAAGATGAAAAACAGTTTAGTTAGTTAGGAAAAATTGAATAATATTATGAAGGTTGTAATTTTATGATCCAACAGATGTTTTGCTTACTCTGCAAACACTCCACCTCCAAAAACATGGGTGAGTTTTTTTTTTTTCCTGCCATTAATGATAATATCTTTCTTGTTTTCTGATTGGTCACGTGTAAATGCTGGTACTTTTGCCTTTGGATTTTTGTAAGGGGGAGCGTATAAGATCTATCGGAAAAGGTTGCCGAAGCTTCCAACTCCATTGGAACTTTGAATTTGTTTGTCTTTTGTTGTCCTCTTGTAAAGTACTAGGTTTCAGATTCAAGACATTGATTCTGTGTCCCCTCTGAATGGAGTAAAAGACAAGGAAATGCTTCATTGGATAGGACAAAAAGGGGTTTGGAATTCATGGGATCCGATAAGTACTTTCGTTGTCTGTCTGCATCAGCAGAGCAGCATCTGATCCGTTCATGATCCACCGAAGTTTATTTATTTATTTTTTCATTTTTTGACAAAAATGATGATAAAATTCTGTGGTGTTACTTGACAGCTGACAACATCACGGATTTGATGTTTGTTTTTCTGGAAAAGCACTATTGTTTTCACCATCATTTTCTGTTGTCCACGTGGGTTTGGATTTGGAACATGGGATTTTTGCCACGTGGAATATGGGACCTGAGTCACCAAGGTCCTTGTCCTTGTCCTGGTTAGCCAGACCTAGATTGCTCATGGAATTGGGGATGGATAATTTTCCTGGGGCAGTGTTCTTTGCCACCATACATTTGCTCTTACATTACATATAAACAATCATTTTAGACCGATATTTTAATCCAAATTTAAACTGTATGAGCAAATGACGGAGTTTCTCTCAAGCTTAATTTGTTCGGGAGAAAGTCTCTTTTGAAACTCGGTTGCAAAAAAGAGTGGTCTCCGTTCAGCTTGGCTATGAGCTTACGCCTCGGTTATTATAAAAATGGCATTTTTGGTCCAATTAAAAATCATGTAGAAACATGTTTTGTTTCCACTTTTGATGTAGTAATTGGTGATTCAACTGGAAGACTTGGGTAAGTGAGTTTTACTGGGGCAAACTTGGAAGAACGGTAACTGGAGAATCAATACCAATCAACCTTCATGAGGAAGGTTACTTCTTGAGGAAGTATCAGACCTGCACGAGCAAGTATCAAATCAAACCTTCAGGAGGAAGGGGGAAGCTTTACTTCTTGTGGCTGTTAGTCAATGGTGACGTGGTCCAATGAAAGCCGCGCGACAAGTATCCTCAGCCCACTAACTTTCTAGCTTTGTCAAAGAGTCCAAGGGCCTTGCTTTAACTGTCTATGTGGCAGTAGTGGGTCCCAGTGAGAACAAATGAAGGTGTAGGGACCTTCTTTATTATACTTGTTAGGAAAGTTGTGGGATAAATAAATACTTCATTTGCTCCTATAAATATCGCATATCCAGGCTGGCTAGTCTTCTTAATCGTAACCCCAAATTCTCACACCGTAAAACATAAACTGGTAACTGCCCAGTGTGCACATTCACTACCACAACAAAAGCTAGCTAATGCCTCTCTCCCTCTCTCTGTCTCACACACACACACACACACACACACGCACGCACGCACACACACAGTCTCTCTCTCTCTCTGAAAAATCATGGAAATTGAGTTCTGTGTGGATTGCAGGGAACCCAGAGAAGTTGTGATCGACCACCAGTCGGGTGACACAGTCTGCACCGACTGTGGTTTGGTTCTTGGAGACCACTGCGTCGACGTCACCCCCAAGCGGCGAAAGTTTCATGATCAGAACCCCGGGGAAGACCGAAGTCGCGTGGGCGCTTCCTTGGATACTTTGCTGGACAATGGTGTTCTTACCACTTGTATCTCCAAAGACAGGAAGCAAGACAAGAAGAAGGATAATGTCGATGGCATTGCTCCTCCTAGTAACCAGTTGAACAACGCCGTGTCAAACCCCCAAAAATCTCTCGCAAAAGCTACCAAATACCTCGAATCCATGGCTTGTTGGCTAGACAAACATGGCCTTCCCGATCAGGTTCTACATGATGCCGAAGCGTTATACAAGAAGGCCGTTGATAAGAAGATTCGTAGTGGGAGAAAGTTTTGTAGGGGGAGAAAGTTTGAGGTTATGGTGGCCGCTTGCCTCTTTCTTGCTTGCCAAGAAAACAATAACTCGCGAACACCCAAGGAAATCGCCAAGGCTGCCAACGGACCTTCTAGGAAAGAAATTAACAAAATGGTAAAAGTCTTGGAGAAAGAGCTAGAGATCCGTGTTAGAGTTTGATATTTGGATTAGTTTATATTTTACAGAGTTTTGATGTAATTTTCACTAAGAAATTGAAATTAACAGTGTATTCAACTAAGATTTTGAGAAAGTGCGAGCGATCGATGCGGAGAGAGAATCCAGGTGGTTGACTGTGAGTTTTTCTGATCAAGGGAAACATGACTGCCAATTTTTTATGTCTCTTTTTTTAATATGCCGAAAAAACACAAGTATCATAATAGTAAATATTTGAATAAATTTTTTTTTAACTATTTGTTTTGTAATATGTGATTTATCGGACCGTATTATTTGTTCTCTGGGTCCACATGTTTATGACTTGTGGAATGTGGACCCCAGTCGGCACGGTTCTATTCCTTCAGGAGTACGTTTCCCTTTGCGTGTAGCATTTGAAATACTTAATCGGTCACATTGGAGTCGGTTAACTAAAGCTTTTTCTCTATAAATATCACATACCCTGGCTTTACATCCCACAATACAAAACATAAGTTATTCCGCAAATCTCTCTCTCTCTGTGAAAATCATGGAAGATAAAGAGTTCTGTAGAGACTGCAAGCAAGAGACAGACGTCGTGTCCGACCACACGTCGGGTGACACAATCTGCACCGTCTGTGGTTTGATCCTTGAAGCCCGCTGCATCGATGTTACCCCCGAGTGGCGAAATTTTGCCGATCAGAACCCCGAAGAAGACCGGACTCGCGTCGGAAAAGTCTCCGATCCTTTGCTGGATAATGGTGTTCTTTCCACTTGTATATCCAAAGAAAAGAAGAAAAACACCAAGAAGGGTACTGATGCCGATGGTAATTTTCCTCCTAATAAATGGACCAATAGGGCTGTAAACCCTTACAATTCTCTCCTAAAACCTTTCAAGTACCTCGAAGAGATGGCCGCCCGGCTAGACATATACGAAGGCGTTCCGAAATGCATACTGGATCATGCCAGAGGTCTATACATGAAGGCCGATGATAAGAACTTCTGTAAGGGGAGAAATTCTAACCCTATAATGGCTGCTTGCCTCTTGCTTGCATTTGAAGAAAGCCAAAATACGCGAACACTAAAGGAAATCACCATGGTTGCCAATGGGCCATCTAAAAAAGAAATTAGCAAGATGAAGGAAGAGTTGAAGAGAAGACTAGGGCTTGCTTCCAAGATCAAAAGCGCCATCGACCTTTGGCCGCGACATTGCTCGAATCTTGGTATGAGTAGTAAAGATAAGAAGGCTGTGGAAGAAGCTCTGAAGAATTTGGCAAATTTTGATATTAGGAGAAACCCCAATTCTGTTGTGGCAGCGGTTATGTACATGGTAGTTCAGCTTTCTAACGGGAATAACTGTTCTGTTCAAGGTATTTTAAACTCTTTCTAGTACTCTTATTTATGCATGTTTTATAGCAGTTAAGCATGCATGTATGTTTAATTTATATATGATTAACTTCTTAATCTTAGTAATTAAGAAGCATATATTAGAACTTAATTACTGGGGAAGATGGGTAGGATGATGGGTAGACTAGGCTAGAGATTCAGGATTCGATACCTTCCTTATCGTTTCATTAGGGAGTAGAACATAATGATTTTTGTACAGTGCTAATAACATCTCCCCGTTGATTAATAAATGTCGGTTTTTGTTGTACTTCGAGACCAATTCAGTCGGTATATTTGATTATTAATTTCTGTAATCTATCTTACAATCATCCTAATTGATCATGCTTGATTTGTCTGCATGGATTTGATGTAAACTATGTGGATCTGCAGATGTCTCAAAAGCAGCTGATGGTGTTGCTGTAGGGACAACTAAAAAGACATACAAGGATATTTATCCCTATGCTTCACAGATAATACCAACCTGGTATTGCAGGTTGGAGGACCTCAAGAAACTTATCACTCCTTGAAGGTCTAAGGCACAACACGGCAATTCCTAATTCCTGATCCTTCCGCTTACGGAGTTCGCTGGGATGATTAATTTGGCTTTCCCCTCTCAATTAGTTGTGGGATTATCATTTGACTAATTGTCAAATATTGAAGTCAGATTCTGTTAGCCCAAACAGTTTCCAGGAACCAACCCAGAGTTTCAAAAGTATGTCCCAAGCCCCGTTTCAAAAGTTAAAGCTTCAAATAATTCCACTAGCATATGAAAAAGGCTTATTCTTAGCTACGTTCCTTGGAACTTCATTTTGATCTTACTTTATCCCTGTCACTCAAAAGTCGCAACTTTACTTTCTAAAACTCAAAATTTGTTCCACTTTGACTTGTGGACTCTCTCTTCTCCCCAAAACTTATAGTTCGCCTCATAAAACGTATGCGAGACCCAACACATAATAAGACTATGTCACATGTGCAATATATAAACTCGATTGTAAATCTTCATTATGCGTTGACATTCAACAATCGGAGAATGTTAAGTTTAAAAGAAATTGAAGAGATGACAAAAATAAAAAAGAAATTGATTAGCCTGGCGCACTCAAATCAAACCCACATAAGAAATTAACAAAACTAAGGCAATGTAGAGCCAATTTTAAGTTTTATTGAGACGAATTTTAAGTTTTAAGGGGCAAAATGGAAATAAAATCGACTTATAGGGGGCAAAGTGAAGCAAACTTTGAATTTCAGGGAGTAAAGTGTCGACTTTTGAGTTACAGGAAGTAAAATGAGATTAAAATCGAGTTACAGGGGCAAGAATGAAAATAATGAAAAACGAATAACTTCGTAAGGAAGAGATGACAATTTAGATAGAAAAAGAAAAGGAAGAAAACAAATAAATCCACAGCATACCTCAGCATAATTCAAAAAGTATGTAAACCAGAAAAGTAACAACAAAAGAAAAGGACAATAATGAATTTAATTACAATTAACAAGGACAATGATGCATCAATAGAAAATGGTAGTGATTAGGTTTAGTTTTTTTTTTTTGGTCGAAAGATTAGGTTTAGTTTAGTTGTTGATTCCAACTAAAAATATAAAATAATAATAATGAATTTAATTACTATTAAAAAGAATTTAATTACAATTAACAAGGACAATGATGCATCAATAGAACATGGTAGTGATTAGGTTTAGTTTAGTTGTTGATTCCAACTAATATCAAGACAAATTCTTGACGTTTTGGTTCCTTGCATCCAACATCTCTATAAAAGTGATACAAACTTGAGACTGAACTTCAACAACATATGCGAGTTAGACTAGTTGATTATGGTAGTGTGTTCGTCTCCTTACACCTAAGTTCAAAATTTTCTTCCTATAAATTAAGGTATTTTAGATATCGTCTTGTTCAAAAGAAAAACCTAGCAAAGAAAACAAAAGAGGGAGAAATGGTCAATCCACATGTTTTGGTGATTCCTTATCCAGCACAAGGGCATGTAATTCCTTTGTTTGAGCTTTCAAGATGCCTTGTAAAACACAGTATCGAGGTCACGTTTGTAAATACAGAGCATGTTCATATGCAAATGAAAAATACATTGGCAATGGAGGATGAAATAGGGAGTAAGATTCATCATGTATTTATTTCTGACGGGTTAGAATCCGTGGAAGATAGGAAAATACCAGGGAAGTTTTCTGCAGCAATCATGCAGGTTATGCCCGGAAAGTTTGAGGAGCTTATCGAAGAGATTAACGGAGCGAATGGGGATCAGATCACTTGTGTTCTTGCTGATCAGAGTCTTGGATGGGCCCTGGAAATTGCCGAGCAGAAGGCGATCAAGCGCGCTGCCTTCTGCCCGGCAGCAGCTGCGCTCTTGGTGCTTGGATTTAGCATTCCAAAGCTGATTGATGAGGGAATTGTTGCCAATGATGGTGAGTAGTAACACTCTTTTATGTCTAAATTTATAGAACACTCGCAAATGAAAGTTATGAAATATATCTTTCTTTTTCTTTTGAAATCACGATATGTTCTATTTTAAACTAATCAAAACAACATAGAGAGGATTCAAACTCCGGTGCATAGCAATAGCATATCCACTCTATCACATTTGCACATAATTGTGACTAGTAGCCATGGGCGTAGCCATATTGACTAGAGCGGATGTTCTCTCTCTATGCACTTGAGTTTGGATCCCCCTTGATGCAGTTTAGATTAGCATAAAGCAGAATAACGCTTGTATTGAAACCTTCAACTGTGACTTGTATTTGCAGGAACTCCCACAAAGAAACAAGTAATTAAATTGTCACCAGAGATGCCTGGCATGAACACATCAAACTTTGTGTGGGCATGCCTTGGCAGCAAGGCTCTGCAGAAGAATGTGTTTCAACTTATGGTTAGAAACAACCAATCAATAAAGTTAGCAGACTGGTTACTTTGCAACTCAACCTACGACCTCGAGCCGGCGGCGTTTTCCATGGCTCCACAGATCCTACCAATAGGTCCACTTTTGGCAAGCAACCGACTCGAAAGCTCTGCCGGAAACGTCTTGCAGGATGACTGTTGCTTGAATTGGCTTGACGAACAATCTCCACAATCAGTCATATATGTTGCGTTTGGTAGTGTCACAGTTTTTGATCGAAAACAGTTCGAAGAGTTGGCCTGGGGGCTTGAACTCTCCAATAGGCCTTTTCTGTGGGTGGTCAGGGATGATAATGCACACACAAAAAATGAAGCCTTCCCGGAAGGATTTCTTGACAGGGTTGCTGATCGAGGGCGGATAGTAGCTTGGGCACCACAGCAGAGGGTTCTGTCTCATCCATCAATCGCGTGTTTCGTGAGCCATTGTGGCTGGAATTCCACAATGGAAGGTGTAAGTTACGGGGTGCCTTTTATGTGCTGGCCTTACTTTGCTGACCAGTTTTTAAACCAAACCTACATTTGTGAAGTTTGGAAGGTTGGTTTGGGGTTTGAACGGGATGAAAGTGGAATCGTCATGCGCAGAGAAATCTCAAGCAAGGTGGAGCAGCTGCTAGGAAATGATGAAATAGGAGCCAGGGTTTTAGACATGAAGAAAAAGGTTACGGATAGTGTCGAAGAAGGTGGCGGCTCAAACAAAAATTTCAATAATTTTGTCGATTGGATGAAACGATAAGTGACTTCTTCGAGCATTGTTTTCATGCTTGACTTACTTCTTGCAAGGAGTTGAGATCAAGCTGGTGTAAACTACAAAAATTAAAGCCAAATTAAAACCGAGTTTACGTGTGTAAATCTTTCAGTGCTTCCAGAAAAAAAAAGAAAAAAAAAAAAAGAAAAAAGAAAAATGAAACCTAGTTTCAGCAGCAGAACAAAAGTATAAGACAATAGATTGATGAACCTAAAGCCGTTCACAAAGCAACAGCAAGACAACATGATATAAACCAAAAACCAATAAAATCACGTGTAACATGGATAAATCGTATTTCAAGTTATAGTAAGAAACAGTAAGTCTGAAAGAGGCAGGCTGGCTTGTTTGCAACTCGGCGCATAATCTTGAACCAGCAGCATTCACCCTAGCACCCCAGATTTTACCAATAGGCCGGCTTTCAGCAAGCAGCCAGCTCGGGACTCAAACCATATTTTATATCATCTCCAACCGAGACGGTCAAAGGGTCACAGGCCAAACATAGTCATTTGACAAAAAACTATCTTCAACCGAAAGGGTCAAAAGGTCATAGACAAAGCATAATTTATTATTTTAATTAAATTAATATAGTTAATTAAATTAAACTACCATATTAAAATAAAATTTTTAGACATATTTTGAGTGTCACTTGTCGCCAAATTAATATGCCTCCGGATTTCTTATCTTTATGTAATCTCAATAATTTTTTGGATATGATTTCGAGTAATACGTGTTGCTAACGTGAGTAACTCTCCAGATTTCCTATCCTTATGTAATCTCAATAATTTTTTCGGATAAGATTTCGAGTGACATGTGTCGCTAAAGTGAGTAACTCTCTAGATTTCTTATCTTTATGTAATCTTAATAATTTTTCAAATAGGATTTCGAGTGTCACGTGTCAATATGTAATTTGTTGTGCAATTTTTAGATAGGATTCTTATTTACATGACACTTCTTATCTTCAGCTTTCAATGTTGTAGGAATGGTGTAGGTATTTATAGGAAAAAAAAAATTAGAAAATTCGTCCAAAAAAAAATATTCAAATTCCAACGGTAACCTAACGGCAACATGATGTTAGCTAGCCATAGCTACCTAGCATCATGTTGACACCAGGTAGCTGTTAGCATTCAAATGGGTTGAGTTGGAAGGTTGGTAAAATGTCAAACTTGACATTTTGGAGCTGGAGGGCTGACAAAATGTCAAGCTTGACATTCTGGCGCTGGAGGGCTGGGTTGGAGGGTTGGCTGGAAATGGCAAGCTCGATGGCCTGATTTGGGGGTTTAGGCTCTGTGGGACCCACAAGCTCTTTGACCTAACCCTCGGTTAGAGATGGTTTTTATGTCATTCCGAGCTATTTTTAACCTCATGATTCTTTGGTTGGGTCGGTTGAAGATGGCCTCAGAAGGCAACTTCTGGCCACAAGACTCAACTTGCTTAGAGTGGCTGGATCAACAGACACCCAGCTCAGTGATCTATGTTGCATTTGTCAGCTTCACAGTTTTCAATTAAACACAATTGCAGGAGCTTGCTTTGGCTCTTGAGCTGTTATCGCTGGCACGTGATCCCTACCCCAAAGGATATCAAGAGCAAGTAGCCTCTTGCGGTCTGATGGTCGGCTGGGCACCTCAACAAAAGGTTCTCGGTCATCCTTTGGTTGCTTGCTTCGTAAGCCATTGCGGTTGGAACTCCTTTGGTTTCTTGTGTTGGCCGTACTTTGTTGACCAGTTTCCTCAACGAGAGCTACATTTGCGATATTTGGAAGGTTTGAGATTCGATAAGAATGAAAGCGTGATGATCACACACGGAGAAATCAAGAATAAGGTGGAGTGATATTAAAAAAGAACATAGTGCTGACCACTAAGTAACTTTCAAGTGAAGAGGAATACCACCAGACCGTGGTACTGAATGACTCTAAAATAAAAAATAAAAAAAACCTAAATGTTCGAGCGTTAATAATATAATATCAATAGCTCAGTTGATTGATTCAACTGAGACCAAGCTAATGTAAACGGTAATCCAAAATCTTGTGTTCATTACTTCCACAAATAATAGTTTTCCAACAGTGCCAAAACAAGAACATAAAACAAAGGCGTGATGAAACTAATGCCGTTTGCCCGAAAGCATCAACGAGATAACAACATGATTAAACCTAAATGATTAGCTAATGAAATTTGACTAAATATACTTGATCGTTTCTAGACACTCTACTTGGAACTGGTCGGGCGAACCAATCTGATAACAAATGACATGCCCGATACCCCATGGGAACTCTCCTCTGCGACAAGGACAGCATCTGATGGCATCACTTGAGAAGGACGCAATGGAAAACCAATGGCATCTGTAATGTATTCTTCCTGGGATTGTAAAACCCTTCGTGAGACTGATTTATCTTGATCTAAAGATTCAAAGTAGGCCTCCACCACGTCAGTAGGTTTAAGGGCAGCTGTCTTCCGTAACTGTTGAACTCTCCTAACAAGTTCGCGAGCAACACCAGCCTCGAACAAGGACTCATCTGGACGTAAATCCAAAACCACCAAAACATCACCATCTCCCGCTGCATCTATCTCCTTTTCTGTCGTTCCATTAGGACGTTTGAAATCCCTAACCACCTTAATATCAGCAACCTTTAAACAATGACCAGAAACAGTAACTTCTCCAGCTTTCTCAAATGCTAAAATGCTTTCCTGGGACATGGCCTTGACTTCTTTGGCAACAACCCCCATCGATTTTCCAAGCCGCTTACCCAGTACACTAAAATCAGGCTCTGCACGTAACGAAGCATACTCCAATGTATCATTACACGTGACAAGAGATCGTACATTAAGTTCCTCCAACACATACTCTCTCAGCTTTGCAGCAATATCATCAAGAAAGTCTGCATCAGGATGAACTATAACCATCTCCTTAAGGGGTGTCTTGAGAGGCTTATTGTGACGCTCACGAATGTTACGGCCAAGATCAATCACGGTCATCATTCTTCTAACACTCTGCTCCATTCGTTCATCCCTCTTTCCTTCTGCTTTAGGAAAACTACAAAAGTGAATGCTTTCCTCTGACTCATTCAAAATTTTCCGCAAATTTTGATAAAGCACCTCAGTGAAGAATGGCGTTAATGGTGCCATCACTTTACAGGACACTAAGAGGACATTGTAAAGAGTTGAGAGTGCCATCCTACAATCTTCTTCACCAGTACGACCCTTTAGCCTCTTGCGATTGAACCGCACATAAATATTTGTCAAGTTGTCAAGAAACTTCAAAAGATATGGAACCACAGTGTAAAGTCGATAACCATTCATCTCTTGTTGGACAAAATGCACTAGACTCTGTGTGGCTGAGTTGATCCACTGGTCAAGCACATTAGACGATGTTTGTACAGTGGCTAGATCAATAGGGAGGAAAGTGCCAAACCCTTCATCTTCAAGTCTCTTTGCATTCTGAACAAGGAACCTGTATGCATTGTACCAAGGAAGAAATACATCCTTGACCACACCAAAAACTCCTTCCTTCTTGAAACGTAATGTCTCCGCACGCACAACAGGAGAGTTGATGAGGTATAATCGTAGTGCATCAGCACCATAGTCATTAATAACCTCCATTGGTGAAGGATAGTTCTTCAAACTTTTACTCATTTTTTTTCCATCCTCAGCAAGGACAAGTCCATTGCAAATCAGGTTTCTAAAAGCAGGTTTCCCAAATAACGCAGTAGATAACACCATAAGAGTGTAGAACCACCCACGAGTCTGATCTAGCCCTTCCGCAACGAAATGCCCAGGAAAATTTTTCTCAAAAAGCTCAACATTCTCGAAAGGATAGTGGATATAAGCATAAGGCATGGATCCACTCTCAAACCAGCAATCAAACACATCATCTATACGTCGAAGAACACCATGTTGCGGACCACGAGCAGATGGAATAGTGATATGATCGATATTGTGCCGGTGCAGATCAAAAACCTATTTAAATCGACATAAGAAATATTATTTTAGATTTGTAAATCACGAGGAAAAAAAAAAAAGAACTGTATTATTTTGGATTGTTGAATCACAAAACAACATCAACAAAGTCTTATCCCCCTAAGATTGAATCACGAAAAATAATAATTAATTAAACAGGACATTCAAACACCAAGGAATATTCCGCATGACATGTAATTGCACAAAATAAAGTAGACAGAGAGGAATCAAACCTTAACACCGGAAAGCTTTTCAAGCTTATCAATAGAATCGATGACTAGTATCTCCTCACCATCCTCACTAACCCACACAGGGAGAGGAGTTCCCCAAAACCTACTTCGACTGACGGCCCAATCTCTTGCATTTTCCAGCCAATTGTGGAAGCGCTTTTCCTTGACAAAGTCAGGAACCCAGTAAGTCTGTGTGTTATTTTCTAGCAATTTTTCTTTCAACTGCTCCACCCGGATAAACCAACTTGGAACAGCTCTGTAGATAAGTGGAGTTTTAGATCTCCAGCAAAAGGGATAAGAATGAGTAAAAGTTCCGGACTTCACTAGCCTTCCTTTTGCCTGAGAAAATATGAAGAAATATATCAGAATAAATGATACAAACCAACATACCATAAAGTAAATACAGAAACAATCCATCACAAACAGGACACTTATTCCTACTTTCCACTCTTTTTCCTAAATTCTTTTCAACTAATGATGATAACAAGAAGAGCAACAATAGTAAATAGCATCAGAACGCATGAGACTACATATTATTTGATGTCAAAACATTAAGTTTAGAACATGAAGTTAAAACTGAACATTTATTTGAAACATAGAAAGGCATGGCTCTATCTTTTCTTCTTATTGAGTGGGGGGTTGCGCAAGTAAATCACCCCACTGTGGGGTGCGTGCGTGTGTGTGTGTGTGTGTTTGTGTTTGTGATTGTGTGTAGTCTCACTTGTACCTTCACTGCTTCAATAATATCTTTATCGGCATCCTTGACATAGAACCGGCTGAAATCAGTGATTCTTTCTGTAAAGCAGCCATCATCATCAACCGCTACAATCAAGTTGTCTCCCTTATTGATTACTTGGTTTTCAAGGCAAACACGATAATCATCCTCGCCAAAGGCAGGAGCACAATGAACAATACCAGTCCCACTATCATCAGTAACATAGTTGTCCGCAACAACTCTAAATGCCACATCAGAGAACTCCTTAAAGTAGTCAAACAGTGGCACATACTTGTTTCCCACTAATGAAGCCCCTGAGAATTTCTGCAATACTTGATATGATGAACTGTCGACAGTTTCCTTTTTCCCAGCTCCTCCCTTGGTCTTAGACTTGGACCCATTTTCTACTACAGTACTTTTCTCTTTTGGTTTCTCACTAGGAAGAGCTGACAACCGAGATTCAGCAACAACATAAACTTTCCCCGAGTAGTTGTTGCGAACCTTCACATAAGTAAAGTTCGCATTGACACAGAGGGCTAAGTTACTAGGGAGGGTCCATGGTGTAGTTGTCCAAGCCACAAAACTTGCATTTTCCAGATCTCCCACAATTGGAAAAGTCACCATAATTTCGGGATCAGGCACATCCCTATAGTCTTGACCAGCCTCAAAATTTGAGAGTGGTGTCTTGCAACCAGTGCTGTATGGCATGACCTACCAACAAAAAAACAAAATATGTCAGTAGATTCAACAAGTCAAACAGAACATTTATCCTCCCTCTCTCCCTCTCTTCTCGGTTTTCTGAATTTAAGTTGCAATAGAATTCCATGTACACATGTTATTGAGTTTTTACCCTAACTAGAAATCAATACCAGACATTTCTATCAAATTACAAGCTTTTGGAGTTGACATGAGCTATCTGCATAATCAAACAGCATCAAAACAGTAATTCATGAAACAGAAATTGTTTTAGATCATGCATTATGTTAATAAACCCTATTTACCATCTCCCACCACCCATGATCAAAACATGTTAAAATCCAAAAATTCTCACTACCCAATTGAGCAAAACTCATAAGAAATCACAATGCCATCAATAACCAACCTTGAATCCTTTATAAACCAGCCCCTTTTCAAACAATTGCGCAAAAACCCACCACACAGATTCCATAAACTTCAAATCCATCGTCTTGTAATCGTTCTGGAAATCAATCCAACGCCCCGTCCGGGTGATAACCTTCTCCCACTCGCCGACGTACCGCGTCACAATGCTTCTACAGGCCTCGTTGTACTTATCGATCCCCATATTCAGCACGTCGTCCCGGCGCTTGATACCGTGAGTCCGGTCGATCTCGTTCTCCACAGGCAGGCCGTGGCAGTCCCACCCGAATCGCCGGATGACGTGGTGGCCGGTCATGGAGAAGAATCGGGTGATGATGTCTTTGATGGTTCCGGCCAAGATGTGGCCATAGTGCGGGAGGCCGGTGGCAAACGGAGGGCCGTCGTAGAAGACGTATTCCGGCTGGCCCTCCGTGCGCGCCAATTGGGTTTCGAAGGCTTTGATTTCGGACCAGAGTTTGAGGATGGTTTCTTCTTGTTTGGGGAAGGAGAAGTCCTTGCCCTCGCACACTTCCTCCATGACTGAGTTGCAGCAAAGGAAGCTCCTTTTTTTTTGGTATGGAATGAAGGAAGATAACGCGAGAAATATGTTTTTTTTTTAACGTTTAACATATATTTATAGGGGCTTTAGGGTTTAGAGAAAATCTCAAAACGTAGCAGAAAACGATGCAAATTAGATCCAAAACTTATGAAAATAGGTCAAAAAATGATACTAAATCTATAAAAAGTTATCTAAAATACAGGCCAGAAAAATTTTCAATACCAGCATTCAAATTACATGTCTCGCTCGATTTGACATATAAAAACTTTAACTCTTATATCATCTCACTTGCTGATTCGTGACTCTCAAAGTCTCACCCCTGATACTTTCTCCTTCTTAAAGCCGAACTATACCTCCAATTTTCTCCTCATTCGCTCTGCTCTTTAAAAACTCTAAAGTTTTGTTCTTGAATTTCAGACAACGTCTATCTCACTTGAAAATCGGCATTAATTTTTGTTTCAATTTTGTTGTCCTTCTCAAGTTGGTGCATATCACTTGATGTCTTGGTTGGAAAAGAAAATTTTGGGATGTAGTATGCGGAGCATTTTTCACTAGCTAATTTGGTGTATAATGTAGTCGCCAAGTCATGATGGTAACTATTAACTAGAGAAGTAATAACAAGTCTTACATGGTAGCAAGGTTACACTTGTGTATAGAGTGAAATGCACCCCAAGTAATTACCAGGGAAGTTGTCTGAAACAATCCGGCTGGTTATGGCCGGGAAACTCGAGGAGTCTATCGAGCAGATTAATGGATCAAATGGGGATCAGTTCGCTTGCGTTCTTGCTGATCCGAGTCTTGGATGGGGTCGGAAATTGCAGAGAAAAAAGGCTTCCAGCGAGCGAGCTACCTTCTGCCCGGTACTTGGATTTATGCCCGATAACTCAGAGGATCATATGATATAACACTAGAAAGTTAGATATGTCTAGTAATCATGGTAAGGGAAGAAACAAATTAAGTAATCAAATCCAAATTCCTTGCTTTAAATCTACATTTACATTTCGAAATGAAACCCGTTCGTATAGTGCACAAGAAATTTGTATGGCTTGCGATGTTCACAGCATAGAAAAAGGAAGGACAAGTCTAACGCTTTGAAAACTGAGGGGCTTTGCGAGCTTTCTTGAGACCAGGCTTCTTCCTTTCAACTACTCTGGCGTCTCTAGTCAGCAGCCCTTCCTTTCTGAGAGGTCTTCTATGGTCTTCGCTGACCTTTAGCAAAGCTCGAGCAATGCCAAGGGAAATCGCCTGCGCCTGACCAGAAAGGCCACCGCCATGAGCCTTCACAAACACGTCGTATCCACTTTCATATCCTAAAGTAACCAACGGTACTCTTACGTACTGTAGCCACAACGGGTTGCCTTGCAGATATTCCTACACAAAGTTAAATACAGAATCATAAGCGTTTTGTTAATATTGTCTGCAAATAAACAAAATTCCCTAACGAGTAACTTTGGTGCTTGTACTCCAACTACTGCTATACTTGTTCCATGACCATGATATTCATGACAGACGAGACACATATTCGTAGACCCGGCGATATAAAAAAAGAAAGCATTGTTCAAGGAGTTGCTGATGCTGAAAGCTGTAAAGGAATGGGACCATAAGAAATATCACAGTAGTTGGCAACGATGAACGAAACCATTAACACAAGTCATCGCAGTCCACTCAGAATTATATCTTGAAACAGATTACAGATCAAAATTCTTATAAGATTAGATGAACTAATTAGCCACTACACTTTAATCTTCATCATAAATACAAGTCTAAAATCATGACAAATATATCCACAGAATAACGTATGAATTCAAAACATTGAGGAGACTAGTCAGGCATTTCGTACAAGGCAAATATGGGTTCAAAATAATGGGCAGAGGTACACAAAAGTTACATTGAAGACGAATAGGCCTCATAGAGACTACTAGTTTAACAGCACCAACAGTTTCAGACATACAATTGTCTAGAAAAAAGTTAAAATCACTAGCCGCTTCGAGCAAAAAAATGAAAAGAACAGAACGAACAAAGTAAAACATAAAGAACTAAGAACATCACAGCAAATAAATTAAGAACATCCCCACAACCGCATTTTCTACCGTAAAATTATTGGGGGCATTGTCCGATGAGGGATAATTGCAGGATGTGAATAGCCGGCGAAAATCAACCAATCAACCAGCAGACCGCAGGCTTGCCACTCACATCCCGCAACATTCCTCACGTCCTCTGGCATTCAACATTTATATTACTTGTGCATAGATTCAGCGAAAAATGCATAAAGTAAATAAAAGTAAACGTCTTTGGCTGCCCAAAGAAGCACACTTTGAGCATGACATTGCATGACCACAGAGAGATATCAGCTGAAAAATGCATCAAACATCATACAAGCCATTATTCAAAAATCAACTACATTTTCGAATAAATAAATAAATTATGTAGCTAACAGAAAGGCAAAACAGGATGAACATGGAAATCCCAAATTCCCAATTCGAAACCCTAACTACTTGTGGAAACAGAGAGAGAGAGAGAGAGAGAGAGAGAGAGAGAGAGAGAGGAGACCTTGGCGTCGCGATAGTTGATGATGACTTTGCCGGTGCCCTCCTGGAGTACAACACGAGCAATCGCGCACTTCCGGCGACCAGTCCCGATGATTGTCTGAGCTGCAAAACCGCCGGGAAGCCTCGATTTCACGTATTTCTTGAGGTTTTCAGTCTCCAGCACTTCTGTAGGAGGAGCCGCCGCGACGGAAGCCACCACCAGACGAGGGGAAGGTGTGGCGGTTCCGCACACTTTCGAAAAAGTCACTGATTTGGAGCCGGGAAACGAGGCAATGCTAGGCTTCTGAGCTACGTGGGAGGAAAATGAGAGAGAAGAGAGGGACGATGTGAGAGCTGTTATGGAGACCGCCATTTTTTCCCTAGGGTTTCTGCGGATTTGGATTTTGCCGCCAGCACCGAGCAGCTGGTGGGCGGATGATGAAGATGAAAGGGGATAACGTTCGGAAAATGGGGGGATTGAGAGGATAACGAAAGTTTGGGTTTTTATTATTTGGTAAAATTGCACGAGTAGCAACTGGACTATTTGGCTATTCGAATTGCAACCCCAGGATAAAACAGGATTTAACAATGTCAGTCAAAGTAAAATTAAGTGTTAATTACAAATATTCCCCTGAGTTTTTGCGATTATTTTTATTTGGTCCTTCACAATGTTTTGTCAGGAAAAATTTGAAATAGTCCCCAAACTTTTAACATTGTAGCATGTTTTTCCCTCTGCAGTTAAATCCGAATTTTCCATGTAATATTGAGATTAATTTAACTGCTATCATTTGAATAAAAATAAACGAGAATAGATTCTTTCATATCACTATTTAAACATGTGATAATCGTTTATTAGATAAATTCTACATTTTTTAAACATGTGACAAACATTTATTGAACTGTGACACTACTCAGATTAAATTTGATTGCACGAGAGAATTTCTCGTAGGTGCAAGTTTGCTCAAGTTTCGAGTACAACAACACAGTTATCATCGACCTAAGGTTTGAGCATTATTCTAACCGGTAACTAATGAGTGAGTGTAAAATGGATCATTTAAGAGGATGCACAACTGAACAAAAAAGAAAAGATGGTGACATGTGGTAACATTTTTTCCTATCGTTTGTAAAATGAATCCGACAAAGCGATATTCTAAATTATTTTAATTTACAAGGAATGAGATTCGAACCTGAGTATAAGGGATGGCCAACCCTAGTCAATCGGCCTAAGCGACGTTTGCTTGGAAAATGAAATGCAGTTCCATCAATGTCAAGACAAGAACATAAAACAAAGGCGTGACGGTAACCAAAGCCGTTCGCCGAAAGCATCATCAAGAAAACAAAAGAATGAACTAAAACAGGCATGAACTCAACAACAAATGCACGCATAAATATATAATGGAAAGAGACACAAAAAGGTTGATTCCCCAACTCCGAATTCAGATAAAACCAATGCCCTTGGACAAAACCTACAGTAATTCCATGCCTCAAATGCCTCCCATATAAGATATGTGAAGAAACTGCATGAGAAAACATCTAGGAATCGATAAGAAAAGAGAAAAAAAAAAAAACAAGAGCAAAAAATGAGCAGGCCACATATCGTAGCGATTCCTTATCCGGCGCAAGGGCACGTAATTCCCTTGATGGAGTTGTCGCAAAGCTTAGCGAACCATGGCATCAAGGTCAGTTTTGTGAACACGGAGTATAACCACAAGCGAATACTGAAGGCCTTGGCTGGTGAGAGTCTTATTGATCTAGTTTCGCTTCCAGATGGGTTAGAACCGTGGGAGGACAAGAGCGAGCTAGAGCAACTATCCGAAGCAATGAAATGGATCATGCCAGAGAAGTTGGAGGAGCTCATAGAGAAGATCAACGGAGGGGAAGACGAAAATGTCACTTGTGTCATGGCTGATCATCATATTTTCTGGGCCCTGGAAGTAGCAGAGAAGATGAACATCAAGGCAGTTGCGTTTTGGCCTGCGGCAACTGCATCGTTGGCGTTGGTTCTCAGTGTACCAAAGTACATTGATGAAGGAATCGTTGACAACGATGGTAAGATCTCTGTTAGACAAATAAGGAATATGGTTGGAGTCCTTGTGTAATTGTATATAATATTATTATTGGAAGAATAAGCCGTCCTACAGCCGTCAAGCCGTCCTACCTTGTCCTACCTACACACTAGCCGTCCTACAGCCGTCAAGCCGTCCTACCTTGTCCTACCTACACACTAGGACGGCTACCTTGTCCTCTACAGCCGTCCTACCTACACACTAGGACGGCTACCTTGTCCTACCTACACACTTGTATCATGTATATATATCCTTGTAATCTTGTAGAGAAACACAATGAGAAAAAAAGTATTCTCTTCCATTTCTCTTCCATTTCTCCACATTCACATATCAATAACAAATATATTTTTTAGCCTACATACCTTTTTCTACATGGTATACAGAGCAGGTTTATAACCCTAGCCCTAATTTTTTTTTTTCGGCAGCTTTCTCTACCGTTTCCATGGCTGACTCTTCTTCTTCCGATGATGTTTTTTCCGTTCATCATTCCGACCACCCGAATCTTGTCCTTGTATCCAAGAAGTTGAATGGTGATAACTACACATCCTGGGCCCGTGGCATGCAGCTTTCCTTGAGTGCCAAGAATAAACTTGGTTTCATCACTGGCGATATCCAAGAACCTTCTTCCTCCGACGACTCTGATGCTCACGCGGCTTGGCGTCGTTGCAATGACATGATTCTCTCTTGGCTTCTGCATTCCTTGGAACCTGACCTTCAAGAATCTGTGCTTTTTTCCACCTCTGTCCAAGCTGTATGGGATGATCTTCGCGAACGCTTCTCTCAGAGTAATGCTCCACGCATCTTCCAACTCAATCGGGAACTTGCTACAATTTCTCAAGGTTCTTCTTCTATCTCCGCCTATTTTACTCGCCTGAAAGCTCTCTGGGATGAGCTTGCTTCTTATAATGATGGTTGCACGTGCTCTTGCAACGCCAAGCATGACCGTCAACAACTCATGCAATTTTTAATGGGCCTCAACGAATCCTTTGCTGCTGTTCGTGACCAGATTCTTTTAATGAATCCCCTTCCCACTGTTCGTCAGGCCTGTTCCTCGGTGTCTCAAGCTGAAAAACAACGCTCCCTGGGCGTCCTCCGCTCTGTCGATCAACCTGCTGCCATGGTTGTTCGTGGCCCGTCCCGTCCCTCCTCTGCTCGTCCTCCCCTCCACTGCACCTACTGCAATTTTGATTATCATACCCGAGACACCTGCCATAAACTTCATGGCTATCCCGTTGGCCATCCCCTCCATGGCCAACCGTGGCGACCACCGCGCCGTGCCACTGCTTCCAGTTCTTCCCGCAGCCATGCACCTTCCAGTCCTCCCCGGCAGCCACGGTTTTCTGCTTCCCGGCCCCATAATTTCACCCAGGCCCATCACGTGCAAGGCACCCAGGCCCCCGCCTCCTCTTCTACTCCAGCGACCCACCAAGTGCACGGGGCCCAGCCCACTTTGCATGACTTGCAGCTTGCCATGCCTGACCTCTCTACCGAGCAGCACTCCCGTGTTCTAGCTGCTCTACGTGACACCACCACCCCTCCTCAGGCCAATGCCGTGCTCACTACTGATTTTGCCCAGGGTTTGTTACCTGTCACCTCTCGTCATGGTCAATGGATTCTTGACAGTGGTGCTACTGATCATATTACTTCTTCCGCTTCATGTTTGGTTAATCGTTCTCCTTCACATTTGCCGCCTGTTTCTTTGCCTAGTGGTGCTTCCGCTCCCATTACTTTTACCGGCACTCTTCCTTTAAATTCATCAGTTACTTTGAAGGATGTTTTATGTGTCCCTAATTTCCGAGTGGACCTTTTATCGGTTGGTAAACTTACAGATAGATTATCGTGTTCCATAACCTTCTTTCCTTCTTGGTGTGTTTTGCAGGACTTGGTTTCGAAGGCGATGATTGGTGTGGGTAAGCGACGTGGCGATCTGTATTACCTTATGGCCCTTACCTCTTCTCTCCCCACCCGTCAACCTCTCTGCAACATCATTACCATCCCCTCCTCCCTCTGGCATAGGCGTCTAGGTCACCCCTCCTCCACTCGTTTGCAAGCTTTAGCATCTAGCTCTCTTAATTGTACTTTTGATTCTAGTCATATTTGTGATGTTTGTCCGTTGGCAAAACAAACTCGTCAACCTTTTCTTTTGAGTTCAATTTCATCAACTTTCCCTTTTGCTTTAATTCATTGTGATATTTGGGGCCCGAATCGTCAATCTTCTCTTTCTGGTGCTCATTATTTCTTAACCATTGTGGATGATTTTTCTCGCTTTACGTGGGTCTTCCTCATGAAACATAAATCCGACACTCAACAATTAATTAAGGATTTTTTTGCTTATGTCACTACCCAATTCCGCACTACCATCCAATGCATTCGTACTGACAATGGTGGTGAATTTTTATCTCTTCGTAGTTTTTTCTCTGATCATGGGGTGCTTTTACAAACTTCTTGTGTTTATACCCCCCAACAAAATGGCATTGTTGAAAGAAAACATCGTCATCTTCTTGAAACCGCTCGCGCCCTTCGTTTTCAATCCCATCTTCCTATCAAGTTTTGGGGGGAATGTGTTCTTACCGCTACTTATCTCATCAATCGTCTCCCTACCCGTCTTCTCCATCATAAATCCCCATTTGAGGTTCTCTTTTCGAAAACCCCATCTTATGACCACTTCCGCGTCTTTGGTTGTCTGGCATATGCCACCTCTGTCACTCCCACCACCAAATTTTCCCCTCGGGCTCATCGTTGCATTTTTCTTGGTTATCCTCATGGACAAAAGGCCTATACCCTTTACGATCTCGACAATCACCGCATTTTCACTAGTCGAGACGTCATCTTTCACGAAACTACTTTCCCTTATGCCGTTTCTCACCCTCCTATCCCATCCTCTTCGCCTACCCTACCCATCCCACCCCCTCTGGACTTTACATATAACCCACCCCTTCCTGCCCCGACGCCTCACCCTCCTCCACATTCCTCCCCTTCCACGCCTCCCACAGATTCCCTTGCTGCCCCATTACCCGTTCCTCCCCTTCCCCGCACCTCTTCCCGTGCCCATAAACCTCCATCCTATTTAAAAGAATACGTTTGCTCGCAGGTGATTCTGCCATCCCACCCATCTTCGACTTCGCAACCCGGTTCTACACAAGGTACGCGATATCCACTTTGTAATTTTCTCTCTTATCACCGTTACTCTCCCAGGCATTTTTCTTACATTAACTCTGTCAGTTGGACTGTGGAGCCTTCCTCCTTTGCCGAGGCTGCCACTGACCCCAATTGGCAACGTGCTATGACTGAGGAGCTTCAAGCTTTACATGCTAATGGTACTTGGACTTTAACTTCCTTGCCCCCTGGCAAAATTCTCATTGGTTGTAAGTGGGTGTACAAACTCAAGCACAATTCCGACGGCTCTATTGACCGCTACAAAGCTCGTTTGGTTGCTAAAGGCTTCACTCAGGCTGAAGGTATTGATTATCATGACACTTTTTCTCCTACTGCTAAGATGATTACGGTGCGTTGTCTTCTTGCTCTTGCTGCTAGTCAGTCTTGGTCTCTTCATCAGCTTGATGTTAATAATGCTTTCTTACATGGTGACTTACATGAAGAAATCTATATGTTTCCTCCTCCTGGTCTTCGGCGACAGGGGGAGAATCTTGTGTGTCGCCTTCACAAGTCACTTTATGGTCTTAAGCAGGCTTCTCGCCAATGGTTTGCCAAATTCACTAGTGCCATCATTTCTGCCGGTTTTCAACAATCCAAAGCTGACTATTCATTGTTCACTAAAAAGTCTGGTATTTCTTTCACAGCTTTGCTCATTTATGTGGATGATATTGTGATTACAGGCAATGATGCTAGTGCCATTAATTCTCTGAAGTCTTTTCTCCGTGATCATTTTCGGATAAAAGACCTTGGTGATTTAAAATATTTTTTGGGTATTGAGGTTTCTCGTTCCAAACAAGGGATTTATATTTCTCAACGCAAGTATGCATTAGAGATTCTCAAGGACTATGGTTTTTTGGGAGCACGACCCATTGCTTTTCCTATGGATGACACAAAATTATCTGATAAAGGAGAACTTCTCAAGGATCCTGAAGTATCGACGATTAGTAGGTCGGTTAATATATCTCACTATCACTCGGCCAGATATCACCTATTCTGTGCATGTTCTAAGCCGTTTTATGCACGAGCCAAGGATATCTCATATGGATGCTGCGCTTCGTATTGTTCGTTATTTGAAGGCTACTCCAGGTCAAGGTTTATTATTTCGTTCTGACAACCAGACCAAGTTAACTGCGTTTTGTGATTCTGATTGGGCAGGTTGCCCTATCACTCGCCGTTCGACTACTGGGTATTGTGTATTCTTGGGCGGTTCTTTGATTTCTTGGCGGACGAAACGACAGAAAACTGTTTCGTTCTCTTCAGCAGAGGCGGAATATAGGGCCATGGCAGGTGCTTGTTGCGAGATAGTTTGGCTTCGTTTTTTGTTGAAGGATTTGAACATTCCTTTGGATGGTCCTTCCATTTTATTTTGTGATAATCAAGCAGCGTTACATATAGCTGCCAATCCTGTTTTTCATGAACGAACTCGTCACATTGAGATGGATTGTCACTTTATACGAGATAAGATTGTAGATGGCACAATAGAGACCAAGCATGTGGGTACGGCACAACAGTTGGCAGACTTGTTTACCAAACCTCTTGGGAAAGAAAAGTTTTCGAGTATGTTACGCAAGTTGGGAGTTCTTGACATCCACTCTCCAACTTGAGGGGGAGTGTTAGACAAATAAGGAATATGGTTGGAGTCCTTGTGTAATTGTATATAATATTATTATTGGAAGAATAAGCCGTCCTACAGCCGTCAAGCCGTCCTACCTTGTCCTACCTACACACTAGCCGTCCTACAGCCGTCAAGTCGTCCTACAGCCGTCAAGCCGTCCTACCTTGTCCTACCTACACACTAGGACGGCTACCTTGTCCTCTACAGCCGTCCTACCTACACACTAGGACGGCTACCTTGTCCTACCTACACACTTGTATCATGTATATATATCCTTGTAATCTTGTAGAGAAACACAATGAGAAAAAAAGCATTCTCTTCCATTTCTCTTCCATTTCTCCACATTCACGTATCAATAACAAATATATTTTTTAGCCTACATACCTTTTTCTACAATCTCTGTCACAACTTTGCATTTTAAGCAGATCAAGTCGGTTTTAAGTTTTCATACTTCCGTAAGTAGCAATTCGTTCCGAAGATGGGGGAGCTTTTCGAGCAGATTATCGATTGATCTTTTTGTAACCATTTAATTTTTCAGGAACTGTACTGAAGAGCCAGAATGTTGACATGGGAACAAACATGCCCACCATGAAAACTAAAGACTTTGTGTGGGCATGCATAGGTGACTTTAACATGCAGAAAATGATATTTGATATGATGTTAAAAATCAACAGCAGCCGGAAACTGGCACAACGGGCTGTTTGCAACTCGGCGCATGACCTCGAACCGGAAGCATTCACCCTGATACCCGAGGTTTTGCCAATTGGCCCGCTCTTGGCAAGCAGCCGGCAAGGGAATTCGGCTGGGTACTTCTGGCCGCAGGACTCAACTTGCTTAGAGTGGCTGGACCAACAGCCACCCAGCTCAGTGATCTATGTTGCATTTGGCAGCTTCACAGTTTTCGATCCAACCCAATTCAAAGAATTGGCTTTGGCTCTCGAATTATCCGAGAGGCCATTCCTTTGGGTCGTGAGGTCAGATACCACTGACAGTACTTGTGATCCCTACCCGGAAGGATATCTAGAGCGTGTAGCCTCTCGCGGCCTGATGGTCAGTTGGGCGCCTCAACAGAAGGTCCTGGCTCATCCTTCGATTGCTTGCTTCGCAAGTCACTGCGGGTGGAACTCCACCCTTGAAGGCATAAGCAATGGAGTTCCTATATTGTGCTGGCCATACTTTGCCGACCAGTTCATCAATGAGAGCTACATTTGTGATGTTTGGAAGGCGGGACTGAAATTCGATAGGAACGAAAGCGGGCTTATCACGAAAGAAGAAATCAAGAACAAGGTGGAACAGCTGCTTGGTGTTGAAGAATTCAAAGAAAGAGCTTCCAAACTTATGGAATTTGCCATGACCAGTATCAAAGAAGGTGGCAAATCTAACAAGAATTTTAACAATTTTATTGAATGGCTCAAGTCATAGGCAATGTCAAATTTGAAGTTTATGGTGACTTAACAAATTCAAACGTCATATGAAAAAATTTCGCCATCTCAATCTCAATCAACCAATTTACCAGGTTTACATCTTCAACTCTTTCAATACTTCCACAAAGAATGCAAGGTTGTTCCATCACAGGGTGGCACAATGGTTGAGATAAATCCCTAATTCGTATTTCCATACGGCTCGTTTGAGTTCAATTATTGTTGCGAATATTCGCAACCTTAAAAAGGATAGATCATCGTGGCTTAGCCACAAGCTAATCCCCTTTTACAAAATAAAAAACTAGTGGATAAAAAATAAAACAATAACAATATACCCAATAGAAAAATGATATATGTTTAGAGCATTTTCCCGCCTCAATATGTGGGATCGCTATTAGTAACATCTCGACAACAACGTTGTATTGAAATGATTAAATACATTACTATTTTCCCAATAATGAAAATATACAATTATATTATTGCATAATTAGGGTTTATAGGTCGGATTAGCAGAGCCAATAGGAGGAAATCTCTACTAATTAATGAAATTTTTTTGTCAATCAAAAAAGGATGAAAAGACAATTTAGTCTTCTATCACACAAAAAAAAAATGATAAGCAATAATATAATTTCACAAATCCAAATTTTACTATTTTTTATTGAAGCCTGTCATGTTAAAATATCTCTAATATTTAAAATTAATAAATAAAAAAACCAAAAACAAAAACCTTCTACTCCTCCCACATTCTCTCTCTCTCTCTCTTCCTCTCTCCTTCTCATTTTCTAAAAAAATGTGTTCATACACACAAAGTATGTAGGCAAATGCTAGTGTGAATTAAATTAAAGAGTTCTGATCTTACCTGACTGGTAAGCATTTGTACCGCACATATTTCACGATCTTATCTATAACTAATAAGGACTCATATGACTTTCAGTAGAGTTTGTTGGTGTTAACTCAACTATGTACAATTACAGCCAATGTGGGCAGAGGTGGATGGACATTGGAAGTGTGGTGGTCCTAGGTTACGCACATGCCTTGCAAAAACACTTATTAGATTGCTTTGGCACATGTCAATATTTGACAAGTGCACAACTTGGTTCAGCTGACGACAAAAAATCAACCAAATGTTCAACGAAACACCTCCGTGAACAAACTGAGTTTTTTTTTTTGCTCGCTTCGTAATATGTTTCTTTTTAAAAAAACTTGAACCTCAAACACTGAAATCTTAAGATTCAAGTCTTGAATCCGCCAGAATACAGATATCCAATTAGAGGGCAACCATACATACGAACCTGGAAAAAATGCATATTTTCTTGGAGCTATTAGAAAAAAGAGAAGCAATATTTTCTCCCAGCTTTAATAGCACGGACAAATACTGCTGATGAAGATGTGACACAGATAGTATGTGTATCTAGTCATAGTTGTGTATCTAAACCCTAAACCACAGATAGTGTGTGTGTATCTAGTCATAGTTGTGCATCTAAACGCTAAACCACAGATAGTGTGTCTATCTAGTCATAGTTGTGGAGGTATGGGGCCCTTTTTGAAATGTAAGATGATGGAAGTATCCCTCTTCTTGTTTTTAGTAAAGAAAGGACATGGAATTTTTAAAAATCATTTTGCACACTTTTGTAAGATAAAATATCAAACTAGCCACTCTCACTTTCTTAATTCTTAATGACTAAAAACCCTAGTTTTTTTTTTTTTTTGGACAAAGACTAAAACCCTAGTTAGTAGCTAGAACTAGCTTTAGTAGAATATGAACACTATCCACGAGAGTAATGCTATAGTTAACCGCTCACACATAACGACTGTTAATCTTTAACATAAGTGAATCATATAACATATTGACAATTGACAATCATCCTCATGCACATAAACAACTGTTGCGAGCACATATTCGCTCCCTCGCAAAAACTACTAAAATTTGGTCAATTAATTGCTACCAAAAAAGCAAACAAATGAACAAATAGACTTTGGTTAGGCTTTTTTTGTTTTTTGAGCTGGTCCTTTTTTGTTTGTTTATATTGTTTATGGGTCAGTAGTTTGTAAATTTGTGTTGTATGTTTAATAAAGGTTCCTGTCTTTAGTTGATCCTGAAAAGAAAAAAAAAGAAAAAAGGAAACAAACGAACAAGTTATAAATAGTATTAAAATTTCATCAAAATAAATACTAAAATATACTAAGAATATGATAAAAATATAAATTCGACTGCTAGCTGATAAAGATGTGATACAGATAATGTTTGTGTCTAGTCATGGTTGTGGAGGTATGGGGCCCTTTTTGAAATGAAAGATCATGCAAGTATCCTTCTTCTTGTTTTTTTAAGTAGTCAGTTTTTTAAACCGATACATCATTAAACATTCGATTAATTTAATGAACATTATTCTATGACTATTTATCTTATCTCATTAAAATAACCAGTGAATAAAGCATCAAACAAAACGACAAGATAACGAATCTAAGTAATGACTTGTAAAGTAAGATCAATTCAGTCAACAAGAAGCAATGGGTAGCTCCTCAACAGAACCCCCAAAGCTCCTCCCAGATTTGATCTGAACACACTAGAACTCTGAAAAAAAAGAAAAAGAAACAGAAAGCAAAGAGAATGAGCAGCCCACATATTTTAGCTGTTCCCGTTCCTGCACAAGGCCATGTAATTCCCATGATGGCGCTGTCACAATGCTTAGTGAATCATGGCTTCAAAGTCACATTTGTCAACACAGACTTCAATCACAACCGCGTCGCGAACGCCTTGCCCGATGATCAAAGTCATATGATGAAGGATCGTATCGATCTAGTTTCAATTCCGGATGGTTTGGAACCCGGGGAGGACAGGAAAGATCTAGGACTGTTAACGGAAGCAATGAGACGAGTCATGCCAGGGAAGTTGGAGGAGCTGATAGAGAAGATTAATGGAGGGGATGGTGAAAAAATCACTTATGTCATTGCCGATCAGGGTATCGGGTGGGCGCTTGAAGTTGCGGCGAAGATGAAAATCAAGGCGGTCGCCTTTTGGCCTGCGTCAGCTGCGGTCCTGGCCTTGAAATTTGCCATCCCCAAGTTAATTGATGAAGGAATCATTGACAATGATGGTGAGTGAGAACTCTGATATCCTCTTATCACTAACCTGCGAAATATTATGCAACCATGCTATGTAAATATTTTAGTTCAACTAAAGTTAAATTTGTTCAAGCTCACTCATTCGAAAAGTAAAATTTTGATTTGATACACACTTGGAATTTTTACTAGAAATTTAAGTGCTTCTTGAAGTCCAAAAAACGCTTCTACAGCCCAGAAGCACTTTTTAATTTTTAAGTCAATCATATTTGGAACTTAGAAATGCTTATGGTTGTTAGAAAATTATGCTAGAAGCAGTCCCATATAGGTCCGGCAGATATGCTCTGAATATGTAGGCCTAGTCCTTGCTAGTGACTATTTGAACTTGATCTAAATTTTTTGTTACTATTGTGAAACTTCGGATTCTGTTGCGCGTGTTGAGTCTCACATCGGTAATCTACTGATAGATATGGTTATGTAAACGATTGTCAGGAGCCTCGATTTGGTTAGTGACTAAATTAGGCTAATTAGTTCTGTGTTTAGCAATAGGCAATGCAACTCTTGAGTTCTCTCTGTATGTTTCAATTTTTCGTAATCATTCATACATTCACTTGTTACAGGAACCGTATTGAAAACACCGGCGATTCAGTTGGCACCAAACATGCCCGCCATAAAAACTGCGGACTTTATGTGGACGTGTATTGGTAATAAAACAACTCAGAAAATCATATTTCAATTTATGGTTAGAAGCATCAAGGCTGTGCAAGTGGCAGACTGGATTCTTTGCAACTCTGCATACGACCTCGAGCCTGCAACATTCACCTTTGCACCCGAGATTTTACCAATAGGTCCACTCTTGGCGAGCAGCCGGCTTGGGAATTCAGCAGGCAACTTCTGGCCGCAAGACTCAACTTGCTTACAATGGCTGGATCAACAGCTGCCCAGCTCAGTGATCTATGTTGCATTTGGAAGCTTCACGATTTTCAATCAAACACAATTCCTGGAGCTTGCTCTGGCTCTTGAATTATCCGAGAGGCCATTTCTCTGGGTTGTGAGGCCGGATATCACTGACACGACAAGTGATCCATACCCGGAAGGATATCAAGAGCGAGTAGCCTCTCGCGGTCGAATGGTGGGTTGGGCGCCTCAACAAAAGGTTCTGGCTCATCCGTCGATTGCTTGCTTCTTAAGCCACTGCGGTTGGAACTCTACCCTAGAAGGCCTAAGCAATGGGGTTCCTTTCTTGTGCTGGCCATACTTTGCAGACCAGTTCACTAACGAGAGCTACATTTGTGACGTTTGGAAGGTGGGATTGAAATTCGAAAAGAATGAAACGGGAATCGTCCCGAAAGAAGAAATCAAGAACAAGGTAGATCAACTGCTCGGTGACGAAATTTATACAGCAAGAGCTCGCAAACTCAAGGAAGTGGCCATCACTAATGTTGAAGAAGGCGGCCAATCTAACAAAATCTTAAAGAACTTTATTGAATGGATGAAATCATAGAGAAGTAATCTAAGACCGAAGCTTCACAGTTATAAGATACCATCTCAAACCAGGCCACATTCACGTTCTTAATTCTTAAATCCTAGCTAGTAGCTAGAGCTTTGGTAGAATACGGACACTTTTCAACGGAGAGTAATGCTACCATTAGCTGCTCAAACGTAATGATTGTTAGCAGTTGATATAAGTAAAAATAATGAATATGAAACTGGCAATAATTAAACGATTGTCGCTTGCACACGTCAACTACTAACATTCAGTCAACTAGTAGCTACCAAAAAATCACACATATGAATTGATGGGAATAGTACTTGTTGGAAATTATATATTATAATATTATTTTATAATATTTAATTTTTGTACGAATGAAAAATAAAAGTCAAGTGTTATAGTTGAATTCAAATTCATGAGTTGCATTGTTCGTTGGAACTTTAGGCAACAGTCACAATATCTCAAAATGGGTGGTTTGAGGTCTATATAAACTCAACCATCCCACTCGTCTAAATAATTAAGAGTAGAATTTTCTTCAAGGTCTTTTATTCTTTGTTAGTCAAATTTTGAGTCATGTCTTGAGAGTACGGAATATATGACGTTCGTCAAAGTTCGAAAATTGAAGTGTTTTGACTTCGGATTATTATTGTTGAATCCTGGGAGACGAACGCCCACCAAACTACAAGCACAAGAGTAGGGGAAAAATTTTGTCTTTAGGACATTGCATTTATGCAAATCTCAATCTCCAAGTTTGTTAGTTTTCCAACTTTCTCTCTAGTTGTATAATTAATCTCATATATAATTGATGTTGTGAATTTAATTATTATCATTGGAATTATATTGTTATTTTTACATATTTTCTAATATTGCTCCAAAAGTTATTTCTGCGAAAAACTTTGTTCCATGAATTTCTGAATAAAAATAAGAAACAAATATCAATTATTGATGCAGCGGGATTCCGTTCACCGTAGTTTGAGCGAGATCCTGCTTCACTGAAGCTAAAGCGAGATATGTATCAATTATTGATATTGTTTTGGATATGTGGTCGATATGGATCCCCCTCCAACGGCAGTGGAAAGGCTATAAAGTTTGTTGTATATACACACACACGTATGAAGAATAAAGCAATGAATGCAAGCAAAACAACAACATAATATATCCAAACAGTGAATATTAAAGTAAGACCCAGATCTCCTCCCATATTCGATCAATCAATCTGGTTAAGATAAGAACACTCTGAAAGTGGGGGAAAAAAGAAACACAGAAAAACCAATGAGCGGCCCTCATATTTTAGTTCTTCCTGCTCCTGCACAAGGCCATGTAATTCCCATGATGGAGTTGTCACAAAGCTTAGTGAATCATGGCTTCAAGGTCACATTTGTCAACACAGACTTCAATCACAACCGCGTCACGAGCGCCTTGCCTGATGATCAAAGTCATATAAGGGGGGATTGCATCGACCTAGTTTCAATTCCGGATGGCTTAGAACCGGGGCAGGACAGGAATGACATAGGAAAGTTATCTGAGGCAATGCAACGAGTCATGCCAGGGAAGTTGGAGGAGCTGATAGAGAAGATCAATAACCGAGGGGAAGGCGATAAAATCACTTGTGTCATTGCTGATCAGGTTATCGGGTGGGTTTTGGAAATTGCGGTGAAAATGAAAATCAAGGCGGCCGCCTTTTGGCCGGCATCAGCTGCAGTTTTAGCCTTGACGTTTAGCGTCCCCAAGTTAATTGATGAAGGAATCATTGACAATGATGGTAAGTGAGAACTGTGAGATCCTCTATCACTAACTTGTTATTCAACCATGTTATGTAAATATTTTTCTCCAACTAGTTCTAAATTAAGTTTGTTCAAGCTTACTCAATTTGAAAGATAAGATTTTGAAGTCCAAAAAGCGCTAAGATGACCTAAAAGCATTTTTTATCCAAACGTAATCAAAAGCGCTTTTAATTGTCAGAAAACTCTTTTAACTATGGCATAAGCAGTTTCAAACAGGTCTATCAGAGATGGACATAGACTTAGTCCTTGACTCCTTGCTAGTGACTACTTGATCATGGTCTAAATTTTTTGTTACTGTAGTGAAACTTCGGGTTGTGTGGCGTGTGTTGAGTCTCACATCGGTAAACTAATAGATTTGGGGTCTGTAAGTGATAGTCAAAGCCTCGATTAGTGACTAATCCTCTTGACAGTCGAAACCCCCATGATTTGTAATAGGAAATGCAACTCTTATTCTGTTTTTATGGTCATCTTTCCATAATCATTCATTTCATTCACTCATGGCAGGAACCATATTGAAAAACCAGGTGATTCAGTTGGCACCAAACATGCCCACCATGAAAACTGCAGACTTTGTCTGGGCATGTATTGGTAATAAAACCACTCAGGAAATCATGTTTCAGAACATGGTAAAATGCAACAAGGCTGTGCAAGTGGCGGACTGGCTTCTTTGCAACTCTGCGTATGATCTTGAGCCAGCAACATTCACCTTTGCACCCAAGATTCTACCAATAGGCCCGCTCTTGGCGAGCAGACGGCTTGGAAATTCAGCAGGCTACTTCTGGTCGCAAGACTCAACTTGCTTAGAGTGGCTGGATCAACAGCCACCCAACTCAGTGATCTATGTTGCATTTGGTAGCTTCACAGTTTTTAATCCAACCCAATTCAAAGAATTGGCTCTGGCTCTCGAATTATCGGAGAGGCCATTTCTCTGGGTCGTGAGGCCAGATATCACTGACACGAGTGATCCCTACCCGGAAGGATATCAAAAGCGAGTAGCCTCTCTCGGTCAGGTGGTGGGTTGGGCACCTCAACAGAAGGTTCTGGCTCATCCTTCGATTGCTTGCTTCCTAAGCCATTGCGGTTGGAACTCTACCCTAGAAGGCCTAAGCAATGGGGTTCCTTTCTTGTGCTGGCCATACTTTGCAGACCAGTTCACTAATGAGAGCTACATTTGTGACGTTTGGAAGGTGGGATTGAAATTCGAAAAGAATGAAACTGGCATCATCACAAAAGAAGAAATCAAGAACAAGTTGGAACAACTGCTCGGAGACAGAGATTTCAACGAAAGAGCTTTGAAACTGAAGGAATTGGCCATCGCCAATGTCGAAGGAGGCCAATCTAACAAGATCTTCAAGAATTTTGTTGAATGGATGAAATCATAGGGCATGTAAGCGGAAGAGGCAAAGAAGAAAATGTGCTAATCATCTGTTTTTAAGAATTAATATAAGTAGATTCCATTGATAAATCGATTTCATTTTATATATTTTATCCGATCATAATATATTTTTGTGATTATTTTAGCAGAATTTTGATACTTTACTTATATTTTCAATGTAGGACATGTGAATTTATTTTGGGCATAAGGTGATGAAATAATGGAATTTTTTTAATCATCTCAATTGAAACGGGTTCAGAAGTTTGTCAAGAAGGTTGTGTCAAAGTTTCAAAATTTTATCCCAAGACATCTGATCGTTGTGAATTAATTATGTGCCAACGTGCAGTGCTAGCAGGTTGAGTTGCAGGGCTTAATTGCGATTTTTGGGCTGGTTTGGATCAATATTGGTCTAGAAACGTGATTAATTACTAGCGGATGGAGATTCCCAATTAGATTTGGATTGTGGTTTTTTTGTTTCCTAGATTTTAGAAGACCTTATTTATGTAGGATTATGAATAAGGGGTTGTATATAAGCTTTCAACCATCCATTAGGGTTCTCTACGCGACATTGAGAGAACTCGTCAAAACTCTGGTGAATTGCAAACTTTAAACTACAAGGTGTTATCAATCTTTTTCTACTTAATAATATTTTCTTTGGTTTTTAATATGAGTATACATAATTAATTCCTTTTGCTCGGGCGAGGCCATAAGTCTTAGCATAAATATATGATTTATTAATTTGCTTATGATCAATGGATGCACACTTGCTTTGAATTATTAATCATAGTATTTAAACTATCTATTGATTTAGTGAGTGGTCACTATTAGGGTAATTAGACAAGCAATTTATGTTGGCACATCATCCTGAAGTTGAAGAGGGCTTCTTGTTATTAGTAATTGTTATTTCACTTAAGGTGAACATCACTCTCTTAAGGGTTGCATGGTTTTTCAAAAAGTTTTCACATAACTTAATAAGTCTTGCATGTTAATTATGTTTGATCTAAACACCACAGACGGATTGCGTATTGGATGTATGTTTTCGCTTGAACATCATGATGAAAATATGCATTAAGAAAACCTAACATTCAAGGCATTTATATGAAAATTCATAAGTAGTTGGTAAAATTTTATAGGATTGTTAATAACGCTAGTTGAACCCTAGTCTTTCCCATAAGTAATTTTCTTAAAATCTATTTTATTACTTTATGTTTTTGCAGATCTGTTTCCCTTAATTTAAAACTATTTCGTTTGTTATTTTCATATCTTAAATTTTACAAAATCTAAAATCTTTTCTAAAATCTGTTTTTAAACAATTAATTAATTAAGGATTAGTTTAAAGGGTATATTATCAATTTCCCCCCTGAACTTGTGACCATTAGCCAATTTCCTCCCTCAACTTTAATTTTGGCCAATTTCCCCCCTGAACTCTCATGATTAGTCAATTTCCCCCCTCAACTTTAATTTAGCCAATTTCCCCCCTCAACTCTTATAATTAGTCAATTTGCACCCTACTGTTAAATTTTTAATTTGATCATAATTAAACAAGTGTGTGTAAGAAACTAAATAAGATGTATGTTAATCATGTTCCTATATCTTTATCCTATTACAAATAGATTAAAATTTAGAATTTTACAATTTATCATAGATAGTATTATTAGTCATAATAAATCAGTATGGAGTAATTTTATTTGATTTTTGACTATACAAAATTGATAACAACAAGGATTGATGTGTAAATTTTTGTATGTGAATACAATTTTCTTTATAAAAGTGAAAGCTAAGTTCAAGTAAATTGCGGAGAATCGAGCTTTAGTAAAAAAATGGCTAGTCTATTCATAATTTTCGACTCCTTATTAAGAATAACCCATTTTATTGAAATAGGTTTGATCCATGAGTTTAGGATTATTATTTCTTTTTGTTATTATTTCTTCTTCTACATGCTTTAAACCTGATTCATAACTTTTTCTTATAATCAACCCATGTCACATACTAACTGTATTATGTTTTTGTACATTTTACCCTATATTATGCAGGTGAGTTTATGTTAATTTTAGTACTTTGTTGGAAGCTATTAGAAAGATTGAAAATTAAGAAAAGAATAGATGGAAAATTAAAAAAAAAAAAAAAAAATTAACAGTAGGGTGCAAATTGACTAATTTTGAGAGTTGAGGGGGGAAATTGGCCAAATTAAAGTTCAGGGGGGGAATTGACTAATTATGAGAGTTGAGGGGGGAAATTGGCCAAAATTAAAGTTCAGGGGGGAAATTGGCCAATGGTCACAAGTTCAGGGGGGGAATTGATAATATACCCTAGTTTAAACACAAAGTATTCACTCAATTCCTGTAAAGAACGACCTTGCATGAGCTTTCATACTATAGCTACCTTATACTATTGCAAATATTCTGTGTGATTTTAACCTTATTTGCACATGTACTAAAAATCATATCACCAATATTGAATAAGAAACTGGCAATTATTAGAGGATTGCCCCTTGCACACATCAACTACTAACATTTAGTCAACTCGTAGCTACCGAAAATTCACAAATGAACTGATGGGAATGATTATTTCTGCGAAACACTTTGTTCCTTGAATTATTGAATAAAAACAAGAAACAAATATAATTATTGGCACAGCGGGATTCCGTTGATATTTGTTGATAATAAGTTGGTATTTTTGTGGATATATTTTCGATATGGATCCCTCTCCAAATGCAGTGGATAAGGTTATGAAGTTTGCCGTATATACATATATATAAATATATATACACACACACGCATACAAAGAACAAGGTAATGAAATTGAAAGCAAACAAAACAACATAATAAATCCAAGCAGTGAATATTAAAACAAGACCAAAACACCAAAAGCAACAAACAGTGGCTCCTCAGGACCTCAACAGATGCTCCATATCGCCTCCCAGAGTCGGTCAATCGATCTGGTTAAGATTAGAACACTCTGAAAGTCGAAAAAAATAAGGAACACCAATGAGCAGCCCACACATTTTAGTTATTCCTGCTCCTGCACAAGGCCATGTAATTCCCATGATGGAGTTGTCACAGTGCTTAGTGAATCATGGTTTCTAGGTCACGTTTGTCAACACAGACTTCAATCACAACCGCGTCACGAAATCCTTGGGGGATGACCAAAGTCATATAAGGAGGGATTGCATCGATCTAGTTTCAATACCGGATGGCTTAGAACCGGGGTAGGATAGGAATGACCTAGGAAAGTTATCAGAAGCAGGGCAACGAGTCATGCCAGGGAAGTTAGAGGAGCTGACAGAGAATATTAATAACCGAGGGGAAGGCGATAAAATCACTTGTGTCATTGCTGATCAGACTATCGGGTGGGCTCTGGAAATTGCGGTGAAGATGAAAACCAAGGTGGTCCCCTTTTGGCCGGCATCTGCTGCAGTCTTGGCCTTGAAGTTTAGCATCCCCAAGTTAATTGATGAAGGAATATTTGACAATGATGGTAAGTGAGAAATGTGAGATCCTCTATCACTAACTTGTTATTCAACCGTGTTATGCAAATATTTTAGTCCAACTAGTTCAAATTAAGTTTGTTCAAGCTCACTCGTTTGATAGATAAGATTTTGAAGTCCCGAAAGAGCTAATATGACCTAAAAGTACTTTTTTACACAAAACGTAATCAGAAGTGCTTTTAGTTGTCAAAGAATGCTTTCAACTATGCCATAAGGAGTTTCAAACGGGTCTACCAGAGATGGATGTAGACTTAGGCCTGGTTTGGTACTGAGATGATTCTGAAAAAAGCTAGTATAAAAAAAAACTAGGAGTTATTTTTGTGTTTGGAAAACATTCAGCTTCAGTTTTTTTTCACAGTTTTGGGTGAAAAAAAGCCAAAAACAAGAAGTTGCAAAACCCAGCTTTGAAAAACCGGCTTTTTTTCACATCTATTTTACATAAAAGTTTACTAAACACTATAATACTGCTTTTTTTTTTTCAAAAGCACTTTTACAAAAAAGTTTACCAAACACTCTGCTGCTTTATTTCACAGCTGCTTATTTTCACAGCACGGCAAAAGCAGCTTTTTTTCAAAGCACAGCAATACCAAACCAGCCCTTAGTCCTTGACTCCTTGCTAGTGACTACTGGATCTTGATCTAAATTTTTTGTTACTGTCGTGAAATTTCGGATTCTATGGCGTGTATGTGTTGAGTCTCATATCGGTAACCTAATAGATCTAGTATATGTAAACGATAGTCGAAGCCTCGATTAGTGTCTAATCCTCTTGGCAGTTGAAACCCCCATGATTTGTAATAGGAATACAACTCTTATTCTGCTTTTATGGTCATCTTTCCATATCATTCATTTCATTCACTCATGGCAGGAACCATATTGAAAAACCAGGTGATTCACTTGGCACCAAACATGCCCACCATGAAAACTGAAGACTTTATCTGGGTATGTCTTGGTAATAAAACCACTCAGAAAATCATGTTTCAGTCCATGTTAAAATGCAACAAGGCTGTGCAAGTGGCAGACTGGCTTCTTTGCAACTCTGCGTATGATCTTGAGCCAGCAACATTCACCTTTGCACCCGAGATTCTACCAATAGGCCCGCTCTTGGCGAGCAGACGGCTTGGAAATTCAGCAGGCTACTTCTAGCCACAAGACTCAACTTGCTTAGAGTGGCTGGATCAACAACCACCCAACTCAGTGATCTATGTTGCATTTGGCAGCTTCACAATTTTTAAACCTACCCAAATCAAAGAATTGACTCTGGCTCTCGAATTCTCGGAGAGGTCATTTCTCTGGGTCGTGCGGCCGGATATCATTGACACGACGAGTGATCCCTAGCCGGAAGGATATCAAGAGCGAGTAGCCTCTCGCAGTCGGATGGTGGGTTGGGCACCTCAACAGAAGGTTTTGGCTCATCCTTTGATTGCTTGCCTAAGCCATTGCGGTTGGAACTCTACCCTAGAAGGCCTAAGCAATGGGGTTCCTTTCTTGTGTTGGCCATACTTTGCTGACTAGTTCACTAATGAGAGCTACATTTGATACGTTTGGAAGGTGGGAATGAAATTCGAAAAGAATGAAACTGGCATCATCACCAAAGAAGAAATTAAGAACAAGTTGGAACAACTGCTTGGAGACAAAGATTTCAACAAAAGAGCTTTGAAACTGAAGGAATTGGCCATCAGCAATGTCGAAGAAGGCGGCCAATCAAACAAGATCTTCAAGAATTTTGTTGAATGGATGAAATCATAGGGCATGCAAGTGGAAGAGGCAAAGAAGAAAATGTGCTAATCATCTGTTTTTAAGAATTAATATAAGATTCATGCTTCAGTTGATACAGTGATACAATAAAATTCAGAAATCTATTTATATCTTAATTATATCCGTGAATCGTGATCACGAAATTTAATCTCCACAGAATAAAATTCTACAATATTACATGAATGACAGCTCAAGGTGTACATGTGAGATCCCACATCGCCTAGGGGCGTGGATCATGTAAGCCTTATATGTATATTCTCATCTCTACCTAGCACGAGGCCTTTTGGGAGCTCACTGGCTTCGGATTCCATCGGAACTTCGAAGTGGAGCGAGTTCAGGCGAGAGCGGCCCTAGGAGTGGTGACACACCGGGAAGTTCTCGTGTGAGTTTCCAAAAACAAAATCGTGAGGGTGTGGTCGGGATCCAAAGCGGACAATATTGTGCTACAATGGAGTCGTGTCTGGGATGTGGTGGGGGCCTGGGTCGGGATGTGTCAATTTGGTATCAGAGCCAATCCCTAGCCGGAAGTGTGTCGACGAGGACGTCGAACCCCTAAGGAGGGTGGATTGTGAGATCCCACATCGCTCAGGGAGTGGATCTTGTAAGCCTTATATATATATATATATATATATATATATATATATATATATATATATATTCCCATCTCTACCTAGCACAAGGTCTTTTGGGAGCTCACTGGCTTCGGATGCTATCGGAACTCCGAAGTTAAGCGAGTTCGAGGGAGAGCGATCCTAGGATGGGTGACCCAAGGGAAGTTATCGTGTGAGTTCCCAGAAACAAGTGGATAATATTATGCTACGATGGAGTCGTGTCTGGGATGTGGTGGGGGCCCAGGCTAGGATATGACAGTGCATGCTTGTATTTGAATTGATTAAATACATAACTATTTGTTCAACATTGAAAATGTACAATTATATATAATTTAGGGTTTATAGGTCGGATTAGCAGAGCCGGTAGGATGAAATATGAATCAAATTAATTATGATCTTACCTGATAGGTAAGCATTTGTACCACGCATATTTCACGATATATATATAACTTGATGTAGAGTAGATGGATGAGTGGATTGAAAAGAAAATGAACTGAAAGTGAAAGGGACACATCAGGAATTTGCAGATTGACGTCCGAGTTCTGATTTAGACTCATGATACATTTTTGAAAGAGAACGACGTCACAGTTCAGATTTACCACTTTGGTTTGATATACGGTGAATTTTGACAATCCGAGACCGTTTAGGTTTCCAAAACTGCATTTTAATAATTTAAGACTTTTCGTGTGTCGCTTGATTAATCTCGTTTATTATCCTAAGGCCCTTGAGTTTTCCCATGGCACTGTGATTAGGTTATTTAAGCCGTTAGCTTCAAATGTAATCTCATCTTTCAATCAATAATCAAATACATGTTCTCAACCAAAATCTGATGGACTCAATAACTTGTTCTTCAAGAGCTTACGTTGAAATCCCTTGTTAGTTTCATGTTGCGTCATAACTAATTGAAAAAACTCCGTGATTCGATTTTTGGGTAGTAGAGTTTGTTTGTGCTCACTCAACTACAGTGACGGTCAACGCAAGTATCCAATTGGAGGGCAACCCCATATACGAACCTGAAAAAAAGAACAGAAAAAGAAACATACTTTATTGGAGCTTTTTGAAAAAGGAGAAGCAATATCTTCTAGTATGGACAAATGCCGCTGATGAAGATGTGACACAGATAATGTTTTTTGGGATGAAAGATCATGGGAGTATCTTCTTCTTTGTTTTCTTGTTTTAAATAAAGAAAGAACATGGAATTTGAAAAAAAATCATTTTGCACACTTTTGTAAGATACAATATCAAACTAGCCACTCTCACTTTAATGTACTTGTAAGTTCTCTTCCGTTTTGGTGAGAGCTTTTCTCTCTCTGTGAAAGAGTTTCTCTCCAACGTGTGAGAGTTTTCTTTAGTTCTCAAGCATGGTTCTTTAGTTTTTTTCTCACTTTTGTTGCTACCGATCCTAGCTATGGCTTGGGTTGGTGGCAGCCCCAGTCCCTCCTCCTTCTTTTTCCTTCGGCCTGTCTCCTATGTCCTTTCTGGATAGCTTGTATTTCCGACTTGGATCCCTGTGTAGATCTATCCGATCTTCCGCAACTCCCATTCTTAGTCATGTTCTCGATACCCAGTTCAAATGTGAAATTTCCTCTAGTGAAGTTTCAATTCTGCAAGGGAAGGTGTGCAGAACTTCGGTTCGGGTCTTTGTACTGCCACTTTCCGCCGCAACTGTTCCGATGGGACTGTTCTCCTCGGCGACTGAGCTTCAATTTGGAAGCTCCTTGGGTGACGACGCTACGACTAAAAGTGTGGAGTTTATCTGGATGACTTGGATTGTGTGCAAATTAGGGCAGTTTTGGCAACCTTGGGGATGGATGACTGATTTCCAAGGGGTTCCGACAGCTACTGTTTATGGATTCCAGTTGGGGATTTTTTGTTTTTGCTGGCTTGTTGTGTTAGGTTTTGTTTGGGCCGGGGCTTATGCCTTTTGTTTGGGTCTTTGGGGGAGGGATTTGTGTATATTATCGGCTTTGTGTATATTTTAGTTCTTTGAATGAAAGTTACTTTACCAAACAAAAAAAACAATTAGCCACTCTCACTTTCTTAATTCTTAAAAACCAAAACCCTAGTTAGTAGAATATGCAATATGCACACTTTTCAACTATCCGCTCACACATAGCGATTGTTAATCGTTGATGCAAGTGAATTTTATAACGTATTGACAACTGACAATCATTCATTTGCATGTAGACGACTGCGGTTAGCACACATTCATTAAACTATCTAATTGACTTAGTGATTGGCCACCATTAGGGTAATTAGATAAGCAATTTATGTGGAACATCCTCCTGAAATTGAAGAGGGCTTCTTATGATTAGTAATTGTAATTTTACTTAAGGCAAACATCACTCTCTTAAGGGTTGCATGGTTTTAAAAGGGTTTTCATAAAACTTAATGAGTCTTGTATGCTAATTATATTTGATCTGAACATCACAGACAGATTGCATGTTGGATATAAGTTTTTGCTTGAACATCACAATGAAAATATGCATTATGAAAACATAACCTTCAAAACATGTATGTGAAAATTTATATGTAGTTGGTAAAATTGTAGAGGATTGTTAATGACGCCAGTTGAACCCTAGTCTTTCCCATAAGTAATTTTCTTAAAATTTATTTTATTACTTTATGGTTTTGCAGATCTGTTTCCCTTGATTTAAAACTATTTCGTTTGTTATTTTCATATCTTAAATTTCACAAAATCTAAAATCTTTTCTAAAATCTGTTTTTAAATAATTAATTAATTAAGGATTAGTTTAAACACAAAGTATTCACTCAATCCCTGTAAAGAACGACCTTGCATGATGACACACCCCGACCGAGATCGGAGCGTGCTGGCCGTCACACGAAGGTGACGTAGCCATGTGCACGTGCGGAAGCTAATAAAGTAGTAATAAAAGGTACGAATAATTAAAAACTAGCATACAAAGTACTAGAATAAGTGCTAGTATGTGCGGTACAATAATTCAGAGCAGGTCTATAGCAGTCCAAATGAAACGACAATAGTGGTACGCACGAAGGCGACCCTACAATGGTGAGTGTCTGTCAGAAACGCCGAAAAGCCCTCTGGGGAAACCACCGCAACGGCTAAGCAACTAGAACCTGGAGGGGCGCAAAACAAAAGCGTGAGTGGGCAAAAACAAAGCTTTCGAAAATCATTTATAAAATACTTTCTAACCCCTCGCCGTAAAACCTGTATACTTCCCAGAAAATATATATACGCATAGTACAAGTGCTAAGCATGCTCAAATATATGCCATATGCTCGATAATATGCCATGCCGACATCTCATAAAGATATGCAAGTGCTCAGGTATAATCATATCAACATCGTGTAATCTGGCAGCCGGAGTCACCTAACGTGACCTGTACGGCTGCATATAGAGCTCTAATCTCAATCTCAATATCTGAACCTGACCACGAGTCGGAACCACCTAAAGTGGTCTGTACGACAGGACTGGGTGTAAATAAGTGCTACGATCACGTGAAGCCTGGGCGAATAATCGCGGGTCACCTACAAGTCGGAACCATCTAATGTGGTCTGTACGACAGGCCTGTGCACCTAGCTTGGATCCAAGCTGAGCCTAAGGTGCGAGAGGTGAACATCACGTGAAAGCCTGTGCCCTGCTCAGGGCGGGAGCACTAACACCGGAGGTGCAGGTTATGAGCTCTCTAAACATCTCAACCAACTGCTGAAAGTAAATGCGAATACCACTTACCTGACACTTACCTGTGCGTCCACAGCACCCAATATGCATATATATATGTATGCCACAATAATGCATGCAATGATGCGTAAACGATAATAATAAAGTGCATGGCATAATGTAAATAACCCTTTTTAAATCAATTTCTGGGAATATAAATGTATATAGGTATATACGGAAAACAAAAGCCCACTCACTGGTATGTAGAAGGGTCGTAGCCCCCCTGTCTCGCGTGTGCACGCTCGTCCTCGGGGTACGTGTCACCTAAATGCGAAACAACTGTGCAAGCTCTTCAAAACCGGCCAACTTCGAACAGGACGATCCCGACGTCCAATTTTGTCCAACGAAGCACTCCGAGGCTCCTTGGAACCTCACCAACACATCTACAAGCTGAAAAGGGTATGGCTGAGCTCGTCTCGACCTCACGAGTCGAATGGTGTAGTTGGTTCCTTCGATCTGCTACGGTTTAGTGGTCCTTGGTTTGTGTCCGTACGTTTACAGGGGAAGTGGAAGCTCGGGGGAGAGAAAGAGAGACACGGGAGAGAGAGGTAGAGGGAAAGGGAAGGGCAGAGAGTGTGCAGGTGTGTGTGTGGCCCAACACATGCCACAACACACAAAACAACCCCACAACGTGACGAAAAACACACTAGGGGCAAAATTGTAATTCCACGCGTACGTGTTAATAATCCCGGGACGGGATGTCACAACCTTCCCACCTTAATAGAATTTCGTCCCGAAATTCAAAACAACCAAGTAACAGCCCCTAGTGGTCAAAGAACAAGCGGGGATACAAATCCCTCATTCGATCTTCTGTCTCCCACGTAGCTTCCTCAACTGAATGGTTCCTCCACAAAACCTTCACTAAATTCACCGTCTTGTTCCTCAGAACCTTCTCTTTCCAATCGATGATCGTCACCGGTTCCTCGTCGTACGTCAAATCTGGGTTAATCTCTAACGGTTGAGGAGGTATCACGTGAGATGGATCAGCAACATAGTGTCGGAGCATAGACACGTGAAAAACATTATGCACTCTAGCTAACTCCGGAGGCAACTCCAACCTGTAAGCTACCTCACCGACTCGTTCTGTGACCACGTATGGTCCAATGTACCGGGGGCTCAACTTCCCTTTCTTTCTGAACCGCACAACACCTCTCCACGGTGAAAGCTTCAGAAATACCCAATTTCCGACCTCATAAACTCTATCCGTAGCATGCCGATCCGCTAGACTCTTCTGCCTGTCCTGAGCTGCTTTCAGGTTAGACTTGATCACCTGAACATTCTGAGTAGTTTCCTCGACAATCTCTGGACCTACTAAGACTCTCTCGCCAACCTCTGACCAGCACAACGGTGTGCGACAAGCTCTGCCATACAAAGCCTCAAATGGCGCCATGCCAATGCTCGAATGAAAACTATTGTTGTAAGCAAATTCCATCAAATCTAACCGCTGGTGCCAAGCATCACCAAACTGCAACACCGAAGCTCGCAGCATATCCTCCAAAGTCTGAATAGTTCTCTCTGACTGTCCATCAGTCTGTGGATGATACGCCGTACTATAAAGTAATCTCGTGCCCAAAGCTTCCTGAAAAGCCACCCAAAACTTAGATGTGAATCGTGGGTCACGATCCGAAACGATACTCACTGGGACACCATGATACTTCACAACTTTCGAGATGAACAACTCCGCTAAACGGCTCAAAGAATACTTCTCTCTCACTGGAATAAAATGAGCCGATTTAGTGAGTCGATCAACGATCACCCAAATGTCGTCAAAGCCATTTTGTGTACGCGGCAACTTGTACACAAAATCCATGGTGATATTTTCCCATTTCCACTCTGGAACGGGAAGTGGTTGCAACAACCCAAACGGCTTCTTCCTCTCTGCTTTCACCTGTTGACAAACAGCACACCTGCTCACATACTCGGCTATCTCCCTCTTCATACCCGGCCAATAATAAAACGGTCGAATGGTATGATACATTTTAGTAGCTCCTGGATGCATGGCATAAGCCGAGATATGTGCTTCATCGAGAATTTCCTTCTTCAACTCCACACTATTAGGCACGAACATTCTACCCTCTAGCATTAACATGCCATCCGAATCTCGAACTCTGAGATCTCGCCTCTTTCCTTGCTCTCGAGCTTGAATAAGTTCTTGAGTCTCCTGATCAGCTACCTGAATCTCAAGCACCCGATCAACAAGTATTGGCCTAACTTGAAAATTAGCAAGTAGAGCCACATCTCGGTCTTCTGCTTCTAACCTTACTCCCGTAGCACGTAAGTCCGCCAATAGAGGAATACGACTAGCGTACAACACATTAATGCGACCCTGAGATTTCCTGCTAAGTGCATCAGCTACTACGTTCGCACGACCAGGATGGTAGTCAATCGTGCAATCGTAATCGCTGAGCAACTCCAACCACCTCCGCTGGCGAAGATTAAGTTCCTTCTGAGTAAAGAGATACTGGAGACTCTTATGATCTGTAAAGATCCTACACTTCTCTCCGTAAAGATAGTGTCTCCACAACTTCAACGCAAAGATGATAGCAGCCAACTCCAAATCATGGGTAGGGTAATTCGACTCATGAGGTTTCAACTGCCGCGAGGCATAAGCAATCACCCTACCATGCTGCATCAATACACATCCCAGACCATTCAAAGAAGCATCGCTGTAAACCTCAAAATCACCACTATCGTCTGGGAGTGCCAAAACAGGTGCATGAGTGAGACAATGCTTCAACTGCTGGAAACTCTGCTCACACCTATCATCCCACTCAAATTTAATATCCTTCCTCGTTAACCTCGTCAACGGCAAGGCAATCACCGAAAAATCCTTAACAAATCTCCGATAGTACCCCGCCAATCCAAGGAAACTTCTCACCTCGGTGACGGTTCGCGGTTGCTCCCAACTTTCTACAGCTGCAACCTTCTGAGGGTCAACCAAAATACCCTGAGCAGAAATGATGTGCCCCAAGAACGCAACTTGATCTAACCAAAACTGGCACTTGCTAAACTTAGCATATAGCTGGTGTTCCCTCAACCTCTTCAACACCAAAGTAAGATGTTGAACATGCTCCGCTTTCGACTTAGAATACACCAGAATATCGTCAATGAAGACAATGACAAATCTATCCAAGTAAGGCTGGAACACCCGGTTCATCAAATCCATAAAGGCGGCTGGTGCATTCGTCAAACCAAATGGCATAACCAGAAACTCGTAATGACCGTAACGAGTTCTGAACGCCGTCTTAGGGACATCATCCCCACTGATCTTCAGCTGATAGTAACCAGACCTCAAGTCTATCTTGGAAAATACACAAGCACCTCTCAGCTGATCGAACAAATCATCGATACGAGGCAATGGGTAACGGTTTTTAATCGTCACCCGATTCAATTGCCTGTAGTCGATGCACAGCCTCAAAGTTCCATCCTTCTTCCTCACAAACAGAACTGGAGCGCCCCAAGGCGAAGTACTAGGCTGAATAAATCCCTTATCCACTAACTCCTGCAGCTGAACTTTCAATTCCCTTAACTCCGCGGGAGCCATACGATATGGAGTTAGAGAAATAAGATTAGTACCTGGAAGTAACTCAATGGTGAACTCTACGTCTCGATCTGGGGGTAGACCAGGTAAATCCTCCGGAAAAACGTCAGGAAAGTGTCTGACCACTCTCACATCCTCAACTCTACTAGGAGCGGCCTCATCCAACACCACATGTGCTAGGTACCCCTGGCAACCTTTAGACAATAACTTTTTCGCTCGCAGCGCCGAAATAACGCCGTGTCTCACCCCACTTTGCTCACCTACAAAAGTAACCTCAGGTAGTCCAGGTCGGTGAAACGTAACTACTTTCCCGTAACAGTCAATGTTGGCACGATAGAAGTGTAACCAATCCGTGCCCAGAATCACATCAAAATCCACAATATCTAACGGGATAAGATCGGCTGATAAAACAACACCCTCTACGATCACTGGACACCCTGGGTACACACAATCTACAACACATGTCTCTCCTCTAGGCATAGCGAACTCTAAGTCATACCCTAGAGGTGTGGGGCGAGGTTGCGTCACGTGAGCAAATGTATGAGAAATTACGGAATGCGTAGCTCCACAATCAATTAAGACTCTAGCGAAACAACCAAGAATGTTCAACGTACCCATAATCAAATCCGGGTTGTTCTGAGCGTCCTGCAGAGAAATATTGTGAAGACGCCCCTGTCCCTGCTGACGCCCGCCGCGGCCTCTACTCGCTTGAACGCCGCGTCCCTGAGCACCACGCCCTTGACTGGGCTGACCCGACTGTCTCGAAGACCCTGCACTGCTAGTGGCAATCTCACCCTGCTGATACTGTCCTCCCTGATACCACTGAGAACCACCTACTGGAGCTGGAGGATACGGCATATAGCCGCCCGAATACTGAGGATAGCCACCCTGGGAATAGGGATCCTGGGGGTACTGATACTGCCCCGGAGCATAAGGGACAGCATCACCCTGATAGTGATAAGCATCACCTCGACTCGTCTGGCCGTAGCTACTAGGACCCTGGATCTGCTGAAGCGGTGCAGGTGGTGGCATAAAGGTCTGCTGCGGTTTCTGCTGCTGCTGGCCCTGGGGACAATTCGCCGCTCTATGTCCCACATGTCCACACGTGAAGCAACCACTGCTACCACGTCTACACTCGCCGAAATGCCGGTTGTTACACCTGCGACAAACTGGGGCTCTGCCTCGCCCACCATCGCCCTGCCTTTGGCCTCTAGCGCCACCAGAAAATCTACCTCCACGGCCCTGTCCAGTGGCACTGAAGCCACCACTCGAAGAACTCGAGCTAGCACCACCCCTCTTGAAGTTCTGAGTCTGACGGGGCCCGAGCGATGTCTGACCTTTACCTTTGTCGTCTTTCTTCGAATTGTCGTCTTTCCCTTCATCACTATCGCTCGACATATTCTCAGAGTCTTCGATCCTCAACAATATCTCATAGAAGTCCTGGTAAGTCCCGCTGTGGACAGCAGTCGCCATGGAACGCCATTTCTTCTTAGTACCCTGGCGGAAGAGACGGAGCATCTCCGCCGGATTACCAGCGACATCAGGATGATAACGAGACAAATCCGTAAACTTGCGGTAGTACTCATTCGCTGACATCTTCCGCTGCTTCAGTTCAGTAAACTCCTGTTTCTTTCTATCGATGTACTCAGGGGGCACATACCTCCTTTTGAACAAATCTGTAAAAACATTCCAATCCGTCCTCTGCTCTGGAGTCAACCTACGAAGCGCCTGCTCCCACCAAGCTGCAGACTCAGTATCCAGGAACCATGTGGTCGTCTCGACCCACCTCTCCATAGGGAGATTTCCCTGGTTATGCAATACACGGAAGGTCTTCTCAACGTGTTCTAGCCAGCGCTCTGCATTCTCATGCCCCTCACTGCCCTTAAACTTATCCAACTTCAGATTATACATAGTCTCCAGAGGAGTCCTCTGGGGAGGGCGCATCACTGACTGAAGGGCTGTAGCGAAGACTTCCCCCAACTGAGTAAGATCGGGGAAACTAGGCTCAGAAGAGCGACGGGGTTCCCGACGAGGCGGCATAGTTCTGACAGAAGACACCAAAACCATTAGAAAACACACAAGGACACAGGACTGCCAAACCTAGGCTCTGATACCAAACTGACACACCCCGACCGAGATCGGAGCGTGCTGGCCGTCACACGAAGGTGACGTAGCCATGTGCACGTGCGGAAGCTAATAAAGTAGTAATAAAAGGTACGAATAATTAAAAACTAGCATACAAAGTACTAGAATAAGTGCTAGTATGTGCGGTACAATAATTCAGAGCAGGTCTATAGCAGTCCAAATGAAACGACAATAGTGGTACGCACGAAGGCGACCCTACAATGGTGAGTGTCTGTCAGAAACGCCGAAAAGCCCTCTGGGGAAACCACCGCAACGGCTAAGCAACTAGAACCTGGAGGGGCGCAAAACAAAAGCGTGAGTGGGCAAAAACAAAGCTTTCGAAAATCATTTATAAAATACTTTCTAACCCCTCGCCGTAAAACCTGTATACTTCCCAGAAAATATATATACGCATAGTACAAGTGCTAAGCATGCTCAAATATATGCCATATGCTCGATAATATGCCATGCCGACATCTCATAAAGATATGCAAGTGCTCAGGTATAATCATATCAACATCGTGTAATCTGGCAGCCGGAGTCACCTAACGTGACCTGTACGGCTGCATATAGAGCTCTAATCTCAATCTCAATATCTGAACCTGACCACGAGTCGGAACCACCTAAAGTGGTCTGTACGACAGGACTGGGTGTAAATAAGTGCTACGATCACGTGAAGCCTGGGCGAATAATCGCGGGTCACCTACAAGTCGGAACCATCTAATGTGGTCTGTACGACAGGCCTGTGCACCTAGCTTGGATCCAAGCTGAGCCTAAGGTGCGAGAGGTGAACATCACGTGAAAGCCTGTGCCCTGCTCAGGGCGGGAGCACTAACACCGGAGGTGCAGGTTATGAGCTCTCTAAACATCTCAACCAACTGCTGAAAGTAAATGCGAATACCACTTACCTGACACTTACCTGTGCGTCCACAGCACCCAATATGCATATATATATGTATGCCACAATAATGCATGCAATGATGCGTAAACGATAATAATAAAGTGCATGGCATAATGTAAATAACCCTTTTTAAATCAATTTCTGGGAATATAAATGTATATAGGTATATACGGAAAACAAAAGCCCACTCACTGGTATGTAGAAGGGTCGTAGCCCCCCTGTCTCGCGTGTGCACGCTCGTCCTCGGGGTACGTGTCACCTAAATGCGAAACAACTGTGCAAGCTCTTCAAAACCGGCCAACTTCGAACAGGACGATCCCGACGTCCAATTTTGTCCAACGAAGCACTCCGAGGCTCCTTGGAACCTCACCAACACATCTACAAGCTGAAAAGGGTATGGCTGAGCTCGTCTCGACCTCACGAGTCGAATGGTGTAGTTGGTTCCTTCGATCTGCTACGGTTTAGTGGTCCTTGGTTTGTGTCCGTACGTTTACAGGGGAAGTGGAAGCTCGGGGGAGAGAAAGAGAGACACGGGAGAGAGAGGTAGAGGGAAAGGGAAGGGCAGAGAGTGTGCAGGTGTGTGTGTGGCCCAACACATGCCACAACACACAAAACAACCCCACAACGTGACGAAAAACACACTAGGGGCAAAATTGTAATTCCACGCGTACGTGTTAATAATCCCGGGACGGGATGTCACACATGAGCTTTCATACTATAGCTACCTTGTACTATTGCAAATATTCTGAGTGATATTAACCTTATTTGTACATGTACTAAAAATCATATCACCAATATTGAATAAGAAACTGGCAATTATTAGAGGATTGTCGCTAGCACACATCAACTACTAACATTTAGTCAACTAGTAGCTACCAAAAAATCACACATGAACTGATGGAAACAATTATTTCTGCGAAACACTTTGTTCCATGAATTATTGAATAAAAACAAGAAACAAATATTAATTATTTGGCACAGCGGGATTCCGTTGATATTTGTTGATAACAAGTTGGTATTTTCGTGGATATATTTTCCATATGGATCCCTCTCCAAATGCAGTGGATAAGGTTATGAAGTTTGTCGTATATACATACATACATATATATATATATATATATATATATTATATTATATAAATATATATACACACACACATCAAGAACAAAGTGATGAAACTGAAATCAAACAAAACAACAACATAATAAATCCAAGCAGTGAATATTCAAACAAGACCAAAACACCAAAAGCAACAAGCAGTGGCTTCTCAACAGATGCCCCAGATCTCCTCCCAAATTCGGTCAATCGATATGGTTAAGATTAGAGCACTCTGAAAGTCGAAAAAAAATAAGAAACACCAATGAGCAGCCCACATATTTTAGTTATTCCTGCTCCTGCACAAGGCCATGTAATTCCCATGATGGAGTTGTCACAATGCTTAGTGAATCATGGTTTCAAGGTCACGTTTGTCAACACAGACTTCAATCACAACCGCGTCATGAACTACTTGGGGGATGACCAAAGTCATATAAGGAGGGATTGCATCGATCTAGTTTCAATACCGGATGGCTTAGAACCGGGGCAGGACAGGAATGACCTAGGAAAGTTATCAGAAGCAGCGCGACGAGTCATGCCAGGGAAGTTAGAGGAGCTGATAGAGAAGATTAATAACCGAGGGGAAGGCGATAAAATCACTTGTGTCATTGCTGATCAGACTATCGGGTGGGCTCTGGAAATTGCGGTGAAGATGAAAACCAAGGTGCTCGCCTTTTGGCCGGCATCAGCTGCAGTCTTGGCCTTGAAGTTTAGCATCCCCAAGTTAATTGATGAAGGAATAATTGACAATGATGGTAAGTGAGAAATGTGAGATCCTTTATCACTAACTTGTTATTCAACCGTGTTATGCAAATATTTTAGTCCAACTAGTTCAAATTCAGTTTGTTCAAGCTCACTCGTTTGATATATAAGATTTTGAAGTCCATAAAGAGATTATATCACCCAAAGGTATTATTTTTTATCCAAATGTAATCAGAAGCGCTTTTAGTTGTTAGAAAACGCTTTTAAAGATGCCATTAGCAGTTTCTAACGGGTCTACCAGAGATGGATGTAGACCTGGTCCTTGCTAGTGACTATTCGAACTTGATCTAAATTTTTGGTAACTGTGGTGAAACTTCAGGTTGTGTGGCATGTGTTGAGTCTCACATCTATCGAAGCCTCGATTTGTGACTAATCCTCTTGACAGTTGAAACCCCCATGATTAGTAATAGGAAATGCAACTCTTAAGTTCTGTTTTTATGGTCATCCTTCCATGATCATTCATTTCATTCACTCATGGCAGGAACCATATTGAAAAACCAGGTGATTCAGTTGGCACCAAACATGCCCACCATGAAAACTGAAGACTTTATCTGGGCATGTCTTGGTAATAAAACCACTCAGAAAATCTTGTTTCAATCAATCTTAAAAAGCAACGAGGCTGTGCAAGTGGCGGACTGGCTTCTTTGCAACTCTGCGTATGATCTTGAGCCAGCAACATTCACCTTTGCACCCGACATTCTACCGATAGGCCCGCTCTTGGCGAGCAGACGGCTTGGGAATTCAGCAGGCCACTTCTGGCCACAAGACTCAACTTGCTTAGAGTGGCTGGATCAACAGCCACCCAACTCAGTGATCTATGTTGCGTTTGGCAGCTTCACAGTTTTTAATCCAACCCAATTTAAAGAATTGGCCCTGGCCCTCGAATTATCCGCGAGGCCATTTCTCTGGGTCGTGAGGCAAGATATCACTGACACGACGAGTGATCCCTACCCGGAAGGATATCAAAAGCGAGTAGCCTCTCGCAGTCGGATGGTGGGTTGGGCACCTCAACAGAAGGTTCTGGCTCATCCTTCGATTGCTTGCTTTCTAAGCCATTGCGGTTGGAACTCTACCCTAGAAGGCCTAAGCAATGGGGTTCCTTTCTTGTGCTGGCCATACTTTGCAGACCAGTTCACTAATGAGAGCTACATTTGTGACGTTTGGAAGGTGGGATTGAAATTCGAAAAGAATGAAACTGGCATCATCACAAAAGAAGAAATCAAGAACAAGTTGGAACAACTGCTCGGAGACAAAGATTTCAACGAAAGAGCTTTGAAACTGAAGGAATTGGCCATCGCCAATGTCGAAGAAGGCGGCCAATCTAACAAGATCTTCAAGAATTTTATTGAATGGATGAAATCACAGGGCATGCAAGTGGAAGAAGCAAACAAGAAAATGTGCTAATCATCTGTTTTTACGAATTAATATGATACTAATGCTTCAGTTGATACAGTGATACAATAAAATATAGAAGTGTATGCATATCTTAATTATATCCGTAAACCGTGGTCACCAGGGGTGGATCCATTTATGATGGCCCGGATCACCGGAAATCTGAAGAAGCGCATGTGAGGACCTTCGAGGACCACCCAATGGTTTGGGCAAGTGGTGGAAGAGAGACCACCATCATGACTATACCAGAGGCTTTGAAACAAGAAGAAATATTTAAGGGTTAGGCGTTTGCCTACCGCCAGACTAGCGCCTTGCGTACTTTGATTAGAATATATATATATTTGTATTTGAGATGATTGAATATATAACTGTTTGTCCAACATCGAAAATATACAATTATATCATGAAATTATGGTTTATAGGTCGGATTAGCGGAGCCGATTAGATGAAATAGGAATCAAATTAAAGAGTTCGGATCTTACCTGATTGATAAACATTTGTACTTGGCATTTTAAAATGGTAAGAGTTTGTTCGTGTTCATTCAACTACAGTGACGGCCAACGCGGGTATATCCAACTGGAGGACAACCCCATATGCGAACCTGCAAAAAAAAACATACTTTATTGGAGCTATTCGAAAAAGAGAGGCAATATTTTCTCCCAGCTTCAAAAGTATGGACAAATGCTAGCTGATGAAGATGTGACACATATATGTTTGTATCTAGTCATGGTTGTGGAGGTACGGAGCCCTTTTTTCAAATGAAAGGTCATGGAAGTATCCTTCTTCTTGTTTTAAGTAAAGGAAAGAACATGGAATTTAAAAAAAAAATCATTCTGCGCACTTTTGGAAGATAAAATATCAAACTAGCCATTCTCACTTTCTTAATTCTTAAAAACTAAAACTCTAGTTAGTAGCTAGAGCTAGCTTTAGTAGAGTATGTACACTTTTCAACGACACGACTGTTAATTGTTATTGCAATCGAACCTCACAATGTATTGAGAAATGATAATCATTCACATGCACGTAGAAACGCTAGCATATGCATTCACTTCCTCGCTATTCCAATAAGAGTATGGAAGGTTAAGAAGCTATAAGAATTAATGCAAAAACTATTAAAATTTGGGCAATTAATTGCTCCCGAAAAGGAGAAATGAACAAGTTATTAATTCGAGCTCTGAACTCCATGTTACAAAATTTATTGAAAAGCAACCGAAATTAGATTCACCAATATATGTTGCTCATTTTTTCCCCTAAACCAGTAGAACCAGCACAGCGTGCTGAGTTGCTGTGGACCTCTGCTCTTGCTTTTGCACATGGTTTCCTTTTACAAGCTTAACACACTTATAATTACACATAGCAGAACGGACGTTAAGTAACATACATATTTAATTACATAGCACATGACACATCCAAACTGGCAAACATGACATCATTGTCATTAGTTGTGTTACGGATCCACTCATGTTATATCACGTCTATCTATTTAGCAAATTTATACTCCAAAGTTCAAGAATGTCAACTTTACCGCCCAACCATATCACATTATTGGTAATACCACGTGGTGGATTGGTGATGCTATCGCTAAACCAAGGCAATTATAGAACACACGAGACATCTAAACTAGCAAAGATGAATTTCTTCGGTGTGAATGTCATACATTATTGCCGGGGATCAATCTACTCATGTTATATCAATGTATATGTCTAATAATATTATATCCTAGTATTTGTGGGGGTACAGTGGTTGATTAGAGCAGTGTGTTCCACCATTTATTCCAAAATTCAAATCTCTCCTTATACCTAAAAATTGTTGAGAAAAATAAGAGGATAAATCAGTGATATTATACGAAATATCAACATAATCGTCCATCTATATTATAACATTCGGACCAACAACGTCTCTCATGTTAGTGTGACCGTCACACTCTGAGATTTTTTTTTCCAGGCAAAGACCCCTCAAATTTGGCTTTTGCACATGGGATTCTTGACTGTGCTGAGAAATAAAAACATGTCCCTATCATCACAAAACACTGCATGCCACAAGGGGCTCTGCTGTCAATTTCATGGAGATATTATGTGAATTTCACTACCTATCACATTCAATTTACTATATACATCCATCCATCCCCATTCCTTTAATTTCTTGCATAGTACCTCTGCAATGACTGTCACCACCACCACCCACCACCCCATGCTCTCTTTTCACAGATAATTCTGACATATGGTTTCCAGGCTTCTCTGTGAAAATGCCATGCCTTTCACTCATGCATGCCCTGGATTTATATGTGTATATATAGATTCATCATACATATAATGTAATATATATATATATATATATATATATCTTCTTCTTTTCTCTACAATGCATGTCTGTGTGCTTAGAAAATGATGTGTGTGCAGAGTGTGCCTGCAAGAGAGACATATATGGAGAGAGCCAGAAGGGATGTCTAGCTCTTGGGTGCCAAAGAATTCCTGCAGTTTTTGTTTATGCATTTTAATTCAGACACAAAAACAAAAACCCAGGAATAAAATATGATTAATTATTCAAATTTAACCAATTTCAAGCAGCAGGAAAATGATGATAAAAGAGGGAAAAGTATAAAACTTTCAGTCTTAGTCAAGATATAAATTGCTTAAGCTAAGTTGTTTTTTTAACGGATCGATATTTTAAACTACTCTGATCAACAAAAAAGAGAGATCTAACATGCGAACTCGTTGTTAACTAGCCTGATACACATCTGCTATAACAAAGTAGCATATTTTGCTACAAAAGATCTGGCAAAAAAATTAGCTATTAATTAATTAAGTCGAGCCTCATTTGGTGGATGATCTTCAACCAAACAAAGCATGCAGCATCTAAACTTCCAAACAAAAATTAAGAGAAAAATAAAAGGAGAAAAACCCATATTTTTTCCTTTCTTTTTTTGCATTGACAAATTAAAAGATATTGAACTACTATGATACAGCAGCAACATTTTCCTTCTCACTAGATCCATAAAACTCGACGAGTCTCTGCAAAATCACGACCTGGGTCCGCAGCAGAACGATGTAATCCGCCGTTTCCTGGAACAATTCGTCGGCTTTTAGCGATTTTCCGACGTGGGTCGGATTAACGAGGCTCTTCAGCGTCTCCAGCTTGGCCGAGACCGCCTTCGAACAACGCCGTTTGCGGTCGCCGCTGTTGAATCTTCTAACCGGAGCTCGACACCGGCGCGACATAAGTCTTCTTCTCGAGGTGTTTCTTCTTCTTCTTCTTCTTCCGGCCAGGGTGGCTTTGAGGTAATTTCCAGGAGCAGAGCTCATTGTGTTTTTGTGTGATGGAAAAACAGAGTCGCAGAGAGAATGTGAGGAGGAAGACGAGGCCTTACGAGGTTTAAGTAATGGAGGGTTGAGAAATAGACACGCGGCTTGTTGGTTACTACGAAAATGCCATTTCTGATTTTTCCTTTGTCCTTTAGCCATGTTGTTATGATCCTTACGATTTTGACGATGTTTTAAACTACTTTAACTGATCGGTGCTTGTGAATTTGAACTCGAAAATGGATACATAATCCGGCTCACTAGCCTAACACACGAGAAGTTGTGGTGTTGAACAATAAACTGGCACTCAAGTGCAAAAGAAATGGGTATATTGTGAGCCTAACACACGAGAAGTTGTGGTGTTGAACAATAAACTGGCACTCAAGTGCAAAAGAAATGGGTATATTGTTGTGCTAAAGTATTTTAAACACACGAGAAATTCTTGTGCCCAACATATAAATCAAGTGCATTGTTTGATATACTCACATAAAAATAAATCTTGTATTGTATGATTTAGCAGAATAAGACTTGATTGTTATTATTGAACAGTGTGAGCCATACAGTCTACCTTATTTTGATTCTCTATATTGGGCTATAATTGAAAAAAAAAAAAAAAAAATAGGAGCGAGAGTGAAAGGAAAATAGAGAGATGTTTGTGGGCAGAGAAGGGGTTGTTTCGTAATTTCATTGACGAAGGGTTGGCATCTCAATTAAAAGAAGAAAGCGGGAACGCGGCACAACTTGCGAGCCACAAGGCAGAAAGCCTGCCCATCTGTAACGGCACATGTGAGGGGCGGGACCGTTAGACACCGTTATTCCCAAATAACCCTCATATTAGGTTATTTGATTTTAGTGATTGAGAGTGATAAACATCAACATCCATGGACATAGATCCATTTCTGATTTTACTTTTGGAGTCCAAGAATCATGCAATTTGAACCATTGAAATTGAATCTGACCGTTCCTCATTAACTCATTCTGCTGACCTACTTCACACAAATCAAAGACTTCGATTTCTCGTCCACACAAACTAAGGACTCGAATTTTCTGGTCCTTAGACTCCAGACACTAAAGTTTTGAAAGGATCCAAATTTAACTGCATAGGTAGATGGAATTTTCCACTTGTTGTCCTTTAGACCCAACAATGATCAATTGGTGCAAAATTTCACACTCATTCATAGACATCTGATCACTAATCAGTAGTTAATACGCGTATAAGCTATACATAATGATTTTGTTCATTGTAAGTAAAAATTCAATCCAAAAGTTCGAAACAAACCAATTCATTAAGATTTGATCAAATAGTACTTGTTCAATGCACCAATTAGAATACACCATTGGGTGGTGCTATCTACACACTCATTTTTACCTCTCACACAGTCTTTGTTAATTTCTACCTGTGATCTTCTTCAACTCTCGACTCGACTGCCAAAAATTAAGAGAAATGTATGGAAGATAAAAATGGGTGTGTAAATAGCACCACCCTACACAAGGACAAATATGATCCTATGCCAAGGTCCAATGGAATAAGTTATCGAAAATGTCGTATGGGGAGTGATCTAGATGGTACACAAGGACAAATATGATCCTATGCCAAGGTCCAATGGAATAAGTTATCGAAAGTGTCGTATGGGGAGTGATCTAGAAGGTATACCAAGACACAAATTAACCCTTTCTTATTCTCTCTTCATCACATTAATATAAAACAAAGCTTGTCTTTGGGTTGTTTAGATGGTGAGACTAAGTAAGGGGCAAAATGGACATTTGGGGTACAAATAAAGGTTGGAGAGTGAGCTAGCTAGGGTAGTTGTATTGGGAGTGGGAGTGAGGTTATGTTAAAGGATGCATGTGAGGGTATATGGGCCAGCAAAGCCCTCATCTGAAGGCTGTGACTGAGAGACTAATTGAGAGAGAGAGAGAGAGAGAGAGAGAGAGAGAGAGAGAGAGAGCACATGGGAAGCACATGCAGAAGAGGGAGTTTTGGAGTGTTGTTTGGGAGAGGGGTAAGGGCATGTGACAAATGAGAGACAGTGAGGCAGCATGAAATGTACAGCATGTTTTGCACATTCCCTGCATGGAACTGATCAACCGGCAGCAAATGCACCTTCTCTCCTCTCTCTCTCTCTCTCTCTCTCTCTCTCTCTCTCTCTCTCTCTCTCTTTTTTAAAAAACGACCTTAAGCCAAACAAGGTTTCATATTTTGCGACATTCAGGAAAAAAATGTATATCGTGTACATCTTTATTCTTGTTTTGCAAAAATATTGTTTCCACGGCTTGAACCCGTAATTTTTTGATCACAAAAAAATTAACATTTATGTTGTGACAATGCTCGCCTTCTCCTTTTTTTTCTTTTTAAAAATATAATAATAAAATTACAATGAAATCACGATCGATCCAAAAACCATACAAATTGAAAAATTAGTTATCACAATACTCGTAAAAGTGAACTGATTCGAAACTAAACTACGATCCAGATCAAAGTCTTACCAAAATCGGATTTTCTTTTTGTGCTAGGTGCCCTTAGAGTTTACTTTGCCCTTATCATATAACTAATTAATGGGTTTACCAATTGGCTCTTGTTATGCACATGCATGTTTAGACTTGATTTGATTTAGAAGCCAGTTGATCAATTGGGCACGTATGACATGTGTGTGAGCAGTGACGTCATTCCTATAATATACCTTGTCAATTATTTAAAGATAATAAAAGTATCATTCTGTTGAATTTAATATGCTAAACAGAAGATCTTGTTTTCTCATAGGTGGACATTTGTTGAGCGACCCACTGCAAACTTCCAACAAATATTTAACTTTATCCATTTCATGTGAAAACAATTGATGTGTACAACAAGTTCAAAACAATGAAATGAGGTTTAGCCACTATATATAAACCATATGTATGTATGTATGTATGTATGTATGTATGTATGAATCTTTGCCCTATGAAAAATGTAGAAAGTTAGCAAATTTTTATGAATCACTACCGCAAAATAGAGTACAATGGCAATCTATAATTTGTACAGCAAACTCAACTTAATGAGATGAGCTTAGTGGTAGGAGATTATCTAGCTTGTGAAGAGGATCAAAACAATTTTGTTGAAAAATCAGTGGCAGGCCTCAGATAAGTTTAAGAACCCAATGGATCAGGAAGTAGAAGTATTCATGTGTCTGATTTTAGTTTGTTATTGTTGTTGTTGATAATCATTGTTTGATGTTTGAACACAATTTTTATTTTTTTATTTTTTTATGAGTAAATAAGCATAAACTCCTCGTTACATGTAAAAAGTTGAACAATCTTTCACACACTCTTCCACGCTAACAGTTTGTTTTCTTTTTATTTTATGTGGGTTAATTATAAAAAACAAAAATAAAAATAAATAAAAATAAAAACTTGAGAGAGTAAAAAGTCAACTTTGTTTTGGTCTTTTAAACTTGATGATCATCATGTTCTAACTATTTATATGTCTAAATTAATCACATGAATGATAAATCTAGAATTTAGACATACTTTGAAACATAAATGCTAAAGGGACTCTCTTAAAAGTGAGATTTTTCATAGACTCTCTGCATCCTCATGTGTTTGACACAATATTTTAGAACGTTGGTACGAGAATTAACGTTAAATTGTGAGGTGACAAAGGGTCTATGAAAAGTTATACTTTGACCCTCTTAGAATTTCTCACTTTGAATATTGCTAGAAAAGAATGAACATATTTATACGGTTGTGCTCCACACACTCATTTTCATCTCTCACACACTCCTCTCAATTTTTGATGGTCGGATCTAATGAATTGAAAAGATCAATAGACAAAAATTAACAAAGATGCGTATGAAGGAAAAAAGAATGTGCAAAAAGCACTGTATATATGTACTTGTGTGAGGGACAGGATGATTATGCTGATGATGAAATGCAATAAAAAATAATTGTTTCAGATACAAAGAAAATTATATTAAGATGTGATGTAACATCTTTTTTCTTCTAGTTTATGATCACCTGCACTTTCTCTGTTAGAAAGGAGAGGAGAGGAGAGCTGAGTGAGTACTACTGCTCATGAGCTAGTGAGCTGCAGCAGCAACTGCGAAGGGGGGGAGAGAGAGAGATGCAATATCATGTGAAGCTAGCTAGGGTTTAAGTTGTTCACTTCATTCCTTTTGTTTACGGGTCCGCAGAGGCTGCCATGATCGAACATGGCTCAGTCACTCGACGCTCTTTTAGCTGCAACCCCACTTGTTTTGTCTAGTCTCAACCAAGTTTGCCCTACTATGCTTCATTGCCTTCTTTTTTTCCTCTCCTCTCTAATTTTTTCCATTTATACACTCCTTATATGTATATGCTCAACTAAAATTAACCATTGTTGGCACCTAATCCATAACCGACAAGTGTGGTTTATTGTTATGTTATACCATATAAATTTTGAATGCTCTAATTTATAGAGAGAATAATTTGAACTTAAGTACAAAACGACGATATAGTATCCTACTGAATTGACTTAACCATCCTGACCTCAATTCTAGTGGCTCTACCAGATACGACATCGTTTCCGTTCTTAAATCATCTCCTACCCTAGCGGTGGTGGTGAAATTATCCCGCGCACAACCCTAAATACAAAGTTCATACTGCAGAGCATTCAAAAATCAGAAATATTGCCACTTAGTACTACGGTCTTGTGATATTTCTCTTTACTTGTAAGTGAGAAGTCTTAGGTTATATTCTCGCTAAAGGCGAATTTGAACCATATTATTACTAGCCAATTGTGAAGTTAAGCCCGTCCCCTCCTCTCTTAGTATAGATAATATAGGTTGTTAAAAAAAATATTTCTATTGGGGATTTTTTCTTTTATTGGACGTTGGATGAAACCAACGGCAAAGATTGGACCTAGATTAGTACTGGTTTAGTACTGAGATGCTTTTATAAAAAGTGGGTATAAAAAAAAAGCTGAGCTCAAAAAGGTGTTTGGTAGACACTTAAAAACAACTTATTTTCATAGTTTTGGGTGAAAAAAAAACTGAAAACCTGAAGCAGCAAAAATAAGCTTATTCTCACAGTACAACAGAAGTAATTTTTTTTTTTTTAAAGCACAGCAAGTCCACAAATCCGCGAAGGTTTTTTTTTTCATGTCCAAAGCTTTTACTAAGCCAATATAAAAGCTTTGGACATGGAGTCTCAAGTCCACAATGACAAAATTGGACCCGGGTTCTCCACAAAAAGCTCTAAACCTGTCAAATATAATAAACTCCTCAAACCAAATAATAATATTTGTTTTGACGGTTGGAACGAATTTTGGGTAAAAACAATTCAATTGCGTTATTTGTAGGACACTTGACGTAAAAATACAAGACTTTTAATATTCTTTTTAAGAGAAAATTGAAATCTTCATTCATCATTCACATTCTTTTTACTAGTTTCTCTACACACACGCTTATACACATGTGAAAAGTTTTTTTCAATCACATACCCCCTCCATGTCTCCACATTTTTTATGCTAATACGTCCAAAAGTGAAATAGTAAATTTAGTGCACAACGCATGTCAAAAAAATACAATTACATGCTTGCATTGGATTGTTTACCTTCAAACACATGTCCTAAATCTTTGGGGTGAAAAATTTAGAAATTATAGAAATGACATATTTTATAATTTTTGTATAAAAAGAAAGTTAGTTATAATACACGTGGCATCAAAATTGAAAGAAAAAAACTTAATCATTTCCAAATATGCGTACATATTTAGTCTGAAAAATTCAAAGACGTCTTTATCAAAATGACCATCTCCAAAGAAAATGTTCATTTACAATTGATGGTTGATGTGGCAATCTAAAACTTTATATCAAATTTTGTACTTCTCCAACCGAATTGTCAAATATTATTTTATTATTTAAATAGAGCTTTAAATGATTGTAATTATTAAAAAAATGTTGAAATAAATTTTTTATTAGTTGAAATGTTAGTGGAATAAGGGACCCACTATTAAAATGAATTAAAAATAAATTTGACAGTAAATCACTAAACCTTCAAATCCAGTTAGCAAATAATATTTCAATTGAAAAGACTTTTGATGTCAAACATGTACAGTGACATTCCACCTAGCATTTTAACATCTCCTTTGAAGATCCTCTAAAAGAGTTGAGGGTGGAAGAGAAGTTAGCTAAAAAGTCTCACTTACAAGACCCGAAACCACATGTGTTATAGTTCCACTTAATTTCACATTGATTCTACCAAACTCACCCGAATAATGCAACCCGATCAAAGTTTCTCACCTCGCTTCTACCATCACAGAAGATTTCGTTTGTCCAATAAAAAAGATTTTTCAGTGTGTCGAAAACAAAAAAAACGTATGTTATATGTCACTGTACAAGTAAAAAGACATTTAAAAAAAGATTTGTCTCCATTTATAAAATAACAGGTAACGTAACTCGCCCGTATTCTGAAATTAATAATTTTCTTCGTTTGTTGGCCCACCGGCGACCACCAAACTAATAAACAATTTTACAAAAAGTCCCTGATTGCGATTGTACTGTTTTTTGTTTTTATGTTAATTTGCTGCCTACTTTTCTTTCTTTGCCCCCAGACTCTGCCTGAAGTCTAATATCCCACTTCCCTCCGTCATCTGCTTCCAAAGCTTCCAACAACATTCCCGGGTTTTACCGATTCCGCCAACAAATTAGGTACGAATGCAAATAATCTACCATTTTTTTAAATCAAATTTTTGTCCATTTTCTTCGACTGCGTGATCTAGGTTTTTGATTCCCATCAATTTTTGATTTGGGGGTTTTTTGCAGTGTAAATTTTGTATGTCATTTTCTTAATTTTCTGTTGATATGACTCTTAATCTGATCTAATAAAGTGTTACAAATATGTGTTTGTTATCTGTGTGAGGGTGAGTCTTGGTGCAACGGAAATGTTGCTCCTTTGTGATTGAGTCGTGAAAATAGTCTCTTTTCAAAACAAGAATAATGCTGCTTAGATAGATGTTTCCTCCGATCCTCGCAAAGCGGGGAGCCTTATTGGCTTGGGTCGCCCTTTTATCTCTGTGTGTATGCATCTGTATTGATAATACGCCCTGTGTTTTGCACTTGCATCTGTAAAATGCACGTAGTTAGGCATTCAAGTTTAGGAAGAATTCAGTGGTTGTTCGGCACGAAAATTAGCTATTTGGTTGAAACTTGGAAGTGCATTAAGGTTTATGAAAGTGCATTTGCTTATTGAATTAGACCGCCCATCCCGATGATCAATCCAATGCGAGGTTTTTATTGAGTTGAAGACAGAATGCGATTTTCACTTCTTCTCGGGGCTACCTGTTATAGGGAACACATTTTTTTTCTTATGATTCGTCTAACACAGATGGTTATTTTGTTTAGAAGGACACTACTTAGTCATTTGTTATATCTGAACTGAATTTGATATGATCTTTTGCATTTTTCTCATTAAGCTAAATGTGTGGTAATCTTAACAAAAAATGACGAGTGTATATTTTATGAATTTTGGATTTTATCCGTTTTTTCCACAGGGTTTTCTGTCTGTCCTCATCTCTGCTGATTTTAGTCCTCCAATGTAGTGATAGCCGCCGCAGTGGCAGATTCTTTTCATGAATTGGTTGTGAGTTGAAAATGGTGAATGAAGAGGTCCTGAAGGCAGTTTTCCCTTTACTGGAGGGTGTGGACCTTGCTTCTTGTATGGGAGTGTGCAAGCGGTGGAGACAGATAGCTCGAGATGATTTCTTTTGGAAGCGTCTATGTGCCAAGAGATGGCCCTCTACCTGCAAGCGACCTAACCCTCCCACTCTAACCTATTGCAAGCTGTATCAAAACTTTTATAAGCGCCACCACCGTCAAACTCTTCTTCCACCAAGACTTTCCTTTGATGACTTGGAATTTTTCATTGATATATGGACTGAAGATCGATTTCTCTTTTCTGAAGTGATCCCTGGCCCCGTTCTACAGAAAGGTACCAAAACCCCACCACCAGAAGTATGTGACATGCTTAGATATCACCTGGAGGGTGCTGAGTACAAGATGAAACTCCCTGTTGAACCAAGGTTTGCGGTTCCTCTGACCCAGACCGTGAGTGTTTCAGTGCTTGTGGAGCGCAAGGATTCTAACAGGGTTGCACGTATAATTGATAATTCTATGTTTGACTACATTGATCGAACAGCATCTAGAGCCATGGCAAATGAATACCTAGACTTCTCAGCGGTCTACCCTTTCACTTCGGGTATCCGGGCATGGATCTCTTTGCTTTTCATGGACAACGGAGATGAAGGAGTTATTGATGTTTTTGGGATCGAAATGGATTTCATGGATGCTGCAAACTCGAAGGAAGAGGTTTTGTGGCTATTAGACATGCTTGATTGGAAGTGAAGGTTTCACTTGCAAGGCCATTCAGATAATAAAGAGCGACCGAATTGGATGCAACAATGATGCTTTTGTCTTCCACGGTTTCGTTGACATGCAGAGTCTGCATATGGAAGAAAACAGCACAACACTGTCATGTTCAGCGTAAACACTTTGCTTCAGCGGTATCACTTTCTTTCATGTGTTGCATGTTCGAAATTTTGAAGTTTGTACATGCTTGTTTTCTTCATTACTGCGAATAAATTAAGATCCTTCATCTTTGCTCCGTATTGAAGTGTATTGATTTTGTGTTCATTCTATTTGATCTGGGAAAATCGAAACTTACAATCTCCCCATTGAGAGGTGGTACAAATGCGGTATGGAAAATATGGTACGAGTAACGTTTTTTATCTAGAAATTTGTTCTCCCATCAGAGGTTTGACCAAACTGCCAATTTGCTGGTGCGACATCAGCCAACTCTATTGTTTTCCCATCACTCGTAGTGACTATGATTGACAAGCTTTGCCCTACAAGTTGGTTTCCCGTCGCCACCCAAACTTGCCCCCAATTTCTTGACGTTTGAATCCATTTAGTGCTATCCCTTGATTCTGACGTTCGTAACATCGCTAGCACCGCCAATATTGAACGCTGTCGCTGTAACCCACCAGGGGTTGCCCCTCGAACTTAACCCCTCCACTCTTCCGGCACGAGACTCTCCGGTACTTAACTGGATTGATAGCGGTCCGGTACTTAACTGGATTGATACCGGCTTTTGAGTGTACGAGTTTTGCGAGCATAGCCATGTACTGTCGAAGTACTTTTGGGGTGGATTGCACCAGTGATCAGGAGCCGGAGCCCAATTTGGTGGACAAATGTTGGTTACGGTAATTGTGATGGCCCTGACGTGAGGGTTGCACCATTGGGGATCATGGACGCACCCGAGCCGGAAACAAGCACCTAAAGTACCCCCATCGTTGACGAGGGCCGTGCTTAGCGCTGCTGTCTAGAGGCCATAGCCTTGTTCATGGAGATTACCATATCCACAAGCCCCCTCTATTCAACAAATCACAAAGTTAAAACCTAATCAAATTTTAGTTAACAGAAAACAAAACAAACCATACATGATCGGCGCAAACAAAAGATTTTCACTTACACATGGTTTCTCCTCCACTCATGTCACCGTAAAACGTTGCATGTGCGTCTTGCCAAACATTGTCGTCTCTTCCGCCGGTCGGGATTATAAAGCCCATGGCTTGAACCAAAAGAGTGATCAACTGTCTTTGTTGGGACCCATGTCAACCTTCACCAAAATTTTGTACTTTCAAGTATGATAAAATAAGAGTTTAGTGTTAAATCTTGATGATGGAATTTTTAATCAAGAGTTTAACGGTGATAAATTTCAGTCTATGATACGCTGAGGCATACAAAAGTATATTAGTCTTGAATACCACTTTTTGCTTATTAAATATATAGTTGAAGCAAACCTATTAAATGTTTATTCTCCTCACTGGTTAAAGTGCATGTAAATAATTGGATTTACATAATAAAAACGATACAGTCAGTCACTTACACGTGTTTGAACTGACAATTTTTAATTATTGTGCATACTATAACTAAAAGAGATTCTTAAGTTCGCCCGCGCAAACCATCTTTGTTGGCATCAAAATTAAACATGATCCTTAACGATGTCAGCGGGTTATCGATTTATGAAAAAAATATCTTTTTTTTTTTTTTTTTTTAGGTACGACGAATGCTGGCGGGTGGACCCAAGAATTTCTCTGAATTCAGCCATGTTACCACTTCAAACAAAAATCCACTAATCATTTACAGTTCAATTTCTCAATCTTCTTATTCCGGCGAGGAAGCGGAAAAGACCGAAGAGGACGACACACATTATTTGTGCTGTTGACCTTCACAACACCAGCCCAAGACTAATTCCGTAATTTCGGACCTCGACCTTTTTCCAAAATCTCCGCCCGGCAAAATCCTCCGTCGAATAAAATTCCAAAACCATCCTTCCCAACGAAGCTAACTCACGAGTCGTCAGCAGGAAGCTTTGATAGTTCGTACAGTGCCCCGAGGGCATTTTCGTAACTCCGGCAGTAAGACTCCGTTCGCAGTCGCACATCCAAAATCCCCAGAATTTAGCTCCTCCACCACACTTTTCCCCGCCATTTGCTTCCTCCAAATTCTCCTTCCCAAAATCTAGGGCTCCGACCTCGTCACTCTCTGCAACCGAAACCCTAATTCTCTCCGAAATCCCCCCCTTGATTCTGCATAATTACGACCCCTGCCACTCCGCCGCTTCATCATTCTCCCTTCATGCCCTTGCGGCGCCGATTGCGAACTCACCGGTGGAGCAATCGATGAGTTATCCGGTAGCCACTTCGAGCTCGAGCTTCGGCTCGGCTCACGGAGGTATCAGCCTCTCGAACACGGTGCACTCGGAGGTCGCGCCTTGCTTGCCTCTGCCGTCGCTTCCGGTGTTCTGCGGGGCATCTGATCACCTCCGGCTGTTCGACGAGCCGAGTCGGAACAGTGCGTGGCTGAACCGCCCTGACGCAGCTGTTGCGAGTAGGATTGCTGATCTGCTTCGAGAAACCGACGTGTCGTACTTGTAAGTACTTTTCTGTGTTCTGCGCCAGCAATTTCATTTCCAGGTTTAAATTTGAAATTTGATTGTTAGAAATGCGCGATGTTGCATTTGAAATTTGACGTATTTGATTGTTGCCATGTTCTGCTGAGTGTGAATTTTGAATTTTGCCGTTTCTTATGATGGGGTTTGGTTTTGTTTGTTTAAATTTTAAGTAATTTGGAGAAAAATGTAATGGTTATTGATGGGAATTAGCTCCCTCCCTCCCTCTCTCTAGCACCCCATGCACCCCGAACACCCACCACCCCCCACCACCTCCCCCCCCCAACTTTTAGCTGAACTGACAGGCAGCTCAATGTGTTTGAACTAATGCGATGAGGTTGTGAAATGTGAATTCGGAGGCGACTTTTTAATAAGTAATTTGGAACAGAGCAGCCACCTGATTCGTTGTACCGTATATTAAATTGTATCCCAGGATCTTATTTTTTACTAAAAATGCGACGGACTAGGGGAACTGTGCTGATACAAAATTTCTATTAGTTACATTGTTTAGATTTGTTTTGAATTTCGGTGCTCATATATGGTTTCATGCACAGGAACCTTAGGGAGGATGCTAGGGCAGTTCCATATGGTTATGGAGAATCTTTAAAACTTCACGATGAAGTTCTTCAGTACAATCCAGAAGCATTTGAGTACAATAGTCCAGGTAAACCAAGTATTTCGTCTCTCCTTACCTGCTTTTATGCTTCAACTTTTTCTTCAGATTTTTTTTGGTTTCCTACTTATTACGTAGGGTTTCTGTATAGCTGTTTCAGCTATAACTGCACATTGCAACAGCCATATTTTCATCATATAACCAATAAGCCTTTACATAGGTTATAACATGATTGAGTAATGCAATCACATCTCTCAGGTGCAAGAAGTTTTGGTGATAATATAGACTTGGTTAATGATTATGCAGATTTTATACTAATGAAGATCAGAATAATATTAATTCATTGATAAAGATACTGAAAATAATTAATAAAACTAAATATAATATGTCTAGGAATGAGAAAAACATATATTTTTTCATACGAGTGAAGATATTGATTAGATATGATAAAATAATAATAAAAATATTTTCTTTTGGTTTCACAGCACAAGTTGCAGAAGTTAAAGAGTGCTAGTTGATATTTTTTACACTTATTAGACAGAGTAGCTTCGTTTAAGCTCAAAAAATTTATTTCTTTTTAGATGATGCACTTTTACTTCATTGTTGAAAGGATACATGCAAATTTCCAAGATCTCTCTTAGTCTTTGTATATATTACATGCACAGTAAATAAATGCCTCTAGATATTACACACACTACTTAGTTCCTTAGAAGAATTAGTTGTAGTTTAAAGTGTTTGTTCTTGTATAAATTTATATTTCTGTGCTTATTGTTTCTTGCACTGTTCAAGTTTCGCAGGTCCTATTAAGGGGCAAGTGCCTGTCAGTAGTACAATATCTGACAAGAAGCCCTTCAAGCCTATTGTACCTATACCAAAGCTTTCTCAAAGGGACTATTCTGTATCTGACAATAATCAGCTCAATGATATTCCTCCTAATGTATGTGTGCATCTATTTGGCAGTTAATAATTTTGCCCCCTCCTTGTTTAATAATCTAGAAGGTGAAATGGCAGGACATATCTCCACCATCTTCTAGAAAACCAAAATCCAAGAAAAAAGCTAGTGATACCGTTACGTCAACAGTCGGACCAGATTCTGCTGAAATTCAAGGTTCGTGGGCTTTAGAACTCTCTCTTCCTCTCAAACATACATTCTTCTTTTCAATATTCATGTGAGTGACCTATCTTCAAAAATCTTGTTTAGATGCCACCATCAGAAGCTTTTGTGAGTTGGTGGAGGATTTCTGTGGCAGAGCTGAAATTTTCAGTGATGACCGGGAAGAAACTGAGTGGTTATCTATGCCTCTTTCTGATCTTAGAGTGCTTGCAAATGAAATAATGTCTCTTCGAGCAAAGAAGCTTCTACATTTGGTTCCTGTAGATACTTTTGTTAGATTGTTAAGGATTTTAGATCATCAGATACATCGAGCTGAAGGCTTGACTATAATTGAATATGAGGAGGTGAGCTTGTTTTCTGTTCTGCTTTCTTTCTTGCATTTAGCAGGTCTGTTGTGGTAATTTCAAGTTTGCTTCTTAAATTACATTTCTTCAGGCTTTGTTGTTAGCTTCTTGCTTTTGTGCAGTGTTTAATTTTTCCATACTCTTTTTCTTATCTTGTTTTTAATCTTCAAGCTAGTAAAGAATGGTGTTACTGCAGCACCTTGCAATATATTGAAAGTTTTGAATTTCTTCTTATAATCGTCTTTGCTATCTGAATCACTTTTATCCTGACCCTATGTTTGCCTAGTTATGACCATGTTTGGGATGAAATTTTTTTAGTTTTGGGGACCGCGCCGGAGGGGGGTGGGGTGAGGTTTGAAATAAAATAAATGTTTTATTAGCAAAATAAGGCATTGAGTATCTTCTTATCGAAAAGATAATGCATCAAGCATCTGGAGCCTTTGGAGGAGACTGTTTGTTATGTATAAATTTGATTGGATGGCATTAGCAACTGCAGAGAGCAATTATAAAAGTTTGGGGGAATGATAAATGGTCAGGAATAGTAATGGGAATAATCAGGAAAGAGAGGAAGGAAGAAAGATAGAAAAATAGTTTTTCATTTTTGGCAGTGAATACAATGCTAGTTTAATATATCAATTATTCGTTCCGGTTCATATTTATGCACTGAATTATATATGTGGAGTTTTATTGTAATAGTATTGTGATCATGTTCATATCTTACTTATCTTTTGTAATGTCAGTCAAACTCAGATGTGGTTTCATCAATACAATGTGCACTGGAGTCCATTCACGCAGCATTAGCAGTAATGGCTCATAACCAGATGCCAAAACAACTATATAAAGAAGAGGTACATGCTCAGATGTTAACTCCTCAGTTTACATTTAGTGGAGGTCCCTTGTATTGTATACTTGTAATGTACCTTGTATTTTGTTTTTGTTTTTCTATCGTAGAAAATGCTAGTAATTTTTATTTTTGTTCCATCATATCAGATCATTGAAAGAATTCTGGAGTTTTCCAGGCATCAGATAATGGATGTTATGTGCGCTTATGATCCATCATATCGTGCTTTGCATAGGCCAAGTCAAAATGGGTCGCTCGAAGGTTAGTTTTTCTTGGGCAGTTGGGATTTCCTTAACCCACCACATTCATATGTTCCCTAATGCTTCATACATTTATTTAATCTGCATGCAAAACCATCTCCATCATTTTCTTTCAGTTGTTACCTAAATGGTGGGCTGTATATTGTCTTGCTTGGTTGGTCATTTCGCCTTTCCAGGAGTAGTTTGTTCCAACTTGTGTGATTTGAATAACAATGTTTTCCAATATATTGACAGTTGAGGAAGATGAAGAGCCTGATGCTGAATTTGGTTCAGCAAGCAAGAAGAGACGCAGTATCAAGACTGTTAAAGTGCAGAAATCCTCATTTAACAGGTATCCTTATCTATATTCTTCTCTTGGTTTTAGATTTTTTTACTAGATCCTTATATAAAAAAAACTTAGGTGCTGTCTTTCCCTTACATCTTTGCCTTGGTAGGGTCTCTGCTGCTGTGAATAATATTCTTCAGAAAATGTGCACCATTCTTGGTTTACTCAAGGATTTGTTGTTAATAGAAAGGTTGTCAGATGGTTGTATCTTACAACTAGTGAAAACAAGCTTTACAACATTTATGGTGGATAATATCCAGCTCTTGCAACTGAAGGCAATGGGTTTAATCAGTGCGGTACAGATCTGCACTATTCATCTCCTCTTGGCAGCTATTGTTTACTCATACCTTTACATGTCTTCAAACACATATGCATTTTGATGTTATCTACTCTGAAACTTGTACATCTTCATTGTTGGTTGTACAGATATTCTATTCATACACTCAGCATCGCACATATGTGATAGATGAATTAATTCAGTTGCTTTGGAAGTTGCCAGTCTCGAAGCGAGCTTTGAGAGCCTATCACCTACCTGACGAAGAGCAACGGCAGATTCAGATGATCACTGCTTTGCTGATTCAGTTGGTTCACTATAGTGCAAACCTTCCTCAATCATTAAGACAGGAATCAAGTGGTAATTCCATCTTAGAACTTTCTGTCAATGCCGATTATCCAACTAAAGGTCATGAGGCAGCAACAGAGGCATGTTGTCACTTTTGGACTCGTGTACTTCAGCGCTTTGCTAGTGCGAAGGCTCAGGAAGCTTCAGAGTTGAAAGTAATGATGGAGAATCTTGTTACTGATCTCTTGACAACATTGAATTTACCGGAATATCCCGCTTCAGCTCCTATTCTGGAGGTAATATATGTGACTTGTGTGGACTGTAATTTCGTTAGTTGTATTAGTAAGTTGCCATTCTGAAGTAGATTTAGTTGCAGGTTCTTTGTGTCTTGTTACTCCAGAATGCTGGGCTGAAATCTAAAGACATAGCTGCACGTACCATGGCTATTGACCTTCTCGGCACAATTGCTGCAAGGTTGAAGCGTGATTCTGTACTTTGCAGTAGTGACAAAATCTGGATACTTCAGGAGTTGGTTAGTGACGATGGGGTTGATCAGACATATCCAAGAGATGCATGCTCAGTTTGTTTAGATGGTAGGGTTGAAAAAAATGTCTTTGTATGTCAAGGTTGTCAGAGAATGTTTCATGCTGATTGCATGGGAGTGAGAGAATATGAAGTTCCAAATCGAAGTTGGCACTGTCAGATATGCCTCTGCAGGAAGCAACTTCTTGTTTTACAATCCTATTGTAAGTCACAATACAAAGATGAAGGAACCAAGGATCGAAGTCGTTCAGGAAGAAACACTGAAGTTGCTTTTTCAATTACAAAACCTGAGGTTGTCCAACAGATGCTTTTGAATTACCTTCAAGATACCACATCAGCTGATGATGGGCATCTCTTTGTTCGCTGGTACGTACTCGTTTAACTTCAATCCTTCTTGACTCTGTGGTTCCATTGTTTCCATTAGTGAAGTTATTGTTGTTTGGACAGGTTTTATCTCTTGTTGTGGTACAAGGATGATTCAAAATCACAGCAGAAGCTCATGTACTATCTTGCTCGACTGAAATCAAAAGAAATAGTTCGGGATTCTGGGACTGTTTTTTCATTATTGACAAGGGATTCAGTCAAGAAAATTACTTTAGCATTGGGGCAAAAAAACTCTTTCTCCAGAGGGTTTGATAAGATTCTTCATTTGCTTCTGGTTAGGAATCTTTTCTATTCACTCCCTGATTTTTCATGTAATAAATCTCTATTTTGACATGTTAGTGGATTTCAGGCAAGCTTAATGGAGAATTCTCCTGTAATCAGGGCCAAGGCTTTACGAGCGGTAAGTGAAAAGTTATATTCTTGAACTTTTAATCCTCATAATGGAAATTTAGTTTTATGACTATTGACAGAATTTAATGTCTTAATCTCTTAATATGATGAGCAGGTCAGTATAATTGTAGAAGCTGATCCGCAGGTATTAGGAGATAAACGAGTTCAATCAGCTGTTGAAGGAAGATTTTGTGATTCTGCAATTTCTGCAAGAGAAGCAGCACTGGAACTTGTAGGAAGGCATATTGCTTCTCATCCTGATGTTGGTTTGCAGGTGTGCACAATTGAATTCTCATCCTACCAACTCCTTTGTTCATGCGCTATTAACACATGTTGCTTATCTTTTCCATTTTCTCTCAGTATTTTGAAAAGGTTGCTGAGAGAATTAAAGATACAGGAGTTAGTGTTCGAAAGCGATCCATCAAAATCATACGAGATATGTGCATTTCAAATGCAAACTTCTCCGAATTCACAAGTGCCTGCATTGCTATCATCTCCCGTATTAGTGATGATGAATCAAGTATACAGGTAATTCTGAAGCAATGATTGTGCTGGATTAAGTTCATTGACACGTAAAACACAAGTATACAAAGTTCTTTGTTCTTGACTAGGTCCAGTCTTTATTCTTTTCCTCTTCCACAGGATATTGTTTGCAAGACATTTTATGAGTTCTGGTTTGAGGAACCTGCTGGTTCACAAACTCATTTCTTTGGAGATGGTAGCTCTGTTACATTGGAGGTGGCTAAAAAAACTGAACAGATCGTTGAGATGTTGAGGAGGATGCCAAGTCATCAACCTCTTGTGACAGTCATTAAACGCAACTTGGCCCTTGATTTTTTTCCACAATCGGCTAAAGCTGTTGGGATCAACCCTGTCTTACTTGCATCTGTACGCAACCGCTGTGAGTTAATGTGCAAGTGCTTACTAGAAAAGATATTGCAGGTACTTTTCCCCAATAATTTTGACATGCTAAAACGATTTGGTTGATTATTTGAATCTGAATGTTTAGAAACCCTTACTTTTCAGGTAGAGGAAATGAATATCCAGGAGGTAGATAGGCAGGCACTTCCATATGTACTAGCTTTGCATGCATTCTGTGTTGTGGATCCAACACTTTGTGCACCGGCTTCTGACCCTTCACAGTTTGTGGTCACTCTTCAGCCTTATCTAAAGAGTCAGGTAAACTACATTTTGTTATATTTGTTCAAATGTACCTTTAGAGCACTCTCAGAATTATGTTTTGGATTTGAAAGTTATTTTATTCCACGTGTCACTTTTGCATTTTATCAATAGTTATACTTGTTCTGAAGAGCAGCCTTCTAGGATCCATTCTTGTTTCTCTCTAAATAATATGAATCTAGACCTTACCAATAAGAGATCTTAGGATTTTTTTCTGCAAGGGCTTGTTCATGCTCTGTATTGGGAATTTGATTGCTCACGATCTTTGTTACAATTCATTTCTCTCTTTTTTCCCCTTTGATCGAAAATTCAGAAAGATACTAGTAAAGCAAAACTCATGCCTGCATTTTGATTGTTTGCTCTGTGTTCAGGCTGATAATCGAGTGGTTGCACAGTTAGTGGAGAGTATAATCTTTATAATTGATGCTGTTCTGCCTTTGGTTAGAAAGTTACCACGAACTGTTGTGGAAGAACTTGAACAAGACTTAAAGAACATGATTGTTCGGCATTCCTTCTTGACTGTTGTGCATGCTTGCATAAAGTAAGTTCAAGTTCAGGCTTTCACTTTCAGACAATTGTCTTTTATTAATATATTACAGTTGCATTTCTTATTATGGTTTAGATGCCTTCTAGGTTTTATATCTTTGTCCTCATTACAGGTGCCTCTGTGCTGTGAGTAAAGTGGCAGGAAAAGGTGCTGCTATAGTGGAGAATCTTATCCAGGTGTTCTTCAAACGTTTGGACGCTCAGGCAGTAGATAACAAGCAGGTTGGTGGATTAAAATATGTGCAAATGGATTATGTCTTTAATTACTTAAAGTGTATTTTCGATGTTTGTGCTTGGATCAATGTTTCTTCCAGTTACCCCTGAAGTTTGAAAATCCTCCTTGATCTATTAAGGGATGGCAACGATACCTTGTATTTTATATTACATCTCTTATTACCAACAAATTGGTGGCCCACTTTGAAGTTTGCCTGAGAGTTATGCTTGTATGCCTAATCCTTCAAGCACCTCATAGGCAAAATGATATGTGAATTTATTCTTCTAAAAGAGTTTGATATGAGATATTACAGTTTTGCGCATGGCCATGCATTTATATAGTTACTTGACAGAAATTTAGAACGAACCACAATGGTGAACTTGTAGATACTGCTCAAGTATGGCCGTCAATCAAGTAAAACTATGAGTGGAAACCTTATGCAAACTTTTCATGTCATATATGCTACAAATTAGGATTTACTGATTGAATAATTAACATATTCTTCTGTTCTTAATAAATTTTTTACTTTATAAAAAAAAATTAATATCGTAATATTTCTGTTCAGACCTGAGTTAAGAGCAAAACTGAGACTATGGTTAAAGTTAAGCCTCTCTTTCAGTATTGTCTAGCTGCGGTATTGATTACTCATGCAGGCAGTTACATGTAGAACTTTTGTAATATTGGGTTGCAGAGTAAGCTTATAGTTTTATTGCTTTCTTGATGCAGCATCTTGTTAGGTTTTATGTAACAAGAAATTACTGATAGGGGAGTTTTGTGTTTGTATCTTGGCTTTTAGCTCTAAGCTCAAACAGAGAGCTGGTCATGGTTGATAGTTTGTACACAAACATACCACATGTACATACATTAAATTTATGTAATTGGGCTTCAAGTTTTGACAATTTGCAACCTTTGCTAATTTCAGCAAGTGGGGCGGTCTCTTTTCTGTCTCGGATTGCTTATCCGTTATGGCAACTCTTTGCCCAGTAACTCCAACAGAAAAATTGATGTTGTTAGCAGTCTCAGCTTGTTTAAAAAATATCTTCTAGTGGATGATTTTGTAATAAAGGTTCGGTCATTACAGGTATGAACTTTATAATTTACTTTTTCCTAAAGCCTAGCTTGATCTTGAAATGTGAAAGGCCTGGTTTTATAATGAAATGTAGTGATGTTGTGTCGTAACGTTTGTAGGCAATGGGCTTTGTTCTAATAGCTAGGCCCGAATATATGTTGGAAAAAGATATTGGGAAGATAGTAGAGGCAACATTCTCTTCTAGCTCTGACGTTCGTCTTAGGGTAAGATAACAGTGTCCCTTATTTCTACTACAGTGGCAGTCTGTATGCTTAATCATTTTTTTGACCAGATGCAAGCATTGCAAAACATGTACGACTATCTTCTTGATGCTGAAAGTAAAATGGGAACAGATGCAGCTAGTGATAATGTGATTCATTGTAATGTGGAAGGCGGCAATGCTGTATCTGTTGCTGCGGGTGCCGGAGATACTAATATCTGTGGTGGTATAGTTCAGTTGTATTGGGATAATATGTTGGTGAGATGTTTAGACCTTAATGAACAAGTTCGCCAATCTGCAGTTAAGGTGAGAGAGGGCTTCTATGTTCTGTTCCTGGCTCTTTGTGCACGTTATTTTCTTTTTCTAAGATTGTCATGAATATGGAGAATCAGAATCTTGTTGACAACCAACTTCTGAGAAAATTATCTGGTCGAAAGAATGTGATGTATTTGAAAATTTGAAAGACAATTTTATGTCAATTTATTTTACTTTTTCCTAATATAACTGCAGATTGTTGAAGTTGTGCTGCGCCAAGGGCTCGTACATCCTATTACATGTGTTCCATACCTTATTGCACTCGAAACAGATCCACTGGAGGCCAATTCGAAGTTAGCTCATCATTTGCTGATGCAAATGAATGAAAAGTATTCTCCTCTATGTGCTTTTTGACTTGCCATATCTTCTATTGTTGCTTAGGTTTTTTAATCGAAGTATCATTTTAGGTACCCAGCATTTTTCGAAAGCCGGCTGGGAGATGGCCTTCAAATGTCTTTTAGTTTCATACAGTCCATAAGTACTAGTTCTGAACACGAGAACAAAAAAATTCAAGCAAAGGCTTCTGGAAATGCGAAGGGAAAATCTGATAATGTTTCTCTCGCACAAGCAAGACTAGGGGTTTCTCGAATCTACAAGCTTATTCGTGCTAACCGGACTTCAAGAAACAAATTTATGTCTTCAATTGTTCGCAAGTTTGATAATACTAGCTGGACACCTTCAGTGGTCCCTTTCCTAATGTGAGTTTAAATCATTGGTGTCAGTCTTGGACTTAATGTATTCTGGATGAGGGTGCTGATGTGGATGCTGATTTCTTTTTACAGGTACTGCACAGAGATACTTGCCTTGCTACCCTTCACAACACCTGATGAGCCACTTTACTTGGTCTATTCTATAAATAGAGTAGTACAAGTGAGGGCTGGGGCGCTCGAAGCAAAACTGAAAGCTCTGACGTTGCATTTGTTACAAAGAAGTGCACCTCATGGGAACGGCATAATTGAAGATGGTTCAGCTGCTCAACCTTTTACGAGAGGAATGGCGTCATTGGATTTGAATGGAACGGTTCAACAAGAACCAGTGTTTCAACCAGTTACAAGTTATATGTCAACGGAGTGGAATGGTATAATACAACAAGAGCCAGCAGATCAGTCTGTCTCAAATCAAGCTACCCCGTTTGAGGCAAACATGCACGTTACGGGCTCCAACAGTTCCGGTGGCTTCTCAATAGATGACGTAAAGAAATTCCAGGTATCCTGTAGTCCTGTACTAAATTGATTTTTCACAAGCCTGAGAATTAGGGTTTTGCTGCTTGGTTAATTTTCATTGATTATACTCTTGTTTTACGTGCTACTGTAGGCAGACTGCCTGGCTGCTATTGCGGTGCAGCTTCTTTTGAAATTAAAGAGACACCTAAAAATTGTGTACAGCCTGAACGATGCAAGGTGCCAGGTAAGCAATCACTAGATAATTATAGGTGCGAGGTGCCTGGATCTAACTGTCCCTTGTTAATTTTTTTTGATCATTTGTAATTCCTCATTGAACCAGGCTTTTTCTCCGGGCGAACCCCTTAAACCGGGAGATGTACTCTCCAGGCAGAACATTCCTTTCGACCTCAGTGATACCCGCACCAATTTGCCAACAACTTATCAAGAATTGGTTCAAAGATATCAGGTACGGTGAGCTGTGAGACTCTCTGTGTGTGTGGATGTTAGCAATCATTTCCGTGCATAAATTCTTACTGATATCGATGTTGTACAGGAATTCAAGAATGCGTTGAGGGAGGATACGATTGATTTCTCAACTTACACTGCAAACATCAAGAGAAAACGGCCAGCCCCCAGAAAAGGGCGGAAATCTGTGGGGGGAGATGACGAGGGCGATGATGACGATGAGGATTATTCAGGCGGGGCTCGGAGGCCGAGTAATATTGGAAGGAGAGGTGGCTACGGTATTAGAAGTCGACAGCGGTTATAGTAGTACATTACAGGTAGGCTAACTTGTAAATGTTGTAGGAGAAAGGAATAGCAATAGAGAGGGGTGATACGACGAGAACGGAAAAACTAGATTTCTGGAAACGGTAGAGAAATCCAGTAGAGTAGCGTGAACTCTCTTACTGTTTCTGTATTTTGTAATTCGCCCACGAGAGCGTATATCGATCGCATTCTTTTGTGAATGAAATCCGTCCGTCTCATCAAATCTTCAACTGTTTTGTCGATGTAGAAGCAGGTTTGATTACAAAAACCGCTTTTGGTCATTCAGAAGCAGCCGCAAACAGCCCGATGATATGCATTTCTTAGACATAACTTAGAAATCAATCTAAAACACATTTACATGGGATCGTATGGAAAGTGATTTGGGAGGGTCAGAAAGCATGAGCTGCTTCTCACAAAATCACCCGGAAATAGATGACTATGGAGAAGCACATGGGAAGTATTTCCCTTAAAATCACTTAGTACTGGTTTGGTACTGAGGTGCTTTTATAAAAAGTGGGTATAAAAAAAGCTAAGTTCAAAAAGATATTTGGTAAACATTTAAAAACAACTTATTTTCACAGTTTCAGGTGAAAAAAAAGCTGAAAACGTGAAGCAGCAAAAATGAGTTTATTTTCCCAGCATAATAGAAATAGTTTTTTTTCAAAGCACGGGCAATACCAAACCAGATACCAAGAAGCACATGGGAAGTATTTCCCTTAGAACGAAGCACGTTGCAAACAAAGAAGAAGCTGAATGTATGTAAAATAATTTTATATCTAGCAAAATAATTAAAAGGGAACTTGTGCGTAGGAAAGCTTCATGCATAATTTCTAAAAATGACTTGAAGAAAGAAGGCATAAAATTACGTTTCAGGAAAGCACATTGCCTGACATCTCTGATAACACACCATGGCCCGTCCCTAAAACTCTAAAAATTGTGAATTTCGAGATTTTTCCAGAAACTGAAACAAACATTATTTAAGTTACAAGAGAAGATAAATGTCCGAAACGTAATTTTATCACCAAAAAACTTCAAAAAAATTCTTCCGAACCTTGCTCAACTCTCTCAAGGTACTATGACAAAAAGAGGCTGCACAGAAGCAGACAAATTTCTTAGATAAACAGATTGATCGAGAGTACTTACGAGAGGTTTTAAGATTACTTACCGTGTCGACACTGACTGGTTTCGCATCTTCTACCAGTATCTCAGCAACGGTTCCAGATTGATCAGCCTGTAGAAGGATGAAAGGAACAATTAGTTGAGAACATTTTCCAATGAAAGTAAAGCAATAATCAGTGCATAACGTCAATTAAAGCAAAGTAAAAACGAACCTCAATTTCGTTCATCAATTTCATGGCCTCAATGATGCAAATGACTTGACCTTTCTGAACTTTATCTCCAACCTGCACATTTATTTGAGTAAACAATTAGGACAAATGCAGGTGTCTGATAAAATAATAAAAAATAAAAAAATAAAAAATATTGTTTTGTCATCTCCCATATCTCTTGGAACTCAAGCTTTTATAGATAAGTATAAGTAAAGACACTTGCCTTAACAAAAGGTGGTTCACCAGGTCCAGGACAGCGGTAAAAGGTTCCAGCCATGGGGCATTTCAGTGGAGGGTGAGATGATGTGCTTGTCTTTGCAGGGGCGGGTAGTGCAGGTGCTGGTGGACCGGGTGCTGGAGTAGGAACTGCAGCTGCTGGTGCTGCTGGTTGAGGTGGTGGCATGGAATAATATTGTGCTGGTTGTTGGGAAGCTGGAGCTGGTGGTGGTGGCGCCAATGCTTCTTTTTTTCTAATCACAAGCTCTAAATCTAGTTGCTTCATTTCCAGCTCCACAATGTCTCTCGAATCCACTAACCTGCTCACAAAAATGGTATCACATTAATGAAAATAATTGACGTCCAAAACATAGTTGACGGTATATGGAAACCAATTACAAACAAAATTCGCGCAACTTACTTAATAAGGTCTGATACTTGAGCCATGAATGCGGAAATTGATGCTGCATCTGGAATATTGGTTTGACTGGAAGATTCACCTTTCCCTTCCGGTGATCCATCTTCAGACTTCTTGTTGTTTATGGGTGCAGAATTTGGGGATTTCTCAGCTGCAACCTTTGGATTCAGAAAGTAATCAATTATAATTTCACACACGACGTTCCAAATCCCACCTACTAAACTGACTCCAAACAGTTTTACCTCATTAAGCTGTGCCTGCACCTTCCAGGAAGAAGATTGCTTCCTGACGGAGCTCTGCACGAGTTAACCATATGATCAGAAAACAATTAATAGCTGCAACCTTTGACGTAAAATCCAGATTGTGATACGTAGAACAGTCACTGCTACTAAATACCTATTGAAAATGAAAACATAGAGTATGATCATAGCAAAAGCAAATCATTTGTCTGTTGGAGAAGCTTGCTGGTTTAATCCAAAGACAAACCATTACCGGGTCACAGCTCAATCAAAATCCTAACTGTGATACAACCATCAATTCTTCAAAATGAATTTCAATGCACACCAACAACATTTCCCACGTGTCAACTTCAATTTATTACTTTTATATTCAAGAAGCTTCAGAAATGAAGATATACAACCCATACAAACATATACCCAATTGGACAAAATACAAAATTCAACCATGAAAACACAAAAAGCAATGAAATTTAAACAAACAAAGCTTAAAAAAGTAAAGGGTAAGCGGAATTAATCAAACCTGAAGGCCAGAAATCTGCAGAGAGGGAATGGGGCAGCGATTGAGGCAGTTGTGGAAGGAGAGGAGGTACTGCTGCGGCTGCGACGGCTGGGCGGAGGAGCCGAGGCGGGTAACGGGGGCGGAGCAAGCCTTGGGACAGGGAACTGTGAAGGAAGCCATTGGAGTGTAGTGTGAAGCAAAGCAAAAGCAGAGGTGGCTGAATGGGGAATTGGGAATGGGGAAATGGGGAGGTGGGATCTGAAGCGGCAAGGGAATGGGAAATGGGAAATTTGTAGGGTATGGGGGGGCGATGAGATCCAAGAGGTGGGTTTTTGTTTGGGTATTGGGGACTGAGAAATCTGAGAGAGGGGAGGAAGGGACTGGATGTTCAATGTTATGTGTGTTTTTCTTCACTTAATCATAATGTGTTTGTTTTGTTTTCCGATACTTACAATGTGAGGAGAGAGAGAGGAGAGAGAGAGAGGCCATTTGAAACACCCACCCTCTTCAACTAACAGCTAACAACTCACGCGCCTCTCTCCCTCTCTCTCTCCCCTATTTCTCTCTCTAGAAAGCCCTACCCCTACAGCCCTACATATCCACATTGACAGCAGTGACAAATGTGTAGGGTTTCCCTCCAACTCTCCAAAGGTTTGGGTGGTGTCCGTTGGCTTTTCATCTTTTTGACCATTTATGAATCATGACTATCCTATTTCGGAATGAGATGCTTTCCGAATCTCTTTCACCAAGATTATCAGATTAAGTGATCTGAATTTTTAAAATTTCATCCAACGATCTATCTATTTTGACCATTTTAAAGTTATAATAATTTTTTGTTATTAAATGAAATTTCAAAAATTTGGATCACTTGATCCGATGATCTTAATAGAAGAGATCCAGAAATGATATTTTTCCTCCTATTTCCATCCCAGCAAATTATTACTGTTTAATTGATTAATTAGCCCATTTAATAAATGCAATATGGGTATCACTTCATTTCAATAAATATATTGGACATACTAGTGGCAAAATTTGTAAGCCTTCATGTGTTGGAGTGATTTTTTTGTGACCGGAAAATGGGATGGAACACCGTATGTACAATTGGAGGATTTTTTTTTTTTTTTTTTTTTGAAGTGGTCCTCCAATTGTATAATGACATGTGTTGTTCTACCCTGCGTTCCGAGCACACTGAAAAATCTCTCTATATGTTAATCGATAGTCTAAGGCCCTTACACTGAAAACTTCAAGTTTTCTTATTCAATATTCATCAGTTTGATTCTCATATAACAAATGATCAACTTTTTTAAAGAGAAGAAAGGATAATAACCAAGAGTAAAGTATGTAGTAACCACGGCAAGCAATCTAGTGGAAATGCGGTAAGATTTCAGGTCAGGTATGCTCTATGATATTGGGTTTGAGTCAGAAAGCTAGCAAAAGTATGAATAATTCCTTGGTTGAAATTCTTGAGACGATGTGTATCATTTAACTGTGATCATAAATGGACTGAAATGCTTTTGGCTTTTTCGAGCCCCACTGAAATGCCTTCCCAGGTGTGGGACACCTCAAATCCTAAGTCGTTAGTAAACACACAAATTGAACAATACTCCTCCATTACAAAAATATGACGAGCAAAAATACATTCCTATTAGCCCTTTGTAGGCAGGCAAGCCAATCATCACAAGACAAAAAAGCTTTAAACTTGTCGATGGCTTTTGACAAGACAGGAGGTACTTCGAACTCAATCGCAGGCCTCAAACGATGCTGTTGTCTGCGCAACAGCCAAATTGAAGTAACACCATCTATTTTTCCGAACAAAAATTACCAAATTGAGAAAACAATTTCGACCTTCCGAGTAGGCAGCATGCAACAAAGCGACATTGAGCTACCAATTCGACCGTTCGGTAAACCAAATAAATTTTAAGTTTTATTCACATATTTCAGAGACCGGTACAAACACATTTGGGAAATTTTTATCCGGCAAATCACATTCGTTCGCAGTCGTCGACGCTTAATAAAGGAAATGCAAATGTTACTAACAGTGAGAGAATCTATAACATATTTTTGGGGGCGGGGGTTGGGGGGAACAAAAATACACCGGCCTTCAATAGCTCTCTCCGAGGCCGATGATTAAATTGCATAAAAGCAACACAATATTCCAAGACCAGATCGATCGTGAAGGGCAATTATGAAATAATCAATGGAAAGAGAAACTAGGAGCTTAGTATCTGTTCCAGTAGGTGCGGCGTCTGAACCAGTTGTAGTCGGGCAATTTTGTAATGGGACCCATGGCTGCAATTGCAATATCCTGATGAGAGCAAGCAACAAACATAAGTATGAGTGTTCAGTTCTATGATATACGAGGGTTTTAGAACAGAGTCTAATGTATTTGCACTTGGGACAAGTGCAGCAACAGATTGTAGTCATACCCTGTCATAGATAAACCGGTTTGCAACACGTTTGATGGTGCTTGCATCAACAGAATCGATTCTAGCAAACATCTCGGCTAATGGGATTCTTCGACCATATGTAAGTAGCTGCAAAACCACAAATCAAAATAAAATAGACATAATCAGCTTCGAGTACGACACATTATTTCTTGCACTCTACTCCTACAAACACAAGAAAACAACTATCAGCAACAGTTTTCAAGTCTTTGATGACGATAATGGAGCAGCCAGTGAACATATGCCCGTTTCAGGGGATGCAATGAAGAGCTTCTATGAGAAACACTAGGTTCTTATTTCCCTTTTAGTATCTCGTAACTAATAGAACTGTGCTAATTCATAAGCTTAAGAAAAGCTTGGGTAAACATTTCAGGTCTCCGGTGATTGGATCCAATTAGCAACTCCAGTGCTCAAACCTGATTGCTCTCATCATTATTTCTCTATGAGAAGGAAAAGGTACCTGGCGTCCAATATCTTCAGCTACAGCACTTGTCCCATCCAAGTGGAGAAGGAGAGAAGATTTCAACTGCCAGAAAAGGAACAAGGGTAAGTGGCAACTTATTTATCAAATGTTCAAAAACATGTAACGACCAAATGAGAACATGAATGTATTGGATACCAACAACAATACAAAAATACAAACAAGTATAATAGATTTAGAAAGCATGAATTTAGGAGCGGTACAGAGTGAGAGATCTAGCAATACCTGATTGCGCGCACGAATAACATCAGCTTCTGAAACTCGATAAACTAACTTGGTTACCTCATACATTATTGCATAGGCCAAATCATCTAAGCAATCCTCCTGGAATTAAAAGAAGACACAATATGAGTCAGCAGTAAATTAATATGAGTAGTTAGTAATGTATAAATAAATATGTGCTAGTCCCTATTCAAAGTGAGAGGGAGAGGGAGGGGAAGGGGGAAGAAAGAAATAGATAGAGAGCGAGAAGAGGAGAGAGAGAATTGGTTAGGTGATCGCGGCTCCTCCCACTTTCCCTCTTCCTTTCCCAAATAAAAATACACTAACGCCTTCCAAAGTGCACAACTCCTCCTTGGTGTTCGACATAAAAAATTAATGCCAAGTCCTAATCCTGGAAAGCTCATCTAGTCTCAAACAGCTGATACAAATCTCAAGTAAGAACAATGGTACTACGGACAAGAATAAGAAGTCCAAAATTTGTTGAAACTAAGTAATCAAGTTGAAATAATGTTTCTTATTACAGATGGCACCCTCACCTTAGCAGTAGCAAAAACACCAAATAAACCAGTATCCTTATAGTTGGTGTTGAAAGCCATATAGTTTTCTGCAATGTCATTGATGGCAACCCTTTGTGCCAGTTCTGAACTGTTTACAAAGAAAGCAGCCAAAACTAATCATTGCTGTTTTTCAAAGAGATAAACTCTTAAAAGTTAATATCAGATATCCAATCTACAGAAGTTGAAAACCATGTAAAGTGCTCACCCCATGTGCTTTCCACCACCAACATTTTTATTCCATGAGCCCAACATTGCCTGCATGACCATTAGAGGAATAGAGTCTGGATCTGTCCAAGATGCTCCACTGAATGCAACCGCAAAATGTGCCAAGGGCAGGTCATCATCCACAATTCTGACCTGATTTTCACAACATTAATAGAAATGAATATTATAAGAGAAAGTAAACCCATTAAATAGTAGATAAAGGCTAATTTTCCAGGATACAAGCATTACCTCAGAACCAGTGAAAAATGAAGGTTCTTCCGCAACCAACTGACTGGCTGTGGCAGGATCTCCGGACAGTTTAGTAAACAAACCCTTAACTGAACCAACAAGATCTTCATGCTTAATAGCTCCTGAAGCAGCAATAACCTAAAATAGAACCAGTTAAGCTCAGGACGGTCACTTGTGAAAACAAATTCCTCATTATCAATGTGTCATGTAAAGTAATGCCAAAGGACAACGACAACACCAGTTGCATGCTTTACTATATTGCACGAACAAAAATTCATAAATCTTGAATTACCATTCTGGGAGCAGTGTAATGTGTTTTGATATAGTTCTGAAGATGCTCTTTCGAGATGGTCTTAATGTTGCCAGACGGTCCAAGAATAGTTCTGGCTAGAGGAGAGTACTGGAATGCAGTTGCATGCAGATGGTCAAAAATGACTTCATCGGGTTGTTTCTCAACCTGCATTACCAAAGCAATGATATAAACATTTATTTGAAAACTGTAAGGAACAATTTTGCCTAATGTATATTACTTTTAATAGCTACCTCAACTCTTTGTATGACCCTAGTTTTCGGATCCCTATCCTATCAATGTTTTTCATAAAGTCAATACAGCAAGTTTTCGCAAGCTACTGCAAAATGCCCCGTTCAAGTTTAAAGAGTGTACATAATCAATGCATATATCTAGAAACATTTTCTCAATAAAGTTCACAACTTTCATATAAATCAAGTTGCTTTGAATATTATTTAAATTCAAACTAACATGGAAATTCACTAATACCCGAAAATCCAAACAACCCAAATACCCCATTTGTCCAAAAAGTTTTTATTTTTATGAGATTACCTCCTCCATTTCCCTCAAAATCACATCGCGCTCACGCAAAATCCGGTCATCATCGAACTTGGAGTTCTGCAAGATATCAGCCAAAATCGAAAGCGCCTTTGGCACGTCCGAATGGAGCACCTTGGCATAGTACGTGGTCTGCTCCCTCGATGTGTACGCATTCAAATGGCCTCCCATGTTCTCGACCTCCTCCTCGAGATCACGCGCGGTCCTCTGCTCCGTCCCCTTGAAGATCATGTGCTCCAAGAAATGTGCGGTGCCGTTGGTCTCGTCGTTCTCGAACCTTGACCCGGCGTCGATCCAGACCCCGACGGTGGCGGTCTTAGACGCGAGGTTTGACTCGGTGGCAACCCGGAGGCCGTTGGGGAGCGTGGTGACACGTGTCTCGGGTGCGGTGAGGATGTGGCTGTGGTCCGTGAGACTCGGGTGGGGCGACCCGTACTTGAGGAACCTCGGGTCCGGATTCTCGAGCCTTTTGATCTTCGATTTGACTTCCTCGGCCAATCGATCGTAGACCATGGCGGTTGGTGGAGGAGGGGAGGGTAGGGATGGGGATGAAGATGACGTGGCGACGGCGGGTGAGGTTGACTGGGATCGAACGGCTGCTGTTAGGGCAGCCGGCGGTCTGTGGGGCCGTCGGCGAGCTAGGGTTGTAAGAAGGTGCTTCATCGCCATGGCTGTCTCAGTCAGAGGTCTTCTAGGGTTTCGGTTTGGGGGAAACTGCGAACAGTGTTCCAGGGGCTCAGCTGCTCAAGTAAGCAACGAAACACCTATTACGACGTCGTTCGCTTTATTGGGCCTTTTTCAGAGGCCCATTATTTTGGGTGAAACTTAGAAGTTGGGCCTCAAATAAAGCGGCCCAAATCGACAGAACGAAAGAGCTATAAATAAACTGCGAAAGCCGAACGAGAAACCCTAGAGAGAGAGAGAGCCATCTTCTTCGTCGGCCTCCTCAGTCTTATATCCCATCAGCTCAGAGGCGCTCGCATTGCTTCTCTCTGATTTCCAGCAATGGCGACTGCGAAAACTGTGAAGGATGTCTCCCCTCACGAATTTGTCAAGGCTTACGCCGCCCATCTGAAGCGATCTGGAAAGGTATTTCCACTAAACCCCCTGCTTGGATTCCGAGAAAATGATGGAAAACCTTAGAAAATTTCTAATGAAACTAAACCCTTTCGCCCTTGATGTTATTATCTATGTTTTAGAAAAATGATAGAAAGTTTGAACATTTACACTACTCTGTTGAAATCGTGGCTGACTTGTGTCTAGTCTACTACACCCCTTGTTTGGATTCCGAGAAAATGGTGGAAAATTAATAGAAAACTCACGGAAAATGATGCTTTTTTGCTTGTAATTAACTATTGTTTCTAGAAAAATGACGAACTGTACACTATTTTGTTGAAATGGTAGCTGATTTGTGATTTTGGTATTTCGTGGCTAATGCATTTCCAACTTGTTATGAATCGTCTAATTTACCTTATTGGGCTATATATATGTTTGAATCATTGCCTTGTTTATGGTCGGTCGTGTATTTCATCGGTTTTTTCATTCTTTTTTTCGTGTATTTTGTTTGCCTCAAAATAATTTTTTGATTTGGTGGTCACTGTGTTGTAAACTAATAACAGTTTCGTAATGTACAAATCTTTTCGAAGTAATAAGATCTCTTGGTAGATTATGCTGTTCTGGATGGTTTTTGTTGTGTTCTTTAGGAAGCTGCTCTGTTCATTTTATGTACAGTGGTAGATTATGCTATGTATATGTTTGAATCATTGCCTTGTTTATGGTCGGTCGTGTATTTAATCGATTTTCTCATTTTTTTCATGTTTATTTTTGCCTGAAAATAATTTTTTGATTTGGTGGTCACAGTGTTATAAACTAATAACAGTTTTGTAATGTACAAATCTTTTCAAAGTAGTAAGATCTCGTGGTAGATTATGCTGTTCTGGATGATTTTTGTTGTGTTCTTTAGGAAGCTGCTCTGTTCATTTTATGTACGGTTGTTGAGTTTTGGTTCAGTTAGGATTTTCAAATATTTTGGAGGTGTAATTTTCTGTAATTCTTTGCAATTTGCTTGTTCTTTTGATTTTTGTGAGCAGGTTGAGCTTCCTCCATGGACTGATATCGTTAAGACCGCAAGATTCAAGGAGTTGGCTCCTTATGATCCTGACTGGTACTATGTCAGAGCTGGTGAGCATTCATTTGCTTTTGATTGTCATTGTACTTATTTGTGTATGTTTCTCAAATTGTTTGTTGTTTGTGGTATTGACAATGTGACTTTCAATAATGTGCAGCCTCCATGGCAAGGAAGATCTACTTGAGGGGAGGACTCGGTGTTGGTGCCTTCCGCAGGATTTATGGTGGAAGCCAGAGGAATGGAAGTCGTCCACCACATTTCTGCGAGAGCAGTGGTGCCATTGCCCGACACATTCTCCAACAGTTACAGAAAATGAACATCGTTGATGTTGACCCAAAGGGGTGAGTGCTGCTTTGATATATCATCTATAAACTGGTTTTCAACAGCAGCTTGTGTATAGTTAACATTTGCTTGAATTTTGACCTTTGGTTTGAACTTTGAACTTGTGACAGAGGGAGGAGAATCACATCTAGCGGTCAACGCGATCTTGACCAAGTTGCCGGGCGGATTGTGGTTACACCATGAGCTACGGATTTCTTAGAACCGCACGGGCACTACCAAATTCTATAATTTTAGGTTCCAATTTGGTTTAGTTGAAAGTGATGTTGCAATATGTTGTGAGGGAAACATGATTTTTGTTTTGTTATAGCCGGTTTGACATCTTTTGTTTCTTTCTTTCTGTGGGAACTTCATCCATGTTTTGACCATCTTTATTTCTTCGGATCATCATCTAAATTGTGCTATGATATTTTGTTACCTTAAAAAATAGAACTAGCTGGTGACATTGCAACGGCAATCTAAATAATTGGTAATATAATATGGCATAGCCACCCTATCAGCCGCATCATGTGGTTTGATATTGTGGTCTAACTACATTTTCTCTTAGCCGCTACTAAAATTATGCAGAAAATTGATTAAATAGTTGGATATATGTATATTTAACAAAAGAAATATTAGGGTAAGAGTAATGTTAGGGATTAAATTTGTAGGTAAAATTTTGTAAATCAAATGACATAAGTTGATTGGATTATTACTTAAGTGTTGATAAACGTGTTAATTTTATATTTGTGAACATCATTTAGTTTGCAAATTTTGTCTACAAATTTAGTTTTACGAGCATTATTGGTAAATAATAAGAAAAGAGTAATGGGAGGCTAAATTTTTTAAACTAAATGAATTGTGGTTCTTGATTATTAGATTATTGCTTAAGTGTTGATTAATGTGTTTATTTTTTATTGGTGACACATTATTTAGTTTGCAAATTTAGTTTAAACGTTTAGTCTCTCTAGCATTACCTATAAGGAAACCACTAGTTAGGGTTATAGGTTTATAGGAGCATTTTTGCTCACCATTATAACTATGGTGTATGCCCACCATACATCTAATCATCTGACACGTGTTTTTTCACTTAATTTTGGTTAATTTTTTTCAAAATTGAAAAAGTAAATATCTAATGTGAAACTTAACTAGAGCCAAGTGAAATGACACGTGACAAATAATTAGATGTATAGTAAGTATACATCATAGTTATGGTGGTAAGTAAAAATTCTCTCGTCGGTTTATATAATGTTAGACCTCACCACTTCGTGATTGGTCTGCCAATCACACACTCTCCGTATACATGTTGGATAATAAAAAAAATAGGAAAGTCGTTGAGATGGTAAAGTTTGGGAATTGTATTTTACTTCTAAGAGATAATATATATAGGTTTCCTTGTTCTACAAGAATTAGGTTTACTTATTTGATTTTGTGTTTTTATTCTACTAGGCTTGTATTTTGTTGACAAAAAAGAAAACTAGTATTTTGGTTTTCTATAAATGCCTACTTATGGGGAAAAATAAATGTCTTGGAGTTTTGTAGAATTGTGAAATACTTTGTTTAGGCTGAGCAATTCTCTAGGCCGATGGTTATACGTAGAATATTTGCAGGTTTAACATTTTGGTTCCGATCCTTCTTTGCACCTGTTAAACTGCTGCTCGACCAAACCGAACCAAACCATGCAGTGGTGGTCCGTCAGACTGACGGTTCTGCTGCGGTGGAACGTGACGGAACCGACTCGTGCCCAACCCTAGAACTAACTGTAACCGTAAGTTCTGTTTCTATTAAGCTTTTGTTTTATTATTTTTCTTTTGCCCTCGAGAGAGAGCATCAGATCATTGCCTGCCCTACCTACATATTAGACAGATGTGTGTGTGTGTGTATATATATATATATTATTTAACAGAAAATTTGTACTGCCTCTCGATCGTATTTGCATGCCCTGCCTACGTTTTCATCTCTCTAGATATTTTGTACGTTCCTTGAAAACATTAACAAACGAGCCCTATTATCTAAAAACTTAAAAGAGTATGTATTGTATTAGCTTTGTTATTTCGGTTTCGCTTTCCTAACAAAATTTAGTCTGTAAAACCCCAAACTGATTTTTCATCCCAATAATTTGAGTGTTCCATGTATTGGTGACGAGAAGAGTGCTAATGTTTAGTTATCTCTATTGGGTGGTTTCGCATTCAGGCTGAGCGGAGCGAGGGTAAGGATTGGATCAATGAGTTGCCGGATTGCATACTGTCATCTATATTTTCATTGTTAACCCTAAAAGATGCAGTGGATGCTAGTAGCTTGGTATGCCGTCGGGGGAGGTACCTTGGGACGTTGCTTCCCATACTAACAAGGGCCAATCTTACGTTTGACGTCCCAAACATTTTCGGAGTCGGACTTCCCAAACGAATGGATAAACTGCCTGAAGATGGATTTAACGATCGTCGTCCATCCTTGATAAATGTATATTATCAAAGAGAAAGCTTCGTAAAATGTGTGAATAAAGTTTTAAAGCTACACCACGGCGACAAGTTGGACTCTTTCAAAGTGGAATTCTTTCTGGACAGATTTTCTGCTGCCTTCCTCGATGAATGGATTCGTTTAGCAATTACAAAGGGAGTTGAAGTGATTCATCTTCATTTATATAGGTGCTCGGATTGGGAACAAACATATAATTATTATGTTTTCCCGTGCTGGTTGCTTTCAGAGTTGAAGGCAGCATCAAATCTAAAGAATTTATCAATGGCTAGATGTGTTCTAAGACTACCACCTGGTTTCGACGGATTCAATCAGCTAACTAGTCTGTATCTGTGTAAAATTGCAGACGAAATTCCTGTAGCACGTCTTCTCTCCGACTGTTTGTTGCTTGAAAGCTTGACCTTAAAGAGTTGCAAGTTGGGCCGAGATTTGATTATTGAGAGTCCATCACATCGACTGAACGATTTGAAACTGGTAAACTGCAAGTGTCTAGAAACAGTTTATATTTCTCTAGTAAATCTTGCTTCCTTAGAACTGTTTCAAGTAGTTTGTGCTTTTTCCATCAAACCTCCACAGCCAAAAAAAATTTGTTTTCGTTTCTGGCCCTTGGTGTATGAATTTGCATCGTTTCCTGGGCTTGAGACTCTTCATCTGCAGATGCGTGCTGCTTTTAGAGTTCGGGAGTTACCAACATTCAGAAGCCTCAAGAAACTGGAGTTGGATATTTTTTCGAATGAACCTGACCTCGTGTGGGTTCTGAATTTTCTGAATGCTGCACCCCTTTTGGAAGAACTTGTAGTAACGGTTAGTAATAAAAAAATTTATGTTGTGCCAAATATTTGTCCCTAAACCCTCTATGTATAACTACACAAATTCTTTGTTTTTGCAGGAAGTATCGCGTTTCGGTAAGGAACAACAGGACATAGAGAACTTTGCTGGAATCAAACATTGTCATCTGAGAGAAGTTAAGTTCCAAGGATTTCAATATACGCCAAGTGAGATCGAGCTTGCCATTTGTATCCTGAGAAATGCAATAATGCTCAAGAAAATGGTAATCGATCCCTACGGAAAATACCATGATGGTGCTGGAGTGTGGGTGGAGGCTTTGTATTATGAATCAAATTCACTTTGGAAAGAAAAAGGCAGGGCATTAGTCCATGAAAAGCTAAAGGAAGTAATGACCTATGCTCAAATTATCATTCTGTAAAGATGATAGTTCAAGACTGCCAATTTGTTTGTAAATTTTAGTTTAAATTACTTTACTAAATAATTATTGTTAGATTACGCTAAATGAACGTGTGATGATGAGATGATTTCATATTAATGCTAGACGGCGAGATAATTTTTCTTGATTTAGGATACTTGTCGGTTTTCCCATGAGATCACAAATCATTGTCTTCTTCATGCTTTTAATCCAAGCTCTGTCCTATCACTAACAAGCGAAGAATCATCGAGACAAGACCATGAAAGAAACCAAATAGACTAGCTTAGTAGTTGATCGATAGTTTGTAATCCTCGAAATTGTTTGATTTGGAATCAAAGAGCCCGTAATATCTAGTTTTGTGTTCTTGTTCCTGTCGCGGTCGTGAAGTAACGAAACTCTTTGTATTGCAATTTCATGCTCTGAGACTTGCCGGTTTAAGTCTGTGTTTAGCATTCTCAATGAGTATCGCAAGATAAAAAGGCATATCAGAAACAAGTCAGATGAAACTCTAGTAGTTGATGGGTTTGTTCATGGGTGTGCTTCTGATGGTCCGTTCTAACAGCCAAAATTACTGTAATACTATTACACGTCAGCATACTTAACATTATTTTCATGGGTGTGCTTCTGATGGTCCGTTCTAACAGCCAAAATTACAGTAATACTATTACTGTAATACTACTTTGTTGAAATCGTGGCTGACTTGTGTCTAGTCTACTACACCCCTTGTTTGGATTCCGAGAAAATGGTGGAAAATTAATAGAAAACTCACGGAAAATGATGCTCTTTTGCTTGTGATTAACTATTGTTTCTAGAAAAATGACGAACTTTACACTATTTTGTTGAAATGGTAGCTGATTTGTGATTAGTTTGGTATGTCGTGGCTAATGCATTTCCAACTTGTTATGAATCGTCTAATTTACCTTATTGGGCTATGTATATGTTTGAATCATTGCCTTGTTTATGGTCGGTCGTGTATTTCATCGGTTTTCTCATTTTTTTTTCGTGTATTTTGTTTGCCTCAAAATAATTTTTTGATTTGGTGGTCACTGTGTTGTAAACTAATAACAGTTTCGTAATGTACAAATCTTTTCGAAGTAATAAGATCTCGTGGTAGATTATGCTGTTCTGGATGGTTTTTGTTGTGTTCTTTAGGAAGCTGCTCTGTTCATTTTATGTACAGTGGTAGATTATGCTATGTATATGTTTGAATCATTGCCTTGTTTATGGTCGGTCGTGTATTTAATCGATTTTCTCATTTTTTTCATGTTTATTTGTGCCTGAAAATAATTTTTTGATTTGGTGGTCACAGTGTTATAAACTAATAACAGTTTTGTAATGTACAAATCTTTTCAAAGTAGTAAGATCTCGTGGTAGATTATGCTGTTCTGGATGATTTTTGTTGTGTTCTTTAGGAAGCTGCTCTGTTCATTTTATGTACGGTTGTTGAGTTTTGGTTCAGTTAGGATTTTCAAATATTTTGGAGGTGTAATTTTCTGTAATTCTTTGCAATTTGCTTGTTCTTTTGATTTTTGTGAGCAGGTTGAGCTTCCTCCATGGACTGATATCGTTAAGACCGCAAGATTCAAGGAGTTGGCTCCTTATGATCCTGACTGGTACTATGTCAGAGCTGGTGAGCATTCTTTTGCTTTTGATTGTCATTGTACTTATTTGTGTATGTTTCTCAAATTGTTCGTTGTTTGTGGTATTGACAATGTGACTTTCAATAATGTGCAGCCTCCATGGCAAGGAAGATCTACTTGAGGGGAGGACTCGGTGTTGGTGCCTTCCGCAGGATTTATGGTGGAAGCCAGAGGAATGGAAGTCGTCCACCACATTTCTGCGAGAGCAGTGGTGCCATTGCCCGACACATTCTCCAACAGTTACAGAAAATGAACATCGTTGATGTTGACCCAAAGGGGTGAGTGCTGCGTTGATATATCATCTATAAACTGGTTTTCGACGTAAGCTTGTGTTTAGCAACATTTGCTTCATTTTTGACCTTTGGTTTGAACTCTGAACTTATGACAGAGGGAGGAGAATCACATCTAGCGGTCAACGCGATCTTGACCAAGTTGCCGGGCGGATTGTGGTTACACCATGAGTTACGGATTTCTTAGAACCGCGCGGGCATTGCCAAATTCTATAATTTTAGGTTCCAATTTGATTTAGTTGAAAGGGATGTTGCAATATGTTATGAGGGAAGCATAATATTTGTTTTGTTGTAGTTGGTTTGACATCTTTTTTTCCTTTTTGTGGGAACTTCATCCATGTTTTGACTGTCTTTATTTCTTCCGATCAACAAAATTGAGTTGTGATATTTTATTTCTTTAAAAATAGAACTAGCTGGTGATGTTGCAACAGCAGTCATTAATATGACGTGGCATACCCACCTCATCAGCCACATCATGTGGTTTGAAATTGTGGTCTAATTACATGTTCTCCTAGCTGCTACTAAATTAAGCACAAATGGATGGTAAGATAACATTATTGAATGTAGATGACTAAAGAGTTGGATATATATTTGACAAAAGAATTATTAGGGTAAAGAATAAGGAAAGAGTGATGTAGGAGTCTGAATTTTAACCTAAATTTTGTAAATTAAATAAAATGGTTGATAATTGAATTCTTATTTAAGTGTTGATTAAGACGTTTATTTCGTACTAGTAGGAATGAGCATGTTTATCAATATTTAAGTAATAATTCAATCATTATTTAGTTTACACAATTATTTACAAATTTAGTCTCTCTAGTATTATTCTTGTATTTTATTTCTAAGATAATATATAGGCTTTTTAACCAAAATGGTTTTTGAGATTTGCATAACACATTACTTTGGTTCGTGAGATTGAAAATCAATAGAAATGGTCCCTGAGATTGTCCACCATCAAAATGAAAATAGGAAACTGTAGAACAAGATTACACCTATTTGGATGCCCAATGGTTGCCGGAGATAACCGGAAAATAGCCTGAAAGCTACCGGTCCGTCGGAAAACAGGAAAACTCGCCGGAAACTGGGTAAATTTTAAACGTTCATAATTTTTTCAATACTCAACGAAATCAAGTAATTCAAAAACAAAAATCATACTTCTCGACGAGACGAAGAGAATGGTACCTTTCTCGATGCCTAAATCAACGTGGTTTGGCCAGAAAAAAAAAAGGCTTGAAAGTGGTTGTCTTGGTCTCGAGTTAGCCATTTTCGAGCCGTTTTCCGGCCAAACCATGAAGAATTAGCCATCAAGAAAGGTATCATTCTCTTCGTCTCATTGAGAAGTATGATTTTCATTTTTGAATCATTCGATTTCGTTGAGTATTGAAGAAGTTATGAATGTTTAAAATTTATCCAGTTTCTGGTGAGTTTTCCAGTTTTCCCACGGACCAGTCACCTTTCAGGCTATTTTCCGCCATCTCCGACAACCATTGGGCTTTCAAATGATATAATCTTGTTCTACACTTTTCTATCTTCATTTTGATATATTATAAAGTGAAACTGTTAAGAAATGATTGAGTTACGAAGCTTTAAAAGTTGCCCAAACTTCCGGCCAAGAGCTATGGGACACTTAACGGAGTTTTTAATGGAATGACCAAAATAATGGATGGTGGACTAGGCTTTAGAGGTAGGCTTTAAAGCCTACAAATTTTATTCTTGTCTACAACTTTTGTCTATAAATTTTATTTCTGATATGTATGTATGTATGTATGTATGTGTGTGTGTGTGTGTGTGTGTGTGTGTGTGTGTGTGTATATATATATATAAGAAATATCTAGCGTACCAAAATTTGGTATAACGAACGTTTGGCATGATAAGGATAATGACAATGAATTTTTCTAGTTAGTATTGGATCACTTAACTAGAGACTAAAGGGGTTTAAAGGGTAGAACCCTAATGTTGACGTGAGGATAAAGTAATAGGCTTTGTAGGTAGAACCCTAAGTCTTTGCCGACAAAAATATAAGAGATCCATGCATGCACATGCTAACACACGCAAGAAAGCATCCAAACTCCCCATTGAGTCGTTGCCTTAGGGTTAGCAGTGTGTCCAACCCATCTCGAATATCTCTCAATGGCGGGGGAATCCAGGTGTGGTTCTAGTTCTTGTGTTTTATATGATCGAACTAATATAGTTTTACAATAACCAATTTTGCCTGTCTGTAATATAAACAAAAGGAGTTACAGAGAATAACAATAACATAAGTATGTACGAGAATTTTATAGTCAAGTTGTTAAGAGCAGTTGCCCTTACTCGATTACAATCAAAGACACACAATAGAACAAGATGTGTGACTCTTGACTTGGTAGTTCATACGTAATTAATTACGTTAAAATTGCTCAACAAGTTCGTACGTAATTAATTGCATCAAAATTGTACGTACATGTAAGATGTCTCGTTCACTTGGTGCACCATTTTGAGGAACGCTTCTTCCTATATAATGGAAGAGCCCGGTATCGGGGTTGTGTAAGTCAACATCCATAGGCATACCAATAAACTCAGGATCATCCATCTGATTGAAGCTAATCTCCTCGACACCATCTTCCTGCTGCACAAATATATGCAGTACAAAATTGAATAGATTGGTAACCCACTCAGTAATATCAACTGCTTCGCCATTTGCCGTAAAAAGAGCACATCTCCACGATCCTACAAGTATCCCTTCATCATCATATACTTCGACATTCATTTCACCATTCCTCACCTTCTCACTAAACAGATAGGGCTCTGGCGGAGGCTGACTGTAGATTTTGTAGGCGAAGTACACTGATGCAATAGTGACAATGATAATACAAATCCATGTGCATGTGCTAGTAGTACCTTCAGAGCCGGCCCTGAGAATTTGAGAGCCTTAGGCGAGCCATAGAAATGGGGCCTTAGAGTTCTCTGACTCCCAACCCTTTGTACATTGACATGTGTAAAAAAAAATTCACTAAATACATGAAAAGTCTATTTTTATATCAAATATCATTAAAAATTAATTTCAAAAGAATAAAGATATACAAATATTACTCAAATATTACCCGTCTGGCATGTTTAGATGCAAATGCACTTATTAAGTTTATATAATCTAATTTTTCAACCAATTCAAACCAAAAGAGAAGTCCCTACCCAGTATGCCAATTTCCATTTTTCTATTGTTACAATGTTACTGATTACATTCAATAAATGAATGAATTGTTAGATACAGAGACAACATCTTACAATTAGGAAAAATACTAGAGTGAAGAGGATATTAATTTTCGTATACGCGCCTAGCGGACAAAGCAGATTTGCATAATTTATTATATATTATATAAACTAATTAATTTGAACATTAAATAATGTCATTTTTCAAAAAGGTGAGAGTTTTAGCCTTTTAGGCACATACTAAAGATATATGTGGTGTGATCTTAAAATAAGGTAATAAAACCCCATAAAAATAAATATAAAAGTGATATTTAAGAGAGAAGCAAAAAAAGTAAAAATAAGATGGTGGGGACGATTTAAAAGGGAGAAGATGTACATCTATAAAAAAAAATGGTGGGACCATGTTAAGTAAAATCGTGCAATTAAAATTATGTTAGGAATAGCGTTGTCTTCTTCCTTGATCGAGGCCAACCCTGCAACAAAAGATTTCCAAATTCCGGTGTTTACATATAAGCCTGCATAGCCCCCGTCCATCCCGGTCCAGACCTATCTAGCTCTGCCTAAAAATTGGGGAGCCTAGACGGACGCGTACTCCGACTACCCTCAGGACCGGCTCTGACTACCTTGTAGCAATGCGTTTTCGTCTGCAGCATTTACACCCGGAATCCAACTAAGTGGCAAGATTAGAAAGAAAAATGTTTATCCTAACTTGTCCTTCTGGCTCACTCGTGCAACATGCTTAATGGGAAGCCATAAAATTCTGGAACAAGAATGAGATCAAAATTTATTAAGTTGATTAACTGCGACTGTGTGTGTGTGAGAGAGAACATAGTAAACGTACCTTTCAGTAACGGCATCATCATCTGTAACGATCGGAAGTGCATTGCAGGAGCTTGAGAAAATCTCACGGCCTTGCGGACGAGCTGGGCATTTATGTTGATTGGCGCCCGTTATATTGCAAACCAAAAAGTACGTGAAAATGAAATGTACAATAATTGGTGTAGTTGCTTCAATATCCGTACATACACATTTTGTAATGCTTTCAAATAGAATAAAAGAAAGGGAACATTATATAAAAAATAAAAAATAAATGCACTAACTGTTGCTAACTCTGGTCTTTTTCAGCAACATGAAACGCTTATTTTGCGAGCTTATCAAGTCAATAGTTTCTGCATTGTAGTGAACATATTCCGGGTCATCCAATTCAAGGACCTGTCAATTAGCTCAAAGTCGATATTAATCGCTTCCATGAAAACTTAAAGTTGCTAATATAGTTTTGGCTACAGAAGAACTATGCAGAAGAGAACACGTCAACTAGCTTCATAGGTTTATATGGATGGGTGAACTAATAATCCTAAGTAGTTCTGTTTGGGAAGCAAATGTTTCCTTCGAACTAAAGCAAAGAAACAAGCACCAAGCCCACACAGATCGGGACAAAGGCACAATTGTGAGCAACATAGACAACAAAAGGCCTAAGGCCCAGACTTCGAACCACTCAACAATCACACTAATCATACCTTTGGTAGGTGAGTCATACAAATTCTTTCTCCTTCTCAGTTTATTTGCTTCTCAGTTTGTCTACTTCTCAATTTGTCTGCTTCAAAGTATAAAAACACCAGAGCGACTACAAATTCTCTCTAGGAATCGAAGTAGATCTAGAGTTACAAAACCTGTATAGGAAGCCGCGATACTTTCAGGTATTCATAATGCTTACTCCATTGCTCTTGCGGTTTAGAGGTTTGAAGATCGGAGCTCAAAAGTTTCGAAAGATTGACCAGGTGCGAAAGAGAAAAAAAAAATATCAACATAAATTTTGATCTTATTTCTAATCCTAATTTTGGTATGTACTGGTAATTAGTTAAGTTTCAGGAAATGCAAGGATTTCGAGCGCGAAGCCGTAGTATCAAGAGCGAGCACGAAGCTGCCAAAGCGATGTTGCTCGAGTTTTTCCAGGACAACAAGCCTGAATGCATGACTCATGCCAAGCGATTTGTGGAGGCCTCGAAGATCTTCCTCCTCAGCTGCAACTTCAAATCGCTTGGCATGAGTCATGCATTCAGGCTTGTTGTCCTGGAAAAACTCGAGCAACATCGCTTTGGCAGCTTCGTGCTCGCTCTTGATACTACGGCTTCGCGCTCGAAATCGTTGCATTTCCTGAAACTTAACTAATTACCAGTACATACCAAAATTAGGATTAGAAATAAGATCAAAATTTATGTTGATAATTTTTTTTTTCTCTTTCGCACCTGGTCAATCTTTCGAAACTATTGAGCTCCAATCTTCAAACCTCTAAACCGCAGGAGCAATGGAGTAAGCATTATGAACACCTGAAAGTATCGCGGCTTCCTATACAGGTTTTGTAACTCTAGATCTACTTCGATTTCTAGGGAGAATTTGTAGTCGCTCAGGTGTTTTTACACTTTGAAGCACAAACTGAGAAATAAATAAATTGAGAAGGAGAAAGAATTTGTTTGAGTCACCTATCAAAGCTATGAGTTTTGCCACCACAAAGTGGAATGCAAAAGCTACTAGTGAGTATTGCAACCAAAAAGTGGAATGCAAAAGCTACTAGTGAGTATTGCAACCAAAAAGTGGAATGCAAAAGCTACTAGTGTGTTTTTGACCAAAAAAAAAAAAAACAATATTTAATCTTTGTTGATATTATTAAAATATGGCTAAGCTGAGCTGCGAGACCATAAAGCTGGAGCCATGGGCTTCTGGTTTTGAAACCCAGATAAATTTTGGTTGAAACGTTGAGATTTCTCCATCTTTGTTGATATTCTTGGTCCTAGTTGACTCACAAACTCGCCCCGAGAATTTTTGTCCCAAAACACGGCCACCTGAGGGAGGAATTAGACTCCTTACAGGAGGGAGGTATTTCAATTCTTGGACATCTGATGAATTCGGAACGGATCTCCAATTATGCTCTCACTTGTTTTTTATTATCCCAAAGTTGCCCTTCATTTGACACTCATCCAGCGCTGTTCATTCTCCATCTCTGTCAGCACCACACCCTCCATCGTGCAAGGCCACATCACATAACTAGCCTAATCTCCACTCGTTTCACCGAATCGCTAGACTCTTACCCAAATCCAACTGTTGTTCTCTTACCCAATGTAGTGGACCGAGATCAAGACGGCAATGAGACCACTCCGCGTTGGACCATGAATGGCCTAGCTATGGGGCGGACTATGGAGGCATAAGGGGGTGGAAGATAAATATAGGGCAAAAAAATGCAAGGTGGGGTGGAGGGCTATGTGACTGGGAAAAATACCTTCAGGATGAAGGAGGTGTGAAAAAATGGACATGTGGGGGATGGATGGAAATAACCATCTTTTAATAAATAAATAAAACCTATGTAAATATTTTTATAGATAAATTTAATTTAATTAATTAGTACGAAAATAATTTATTTATGTAAGGGCAATTTAGTAATCAACCTAGTTTTAATTTTGATTGAAGTGAATTAGTAAACAACTTATGTGGACTCAACATCATTCCTACTTCAATTCCAGACAGTTTTAGTAAACAACTTCAACATGAATCTGATTCTGATTCCACCTCATTCCAATTCCTCCTAAATCAAATTCCTCCTCAATTCAATTCCTCTCGATTTGATTACGAATTAGTAAATGCCCCTTAAGTATATATGATGGTTAGTATAAAGGATCTATTGTGACATGCAGTCCAATCCGAGTGTGCCAAAGTATTTTAAGGTCTTCATTTTGAGTAATTGTGAAGATTAAATGCATATTAATCACAAGATTAAATTAATTTAGATATAAATGCTTAAAATATTTGAGAACTTAATAACGCATTCACCTAGCTGTATTTTATTTCCTAATAAAGTAAATACATAAATACTTTGTAAGTTTGTTTCTTTTTTGAAAATAAATACATAAATACTTTTATTACAAATGTATGAAATTTTCATCATCTAAATCTATGAGAGATCAAATTGGTTTATTCTGAATCTTGATAGTTAGTAAATTTGTACGTATTTTCTACACGCATTCCCCAAATCCCTATAAATTTCATTTGAGAAGAACGATTGTCACACCTTAAGATTATCTTTGTACCTCTTAAGAAAGATCTATCTTTCAAAGAATCAAATTAATGGTGGAAGAATCACAACTAAACTAGTTGCTTACAAATCATATACAGGATTAAAAATTTAAAAGACATGATTAACGGTCACTAATACGAAAGGGGGAATGAACAAGGCTAAGGAGAAACAGATTAAGGGTTCTTTCTCGTCTTCTTCTTCAGGCTTCAATGTTCGTAAGTGTAGGAGCTCATATCGTTCCATGACAAGCAGCAATTGATAACAGATTAAGTGTTCTTTCTCGTCTTCTTCTTCAGGCTTCAATGTTCGTAAGTGTAGGAGCTCATATCGTTCCATGACAAGCAGCACTTGATCTTCTTGTTTTGAGGCACATGAAACTTCGGTTCTTTCGGTATAGTTGGATGCTTCATTGACCTAACAACGAAGAAACATGAACACGACGTCAGAAAACTGTATTACACCCTACTTATAAATACGATGAATATCAGAATATGTCTGGCTCAATATAGAAAATTTGACGGGATAAACTACGCTATTGGAGGAACCGAAACCATATTTAGTCTCCCTTAAAACTTTCAAGCAGAAAGTTAAAGAACCACAGATTACATGATAACCGTAAATCCTACAAAGCCAGAATCAGTGTAACTTAATAAGAGATTTTATCGACTCGCTTTATAAGGATGGATTCCAAAAATTATCTGCACTTTCTTTTTCTGCATATTACGAAAACAATTTTGGAACACACCCTTGTCATATTCCAAAATGAGAGCATTCCAATCATGACATTGTTTTATCTTGACATGCAAGAAACTTCAAGAGGAGACAGGGTCTATGTATAATTGGTTTAAAATCAGATCAATGAAGTGTTACCTTCTGGGAATGAAAGGCCTGTCAAAGTAGGGCATCGGCTGTGCTTTCGGGACAAGCTCCTTTCTCAATCTTCTTATTTCCTCCTCTTCAGCCAACTGCAAGAGAAAAAACAATAAGAAAACTCATATTTCAAGTCGAGAATAACTATGATAATACAAAGCTCATCAAGTGCAATAACTCTTTACCTTCTGCAGTCTCTCTCTTTCCATCTTGTATTGCTCAAACAGGCTCATCTTCTCCGCCACCTGATAGTGCACACAAATACAAAACCAATTTCAGAAAAGGAATTTGTTATCGAGTCTCTTGAAATATCATCACATGCCCAACATACCAACCGACATCACCCATACAGGTCATTTCTCATATATATCTCCAAAGTGACGTTATGGTCATTTCTCATGTAATAAGAGTAACTTCATGGAGTCCATATATCTAGAAGTGTTCCTAAAAGCACCATAAAACAACTTTGCCATACACATAGTTTGCATGCACTACTGAGCAGAATGACTGAACATATAAAGACAAGCGCATATCCTCAATGCTCAAGTATTTGAAATCACCTGATGGTCAAACTCAGCTCGCTCGACTGCCCGCATGTCACTGTGGAGCTTCAGGTCGGTTGGTATTGTAATTTCTTTTACCGGAGGTTTCAGCAAGCACTGAGATGACAAACACCAAGGGTATGCATACAAGTTAGTGGTTCAGTCATGTCTTTCTTGCAATAGCAATAAATCACTTGAATATAGTCCTCTTCATGTGATTTGGAACACCGAATTTGTATCTATACCTCTGGTTCGTCAGTTGTCCAAGGGAGGCCCTGAGCAATTGGTATCCGCTGCCTCTCCTCCTCCATCATCATCTCTTGTAACTTCTTCATGAACTCTTCCTCCTTTTGTCTTCCCCTTTCCTGCATTGAGATCACCAAACAAAGTTAGAAGCAATGCGAATGCAAGTAAACTTTCTGACTACTTTTCGATACCATCCATTTTCCGCACAATTTACCTCTGTTCTTAGCTTGAATGGCTTAGCACTAGTGGCTCTCTGTTGCTGCTTCTTCTTCCATCTCGTTCCTCCCACCGTGCTAGAAGATTCAGAGCTCTGAAATTCGAACCGGAATACAACCTAACCTAAGTTAGCCAATCATTTTCAATCTCCAAAATAATGTGAAAAAATTAAAAACTAGATCTTACATTTCTTCTGTTCCTTCGCCCCCCATTAGAAGTCCTGCTTGAACCACTGTTCAATCAAAATAGCAAATCCAAAACTCAGTCACGACTTACAACAAACACCTGGTGTGCATCCAATTGTCATGCTAACTATAGTCAAGTATAATTGCTAACCTTCCCAGACTTCCATCCCAAGAAGAAGAGACTGAAGGACGCCGATCCAGACCGAGATTCTCCAACGTCAAGCACAAATCAGACGGGAAAAACGATGACGATGAAACCTGTGTTTCCGGCGCCTTCGGAGGAGGCTGCAATCCAGGCAATGTCCACTTCTCTACCTTCTTCCCAATCTCTTCCGCCGCCTCCTCCTCCCCATTCTGCTCATCCGAATCCTTCGAGCTTGGAATCGAAAGCAGCTTCTCAAATGCCTGAACCAAATGCATCACCTTCCCACGCTCCGGCACACTCTTCCTCGCCTCTTCCAACAACTTGTCCCTTCTTCTCTTGATTGTCGAACAACCCAATTCACTATCCGGGTCGAAATCACCCGACCCATCTTCAATTTGAAGGTCCTGAATCCTCAAACCCTCCTCGATTGCTTCCTCCAGTTCACGCTCAGCTCTGTCGCTCTCCTTCAAACTCTCGGATTCGACGTCGTCGTTTTGCTTCTTGAAGAACTCTTCCTGCGACGCCCGCAGATTTTCATACGCAACGCAGAGGCACATCTTCGAATTTCCCTTCTCTTTGCACTTGCAGGCAACATTCGGGTTCTCCTTCTTCGATTTCTTCTTCGCGACGACGAACTTTCTCTCCCGGATCTTGTTCCGGGGCGAACGAACAACCGGGTTTGCGTTCTTGGACGCCGATTTCTGGGACTTCGCTGCCGATTTCGACGCAGGGGAAGCGGTGGGTTTCCGGCCAGGGGAAACATTGGGGTTCGAATTCTCAGTGTATCTCGAGTTGTCGTGCTTCTTGGATCGAGACCCATGTTGGTTTTTCACAGGAGTCACCGCTCCGGCGTTCTTGCTGATCAAATCCATCGGAATGTGACCGAAAAAGAGAGATTATTCGCCGGAAACAACCGGGTTCGTTGAGTTTAGATAAGAAAATCAAGGGTTAGCTTTTTTTTTTTTTTTTTTTCTTTTTCTGAAGCGAGGAAAGGATGAGTGAGGGTTGATGGATTTGGAGAGAGAAAAAAGAAACGTTAGAGCTGTTGACGCTCAATGTGTAACGGCTATTTTTCTAGGATTATATGTGCACCGTTTGATAAAGCTTTTAAAATTTATGTCTATGTTGAACCGTTGGATTAGGTGTTATTTTAAAAATAAATTATTTTGGGTCGTTTGGATTAAGTGATTAGGAATTTAGGAGAGTGGTGGCGATAGCGGAAGAATTTCATCTACCAACGGTTGCAGCCGAATAAGGCAAGTCGCAATACTGAGATATTTACATGTAGTCCAATAGGGATATTTAACTATGCATCCCGATTTCAAAGCTTCTGTTTCTAAATTGTTTTAATAATTTCGAACTTTTTCGTCTCTCTCTTCAAATGTAAATTTAAAAAAAAAAAAAATATTGAGGAAATACTCCTATTATCTTATTTTGTCAAAATTCGTAATTTTTTTTAATCAACGAGCATATATACTCAATATGACTATGCAATCTGCAAAAAGATACAAGTATGAACAATTGACATCTTGACGTATATAACAATTATACGATTAATAATCAATAAATCTCATTAAGAAAACAACATTTGTATATCTAAGAAAACTCACTCGAAATCTCAAGTGAAGCCGCACGGGCATTCAACCAAATTTTTAAGATTGATCCACACATGCATTCAACCATCTATTTCATATATGAACAAATATAATATATGCCCTATATATACTTATATAACTAACGGCAATAATAAATAAAATATGTGTCCCATATATATTCATGACGAGAATAATAAATAGAATATCTATCACAAATATACTCATGGTAATAGTAATAATAGAATATATGTCCATATTTGACACACCCGACCGAGGTCGAGACGTGATGTAGCCATAAATATTGTCATATTTCGGGTTTGACTCTGCTGTAGCATGATATTGTCCGTTTTGGGCCCCAACCATGCCCTCACGGTTTTGTTTCTGGGAACTCAAACGAAAACTTCCCAGGGGTCACTCATATTGGGAATGCTCTCGTCCGAACTCACTTAACTTCGGAGTTTCGATGGAACCCGAAGTCAGAGAGTTTCCAAAAGGCCTTGTGCTATATGGAGGTGGACATGTACATATAAGACATATTACCCCTTCTCCGTTGATCGATGTGAGATATGGTTGAGCCTAGGTCAGGATGTGACAATATTCATAGCTACAATAATAATTAATGGTATAGAACAAGTGACAAATACTTTGACACATATTTGTACACTCTTGTTTAACCATTAGATTTATAGCATTCGATGTTGTTGAGTAAGAATAATCAACTAGGCTCAACAAGACGAAAGATTCCCTTGTTATATTTTGTGTGTACAACTTGGATTTATAAATGTGTTATTACTAGTCATTTATTTGTTTTGTGAAATGATATATGTATGTATTGTTAATATCAGCTATGAGTATATCTGTCAACCATGAATATATCTGGAATAAATATTATATTTAAAATTATTGTCAACCATGAGTATGTCTGCGCAGATACTATATTTATTCATGGTCCAATCCCTTTTGGATTCAATCTCAAGTGAGATTATTTTATATATAGTAATATACAACTGTTTTCTAAATGGGATTGATTGGTTTTTAATCACATGCGACGTATTACTCACGCCTAAAAAATTTGCTATTCTTTATTTTAATAATATCTTAAAATTCCAATTGAATACAATTTTTCGAATACGAACTATTGTTGGATCTTCTTTGTGAGAATCTCATAGATTTGTGAATCATATATGTTCATCGTACATCGTGCGGTTAAAAATTATTTTATATATTTTATTTAAAAATAAATAAAAATAATACTTAATAAAAACTGATTGTACGTACAATGAACATATATAATTTATAAATCTCTAAAATCCTTCAAATCCTTACGAATCTCAAATTGTACTTGTGAGATAGGAATACTTGGCCGCCACGCTTGAGGAATGGCGCGAAAACTATGAGAAGGAGATGACCACGCAACTCAATTTATCCCCTAAAAAAGGAGAAAAAGGTCTCGTTGCAATTCCTCGTTTTTTACTGTTTTCAATTCTTCTCCTTTTGCAATTCCATGATCCATCGGAACCCTAAAACCCTAGATTCTTATTATTGTTCTTTTATTTCAATTGGGGGTTTCTGAGGTTTAACTTGGTTAATTCGCAGACAATTCATGGGGCAGAACAGTGCCGGCGGTGCGGAGGCGCGCGCCCGATCACGTGACGAGCTGAGCGGCGAGGCTGGGTCCCTTTGGGGTAAGATTAATCCCAAGAACTTCAGCGACAGGGTTTACAGGGGAAGGCCATCGGAGGTTGACTACAAGGTTAAAAAGTCCAGGAAGAAGAAGGAGCGGGACCCAATTGATGCGGAGCCTGCCTCCGTGTTTCGCCGGAGCAAAAGGCGTCGCCTTTGTGAAGATAGCGTCCTCAGTGTTTCGGTGGAGGAAGAAGGTGTTTACAAGCCGGCGAACAGCGAAACCGGGAAGGCGTACGAGGAAATTATTGAAGTGATTCAGAAACAGTTGGGTGGGCAGCCTCTGAGTGTAGTCGGCGCGGCGGATGAGATTTTGGATGTTCTTAAAAATGAGAGCTTTGAGGATTCTGAGAAGAAAAAGGAGATTCAGAAGTTGTGGAACCCGATAGCGGATGAAGTTTTTGATCGGTTGGTTTCGATTGGGAGGCGGATCACGGATTACGGAGCTGGGATTGATGCCTTGGATGATGGCGGTGAAACTGTTGATGACGATGGGGGTGTTGCGGTACGATTTGAACAGGATGAGGAGGAGGAGGAGGAGAGTAGTGATCTCGATATGGTCATGGAAGATGAGGAACAGGATGGGAATAATGTGGTCATTCCGAGCAAGTCAGGGGCAATGCAAATTGGTGCTGAGATTGATGACGATGATATGCAGGAAGAGGATAATGATGGTTCGAGCCTTAATGTTCAGGACGTTGGTGCTTATTGGCTTCAGAGGAGGATCTTTGAGGCTTATGAGAAAAATATTGATCCAGTTCAATGCCGGAAGCTTTCTGAAGAAGTTCTCCAGATACTTGCCGAAGACGATGACAGGGGAGTTGAAACGAGGTTATTGATGCACCTTCAGTTTGACAAATTCAACCTTGTTAAGCTTCTAGTGCAAAACCGGTTGAAAATTGTCTGGTGCACCCGTTTAGCGAGAGCTGAAAGCAAAGATGAGAGGAAGAAAATCGAGGAGGATATATTGCGTTCTGGTCCAGATTTGGCTGCAATTTTACAACAGTTGCACAACACGAGGGCCAGCACGAAAGAGAGGCAAAAGAACTTGGAGAAGAGTATTAGAGAAGAGGCTCGCAGGTTGAAGGATGAGACTGCTGGGAACGAGCTTGGGGATAGAGATGGTGGAAGTTATTGGTTCAGAGGCAAGGCGCGGTTGATTGATCTTGATAGCCGTGCTCAAGAAGAAAGTAGATTCTTGGTGTCTAACAAGTGTGTGTTTCCACTCAGGTCTCGCAAAGAAATGAAAAAGGGATATGAGGAAATTCATGTTCCAGCATTGAAGCCTCAACCATATCCTGATCATGAGCTTGTAAAAGTATCTGCCATGCCTGATTGGGCACAACCGGCTTTCAAAGGGATGAGCCGGTTGAACAGAATACAAAGCAGAGTCTATGGGGCTGCTCTTTTCGAATCTGACAATATCCTCTTATGTGCTTCCACGGGTGCAGGTAAAACTAATGTTGCAGTGCTTACTATACTTCATCAGATTGGGCTAAACATGAACAAGGAGGACGGTACTATAAATCACAGTGATTATAAGATTGTATATGTTGCTCCTATGAAAGCGCTGGTGGCTGAAGTTGTTAGCAATTTGTCTAATCGTTTGCAGGACCATGGTGTCACGGTGAAGGAGCTTAGTGGTGACCAGACACTCACTCGCCAACAAATTGAAGAGACTCAGATTATTGTCACAACTCCAGAGAAGTGGGATATCATTACCCGAAAGTCAGGTAATTGAACTTACACACAACTTCTAAAACTTTTAATTATTGATGAAATTCATCTACTTCATGACAATAGAGGTCCTGTTCTTGAAAGCATTGTTGCTAGAACTGTTAGGCAGATTGAGACCACAAAAGACTCTATCCGGTTGGTGGGATTATCTGCTACACTCCCTAACTATGAAGATGTGGCGAAGTTCTTGCGCGTTACAAAGGGGCTGTTTCATTTTGACAATAGTTTCAGACCTGTACCCCTTTCGCAACAATATATTGGAATCACAATAAGGAAGCCACTGCAGAGGTTGCAGTTGATGAATTATATTTGTTATGAAAAGGTGATTTCTATGGCTGGAAAGCATCAAGTTCTTATCTTTGTGCATTCAAGGAGAGAAACGGCTAAAACAGCTTGTGCTATACGAGATACTGCACTTGATAAAGGCACTGTTGGTAGGTTTCCAAAAGAAGACAGTGCCAGCCATGAGATTCTTAATGTTCATAAAAATTTGGTCAAGAGCAATGATCTCAAAGGTCTTCTGCCATATGGTTTTGCTATTCATCATGCTGGGTTGAACAGGGATGATCGCCAACAGGTTGAAGCTCTTTTCTCTGATGGGTATGTACAAGTTTTAGTTTCCACTGCAACACTTGCTTGGGGTGTGAATCTGCCAGCTCACACCGTGATAATCAAGGGGACTCAGATCTATAATCCAGAAAAGGGAGCATGGACTGAACTAAGTCCTCTTGATATTATGCAGAGGTTGGGTCGGGCAGGACGACCTCAGTATGATTCAGAAGGAGAAGGGATAATCATCACTGGCCACAAGGAATCACAGTACTATCTTTCTTTGATGAATCGACAACTACCTATTGAAAGTCAATTAGTCTCCAAGTTGGCCGACCAATTGAACGCTGAAATTGTTCTTGGAACTGTTCAAAATGCTAGAGAAGCCTCTGATTGGTTAATACACACTTACCTGTATGTTCGCATGTTAAAAGAACCAACCCTGTATGGTTTGGAATCAGATATTCGCAGAAGAGATAGTCAGTTGGAGGAGAGGCGTGCGGATCTGATCCATTCTGCTGCAACCATTTTGGACAGAAACAATTTGATCAGGTATGATAGAAAAAGTGGATACTTCCAGGTCACTGACCTGGGGCACATTGCGAGTTATTATTATATAACTCATGGAACAATATCCACATATAATGAGCTATTAAAGTCCACAATGGGTGATATAGATCTGTTTCGGTTGTTTTCACTAAGTGAGGATTTTATGTACGTCACTGTGCGGCAGGATGAAAAGATGGAACTCGCACAACTATTGGACCGTGTTCCTGTCCCGGTCAATGACGGTCTGGAAGAGCCCAGTGCCAAGATTAATGTTTTGCTACAAGCTTATATTTCACAACTGAAACTTGAAGGGCTTTCTTTGTCATCTGATATGGTTTTCATTACTCAGAGTGGTGGGCGTCTTCTACGGGCTATTTTTGAGATTGTCTTGAGACAAGGATGGGCTCAGCTAGCAGGAAAGGCATTGAAATTGTGCAAAATGGTTGACAAGAGGATGTGGGGCGTCCAAACACCCCTTCGCCAGTTCAATGGGTTAATAACGAATGATATTTTGATGAAATTGGAGAAGAAGGACTTGGCCTGGGAAAGATATTATGACCTCTCTCCACAGGAGCTGGGGGAGCTTATTCGTATGCCAAAGATTGGAAGAACGCTTCATAAGTTCATCCACCAGTTCCCCAAATTAAACCTTGCAGCCCATGTCCAACCGATTACTCACACAGTACTAAAGGTCAAGCTTGTTATAACACCAGACTTTCAGTGGGAGGACAGAATTCATGGATATGTGGAGCCCTTTTGGGTAATTGTGGAGGATAATGACGGTGAGTGCATTCTTCATCATGAATATTTTCTACTGAAGAAGCTGCATATTGATGAGGACCATACTTTGAACTTCACAGTTCCAATTTATGAACCACTTCCTCCCCAATACTACATTCATGTTGTGTCGGATAGGTGGCTTGGGTCGGAGACTGTTTTGCCTGTTTCTTTCAAGCACCTCATCTTACCTGATAAGTATCCTCCACCTACAGAGTTATTGGACTTGCAACCATTTCCCTTGGCTGCACTAAGGAATCCAGTGTTCAAAGCTCTGTACGATCATGATTTTAAGCATTTTAATCTTATTCAGACTCAGGTCTTCACTGTTCTGTATAATTCAGATGAGAACGTTTTAGTTGCTGCACCAACAGGGAGTGGGAAGACCATATGTGCAGAGTTTGCCATATTGAGGAATCATCAAAGGGCACTGAAGCTGATAGTCCTGTCATGCGTGTTGTGTATATTGCACCTTTTGAAGCTCTTGCTAATGAGCGTTACAGTGACTGGGTAAGGAAGTTTGGAAAGGGTCTCAATCTGTGCGTTGAAAAATTATCTGGGGAAATAAATATAGACCTGAAACGGCTTGAGAAAAGTCATATTATCATCAGCACTCTGGAGAAAAGGGATGCTTTATCTCGCCGCAGGAAAGAGTGGAAACATGTTCAACAGGTTAGTCTTTTTATTGTAGACGAACTCCACTTGATTAGTGGTCAATGTGGTCCAATCTTGGAGGCAATAGTCTCTAGGATGAGATATATATCAACTCAATCCAAGAACATGATTCGTATTGTGGCTCTCTCAACTTCTCTTGGAAATGCAAAGGATCTTGGAGAATGGATAGGGGCTACCTCTCACAGCATTTTCAATTTTCCTCCTGCAGCGCGTCCAGTGCCTCTTGAAATACACATTCAGGGGGTGGATTTTGCTGATTTTGAAGTGAGAATGCAAGCAATGATGAAACTAACATACACTGCCATTGTCCAGCATGGCAGGAATGGTGAACCAGCTCTAGTGTATGTTCCTACAAGGAAACACGTCCGACTAACTGCTGAGCATCTGGTGACTTGCTCAAATGTAAACAATGAGAAACCACTTTTTTTATTGCGATCTTGGGAAGGTCATATCGAGTCTTTGATTGGAAGCTTTAATGATGAAAGATTGCAATCCACTTTGCGCATTGGAGTGGGCTACTTGCATGAGGGCTTAACTAGTTCAGATCAACAAATTGTGTCACAGCTTTATGAATCTGGTTGGATTCAAGTGTGTGTAGTAAGTAGTTCAATGTGTTGGGGAGTGCCGCTGTCAGCCCATTTGGTGGTTGTGATGGGAACCCAATATTATGACTGCCAGGAAAATGTTCACACTGATTACCATGTTACTGATCTGTTGCAGATGATGGGCGGTGCCAATCGCCCTCTGCTAGATGATTCTGGGAAGTGTTTCATCCTCTGCCACACGCCTCATAAAGAATACTACAAGAAGTTCTTGTATGAAGCGTTGCCTGTTGAAAGCCATTTCCACCATTACCTACATGATAATGTGAATGCGGAAATTGTTAATGGAATGATTGAGAACAAGCAAGACGCAGTTGATTATCTTACATGGACCTTCTTGTACAGGAGGATCACACAAAATCCCAACTATTATAATCTCCAAGTAGTTAGTCAGCGGCATCTTTCTGAACACCTCTCGGAGCTTGTTGAAACGACACTGAGTGATTTGGAAGCAAGCGAGTGCGTTGCTATCAAGAATGAAATAAACCTATCTCCTTTGCCTCTTGGCATGATAGCATCGTATTATTACATCAGTTATACAACTGTAGAGCGATTCAGTTCTTCTTTAACTTCCAAAACAAAGATGAAGGGTCTTCTGGAGATTCTAGCTCAAGCTTCAGAGTATTCACAGCTTCCCATACGATCTGGGGATGAAGAGGTGGTCCGAAGGTTAATTAACCACCAAAGGTTCTCTTTCGAGAATCCCAAATGCAGAGACCCTCATGTGCAAGCAAATACGCTGCTTCAGGCTCACTTCTCCAGACAACCTGTAGGAGGGAACCTAACAATGGACCAGCAAGAGGTGATCCTTTCCGCAACTAGGTTGGTTTATGCAATGATTGATGTAATTTCCAGGAACGGCTGGCTAAGACTTGCTGTCCAAGCGATGGAGTTGAGCCAGATGGTGACTCAGGGTATGTGGGACTGTGATTCGGAGCTTCTACAGCTTCCTCATTTCACAAAGGAGCTGGCAAAGAGATGTCAAGATAATCCTGAGAAGAGCGTGGAAACCGTATTTGATTTGAAAGAGATGGAAGACAATGAGAGACGCAAGCTACTCAAGATGTCAGATGCACAGTTGCTTGATGTTCAACGGGTTTGCAACCGGTTTCCTGACATTGATGTGAATTATGAGGTCCTGGGTTGCGAAAGTATTAACGCTGGGGAAGATAAGATCACACTGCAAGTCAGTCTTAATTGCGAGCTCGAGGGGCAGATGGAGGTAGGTCCTGTTGATGCTCCGAGATATCCCAAGGGGAAAGAAGTAGGGTGGTGGCTTGTAGTTGGAGATACCAAGACTGACTCCTTGCTTGACATCAAGAAAGTTTCCGTGCAAAAGAAGTCAAAGATAAAGCTCGAATTCGCTGCTCCTGCAGCCGAAACTGCCGGGAAGAAGACGTACACCCTATATTTCATGTGTGATTCGTACATGGGATGTGATCAGGAAATCAGTGTTGATATTAATTGAAGCAGTGGGAGCCTGAAGAGAAGTTTCTTCTTCAATTTATTTTGCTCGCTTCTATTTTTAATTCCTGCCGTTTTCTACAAACCATTATATATATAAGTTTTTTGTGACGGCTTTGAAGGTGATTCTTACAGTGTAAAGAATCATCCTAACGTTGTATTTTCTTATGTAAAATCGAACGATCAGACTATTCGATTTTATAAGCTTTGGTACTTCCCCAGAAATGCATATCCAAGGGCACATGATCAATATGTACTTGACAAGATTGCAGGTATACCATTTATTGATCAGTTACGAATTTTGATTCATTTTATTTTATTTGAGAAGACGATCAACATTCTAAACTACTTCACTGTACGGAAATAGAATTGGACACGCATATGATGAGTGTAAGGAAGAAAACAATTTATCTACTTACCCTACTTCTTTACCCCAATATTTTTCAATATTTTTCATATCTTTTGATATTCGGTTAGTTGTATATGTAAACACTCGTTACCATCTCATAGTTTTAACAAAAAAGAAAACTTTCGAAAATCATTCCTCTAATATTTTTAGTTTATTTTGAAACGATAGGGGCGTTTGTTGTTAAAAACTTAATGTTGACTTTCTTTGACAGTGTTATTGACTTGAAGCACTTCCTTCCAACGCCTTGGAATGCACTGGTGGCTGAAGAAGAAGGGACTGCAAATTTGACAAAATTCTTACAATCTGAGCTTCACAACATTTAATTACAGGTAAGGCTTCTTTGTGTATGTATATATATATATGTATGTTATTTTAAAATAAAATTGAGTAAATATAAGAGTTTGTTTGGGAGTGCCTATAAGTATTTGTATTGATTGGGAGAAAACAATGATTACGTTTAATGTGCAATGTTGATGAGCTTGAAACTCGATAACAAAAAAGTGACAGTCTACAAACGAAATCGTCTGAACAGACCAATTAAACATAGATTTGATCTGGTTTCGATTTTTTTTTAAATTTTTTGTGGTATCCAATCCGAGCCAAGGCGTTATATTGTAGTTAGTTTGGTCACAATTTAAGAGTAAAACCGATTCAACTTAGACCATGCCCGCCTCTAATTAAATGATTGATTTCAATTAGAAAATGTGTGAACACACCACACCGTTTGATCACTTTCAAAACAAACGACGCGTCGTTGCAAACCGTTCTTTGGACTAGGACGTGGCGAAATGCTAGTGGCAGTCAAAATTCTTACACTGATGATTACCTGACAGAATCTTTTTTGTGCTCATCCATACAATCCAGAATTAGAGTGGCATTTATCGTAATTTTAATGAGGATCATTACCTCTTTTAGTAATTTTATCAACCAGAAAGTTTCTATTCTTCGGACCCCAAAAAAAACCACAAATGGCTATAAAACCCGCCAGCGCCAAAATTTTACCCGATCCCCAATCTCTATCGTTCCGATTCAGATTTGATCAAATTTCTATCTCCGATCGTCAATTCGAGATTTTATTCGTTCAATTCAATCTTTTCTCTACCTGTTGATCGCAATTTCTTACCTCGCCGTGCCTCCAATCCGATTCTAGGGTTAGGGTTTTGAAAAATCCAGAAACTTTTTCGATCCGAAAAGGGTTTTTTCTTGACCTGCGAAAAATTGTTCACCCGATAGGTTTTTGATGTCCGAAAGATCAAAGGAATTATCAGAAATTTTGAGAAATTTTTTTGGTTTTTGAAGTTTCCAATTTTATATTATTTTCATCTGTATAAATTGGGGATAAACAGCTTACTGCATGTTTCTTCAATTGCTCGTAAAGTAGTTTTTAAAATTAAAAGTACAGTAATTTTGGGGGTTTGACTTTAGAGAAGCTGATTTTTGGGTGCTTTTGTCAGTTGCCGGGACGTCAATATTTTCAGGTAAGGATCAGCTTCTTCAGATAAGCCCAGTCGTACTAAATTTTTTTTTTTAATAAAATTTTAAATTAGATTCTTTCTTTTTTTTTTTTTTTTTTTATAAATTAATATGCTTTTTAGATAATTGTTTGACTGTTGGACAATAATTGTTTGCTTTTAGTGCCCCTGCATGTGTTGCAAATTGCAATATAGAAATTTGTATAAAACAATATTCAAAACCTGGGTTTTTGCAAAAGATGATGCCTTGAAGTTTAACATGGTATGTTCTTTTTTTAAGGAATCAGTGTCACTATTACTTGTCGAAAGGAAAAATGAGAGAATTGTTACCTGATGCGGTTGTTTTAAATTCGGTATTTGTTGTGAAAGGACGAACAATGTTATGTTCATTCTTATGGAGTATGTAATCTGTTTTCATTTATGGTAAGCGCCGATTAAGTCAAGTCATTCAAAAGGGTTTGTTTCATGTAGAACTGTTATTTTCTTCTCGTTTGTGAGATGTTTGGTTGCGGCTTTCTGCTTTTTGTGGGAGTTTTAGGTATGTAAATGCTGTATTGCATATTCAGTGCTCCATTTCAAATTTGGCTTCACTTTGCAGGACAAAATGATAAACAAACGGCCTTTTGATGTTGAGGATTCTTATGAGGTTGCTTGTAAGCACCCAAGACGATTGGAACATGCTAATGAGCCTGCTCCAATTGTGGATACTTTTCCTTTGAGTAGCAGCCCCCAGAAATTTCAAATTTCAGGTACCAAATAGTTGCTTGGTCAATTGGTCAATTGGTCGATAATAATTTCATTTTCAAGTTGTGCGTATAATGATTGGCGGAAAACTTAGAAGATGTAAATGCATAACATGTGCCGTGGATCTGGAATTGCAATTTGGAGTTTAATCTGGACTATTAACACAACCTGACCTTTGAATAGAAAAATGGCATCAGTGTTTGTTATTCTGATCTAAGTTAGTGTAATCTGATGTGAGTTAGTATATTGTTTACGAGGACTAATGCATGGTTTTTATTAGCTTAGTGTAATCTGTAGATATTGAGTTTGATCTTATAGCTGATGTAATTACAATATGAAGATGGTGAAGGCGACGGGAGTTTTAGTAAATGTCCAGACGAAGGAAGGTCTGCAAGTGACTTGGGAACTGAATCCTCAAATGAGACCTACAAAGAACTTGAAACTGGTGCCTCTGGAAGCTCCTTCCGATTTTGGTGGGCCAACAACAATATGTTTGAAGCTCATGTAAGACCTGAGGCAGCAGGGCATCTATCATTATTCCCAGAATTTTTTTCACCTGCAAACCATTTGAGGGCTTTTCTTCATTCTGATGTGATCTGCTCATCTCCTGTTGATTGTCCTCCTCAAAAGCTAGTTTCTATCGGACCTCAGCATCAAGCTTATGTTCCAGAATGGGGCCACGAGGGTTCACACTCTTCAAATCATCTGGAGAAATTGGATCCTCGGCGAGAAGTTTCATCCCAAGGCCTTGGTGTCAATCAGGAGAAGCTGATGGGTACCTGTATCATTTCTATGCCTGAGCTGGATACATTTGAAAACTATTTATGTGAAGATGTGAGAGCTAGAAACAACTGTAAGTGTGCTGATGCAGGCTCTGTTAGATGCGTGAGACAGCATGTCATGGAAGCAAAAGAGAAATTAAGGGAAGACCTTGGACATCACCTATTTGAAGAGTTGGGCTTTTATGAAATGGGAGAGGAGGTTGCAGAGAAATGGACTAAAGAGGAAGAGCGTGCCTTCCACGATGCCATCCTCTCTAACCCTGCATCATTGGGTAAGAACTTCTGGCACCACCTCTCAGTGGCTTTTCCTTTGCGACCACACAAAGACCTTGTCAGCTATTATTTCAATGTTTTCATGCTCCGTAAGCGTGCTGAGCAGAATAGGTTTGACCCTCTAAACATTGATAGTGACGATGATGAGTGGCAAAAGAGCGAACTTGGAGTGGTCAATGATGACAAGGACGCTTTGGTGGAATCTCCTGTAAATCTAAATGCTCCTGCCTATATCCAGGTAGAACATTTAGGCTGTTTCAATGAGCACATTGAGGATGCTGATGACGTAGATGGTTGTAATGATGGTGCCGATGTGGTTGGTTGTGATGGAATTAAGGACGAGGATGCAGGTGATATAGATGATGGCTCAGGAGCTCATGTTGAGAATCCCCCTGGTTATAGTGGTGGTGCTACTGAAACTCAGCTTTTGGATAAAACTCCTAGTAGCAACAGAGAGAATTATGATATTCAGGATGATTCTTGCACATCATATGAGTATCAGCAAGACAGTTGAGTCATATGCTCCACTTACGGAGGAGAAAGATTCAAGAATGGCAGTGTAGAATGACAACTCGTATATTTAAGTATGCGAAGCATCTTGACTGGCCTGCATCAGCACAATTAGATGTTGAGATGGCAAAGGTTGGAGGTGAACTACAGTACAACTAATAATTCCTCGCACTGTTGTTCAAATCAAGCCAGCTTTGGGCTGTACGAACTCCTAAAGCCTTTTGTTCATGACTTCGAGAACCCTGAAGGAGGAGCTTCAAGTTGGTGATCGATGATTAACTCTTCAAAGGTGAAAGTAGTTTTCCTTGGGTTTTTCAGTTCTTGGAAGAAGGCAGCTACAGATGTAGGTTTCTAGTACACGATTGGTGTCCTCCGTCTACTAGTCAAAGGGATTACCGTGGCCGGGAAACTCCTTCCTTAAGTGAATAGGGTAGAATTTCATTACCCAAGTTCTTCCGTGAGACGAAAATCCTGTTTTTCCTTCTGAGGATGAGTCCCGTGAGAATAGTAACGCAAAGGGGATGGTTTTCATCGAAGAAATTGAATCAAAAGTTCGTTATCAAGAATTTACACTGCATCTTTTTGTTTTTGGTAGTGAGGTTAATTTCGTTTTATTTTTTGTGTTCGTTTTCCCGGTGTTGTCACTCTTATTTGATACTATTTCCCTCAATCCCTTGGAAATGAATTTTTACATGAATTTAATTATTGTCCAAACTTCTCTAGAAAGCTTTTTAATATATATATATATATATATTTTTTTTTTTTATGGATTCTCTGTTATTTTACTGCCCAACATCAATTTTTATGTCAATATTATAAAACATTGTACTAAAAACATAAGTAGATAGAGAATCTATGAAGAATTTCACTTTTAAGATAGCTTCTTTAGCTCATCTCAAAAGAAGTATGCGAGAATGCTTTTCCAACTAAAAAACAGATCATGGGTTTGAAAAGTAGTGTCCAAGGCTTAAGATTGTCCAACTTGAGCAAGGAAAAATTCTACCATGTCCACGGTATCCCTTAGAATTTAAGGGTGAAGAGTTTGGTCAATGTCAAAATTCTTTTGACGTGACTATTATTAACTTTATGCATGCTAATGTACTTCTTTCAAAGTTCGAATCTAATGAACTTCCTTCGAAGTTCAAAAAAAAAAAACACATTAACCAACCCCTGTTAAATATACTGTGCCTTCCGAGTTTTTTTACCATGCTACCCCTGTCAAATTTACTGTGCATTCGACAGTTGGGGACAGTGAGGTTTGAGAAATTTTTTTATTGTGACGGAAATACGAGTGGTACACGTGTTTTTATAAAAGTTTTGGGAATTTTTATTTTTTTTAGTTATTAACTATGTAATACATATATTTCACAATTTGTATAATGACACATGATGTATCATTTTGTGTACCGATTACATTGAAAATTTTCTTGCAAGGTTCGAACCTTGTCCCTTGTGTAGGGTTGCTTAGAACAAACCCAACCTAGGGCTAAATGCTATTTTTTAGGTTTTATTCCCCCTCCCCCCCCCCCCCCCCCCAAAAAAAACCTAACTGAACCCATGCTAAATGTGTGGGTTAAAAGTTAAAAGTAAAAAATAGTCAAATTCCCTTCAGGATTTAGCCTAGAAAATGGTGTGGGCACCACTAGTGGTACCCCACCTAAATGGACATGTCTTTCAGGATTTATTGAATCTAACAGCTGAAATCGAATATAATCAAATCTAACGGTAAAAAAAATATCTAATGGCTCAAATTTAAATCCAACGGCTAAAATAATTAAAAAATTATTTAACTCAAAATTCACCCAAATTTAGTGATTTTTCAATATTTATCCAAATTTAAATATTTTTAGTTTAAAATGTTCATAAAATTAAATTATGATAGTGTACATAAAAAAATTACTTTAAAAGAAAAAATTAGCTTAAATTGATTATTTAATAATCTCAGACTAAAAAATTTAGGCCAAAAGGGTTAAAGCAGAATAGCTATTTTCGAGCTACAACCTAAATGTTATGAGCTAAAAATTTTAAATTTTAATCCAAAAATTGAAGATGATCTTAGAAGAATAACAAAGTGGTATATAGGTACTTACATTTCCAATCCGTTGGTTGCTATGTCCTTGGAAAGAAAATGTACACAGATCACATGAAGGTAGGATCACCCAATTCTTGAGCCTTGCACCCCAAGCAACGCCATAAATTAGGGTCCTTTCGGTATTTACGTCACTTCAGCCTCTGCATTTGGTCACCCACTTTTTGTCGAGTGTGAGTACAGTACAAATTTTTATCGATGTGACTTTCACACTGTCATTTTATCTCTATCAGCTTTTTTTTTTTTTTTTTTTTTCTTATTTTTCTCTTTTGGCTATTATCTTATTTGTTAAATCTTAAACCTTGATGTTGAATATGAGACAAATAAGTACATAAATTATTTCCATTTATAAATATATCTGGTAGGAAAGCGTTTATCAATATTATAATATTTAAAGAAAAAAATAATTTTCCGTAATAAATTAAAAAAATTCATATCTATCTAACTTTCCGAATTTAAATCCACCATTTTGAACGACGTTATCCATCCAACCTGGATACATGATTGTTTGCTTGTCTGTGTCTACGGTGCCGTGATCCGGCAAGTCGACATAAACACACATATTTCATATGTTAATTACAAAAATGACAAAATGCGAGTGATCATGGTGGTAGCAATAGCAGAGTTGGTGGTTTGATGTAGACGAGCAAGTGGGACAAAAGTCGGAGTCTGGGACTATAGCTTTGCTTTCATGCAAGGATTTGGTTTCTTTTTCTCTATTGCCAAATGAGGCATAAGCTCCCAACAACAAACATTTAGAGAGAGAAAATCTAGAGAGAGAGAGAGATTAGTGCTAGAAAGATCCCAACATTAAACATCTATTTCGTTTTCGTTGTGTCTAGTCTTGCCCACTACTGGGAAAGCAGTCCTCTCACTCAGTCAGTGCTGCAGTTACAGAAATATTGCTTTGCTTTTTGGCTTCCACATTTACATGTCTTCAAGCACCACATGAGAGAGAGAGAGAGAGAGAGGAGAGAGACCTTTGTGCTCAAACCAAAACTCTGAAATCTGAGTCGTTTCTTCCCCAAGAGAGACGGAGAGGTTTTGATTAGGGACCCATATCTTGTTTTTGCCCACAAATTCTACAAAACCCAAAAGTGCTTCTTCTCCAGCACTTTTGAAAAAAGCAAGAAAGCTTCGTCTCTGATCTGGGTTTTCAGCATCCTCTGTTTCTTGAGCTCCTTCAGCAATTTTTTCCTCGAATGCGGTGGAAAGATTCAAACTTTCTCGGAAAATTGGATTCCTTCTCGGTTCTGGGATCTGGGTTCGTTTGCTTTTCTGGTTAAGATGATGGAGCATGTGTGCAAGCTCTGCAAAAAGAGTTTTGTGAGCGGCAGAGTCTTGGGAGGTCACATGAGGTGCCATGGAGCAAGAAAATCTGCTAAAACAGAGAAAAAGATCGAAATGTGCAGGGTGGATTTTGAGGTTGAAGACGATGATCACGCTGGTTATGGATTACGAAGGAACCCGAAAAAGTCCTGGAAGTTTTCAGGGGACTCGAAGTTTAAAGCTTCTGCAGGGGAAGAAAATGAGACCGTCTGCAGGTGCAGGGTTTGTGGCAAAGGGTTTGATTCGATGAGGGCGATGTTCGGGCACATGAGGCATCACTCGGGGAGGGAGAGGAAGGAAACGCGGTCTTGCGAAGTTTGCTGTAAAGGGTTTGAATCGTTGAGAGCTTTAGCTACTCATAGCAGATGCCACTCGGAAAGGATTAGGGGAACTGATAGATTGGAGACTGTTTCTTCAAGCAAGATGCTTTCTGTGGATTCCTGTCAGTACAGCAGTGAGACAATGGGGCTGATTCGGAGGAAAAGATCGAAAAGATTGAGGTACAAGAATACTAATTCAAGCTGTTCTTTTTCTAGTTTTAGTGTGAATGAATCTAAGTATGTTACTGAATTCGGGGAAGAAGTAGTAGAGGGGGCTATTTGTTTGATGATCATATCTGGTAGTGGAAGCAATTTGGGTCGAATTAGTTCGGTGACCGAGTCTTCGGATAACAATTCGTTGTCATTGGAAGTTCAATCACCAAGTCAAAAGAATTGGATCATGGGAAAGAAGGGTGGTGTTTCTGGTTGTGATGTTTGTGACGATACTGTGAAATTGGTTGATTGCATTTCTGATTGTAAGAATGTCTCTGATGAGAAGAAAGTATTTGAGTTTAGCGAAAACGGTTCTTGGTTTCTGAGTGATGAGGAAAAGAATGTCGAAATGGCAGACAGGTTCTCCAGGGGTGCGGGTTATAAGAGGCCTAGACCGGATGGGCAATCTGCATTTGGGCTGTGTGATACTGAAGTGGAAATGAATGTGGATATTATCGAGGAAGTAGAATTGGATGTAGCTGCATTCGGATCAAAGAAGTTGGGTTTGAACAATAAATCCATGTTATATGCTACTGAATCTGAAGTCTTTGCTGATTCCCAGAAGAAAAGAGAGCACAAGTGCAGGATTTGCAACAAGGTTTTCAGGACGTATCAGGCACTTGGAGCTCACCAAAGAGTTCACAAATCAACCAGCAATAGTTCTGCCGTAAAAAATGAGGATCATGAAGATAGAATTCCGATTGCCAAGCTTGAATGCAGTGATAATTCAGCAGCAGAAGGGGAGACGGAAAGAGTAATTGAGAATAAGGGTCACAAGTGCTCCATCTGCTTGAAGGTGTTTGCAACAGGCCAAGCCTTGGGTGGCCACAAGAGAGTTCATTTCGACAAAGACCCCGAGAGAGGTGCACAAGAGTCCAGAGTGCTGAAGCAGCAGATTTCCAACATCTGCGATGCATTTGATCTTAGCCGTCCAGTCGAAAATGGTGATGTTGAATTCAAGTCCTGGTGGCTTGGAAATGAACATAAGCAAGAGATGTTGATGGGACTGATGCCCAACTGAGAAGTGATTCCATCAAAAGCAGCTTTGGGAGTTTCTGTCGGTAAAGCTTCTGTTTACTGCTTATGACTTTAAGGTAGCAGCCCAGCACTTGAATCTCAGCGATACATTTCGGTCCTCAGAAATGTTAACTTTTTTCCCCTTCTTTTTTCCATTCTTTTGCTTTTAATTCCGTAAAGTTTGAACAGAACACCTCATCTGGGGACCTTTTTAAAACTTGTGTAAGATGTCCGTCCATGTCATTTGTAGGGTACCTCTCAAAAAATATAGGAACACCTTATATTTTGGTTCTAACCAAATTTTATAGTCTTACTCGGTACGAATTAGTCCAGTCAGACAGTCATACCGAATACGTGATAAACCATAACATACATATTGTTTACTTCTTTCCCTCTACGTATCAATCTTCTTTTGCAAGTATGAAAAGATGCCCTTGCCTTGATCCAAAACACTCCAACCGCACAACTTTAAAGTGCATTTCAAACTCAATATCCGTTTACATCCTCAAGGCTTTAAGAACTACAATCTTTGACTTGTAAGTTTGGCTTGCAGTAAACTTTACGGGTGCGGGTTTTATAGGATATAAACATGTATTAAATACGAACATTTACAAGTGATTCAGGACGTATTCATATTGTCACGGGAGCTAAATTTTGCTTTAATTAAGGGTAGCATGTTTTGTTGCAGTGATGCACACACAAGAATTGAATATGCAAAATAATTTGTGCCATATATATGTGCAGAACAAAATTAAACATCATGTGAGGGTGGATGGGATCACTACTTGAATCGATCTATGTGCTCTTCTGGCCATGTGCTTGCAATGCCCACTAAAAAAAAGACATCTTAAGATGTGAAGAGTGTTGTTCTCTCTACCTGCCCATAATCTTAGAGAGCTGATTTTTTTTCTACTTGCAAATAACGTATTTTTACCGTAAAATTTTTTATAATCGAAAATGTTCAGTCTCTAAATTTTCATTTGAAAATCATCTCTACAATAAATCATTCGAATCGAGTATTGTTTAGTTATCTAAATGTATCAAATAAATCAACAGTATAAGTACCAAGTAGCATATTCACAATGAACAATTGATTTATTTCACACATTTAGATGACTAGCGATATCCGATGATTTTCCGTAAAGATGATCAAGATTAAGAGACTGAACGGTTTCGATCATGAAAGTTTCACACTGAAGATACGTTGTAAGTAAATGGGGTGGAATGTGATAACCCTCATTAATTTGGCTATTTGAGAACAGAAAAAAACTAAACCTTTACTGAACCAAACGATAAATATAGATGGTGCCTCACTGCCTTTGTTCGGAATATCCACCATACATACGAGATGGTGGGGCTTATTTCAAATAACCACTTTTTTCCGAGCACTTACTATACTAGTGTAGCAACCAAACGCTGCCCTTTTATTCCGAGCATTTTATTCACATAAGAAAGAGAGAGGGAGGGGAACAATAAAAGCCGGGGGGGTCATCACAACGACGTGGTAAGACCGTGTTTGGTTCCAAGAAGAAAACTTCTAAGGCAGCTCGACGGGGTTGATGTTCCATATGTCCTTAGCATATTCGTGAATGGTCCTGTCACTGCTAAACTTGTACGAGCCTGCTGTGTTCAGGATCGACATTCTTGTCCATCTCTGCTCCCAACAAACATCAGGTAAAAGCATTAGCCGCGAATCTCAAAATATTGCTTGGGAATGTAAAGTACAATGAAATTAAGCAGTGGGAATGTATGCCAGCAATGTATCAATATCGAGGAGAAATGTGTAGCATGTAGCAGCAAACAAGGGAATGCATGCATGGAGAACTCACCTTTTGGTCTCGATATGCTTCATCGACCTTCTCTTGACATTCTATGTAACTGGGGAAGTCCTTGCCCACAAGGAAATAATCTGCCTGGCCAAATCCTTCATTTCCTTCCAGGGATCCAATCAGTTCGTCATAACTGTACGACCCAAAAACACCGCTTTTGACAAATTCCTTGACTTCTTCAAAACGTGGGTCCGGAACAAACTGCATAAAGGATTCAAGAGAGGCATCAAATTTTCATTAGAGACGCATCTGATAAAGAAAGAAATATTTTCTGTGCTTTGAAGCATTTTCAATGGATCAGTCTTACGAAAAACTTGAAAGCACAGGCACAAAAGCAATAATTTGGTTATCGAGACTAACCTTTCCCTCAGCTCGTTCTTTTCTCAGCCCAGCAATCTCGTGAGCTTTAGCACCAAAGAGGAAAAAGTTGTCTTCCCCAACCTCTTCTCTTATCTCAACATTGGCACCGTCTAGAGTCCCAATGAGGATGCAGCCATTCATTGCAAACTTCATGTTGCTGGTTCCACTGGCTTCCATACCCGCGGTACTACAAATAAATAACAATTAACAAGAGGCCAATACAACATAAGGGTTGGTTTGTGAGTGTATACATTAGTATATTGTAGCGCCTTGTACGGGTTCCATAAAACATAGATCCCATGATATATTATCCAACACAAGGAAGGCTCACCTAGATTTTTAGTTTAATACACAATGCTCTGAACTGTCTAGTCTACAAGTTACAAGTTTATTGATGCACTTCAAGTGGGATACGGCAAAAACTATACCTTCCCCAGCTAATCTGCTTGAATTTGACTCTTGATTATTCTCGCAAACCAAGCCAAACCCATTTTTTTCTTACTAAAATATCAATTATTGCTAAAAACCTAAGCAGCGGAAAAAGTTTAAAACCAATTCCTGCTTATATTTCTCCATTTACCACTCACAGACAGAAAAATCATGTGGCCTGCGAAAAAGTGAATCATGACAGATAAAACTGAATTACCTGATGTGCTGTGAGAGCTCACTTGCAGGAATTAACTGTTCAGCAACACTGACATTGTAATCGGGGACGAAGACAACCTAATATAACAATCAATTTTATAAATTAGTGGGTCAGTAATGCAGATGAATTTACAGCCAATCTAAAATACACACACATAAAGATATTCCATGTGTTGGTTCTTTTACAGAGCCAACTTATATTAACTGTAAGTCAATAAAACATTGCAAAATCGCTTGTTTTATCAAGTTGTCAGTGCAAGAACCCTATTAACACCAAAGATCTCCATACCTTCAGTAGATCACCGATACTAGGATCATGATTAATGGTTGCCCCTACATCTGTGATAAATTTCACAATTCTCTTGGCTTGCACATACGTAGAAAATGCTTTCCCTCCAAACATACAAACACGTGGAACAAACTTTGATTTCCTTCCTGAAGCACTCATTTCTTTCATTTTCTTGTAGCGGTAAACAATTCCCATAATATTCATCAGTTGTCGCTTGTATTCATGAATGCGCTTCACCTGAAAGAAACATTCCAATAAGAAGACAAAACTTTGATCGAGGCATGATGAGAAACACAAGGAAATTTTGTGCAGTGAATAAACCAACTATGCACAAAGTTGGCTTTGCGGGATTCTATCTATTTAATATACAATTGAAGGAGATTTGAATGCATAGAAATTACCTGTATATCAAACATTGCATCCGGGTTGACAGAATATCCCGTTCTTTCTTTGATCAATGACACAACTTTCAACTTGTTGTTCCTTTTTGCTTCCCTCCATTGGGTTTGGAGATCCTGATTGTCAGCAAACTATCACAAAACCAAATAACTGAGATAAGTATATGGCCATAACAACGATACTCCAAAAATTATGTAAAAGTCAACATAATCTTTAAGTAATTCAGTCTTGTGAGTTTTACCTTTCGTAATTCGGCCAGTTTTTCAGTATTTAAGACCCAGTCTTCCGTGCCAATCCACTTTTTTATAATGTTACTTAAATCTGGATTACAGAAGCGGATCCATCTTCTTGGTGTCACCCCATTTGTTTTGTTTTGAAATTTATTAGGCCACAACTGCCAAAATTGCAGGTTAGAGATCAATAATAAGAGCAATTTTTCAACATTGAAAGAACCTCGTCTTTACTAAAACTGTCAAGGCTTACCTTATAAAATGAATTAAATACTTCATCTTTCACTATTTCACTGTGTATTTCAGCAACGCCATTTACTGCGTGACCACCCACAACACAGAGATTTGCCATACGTACTAACTTCGGTGGTTCCACAACAACCTTTTTCTTTTTTTCCTCTTTGCGTTTCTTCACAGGTACTTTTTCTTCATCAGCAGATTCATCTTCCTCTTCTGACTCTTCAATTTCTTCACTCAGGACAGCAGTGGAACTCCTTTCAGCATCAGCAGATTCATCTTTCTCTTCTGACTCTTCAATTTCTTCACTCAGGACAGCAGTGGAACTCTTTTCGGCATCAGCAGATTCATCTTCCTCTTCTGACTCTTCAATTTCTTCACTCAGGACAGCAGTGGAACTCTTTTCGGCATCAGCAGATTCATCTTCCTCTTCTGACTCTTCAATTTCTTCACTCGAGACAGCAGTGGAACTCTTTTTGGGTTTAACAATTAAATCCGCAAATTTGGCAGGCAAGTCAACATTTTCTAATATTCTCATCTCCTTAAGTTTCTTCTCTAATAAATCATAATCTGCTGTGCCATATTCCGAAATTATGGTCTGAATGAGCTGCAGAATATGCAAATGCAAGGAATCAGTAAATTTTATAAACTCCAAAGGTATGAACCGTTTAACTTTTGTACATAATCCAGCATTACCTCCTCATCTATCATCTGTATGATCTGAACATGTCGAGGAAGCAGCTTCTCCATAAGTTCCAGACTCCATTTCTCCAAGGCCTCAGGTAGAACAGTATGGTTTGTATATGCAACCGTCCTAGAACACATGTGACAGGATGTAAGGGAAAAGAAGTTGCTACGGTTAAGAATGAACTAACAAGTATTCCCACGAATCACAAAAGGTGTTACCTTTGAGTAATACTCCAGGCCTCCTTCCAGTCCAAACCCTTCAAATCAATCAAAATTCTCATCAGTTCAGGAATGCAGAGAGTTGGATGAGTATCATTCATCTGCACTGCCACCTTCTCGGGGAACTCTTCCCATTTGACATTTGCTCCAGATCTTCTCTCAAAACGCGCAACAATATCTTGGAGAGAAGCAGAACATAAAGTATATTGTTGCTTCAAACGAAGTGTCTTGCCCTCCATTGATTCATCCCCAGGATAAAGTACGTAGCAAATCTGTTAATCATTAAACAAACAGCTATTTTACCTATTGAACCATATGTGGTTAAAATAGCAACATAACAAAAGAAACCCGAAAGCAGACGATAACTGGTCACTAAGAATATGCCTGATAAGTAGAGATTTCCGCTGGAACACATATATATTAAATATAAGTTCTTTAAAAGAATGCAGCAAGTGCCCCCTTCACACCAAATAACTAATAAAAGAAAAATAAGACATCAGAAAACCCGAAGTCTGTATTTTCTGATCAAATTGGAAATTGGAAAAGAAAGAAAACAGAAAGGAAAGGAGACAATAAGCAACCTTTTCAGCATTTGCTAAAGCTTCAGATGCTTTCGTGTGATCTCCAGAATTAAAAGCATATAAATCAAAGTTCTGTGATGAAGCTTTCGTTGACCAAAGCCGCAAGTTGATTGTGGTTTTAGTTTTGTATCCTGGTATTGGAACATCATAAGCAACAGCATCTATGTCTTCTCCTCCAATCCAATGTTGTTTTCCATCCGAACCAGTAACAATCTTGCCATAAAATTTGACGGGATAGGAGACGTCATTTCTCACAATCTCCCAGGGATTTCCCATCTGCAAGATTCAACAAATAATAAGGCATAAAGATTTCACCAAAAACCTTTAAAGACAATGAAGTAGTTGAAACGAAAGATGAACACATAAAGCATGCATACCTCAAGCCAATCCTCAGCAACTTCTTCTTGACCATCTTTAGTAATCAGCTGCTTAAATAAGCCATACTTGTACCGAAGCCCATAACCCCATGCTGGATAATTTAACGTTGCCAAAGAGTCCAAGAAGCAAGAGGCAAGCCGACCAAGACCTCCGTTTCCAAGTGCAGCATCCGGCTCCTGTAATCAAATCATCTATATAAGCTAGTTGTACAAACACACGGACACAAAACATGCCGAAAAAGACAAACACACACACTTTAAGCAAAATTTATAGAAGTGACCGGTTGCTTATAATGCAATATTAAAATTATGAATGATCATAACTAAATTTTGATGAAAAGGTAAAGACTGGACCCTCACCTGGTTAGCAACATTTTCTAATTTGTGTCCAAGCTTGCTTAAAGCTTCCGCATATGCACCATCAAGCTCTAAATTACCAATGGCATTTAACAGCGCTCTACCCTACAAAAACAGAACACTATGAAATGAAGCATATTGCAAGCTATAAGTAACAGAAGTGTACATCCACACTTGTGGGGAACGAATTCAGGGAGTTCATAACGAACCTGTAGAAATTCCATTGACAAATAGTATGCCTGCTTTGCGTTCAATTTTTCATAATGATTATTTGTTGCATTCCAGTTAACAATGAGCGCATCACGAACACTTTGTGCAGTTGCAAAGAAGGCCTTTGGAAGCTCAAATTTCTCCGGAGAAAACAACGGGGTGAATTCTGCGTGGTATTTGATGCTCGAAGCGATGGAGGCAGCATCAGGTGTGAATGAGCTGAATTCGCTTGCAGCATCTAAGTAAAAAAATGCAAAGTGCTAAATTGAGTACAACACAATATCTGGAGTCATTACATTAGAACATACGAAAAAAGGCACAATCTCTCATATATATATCAAAATTGAGAATTTGATAAGGATGATCCGAAACCCTTCCAACAACCTACCACAAATTTACCATGTCAGCATAAAAAAAGAGGATCCGAACCTATCAGCTAATTCGTACCATCTATCGATTCAAGATAGCAAAAATCCAGCTTAACCAGATGATTTCAAGCTCTTAGCCATCTAATCAACAAACCCCACTTCCAGAAACTCCTCAAAAGTTGGGTTTGATTGGAAAAACGGATAGCAAATTATGACCATCAGACTAACAAAGAATCGATTTTTAATACATTTTTCAAGTAAATTAATCACAACCAGATGGTGGTTCCCAATCCTTTTCTGAAACTAACGAGGCAAAATGCGAGTGATGAACAATCAAAGCATGGTTTTTTTTTTTAATATATATATATATATCTAAGAACAGAGAATATAAGGAGGAGGACCTTGTTCGATGATCGGATTCTTGATCTCGTGAGGCTTGTCCAGAACGCTCTTCACCGAGAACGAAAACGACCGAGTCCGATTCAATGTCCTTGTGAACAAAAGCTTGGATTTGTTCTTCCTGGAACCGAAATCGATCAGTTTGGATTGCGATTTGCAATGCCACGCTGTCTCTGCTCCGCTGCGAGTTGCAGAGAATTGGGAAGCTGCCATTACTGTAATATGCTCTCACTCTCTCTCTCTCTCTCTCTCTCTCTCTCTCTCTCAGAACAAGAAGAAGACAGTCAGTCTCTGAGTTTCTCTGAGTCACTGAGACTCGTTCGTTTGTTTGCCAATGCGATGTGGATACTACTGAGCTTAGGAGTATCTTCCTTCTTATCTCCTTTCACGAGACTTCACTCTCTCTCTCTCATAAAAGTCCATTTCCAAATTATCAGGGGCCCCACTCTGTTTCTGTTAATAAAATGTACTTTCCACTTCTTGATTTATATAATAATCGATATTTGGTACATGTGGTTTCATCTTATGTGAAATGTTTCTCTTTGGAAGAATTTATACGTGACAATACATTATTATACTAAAATTTATGTGATCATATTTCGTGTAAATTTTACTTCTTAGCTAAGTTATGATGTCCACTTTTTCATTCAAATAATGAAATATTTACACATATGATCTTATCGTACAATATCTGGATCTAATAATGCACGACCATAGGAAAAAATATATACCATATGTGATTAATTTCAACAATTAAGTATAGTCATAAAGGTAAGTTTCTTTCCTCTATCCAAATTTGAATCTTCTTATTAAAAATTAATTTAAAGTAATTTACATGAAATGATAATGCATATAGTTAGATATTTGAAAAAAAAAAATTTCAAATGACTTATATTATGACAATGTACCAAACCGTATTGTCGCATAAGAAAATAAAAAAAACTAATGAAAATAGTTTGAAAACTTTGAGTTTTAACGATTAAGACAAAATAAAAGGTAAAGTGAATAGTACCCCTAAAGTGAATAGTATCATAATTGATTTTTTAGTGTAAAAATGTGGTTTTCATTAAACTGAACAGTACCGGAAGTTTTTCGTTAAAATTCGCTGAAAAAAGTTATGTGAAAGGGAACAAAAAAAAGTTTAGATTTGAGTAATACTCTACGTTAAACACCAATTTTGATTTGCTTGCCACATCCACACAGCATGTCTTTAAGATTTCGATGAGTCAACTCTTTGACTGATTGGGATCCAGCTGAGTGCAATACTTGCTCGGTTTCTGTAGTCGCGCTTGCACTTGATCTCTACCGTTTATTTTGTATTTATTTTTCATAAATAAAATAGTAAATATGAAGAATTATTTTGGAGCTATTTTTCAGGATAAATTATTATTTTAAATAAATTGACAGTTTTAATATTCTGTTAGGTGATGATTGCGTGGGTTAATAGCTCTGGTTCGTTATATTAGCACCGTCCACTTGTAAGCATGTCATTGGATTAACTAATTTGCACTTTCCACTTCTTGATTCATATAATAATTGAGATTTGGTAGATCTAGTTTTATCTGATGTGAAATGTTTCTTTTTCAAAAACCTTATACATGATAATACATTATTAGATTAAAATATATGTGATCATATTTTGAGTAAATTTTACTTCTTAGCTAAGTTAAGATGTCCACTCTTTCATGCAAACAATGAAGTGTTTACGCATGCGATCTTATTATACAATATTTGAATCTAGTAATACATGATCATGTGAATCATATATGGTTAATTTCAACAATTAAGTGTAGTCATAAGACCAACTCCAATAGTAGGCTAAAAGCCAAATTACCTCTCAAAATTTTCCCCCAAACCCACTCCAACCCAAGGGGAAAATTTGGGCTAAATGCTAAATGCTAAACCAAAGCCAAATTCCCCCCAAAATTTAGCCCAGAAATCGGAGTGGACTTCACCCAATATTTATCGAAATTTAAATTTTTTTAGATTAAAATGTTCATAAAATTAATTTACGATAGTCTACATATTTATTTAAAAAAAATTAATTTAACAAAAAAATAGCCGAAGTTCATTCTTTAATGATCCCGGGCTAAAATTTTAGGCTAGAACGGTTGGAGTAGAAAAGCTGTTTCTGGGCTAAAAGCTAAATTTTCCGGGCTAAAATATTTGGCTTTTAGCCTAACCATTGGAGATGGTTTAAGGGTAAGTTTATTTCCTTTCATCCGAATTTGAATCTTCTTATTAATTTAAAGTAATTTAGAAATGTTGATTGTGAAAAGAAGCGATTTAGTGTGTCGGCAACACGATTCGATATACGAAGTGAAAATGCAAGTAATTGGATATTTTAAAAAAAAAATCAATGATTTATATCATGACACTTGGTATACAAGACGGTGTTACTGACACAATTATAAAAAATAAAAATAAAACTAATGAAAATAGCTTGAAAACTATGAGTTTTAATGATAAGGATAAAATAAAATATAAAGTGAATAGTATCATGATTGACTTTTTAGTGTAAAAATATGATTTTTCGTTAAAATAAACAGTACCAAGAATTTTTTGTTAAAGTACCATAAAAAAAATCTGTGAAAAGCAACCAAAAAAGTTGAGATTTGAGTAATACTCTACTTTAAACGGCAATTTTGATTTGCTTACCACATCCGCACGGCATGCCTTTATTTGTTGATTACGATGAGTCAACTCTTTGACTGTTTGGGATCCAGCTGAGTGCAATATTTTGCATGGTTTCTGTAGTCGCGCTTGCACTGGATCCCTACCATTTTCTTTTGTATTTATTTTTCATAAATAAAATAGTACATACGAAGAATTATTTTGGAGCTATTTTTCAGGATAAATTCTTATTTTAAATCAATTGACAGTTATAATATTTTATTGGGAGTATGATTGCGCGGGTTAATAGCTCGGGCTCGTTTTGTTTGCACCGCATACTTGTAAGCATATCATTGGATGAACTGAAGAGGCGTTAGGAGGTGCCCGAGTCATGAGCGATGACAACCGTTGGTTCAGATTTTTTGTCATGAGCGATGACAACCGTTGGTTCAGATTTTTTGTCATGAGCGATGACAACCGTTGGTTCATTGGTTCAGTTTTTGAAGAAAGCTGGTAACCAAAACTGCTGACTATATAATTTTGGGTCCCTGTAATCTTTTTATAATCAGCGTGATATCTTTTTATTAGACTTATAGACTTTACATATGTGCCATTTCAACACATTAACATAATAACTAACGAAATCGTAAATGAATGATTAAATTGATTTACGACAATCTTCAGAGACGATCTTGATTGATTTTGAAATTAAGAAATTAAATGAGAAGTTAGATCCATTTCGATGACCATTTGTAATAAAATCACAATTCTGAATTGTGAAATGAATTTTGTATTTCTGAGTGTTTTATTACGGTCTGGTGATATTCCTCTTTTTTACTGATTTTAGATTAGAATTTCAAAATCACGAGTTCGATACTAATTTATTCCTACTGTGCATCGTTGTATCAAAACAAAAAAAAAATAAAAATAAAGGAAAACTAATGAAAAATGCTTGAAAACTTTCAGTTTTAATGATAAGGACAAAATAAAGGGTAAATTGAATAGTATTAGGATTGACTTTTTAGTATAAAAATGTGATTTTTCGTTAAAGTAAACAGTACCGTGGACTTTTCGTTAAAACTTCCAAAAAAATCTCAAACCAAATTCAATTTGGAATTTTTGGACCTTTGATTGACCCAATGCACTTACTTGGGTCCCAACCATACCAATTCATGGGGCCCAAATATAAGGGACATGTAGGGCCATTTAACCATATGGACTCCAAAACCATTGACCATACAAAGACCAACAAAAGAAAACATCAGCCTGGGCCCATGCCACGTCATACTCACATCACTTTCTGATCAAAAGGTGTAATAATGTCACATGCTAAACAATAGGTAAATGTGTAGCTAAACTTATAACGTCAGCCCTTTTAGGCTCCCACGAATGGCCTCCCACCACCACCTCCACCACGCTCACCACCACCAACCTCAACCCCCCACCGCCGCCATTTGCTGCACCAGCTCCTATAACACCTGCTGCTGCACCCAAACCTACAACCCCTACCCGCCACCGCCACCAGCCACAGACCCACTTCTCCAAGCCCTCGCTTCTCAGCTCCTCCAATCCACCCCACCAGATCCCTACTCTCCCCACCACAATCTCCGCCCCAAAAACCCTCACCACACCCACAATGCCCACCACCCAAAACACCGTTCCCGCCAACAACCACCACAAGACCAACTTATCTCCTCCCTCCTTTCCCGCATTGAAGCCCTCGAATCCTCCCTCCACCACTACTCCTCCTCTGCCTCGCACTGCTCTCACTCTTCGTACTCCCGCTCTCTCAGAGACTCCGCCGCCCGAGTGATTCAAACCCACTTCCGTGCGTTCCTCATTCGCAGATCCCGAACCCTCAGGCAGCTCAAAGACCTCGCATTTATCAAGTCTGCTTTCACCTCTCTCAAATCCTCGATTTCCAGTGAAACCCACTTGGATTTTCACGCCATTTCTCAGAAATCCATCAATTTACTTCTCAAGCTCGACACGATTCAGGTAAATAATTTCATGGGTAATTGCAATTTTACTAATTTTTTATAAAGTTACTGCCTTTTTTGGTTGTTTTCTTTGAGGTTTTTGGTTGTGCATTTTGTTTCCAGGGCGGCGATCCGATTGTTAGGGATGGGAAGACGTCGATCAGCAGAGATTTGGTGAGGTTTTTGGAGTTCATTGATGGGGTTGTTATGAAAAGGCATGGGCTTTCACTGAAAGCAGTGAAGAATGTGAAAGGGGTGAAGAATGTGAGGTTTGGTCAAAATGTTAACAAACCACGGGTTTTACCCGCCAAGTGCGGTCGCGATATGGGATGGGATCAGAGGGAGAAGATTGAGAACTTGAGGGATAGGATCGAGAAGATTCGCGGGTTTGCTAGAATTGCTGAGAATGATGAGGAAGATGCGGAGCTTGAAGGATTTCAGCATGACAGTGACGAAGATGAAGAAAACCTTAGACTTCGATTTAAAAATGGGGTGTTGGTGAAAAGGCATGGGCTTCAACCTAAGGTCAAGAAAAATGTGAGCTTTGCAGAGAATGGGAATGTGTATCGGGTCTTTAGCAACTCCGATGAACCAGTCTCGGGTTGGGATGGGAGTGATTCTAGTGATGATCATGGAGAGCTTGTTGAGAACCGTTGCAGTGAGGTTGAAGAAGTTAAGGGCATTGCTCAGGAGACTGAGGAGGACGACGAGGAGGCGCACACCGAGAATGGCGAATCACCACAGGCCAGTAGTGATGGAGAAAGAAACCCCGGAGCTAGAATGACTCCGAGAAGAGAAGATATGTATGAAACCAGAGGCCGTGATCAAGGTCAGAATGAGTATTTGCTATTCTCAGCTCCTTTGCCGGTGAAGATGGAGTCGAAAGCTGATACCATAAAGAGAAATAAGGCTGTGAAACTTTGAAATGAAGGGATGTAACCTGAGTTTTTGTTTTGGGGTCTTACAATTTTTGTGTGGCTCTCCGGGTGGACATTAGGTCTTCGCCATTGTATGGTCCACAAATGTCTTCTAATAATTAGGTTTTGATCGATTAGTGAACACCATGTCCGATGGGTGTTCGATCCATCCTTGCTGCTGCTGAGAGAGGGAGGCTGAAAACCATTCTGTAAGATGTAACCTTCCACCTGAAGTATTCTATGAATTTTGGAAGATGAATTTAACCAAATTTCTTTCAACTTTTTACCATCGTCTGCTTGTTCTTACATTTGCAATGTTTACCTATGAGGTGTATGGCCTGGTAACATTTATTTTCGTACGTAAACTTTCTCACAACAGATGCAAAGACTAACGTAATGCAACGTTCATGTTAGAGAAAATGAACGAGAAAATTAATGCAGATTACCGAGACTTATTTCGCATGCTAAGAAGGAATACAGAGAGCCAAGTTCTTCAAAATCTGCAACTGCGGTATTTTATACTGGTTCACTTGATAAGTAGTATCGAAGGCCAGAACATCGGAGAAACAGTTGCAAGCGATTCTTGATCTTGTGTCAACCAAAAAGCCGCTACTCAGCATCTCTTCTTCGTCAAGCTGTGTCGTATAATAAAATGCAGGACCACTGGCTTGCATGTCTTTGGAAAAAAAACAAGCAAACTTTGGGCATCAATGCCGAATGTGCTCAACCAGCCTCTTCCAAAATAATTGACATCACTCCGCACAGCAAATTCCGCCTGTCCGAAACTGCTACGATCAGCCCAGACATCTGCGGAAGCATCCAAGGACAATCCAGGAGAACTGAAAGAGTTGCTACAACTTTTGTCAGGATCAAAATCCTGCTTATTCGACCTAAGAAAATGCCGCATAGCTAGAGTCACCAGCGCATGATTCTGGTTCTTCTCTAGTTTCGCCACATACCCTCTCCCATTGTCGCACTTCCTCGGTCATCAGTGCCTTGCAACCTTCGTAGTGATTGCCCTAGCACACTCCTCTTTGCATCATCTCCCGAATCTCTCTTTGTATCTCTCCCGGTGAAACCCTTCTTTTGAACAACAAAACTCTCTAGATATAACCGAATTATCCTTCGTCCAATGCCCTAGCATCGTCTTCGGAAGTAAAATCCATACCCAATGACCAATGTCGGCTCTACAATCCCACCTCGTACTAACTGTGACGAGTCAATCTCCACCCTCTTTGCCATCATCAAACACCACCAAAGCTTCGACATCCTCTATGACGCAATGTCCTAGCCTTCGCCTTCCAATCCCAAAAACGAGTCCACTACCTTAGCTACGCATTCACCGGAAGGCTCTGCCTCCATAACGATATACCGTTCAATTCCAATCCCCTCCTGCATCCTAAATTAGAGGACACCCTTCATTTCCTAAAGCAAAAATCTTACAAATTGAATATTTTGAATTTGGAGCAAGTTTCACCACATGAGTAGATGATTTTTCGAGTTTTCTTCTCGTTTGCTACAAGTGACAAGAACCAAGAATAAGATAGATAGGCCACAACAATCACATCTCCAATGATTTACAGTTTTGCATAATCGTTGATGTTTTATGAAAATTGAACTTCAAATCCGTACCTGAAGAAAGGTTATAAAATTATTCTTTATTGCAAAAAAAAATGCAAACAGATATTGGTCAAGGGTGCTCAAAATTAATAACTAATTACACCTTTAAACCCAAAAACTCAAACTTAAAGGCTTAAAATAGAAAGCGTAAGCCCCCAGGAGTCCAATGAGCTACAGCATATCCAAAGTTCCCTGAAATAACTCGTCAACAGAAGTGAAAATCTCGCAAACCTGCACAAATCAAAGAATTGTGACAACAATATGTCACGACCGCTACAAACATCGAAAGTACAACAATTACGCTATATAGAGAGATCCACAAGACATAAGTAGCCACCCATCAGGAGGTCACATGGGGAACAAGTCTCAAATTGGGTTGGTCATGTGCAAAGAACAACAGTGGTCAGTATCGAGAACAGTTGGCTCAACCATGACTAAAGGTAAACAAAGCAATGCATAATCTCGATTATCAGACTGTTGTTATAAGTCATGACTCATGACCAATAAATAGAACTCATCTTTGCAAAATCAAATGCTTGTTGTACGGTTTAGACAAATCACGCAGCGGAATTTTCTCTGATATCCAAGTATCATGTTTTATGGTTAGAAGTTAGAAGTTAGAGCCTGTCTTTCCGGCTGGCATGGATTTTTATTGGAGAAGGTGTACTGAACATCCTCGAACTTATTTCAATATAACTTGTCTTTGCAAAACCGACTTTAAGGATACTTTTTGAGGTTAAATGTACCGAACCTCTTTGAACTCGTTTTTGCAAAACTGACCATCAAGCAATAATTTTGCCAAAGAGCATTCGGAAGGACAGGACATCTTTCTATACATTGACAAATCAAACATTGAGGAGCCAAATTTGTGATTTGATATTGTTAATTAACAATTTATGATTTGTGCATTAAGTTTGACACATAATCTTTCCACAAAACACCCAGTGACTCAGATCATGCAGGCTAAGTTGGAATTAAGAAATAAAGGAGTTTTAGGATTCCCAGCATTTCCTACGGCAATTGAGACCAAAAGTTTCAATTTTTACTTCCTTGCCCAAATTATGCACACAAACCCCATTAATCAGACATAACCAAAAACCCTAATAAAACCCAGATTAACAAAAACCCAACAAATTGAAGAAATGGCGCAAGCAAATTCGAATTAGATTAGAATATTGCTCCAATAAAAATTAAAAAAAAAAAACCCAACAATATTAAGGAAAAATAATCATATTTAGTGTACAAGACAGGGAATTTTACCTGGAAACGAATCAATTTCAGTACTTGATTGGGTTCTGAACCTCCATGACGCTCTTGAGCTTCGGAGCGTAGAGAGAGTAAACGAGAGCCTGCCGATTGGCGACCTCCAGCTGAGCCTTCCCGTCTGAGAAGGCGGAGGAGATGGCAGACGGGTCCGAAAGGTTCCGATTCTGATGAAAACCGTCGACGGCTCGGCGTTTCGTGTACTCCCTGATGTTGTAGTCGGAGAACTTACGAGCCACTCGAAGGAAAGAGCGGAACATCGTGAGCACCTCAGCCCGAGAAGAAGCTCCGGCAGCCACAACCATGGTGGTGGTTATCGCGCCTCCTCTGAGCTTTCCCGAGAGCAGAATAATGTTCGAGAGAGATTGAGAGAGAGTGAGGGAGAGAAACGCTCCGAACCCGTTCTGAACTCTGAAACGAGAGTATGCGGCTTTCGTTTATTGGCTTCCCCCAGCATTTGTGGAACAGAACGCAGCGTTTCACGTTTAAGACCGACCAGCTCCAATGTTAAGACCCAAAATCAAATATTTGAGGGTTTTATTTATTTATTTATTTATTTAACGATATATTTTGTTAGAAAAAAATAAACAAAAGCAGGCTTTTGGAAGTGACAGTCAGCTGCGCCCCAAGTGGCAGGGGATCCATCCCAAATTGTGAACGGTTCGATTTCTAGATCGTTAATCAACAGTCCAGATTAACATTCAATTTTTTTTGCTAATTTTTTGATTTTGATCTAACGGTCTATATTTGGCAGATTAAAACCTGATTACATTTTTTTTTTGTCAATTTTTTGGTCTTGATATAACGGTCCATATTTGCTTTTTTCGAATTCCTCTTTATTATTTATTTCTTTTCCAACCTTGGTATCAAGTGATATAAAAAGAGGGTCTTTCACAGATCCTAAATCATACCAATCAAATTTCAAAACCTAATCCCCAAATCAAAACCCTTGACGAAGCAAGGTGAAATTCATTACCTTCTGTGCACTACAACAGTCCGAGGTGGTGGAGAGACAAAGAACATGCACAAGTAAATGGTGGATTGTCATGGTACGGATTACGCCTTCCTCTTCATCCTATTGAGTCTCGAATTCAAACCATCATTCTTCCCCTTTTCTTAGTATAGTATAGAGTAACAATATCATTTGTAACAATGAACACGCACAAGTACTTTGAAAAAACAATATATTTATCCATCGAATAAGAAGATAGGTGCACAAAAAAAATTAATTTGATCAATAAAAGGAGGGAACTATTCCGATATTAACAAATAATTTCAGGCATTCAAAGAATGATAGAATGATGATAAAGTGAAATATAAGTGTCGAGAAACCTCAGGACCGGCCCGGAATGGCAAATGATGCTGGGGTTGACGGAAGCAAATTCAAGAAGCTCCTGATCAGACTCAAATATGGCCATTTCTTGTTCATCAAGGGTCACCCAAGCTTCGATACCATCTTGCTGTTTTGTGTCCAGCAACTGAATTACGTTCTTTTGGACGATATGGTTGGTGACCCACGCAGGTTTTCCCCATCCAAAATCCATTTCATATACAGGAAGCTTGCACAAGCTTGTGGTCCTGTAAAAGTTTACGCCTTCGTTCCTCTTAAAAGGATCAGCCTGCTTTCTCATAAACTCAGACACCACCAAGAATCCTTCCTCACATTTAAATATCTTCTAGAAATCTGTCGCTGCTTGCCTCATATTGCTCACTAACTCGTGTAACTCGGTCTCATTTGCTCTGAATACCACTTGTAGTGGCCAAAACCAGTTCCCCATGACATTTTCTGATATCTCGGGGACCATTCTTTTGCGGAAGCTTATCATCTGGGACAGCACCGTTGCCCTCGTCGAACTCTCAGGCTGGCATTGACGGGAAGCAGCAACAGAACATTTCAATATGACAGCCAGAACTAGGTTTACATGTGATGGGATGAAGGTTTGGACTGCACTCCCAATTTTGGCCTTCAGACCGGCTATCTTTGAAACATCGAACACAAACCTTCTTGTAACTAAATTTTGACTTTGGATTTTCGATGTGGCGTTGATGGACAGCAAGGGTAAATCTCTGCTAGGAGGCAACAAAGACCCTCCAGTAAACTCCGGTTGCACCAATTTCACTCCGAGGATTCCATCGTTGCGGTTTATTGCTGCCCATGTTCGCGCGAATGTGAGGAGTGATGCTGCATCTGCAATCTTGTGTGAAGGGGATATAGCAACAACGATTCCTCCACAGTTGAAAAAGCTAATCTGAACAAACAAAAGTACATGTCCCAAACCTACTTGGGCGGTTTCGGGATCATTATCGGCAATAAAGTGGTTGATCAAATCGGGATTGGGTTGTTTGAGAAAGTCCGAAAGCTGGCAGTTAACTTAGGCCTCCAGAAAATGAGCCCCTTCATCGTTGCACTCAACCAACGCCGAGCTTTTGAGCCGGCCAGCCAGTGGATAGAAGTGAACTAAAGCATTTGATAGAGACTCTTGCAAGCGCTGAGATGTTCTGGTCTCTGAAGTTTCGGAAGCAAAACCGGAATCGTTATGGTTTTCGTAGAACCATAGGATGGTTGGATATAGAGTCGAAGGAAAAAAATTGGTCGTAAAGAGAGAGGTTAAGAATTCTGTTGAGATGAGGAGTGGGAGATGATGGTTTGATGATCTTTCTTGAGGTGATTTCCACCAGTGAATTGATATCAGCATTACAAATTCCGAATGTCATGGTACTCTAGATTGGGAAGGTAGAAAATTCATTAGGATGAAGCAGTTTGTCTGAAACAGAAAGAGATATTGGGGGAGAGAAACTACTATGCGTATAAAATTCCCATCCCATGTTAGGTTGCAATTATTTTATGGAAACGTTGGTTGTCCTTGTTACCTAATCAATGAACCTTCCTTTATATAATAAAACTATGTATATAAGTACATAACATGTGAACGGTAACGATTCTCACAAGTCAAACGGCCGCACCGGGTTCATGTTGTTCCGCTGTATTATTCACATGTTAGATTTGAAAATTCTTCATATACGGGGGAGCATGTTGTCTCCGTTGCATGGGAAGTGACGGTCAGCTCCGCCCCGAGTGGCAGGGGATCCAGCTGTCCAATGCTAATATTTGAACAATTGTGAACTGTTCGATTTCTAAACCGTTGATCAACAGTCCAGATTAACATTCAATTTTTTTTTTTTGCCAATCTTTTGATTTTAATCTAACGGTTCATATTTGGCAGATTAAAACCTGATTACATTTTTTTTTGTCAATTTTTTTATCTTGATGTAACAGTCCCTATTTGCTTTTTTCGAATTCCTCCTTATTATTTATTTCTTTTCCAACCTTGGTATCAAGTGAAATAAAAAAAGCGTCTTTCACATATCCTCAATCATACAAATCAAATTTCAAAACCTAAACCCCAAATCGTAACCCTAATTAAAATTGAGGAAGCAAGGTGAAATTCATTACCTTCTGTGCACTATAGCACTACAGCAATCCGAGGTTATTCTGCCTCTTCAACAGAAAACTTAATTTCTTCGCCGGTCGACGACGCCCAAATTGAACATGCACAAGTAAATGGTGGATTGTCATAGTACGGATTAGGCCTCCCTCTTCATCCTATTGAGTCTCGAATTCAAATCATCAGTCTTTTTTTTTTCTTAGTCTAATATAGAGTAAAAATATCATTTGTAACGATGAACACGCACAAATACTTTGAAAAAACAACATATTTATCCATTGAATAAGAAGATGGGTGCACAAAGAAAATTAATTTTCTGCTTTTTTCTTTTTCTATTGAATTTTTTTTCCTTCCTACCTTACTTTATTTTTTTTTTTTGTCAAACCTACCTTACTTTGTTTAGATTCAAATACCTTTAGATTTATATATATATATATATATCCTTGTTTTGCTGCTCGTCTTTTGCGAGTGGAGCCCGCCTCGTTTTCTATGGGCCAGGTGCATCTCGTTATGTGTGAGCGGAGTCCACCTTGTTTTGCCTGCATCAAGCCCGTCTAATACCAACATTTTTTTATTAAAAATGCAAAATTTTTTATTTTCATGCAATATTTTCCTTGAGCATTAAGGAAAACTTTATAAGACATTTGGAAGTGGATTTACTACTTATTGAGCAACAAATATATATTTAGTAGAATATTTAGTGAAAACTAAAAAATAAGTAAAAATATGGTAGTGAGGCCCAAATCATTGTAAATTGTTCTACCTTCAAGAATACCAACGAAAAGTGTTACCTTAATTTTCAAAACTTCACTGAAAGCGAAGGTGAAAATAAATAGATTGAAAGATGATTTAGGGCTAGGATCGGTACCACACTACCGATCTTTCCCTATTCTAATTTATTTACTTTATTTGAATAACCATTATTAAATTCAAATATCTTTAAATTTATATTCTAAATCGTTGATTACAAGTGTTTAAATATGAATTTTAATAGATTTTATACTAAATAATATATTTTGAAGAACATGAATATGATAGTTTGTTGTTAAGGTAATAGAAATACAAGAAAAATTAACCAAAAAAAAAAAAAAAACATTTGAAAAGCCAGGATCGTTATGATACTAGCGACTTATACGAGGTACAGTCACTATCTCGCTCGCGACTTATCATACCAACAATCGGTGGAGAAGTACCGATCGTATCATTTTCTATTTTTTTTTATTTATTTTCTACTTTTTTTCTTTTTCCTAACACCCACGTTTTTTTGTTAAAAATGCAAAATTTTTTATTTTCATGCAATATTTTCCTTGAGCATTAAGGAAAACTTTATAAAACATTTGGAAGCGGATTTACTACTTATTAAGCAACAAATGTATATTTAGTAGAATATTTAAGCTGAAAACTAAAAAATAAGTAAAAATATGGTAGTGAGGCCCAAATCATTGTAAATTGTTCTACCCTCAAGAATACCAACGAAAAGTGTTACCTTAATTTCAAAACTTCACTGAAAGCGAAGGTGAAAATAAATAGATTGAAAGATGATTTAGGGCTAGGATAGGTACCACGCTACCGATCTTTCCCTATTCTAATTTATTTACTTTATTTGAGTAACCATTATTGTGACATCCCACATCGCCCAGGGAGTGATCCTTAAAATGTATATTCTCATCCCTACCTAGCACGAGGCCTTTTGGGAGCTCACTGGTTTCGGGTTCCATGGGAACTCCGAAGTTAAGTGAGTAGCGCGCGAGAGCATTCCCAGGATGGGTGACCCATCGGGAAGTTCTCATGTGAGTTCCCAGAAACAAAACCGTGAGGGCGTGGTCGGGGCCCAAAGCGGACAATATCGTGCTACAGTGGTGGAGCGGGCCCGGGAAGTGGTGCGCCCCGGGCCGGGATGTGACAATTTGGTATTAGAGCCTAACACTGGTCGCGTGTGTGCCGACGAAGACGTAGGGCCCCTAAGGGGGTGGATTGTGACATCCTACATCGCCCAGGGGGTGATCCTTAAAATGTATATTCCCATCCCTACCTAGCACGAGACCTTTTGGGAGCTCACTGGTTTCGGGTTCCATGGGAACTCCGAAGTTAAGTGAGTAGCGCGCGAGAGCATTCCCAGGATGGGTGACCCATCGAGAAGTTCTCGTGTGAGTTCCCAGAAACAAAACCGTGAGGGCGTGGTCGGGGCCCAAAGCGGACAATATCGTGCTACGGTGGTGGAGCGGGCCCGGGAAGTGGTGCGCCCCGGGCCAGGATGTGACAATTATTAAATTCAAATATCTTTAAATTTAGATTCTAAATCGTTGATTACAAGTGTTTAGATATGAATTTTAAAATATTTTATACGAAATAATATATTTTGAAGAACATGAATATGATAGTTTGTTGTTAAGGTAATAGAAATACAACAAAAATTAACAACAAAAAAAAAAAAAAAAAAAAAAAAAACATTTGAAAAGCCAGGATCGTTATGATACTAGCGACTTATGGAAGGTACAGTCACTATGTTGCTCGCGACACGTTATCCACTAAATCGGTTGAAAAGTACCGATCGTATCATTTTCTATTTTATTTATTTATTTTCTACTTTTTTTCTTTTTCCATTGATTTTTTTTTCTTCCTACCTTACTTTATTTAGATTCAAATTTCTTTAGATAGATATATATATATATATATATATATATATATATATATATATCTATATCCTTGTTTTGCTACCAATCTTTCGTACGTGGAGCCCCCCTTCCATTTTCTGTGAATAAAGCCCGTCTCGTTCTACGTGCTCAAAACCCACCTTGTTTTGTGAGCACAGGGTCTGCCTTGTGTTTTGTGCACACCCTAAACCCTAAACCGATCGTATCATTTTCTATTTTTTTTATTTATTTTCTACTTTTTTTCTTTTTCCTAACACCCACGTTTTTTTGTTAAAAATGCAAAATTTTTTATTTTCATGCAATATTTTCCTTGAGTATTAAGGAAAACTTTATAAAACATTTGGAAGCGGATTTACTACTTATTAAGCAACAAATGTATATTTAGTAGAATATTTAAGCTGAAAACTAAAAAATAAGTAAAAATATGGTAGTGAGGCCCAAATCATTGTAAATTGTTCTACCCTCAAGAATACCAACGAAAAGTGTTAATTAATTTCAAAACTTCACTGAAAGCGAAGGTGAAAATAAATAGATTGAAAGATGATTTAGTGTCACATCCCGGCCCGGGGCGGATCACTTCCCGGGCCCGCTCCACCACCGTAGCACGATATTGTCCGCTTTGGGCTTACCATTCCCTCACGGTTTTGTTTTTAGGAACTCACGAGCAACTTCCCAGTGGGTCACCCATCATGGGATTGCTCTAGCCCCCTTCTCGCTTAACTTCGGAGTTCCTACGGAACCCGAAGCCAGTGAGCTCCCAAAAGGCCTCGTGCTAAGTAGGGATGGAAATATACATATAAGGATCACTCCCCTGGGCGATGTGGGATGTCACAATCCACCCCCCTTAGGGGTCCAACGTCTTCATCGGCACACACGCGACCAAGGTTAGGCTCTGATACCAAATTGTCACATCCCGGCCCGGGACGGATCACTTCCCGGGCCCGACTCCACCACCGTAGCACGATATTGTCCGCTTTGGGCTTACCATTCCCTCACGGTTTTGTTTTTGGGAACCCACGAGCAACTTCCCAGTGGGTCACCCATCATGGGATTGCTCTAGCCCCCTTCTCGCTTAACTTCGGAGTTCCTACGGAACCCGAAGCCAGTGAGCTCCCAAAAGGCCTCGTGCTAGGTAGGGATAAGAATATACATTTAAGGATCACTCCCCTGGGCGATGTGGGATGTTACAATCCACCCCCTTAGGGGCCCGACGTCCTTGTCGGCACACACGCGACCAGGGTTAGGCTCTGATACCAATTTGTCACATCCCCGCCCGGGCGGGACTACTTCCCAGGCCCGGCTCCACCACCGTAGCACGATATTGTCAGTTTTGGGCTTACCATTCCCTCACGGTTTTGTTTTTGGGAACTCACGAGCAACTTCCCAGTGGGTCACCCATCATGGGATTGCTCTAGCCCCCTTCTCGCTTAACTTCGGAGTTCCTACGGAACCCGAAGCCAGTGAGCTCCCAAAAGGCCTCGTGCTAGGTAGAGATGAGAATATACATTTAAGGATCACTCCCCTGGACGATGTGGGATGTCACATTTAGGGCTAGGATCGGTACCACGCTACCGATCTTTCCCTATTCTAATTTATTTACTTTATTTGAGTAACCATTATTAAATTCAAATATCTTTAAATTTAGATTCTAAATCGTTGATTACAAGTGTTTAGATATGAATTTTAAAATATTTTATACGAAATAATATATTTTGAAGAACATGAATATGATAGTTTGTTGTTAAGGTAATAGAAATACAACAAAAATTAACAACAAAAAAAAAAAAAAAAAAAAAAAAACATTTGAAAAGCCAGGATCGTTATGATACTAGCGACTTATGGAAGGTACAGTCACTATGTTGCTCGCGACACGTTATCCACTAAATCGGTTGAAAAGTACCGATCGTATCATTTTCTATTTTATTTATTTATTTTCTACTTTTTTTCTTTTTCCATTGATTTTTTTTTCTTCCTACCTTACTTTATTTAGATTCAAATTTCTTTAAATAGATATATATATATATATATATATATCTATATCCTTGTTTTGCTACCAATCTTTCGTACGTGGAGCCCCCCTTCCATTTTCTGTGAATAGAGCCCGCCTCGTTCTACGTGCTCAAAACCCACCTTGTTTTGTGAGCACAGGGTCTGCCTTGTGTTTTGTGCACTCGGTGTGCCTCGTTTTGTGTGAGCGGAGTTCGCCTCATTTTACTTGCGTCGAGCCCGCCTAACACGTTTTTTTTGTTAAAAATGCAAACTTTTTTTATTTTTTTGGTGAAATATTTTTCTTGAGCATTAAGAAAAACTTTATAAGGCATTTGGAAGTGGTTTTACTGTCTATGAAGCAATAAATGTATATTTAGTAGAATATTTAAGTCGAAAACTAAAAAAATTAATGAAAAACATTGTTAAAATGGGGTTCCACCCTCGAGAATATCAACGGAAAGTCTTAATTTTATTTTTTAAAACTTCATAATGAGGCTAATGTGAAAATAAATAGATTGAACGATGATTTATGTACGAATTTGTAAAACCAACTAAAAACTGTGAGTGTGACCCACGTTTTTTTATGAAAAATGCCAAATTTTTATTTTCTCGTAATATTTTCCGTCAGTATTGTGGAAAACATTATAAGGCATTTGGAAACGATTTTACGGTTTATTGAGCCACAAATGTTTTTATAGTAGAATATTTAAAATGAAAACTTAAAAATAAATGGACAAAAATTGTAATGTGGCACAAAATATTGTTGAAACGAGGACTCCATCTATTTAGAATATCAACAAAGTCTTATGTGACGAAGGTGAAAGAAAATAAATTTTACAACAATTTTTGTATAAATTTACAAAATCGCCGAGAAACAGTGATGATTAGGCCACATTTTTATTGAAAAAAAATGCTAAATTTTTTATTTCTACAAAATATTTCCCGGTATGAATAAAAGTAACTTATAAGGTAACTGAAAGTGATTTCCACCGGTGAATTGATATCGGTATTACAAATTCCGAATGTCATGGTGCTCTAGATTGGAAAGGTAGAAAATTAATTAGCATGAAGCAGTTTGTCTGAAACTGAAAGAGATATCGGGGGAGAGAAAGTACTATGCGTATAAAATTCCCATCCCATGTTAGGTTACAATTATTTTATGGAAACTTTGGTTGTCCTTGTTACCTAATCAATGAACCTTCCTTTATATAATAAAACTATGTATATAAATACATAACATGTGAACGGTAATGATTCTCACAAGTCAAACGGCAGCACAAGATTCACGTCGTTTCGCTGTATTGGTCACATTTTAGATTTGAAAATTCTTCATATATGGGTGAGCATGTTGTCTCATGGACTTTAAGTAAATTAGGCTACTCTTCATATTACCAATTATCAATTAATTTTATAATAAAATCTCAACTTTGTGTCCTGTGGTTATTGATATGTGTTAACGGTGGTGTTGCAGACTAGGGACCTGGCTTTTTTGCCCTCCCATTTCTCATACACTCTCATCCCCTTCTATTTGTATGATTACGGTTAAGTCATGTTAACATTTTATATCACTATTGTTTTTTGTCTTATTATCTCTATAAAAAAATCAATATAAAATGTTAACGTGACTTAATCGTGATCGCACAAAATAGGAGGGGATGAGAGTGTGTGAGAACTGGGAGGGTAGAGAAGCCGGGTCCAGCAGAAGGGAGGTGGATTGTCTACCCTCCCATTTCCATACGCTCCCCATGCCCTCCTGTGATGTGTGGTCACGGTTAAGCCACATCAACATTTTATATTAATTTTTTATAGAAATAATAAAACAAAGAGTAATAGGAATATAAAATGTTGACGTGATTTAACCGTGACCACACAAATATGATGACATAGAGAGAGTATGGAAATAAGAGAGCAAATAATCTACCTCCCTAGGGAAGAAGGTTGTGCAGGTCACAGGTCACATCTATGCTGGTCACATGTCACATCCACGTGCGCTATGGTGCTGGTAATACCGAATATTTTTCCAATTTTTCGATTCAGGATCGGGAATGGGCCTACAAGCAAATATGTGGGCTTTCTGATTTGATCTGGATTTGGCGCTCAAAACTGGTCAGGCCAAATTTTTTGGGCCTCTGAATGTGCAATTTATTTTATTTCGGCCTATCAGAGCAATTCCACCCTTAAAGATTTTGCGCCAGCACCCAGCGTATTTATCCACTCAGTGAACAATGATAGACTTCAATGAACAGTAATAGGCCAAGAACATCTCCATCCCTAAAAAAAAATAGCCTAGTCAATTTTATTAAAATATTATTATTATTTATTATAAAATAATAAAATAATAATTGTATTATAAAAAAAAAAGAAGATAAAGTCATCTTTCCACTAACCTGTACTCTTCCTAATTCCCAACCGGTTCTCCCTCTCTCTCTCTCTCTCTATTTTCTCTCCCTCTCTCTCTTTTCCAGCTCACTCCCGTGAGCTCTCCTTCTCATTCCTCTTCAAACCTTCAACAAATCAAACACAAAATATTATTTTTGTAATCCCTGGAGCTCAAGGAACCCAACCATGGCCTTGCATGCGGCATCGGTGCATGGTGCGAGATTCCACCATTGAAGCCGAGAGCTTGAGCTCTCAATCTCTAACCCAGGTGATGTTTCTATCACTGTATTGTGTTCTTGAGCTTTAAATCCTGTTGTGTTGCAATTTTTGTGGTTAATTTGAGGGCTTAATTCCCTGCATGTGATTCCGACAAAGGAAAACGGACAACTCCGACGAGTTCAAGGTCCAGTCTCGGTGAAATCTCTTGCATTTCACCTGGGTAAGTTCTCAATCCTATTCTTATGGTTTCTAACATATAAATCGTGTTGGAAACCTTTGTGTTGATGCAAACTTGCTGTCAGTGCATTTTTTTTCAGATTTTCCGTCGAACTCGGGCCATCATTTTCAGGCCATTTGCCTTCTCCCTCCGTCGCTCCATCCATCGCTGACATCACCACAGCATCATATGGGCCGGTCCCAAGGTCTGTCAATTTTGGGCTGGCCTGGAGACCAGCTTGGGCTGGGTGCCAGGCAATCCCGTGGGCTGGAGAGACTTCCCTAGGTGCCGGGCCATTTTTTTGACTGTGTGCCGGCCTATCCCACCCCCGATGGAAGTGCTCTCAATACAACCTTAGTTTTGGGTCTATTTCATCCCAATTCATATTCTATCATGTTTAATGGTTAGAAGTTAAAGCTTGTTTTAAGAATTGTACAATAAATTATAGATAGAACTTGTCTCTTACAAAACAATGGGTTTTAAGGATCTCTCTGAAAGTAACGAACTGAACGTTTACAACTTATTTCGATGATCTTTTTTTCATTTTTTTTTTTGGTCGAAATATTTTGATGATCTTATCACAAAGGTTTATGGTCTGTTTGGTATTCTATTTGAAATTTTTTTTATCATTTCTCAAAATATTTCTTGAAAACAATTTTCTTTAAGACTAAAAAATTTGATTGGTTTGCAATTTAAATTTTTTAAATCTTACGACTTAAACTAGACAAAGAGATCTAAAAAGAGAAGGTCGCAGGAGAGTAGAAAGATGAGAGAGGAGAAAATAAAGTAAGAGATAATTGAAGGAAAAAGAAAGCAGCGAGAGGATCTGACGAGATAGAAAGGAAGAGGAGTGAGAGAAAGAACCGAGAGAATTAAGAGCGGATTGGAGGAGAGACGAAAAATGTAAAAAAAAAAATATGAGAGAGAAAGAAAAAAAGAGAGATAGATTTGAAGTGAGTGGAGAGGAGGGAGAGAAAAGAAAAGAGTGAGTTTAAGTTTAAAAACTCACTTTGTATGTTTTTAGAGAATAGACGATATTTTTGAGTTAGTTTTAAGTTCAGTTTTTTAAAATAGTCCTATCAAACAAGTTTTTAAGGACTAAAACTTAAAAATTGTTTTTGAATTTAAAAAGTTAGATTCAAGTAGAGTACCAAATAAACTCTTAGAGTTAGAACTTGTCTTTCCGGCTGGCATGGATTTTTTTTTTTTTTTGAGCAAGTGTAACATCCTCGAACTTATTTCAATTTAACATGTTTTTGCAAAACCGATTTTAAGGATTCTTTTGGATAGTTCCGGCCAAACCAAAAGCTCACCTCACATTTCACAACCTCTAACTTCACTAAGCAATTTATGATTTGTGCATTAAGTTTGATGAATTACAATGTTTTGATCTAGACCTTCAATGACTGTTCAGTTTCTTGAGGTCCTCCAAGTACTTGCAATACCAGTTGGGTATTATTGTCGAAGAATAGGGATAAATCGATCCTTGTATGTGCTTTTAATCGTCCCCACGGCAGCACCAGTTTCTTGCTGGACATCTTCGATCAACACTGTTTCCATTGGAAGCAAGCTTCACTATCATGTACAAAACCGCTGCCACAACAGATGTAGGGCTTCTTATGTCAAGCTTCGCCAAGTTCTTCAAAGTCTCTTCCACAGCCTTCCGATCCTGAATACTGTTCATGCCAAGATTTGAGCAGTATCGCCGCCATAGGTCCCCGGCGTCTGTAGCTTTGGAACCGAGCTCTAGCTCTTCTTTCAACACTTTTACCATCTTGGTAATTTCTTTCATTGAGGGTCCGTTGGCAGCCCCGGCGATTTCCTTTGGTGTTCGCGAACTATGGTTTTCTTGGCAAGCAAGGAACAGGCAAGCGGCCATCATAGCACCAAACTTTCTCCCCCTGCAGATCTTCTTGTCAACGGCCTTCTTGTATAACACTTTGGCATCATATAGTACGCTTTTGGGAAGGCCATGCTTGTCTAGGTGGTGAGCCATGGCTTCCAGGTATTCTGTAGCTTTTGCGAGAGACATTTTGGGGTTCGACGTCGCAGCGTTATTCAACCGGTTATTTGGAGGAACAATACCATGGGCGTTGTCCTTGTTCTTGTTTTGCTTCTTTTCTTTGGAAATACAAGTGGTAAGAACGCCATTATCCAGCAAAGGATCCAAGGAAGTACCGACGCGAGTCCGGTCTTCCTTGGGATCCTTATATCGGCAAACTTTGGCCACTCGGCGGTGACATCGATGCAGTAGGCTCCAACCATCAAACCACAGTCAGTGCAGATTGTGTCACCGGACTGGTGGTCGATCACAACTTGTGTGTATTTCTTGCAGTCTGAACAAAACTGTTCATCAGTTTCCATGATTTTCACGGAGATAGAGAGGCAGTAGCTTTTCTCTTGCAGTAAGTAGGCTTTCTTGTTTTAGATGTTTGGGGTCTTTGATTATACGTTTTATGGTGGTGGGATGGGAAGCTAGTTCTCCTAGATTGGCAGGGATTTGTTTTGAGTCGAATCTTTCCTTGTACAAAACGGGGCAAATTAAGAAGAGTTGTTAATAAAACCTAGGAAAGCCCTAGCTTCCCGATATTTATAGGACCACCTACTCCTATAAGTGACCGACTTGACCCCCTTCCCAAAACATCAAATTTCTAAAGTGATATAGGGATAAGAAATTATTTTGTGTAAAAAAAATAACACCTAGAGGTAATCATTAAAGTGAGTAATGTACGAGAAATTTTTCAATGTGTCTGGAATATGACACAGTACATCAAATGTCATAATACAATTGGATGATAACTCGTATTATCGTACTTGCTAATTTTGCTCAAGAATAAGATGTCACATGTTCCTTTTTTTTTTAAGTTAAAAAGTAATAATAATAACTACTTGTCCATTATTTCTAAAACAAAATATAATATAATCATTGTACAAATTAAGCTTATCATTGCCGCTCCAAATTCTATCCAATCTTAGTTTGCCTTTAATTTGTGTTTCATATTTAGTCCTACCCTTGCACAGACATACAAAATTGTATAATTAAACGATAGTACCAAATACTAATTAACAATTATTTCTGCATACACCAATATACCATAGCCTGACTCTAAAATAAAAATAATTAATTAATCTTAGGCTCCTAATCCCACAAACTAACAAAGCCTTCAAAACTTGATTATTCATACATGAGAAATGCTAAGGGACTCTCTCAAAAGCGGAGATATTTTTTAGTGCACTTAGAATATGAAGCGGAACACCACATGTTATGGAGTGGAACACACCACAGTAATGATATAATTTGACGGCTAAAATATAAATCCAACGGTCAAAATAATAATCGTACGGCTAATTAATAGTGGAAACAACTTAATCCCAACAAACTCCACAAGCTGGATGTGGATCAATTAGGAACTACAATAATGTTTTGCCCTAGACCTTTAACGACTGTTCAGTTTCTTGAGGTCCTCCAAGTACTTGCAGTACCAGTTGGGTACTATCGTTGAAGCATAGGGATAAATCTCCTTGTATGTGCTTTTAATCGTCCCCACGGTAGCACCAGTTTCTTGCTGGACATCTTCAACAGTTTTGCCATTGGAAGCAAGCTTCACTATCATGTACAGAACCGCTGCCACAACAGATGTAGGGCTTCTCCTTATGTCAAGCTTCGCCAAGTTCTTCAGAGTCTCTTCCACAGCCTTCCGATCCTGAATACGGTTCATGCCAAGATTCGAGCAGTATCGCCGCCATAGGTCCCCAGCGTCCGTAGCTTTGGAAACGAGCTCCAGCTCTTCTTTCAACACTTTTACCATCTTGGTAATTTCTTTCATGGAGGGTCCATCGGCAGCCCCGGCGATTTCCTTTGGTGTTCGCGAACTATGGTTTTCTTGGCAAGCAAGGAACAGGCAAGCGGCCATCATAGCACCAAACCTTCTCCCCCTGCAGATCTTCTTGTCAACGGCCTTCTTATATAGCACTTTGGCATCATATAGTACGCCTTCGGGAAGGCCATGCTTGTCTAGCCGGTAAGCCATGGCTTCGAGGTATTCCGTAGCTTTTGCGAGAGAAATTTGAGGGTTCGACGTCGCAACGTTATTCAACAGGTTATTTGGAGGAACAACGCCTTCGGCGTTATCCCTGTTCTTGTTTTGCTTCTTTTCATGGGAAATAGAAGTGGTAAGAATGCCATTATCCAGCAAAGGATCCAAGGATGCACCGACGCGAGCCCGGTCTTCCTTGGGATCCTTATCCGCAAAATTTCGCCACTCGGCGGTGACATCGATGCTGAAGGCTTCAACAATCAAACCACAGTCGGTGCAGATCGTGTCACCCGACCGGTGGTCAATCACAACTTGTGTGTATTTCTTGCAATCTGCACAGAACTGTTCATCAGTTTCCATGATTTTCAGAGAGAGAGAGAGAGTGAGTGAGGCAGTAACTTTTCTATTGCACTACGTAGGCTTTCTTGTTTGAGATTTTTTGGGGTCTCTGATTATATGTTTTATAGTGGTGGGATGGGAAGCTAGTTCTCCTAGTCCGGTAGGGATTTGTTTTGAGTCGAATCTTTCCTTACAAAACAGAGCAAATTCAGAAGAGTTGCTAATAAAACTTAGGAGAGCCCTAGCTTCCTGACATTAATAAGACCACCGACTCCTATATGTGACCGACTTAAATCCTATCCCAAAACATTAGTGATGGGAATAAGAAATTATTTTGTGAAAAAAATAACACTTAAGAGGTACTCATTAGTGAGTATTATATGAACCATGATAAGTGGTTCAATAGTAAGGACGTGGACTGCGACTCCTTGATAAACAAAAAAAATGTGGAAGGTCCCGAGTTCGATGTTCCAAACTGGTGAGTCTGCTAGATTGTGACCACGGGCAGAGTGAAAATCCCCATAGCGGTGAGTTGCCACAAGTTGTCGCATTTAAAAATAAATAGAAATAAAAATTAGTGAGTATTATATGGAAATAAAATTTAGTATGTCAGGTATACAATTCGGCACACCAAATGTCATATGATAATTGGATGACCACTCATCCTTTTGCACTTGTTGATTTTTTTCAATAATAAGATGTTACATGTTTCTTGTTTTTTAAAGAAAAAAATTAATAACATGTCCATTATTTTCTAAAACAATTAAATATGTTTTAAAATATTACCGGACTAAACAAAAATGAATACTCACTATAGTGAGTACCCAAGGATTATCATCGTACCAATTAAGCTTCTTAGTTTGCCTTTAATTTGTGTTTCATATTTAGTCCTACCCTTGCATAGACATACAAAATTGCATAATTAAACAATAGTATATTAAATGCTAATTAACATTTATTTCTGAATACAACAACAGATAAAAGCCTGACTCTAAAACATAAATAATCAAGCCATTCAATATATACGATCGGATGATATTTCTCTTTACTTGAAAGTGAGAGGTCTTAGGTTTGAATCTCGTGGATGACAAATTTAATATCAAATTAGGTTGCCTATTGTGTGGCATAACCAAACTCCTCCTTCTTTTAGTATAAAATATCAATGTACTAAAAAAAACATAAATATTCAATTAATCTTAGGCTCATAATCCCACAAACTAACATAGCCTGAAACTTGATTATTCACACATGAGAAATGCTAAGGAAACTCTCTAAAAAGCAAAGAGATTTTTCTTAGAATATGGGATGGAAGTGGAACACCACATGTCATCATACAATTGGAGAGAATCTCTCCAATTGTATCATGACATTTGGTGTTCACGTTTTTTGGGTACATTGAAATTTTTTTTCAAAAATGAGACTTTTTATGGACTCTATGTCACCTCACAGTTTAACATCAATTCTCGTATCAACATTATAAAATATTATGTAAAAAAATGAGGTGACAAATAGTTCATAAAAGAGTTATTTTTTAGTCTCCTTTGCATTTTTCTTCATATATATATGTTTTTGTTTTAGTTTAAAAGTGAAATCAAACGCACCGTTTAATGCCAGTGAACTAGTTGATGAACCATGGTTTGAAACAAAAGCGCCAATTGACTTTGATGAGCGCCCCAACTCGGGCTTTTACCAAAGCCAAGCACGACGTCAGTACCGCCGCCGCTGCAGCCACTCGATCCGTCGCCAAAACGAAGCAATTCCATGGCCGCCTCATCACATCAGGCTCAGTCTCGCCACAAGTCCGCTCAAATCTTGCAAAGTCTTACGCTTTATGTAGTCACGTCCCGTACGCGCGCAAACTGTTCGACGAATTGCCTGACCGGAGCTCATTTTTGTACACTTCGCTGATGCGGATGTATGTATGCAATGGCTTACCCTATGAGGCACTAGACGTGTTTGCGCAGATGGTGGCCTTACGGAAGTGCTGCCCGGATAGGTTTACTTATCCGGTTGTCATTAAGGCTTGTGGTGAGTTGTCCTTGATTGATGATGGTGTCATCGTTCACGGAAGAACGGTGGTTTGTGGGTTTTATTTGGATGGATTTGTTCAGAACTCTTTGCTGGCAATGTATATGAGTTGCGGGGAGAAGGAATCGGCAAAGAGGGTTTTTGATGCAATGCGGGAACGAAGTGTGGTGTCTTGGAATACCATGATCAGTGGGTACTTTCGGAATGGGTGTGCCAAGGAAGCTTTGGGTGTTTTTGATTGGATGATGAATGTAGGTGTGGAGCCGGATTGCGCCACTGTGGTTTCTGTGTTGCCGACTATTGGTTCCTTGAAGGAGATAGTGTTGGGAAGACGAGTTCATGCCTTTGTCGAAGAGAAGGGTTTGGGGAAAATGATAAAGCTGAGAAATGCATTGGTGGATATGTATGTGAAGTGTGGTAGCATGAATGAGGCACGATTAGTTTTCGATAGCATGGGTGAGAGAGATGTGGTGACTTGGACGAGTATGATCAATGGATACATTTTGAATGGTGATGCAAGAAGTGCATTGGCACTTTGTTGGCTGATGCAGCGGGAAGGTGTAAAACCCAATTTCGTAACTATAGCTTCTCTTCTTTCAGCCTGTGGGAGCTTGCATCTATCAAAGCATGGACGGTGCTTGCATGCATGGGCTATTAGGCAAAAGCTTGAATCTGATGTTATGGTGGAGACCGCTTTAATTGACATGTACTCAAAATGCAATTGTGTTCATCGCAGCTTTCAAGTGTTTGCAAAGACTTCAAAAAAGAGAACAGTTCCCTGGAATGCAATTATCTCCGGCTGCATTCATAATCGGCTTGGTAGAGCGGCTATTGAACATTTCAAACAGATGCTCATGGAAGCAGTACAACCCAACGAAGCAACCTTGAACAGTCTGCTTCCTGCATATACGATTCTTGTTGATTTGCATCAAGCAATGAATATACATGGTTATGTAGTACAATCTGGGTTTCTTTCAAGTATTGAAGTTGCTACTGGTTTGATTGATTCATATTCGAAGTGTGGAAGTTTAGCGTATGCTCACCAAATTTTTAATGAAATCCCAGAAAAAGAGAGAGATATTATCCTGTGGAGTGTGATAATAGCTGGTTATGGAATGCACGGCCATGGTGAGGTTGCTGTTTCACTTTTCTATCATATGGTTCGGTCTGGGGTGAGACCAAACGATGTCACTTTTACCTCTGTTTTGCATGCTTGCAGCCATGCCGGTTTGGTGGACGAGGGCTTAGGATTGTTCAGATTCATGCTTGAAGACCCAAACGTGAGTCCTCAAACCGATCACTACACGTGCATTGTGGATCTTCTTGGTCGCGCTGGTCGGTTGGCAGAAGCTTATGATCTAATTAGATCAATGCCCTTTCAGCCTAATCATGCCATTTGGGGTGCACTACTCGGTGCCTGTGTGATACATGAGAATGTTGAGCTGGGAGAGTTGGCTGTTAAGTGGCTTTTTGAGCTCGAGCCAGAAAATACAGGAAATTATGTGTTGATGGCCAAAATCTATGCTGCAGTGGGAAGGTGGAAAGATGCAGAAAATATGAGACATATGATGAATGAAATCGGGTTAAGAAAAACACCAGCTCACAGTCTGGTTGAGGTCAGAAATATGTGAAACAACTAGAGCATCTCTTGAAAACAGAAATGGTGAGGACCAAATGAATAGGGAGACACTGTTACCGCTGTGGGGAATGTTCGGGGCCCGAATGATCGGATCGAGATGGTGAGGACCCTGTTGGGCGCCCCGGGGGGGGGGGGGGGGGGGGGGCTGGGTTGGGAAGTACGTTGTCCGTGGCGTTGAGCATGAATGTGTGAGCAGTTTGAAAAAAAGTGTTGCAAGTCCGACGACGGATCGAGTTGGTTAAGTTTCAAAGGGAAATACTTATTGGAGGTTGGAGTCTCGGTCTGAAGAGGAGCAAGGCTGACTGGCTGACTGCTCTTGTAATTACGTAGTTGGATTTGGATGGGGTATGTCTGTAGGACAATGCTAGGAAGACCACTAATTTAAATTATATTTTGAAAATTATTTGATGTGTGGATTATTATTAAGTGTTGATTAACGTGTTTATTTTTTTATTAATGATATATCATATGGTTTGCTAGTGTCGTATAAAAAATTGGTCTACCTAGTATGAATCTAGGTATATATCGACTACATAAATGGTTTTCTATCATATGACCTTTGAAACCCATTAAGCCTAATGACAACTTAAAAGTCTTCTCATAAATATATTTAAGGGAAATTTAGCGAAAAGTTCATAGTACTGTTTACTTTATCGAAAAATCATATTTTTACACTAAAAAATCAATTTTCATACTATTCACTTCACACTTTATTTTGTCTTTATCGTTAAAATTCAAAGTTTTCAAATCTTTTTTATTTGTTTTCATTATATTTAAACTGTTTTTTTAGCAATTTTTATTCTATTGTACGTACATATAAGATTTTAATGAACTTAATCTTATATAAAATAAAATTGTACCTACTGTTATAGCCGTTACTTTTATTATTTATACGTTATTGATTATTTTTGTTGACATTGCTCTCTGTCCATATGAGATAAGCTTTTGGTGGGCCCGCATATGTTCTTACTTTAAATATTTTTTTTAGTGTTTTAGGACTTTGAGAGAGAAGATTAAATTAAGCAATAAAATCTGAGATCTAGCATGTCGGTGCAACTTTTTTTGGGAAGTTAGCTAAACCCTAGTCAATTCTTCAATAGCATTGCCAATTTTGGCATGAGAGGAGCATCAATTCCTTTTCTCGTTTTCATGTTCTAGGCACACGACACAAAGTGTAGTCTACTAAAATATAATATGCATCAATTTTCCATTACCTAGTAGAAATAAACTATCAATTTTATTAGGGGATTGTTATTAGCACTCTAAAAATCTCATTCTACACTTCTCACAAATATTTTTTTTTTCTTCTAATTATGGAAATCTTGGAGTGCCAAATAAGATTTTTGGAGTGCTAATAACAATTCCCTTTTATTAAGTTAAATCGTGCATACTGTTTTTGTATTTCGTTCAGATTTTCACTTTTCTTGGTGTTTGTTTTTCCTTTGCGTTTTCATTATGTTATCACTTTAATTCAACACGTGATTAAGTTTGGTTTTTTCCTAAAGTTTTTTGGACATCTTCTTATTTGAAAAAACCAACTTGAGAAGAAGTCTGACTCATTCAACTCCACGATATGCTAACAGCACTATGCATTGACGAAAGCGAAGATTCAAGTTGAGGAGAATTCCAAACTTATGTATCAAGCGAGCCCAACAAACCCACCAGATTATTAGACATTGGGGATTGACTAATATGACGCAACCGACACGTTACCTTTTCTAGGTCAAGGTCGACACATCATTTGGTCATCCAACAAAAAACGACTCGTCGTCTCAGCTGAACCTTCTAAAATCTATGAGGAAAGTTTGACACGATCGATACGACATGCATATGGACGTGCGTGGTGCAGGGGCTTTGTGGCATCATCGTCGTTAGCGGCGACTTTGGGCGTTTGGACAAATAGAATTGGGAACTTGGACGAAATACAATACAATCATCCCTTATGACATTCAACACATCTTTTCACAATCTCAAGCAATTGTTAAAATCACACACTGGGGATAAGTGTTTACGTGGTTCATCCAACTCAATTTTAATTCCGAGCTACATACGTTGATATTTATAAGAAATTAATTATAATTTGAGTGGTACGTTTACTAGCTCGAGAGCTTAAATAATTGATAGAGTGAAAGTGGGTGGAGAGAGGTTACAATAAGAGGGGGAGTAACCCTTAGAATCAACAAGAGCAGCCATAGATAGAGTAGTATATCCAAACAAATCGAAGAACCTAATGAGAAGAAGCTAATGGAATAAAATTATTACTAGGGGTATGAAAAGAGTAGCCCAATGGTTCGTGAAAATCGTATGAACATTTTTGGGGCTTTTGAACTTAGAAATTTCTTGGAAGATTGAGATACATTTCGGTTTCATTCTGTATCTTTCTTTACTTTTTATATTTTAAAAATAAGATTTGATTCAGGTGTTTGAAAGTTGAAATTTATCTTATCTGAATCAAAATATCTCAACTTAACACAGCTACTTAGGGCATACAATTACAACTAATTTCATGTTCGATTATCGTTGGACATTCCTTGTGGGTTCTCACATCATCATTTTTCAGCATATAAAATTAGGCGCAATAACAAACTTTGGCATGCCAAACTCCACGGTCTCTCCCAAACCCAGCTGGAATTTATCACATTTCTGGCAACAGCTAAAGTTTGCACTTCTTTGCCCTAAAAGAAAACAACAAATAGTGCACAAACCACTTACAAAAAGGTTCCATGCCCCAGTGAATCACTTTATCCCCTCCATCAATATAATCTCGAAAAATACTATTCACACACCAATTTTGACGTTTTACAGGCTCTTGTTGATTTTTACTCATTAATCTTTTTCAATTATTTTCAATCCGACAACCAAAAATTAAGAGGGGTGTGTGAGAAGTAAAAATAGATGTGTAGATAACACTGAATAGCACTACCCTACAAATTTTTGTGGATGTTGCATTAGAACTTAATTAGAAGCTTCCATGCTAATTACCAAATTAATGGATTTACTTTACTTCTTCTAATCATCTTTGTATGATTTCTAATCAACTTTACTTGGTGCATGAGTCGTGACAATGGAGAGAATTCAAATGCGTCATGGATTTGCAGCTACAGTCTGCAGAAAGCACCATTTCTATTAATTTAAGAATTTCTTTTCTTAATTACTCTAATTAGTAAAATTTGGATCGCCGGCCGACAAACGGCAACTCATCCGGCAATTGGATGACAAAAACGACATAATTCCCTTAACAATGCTCCATTTTTATGTTCAAAATTTGGATTTCAATGTGCAAAAATTGTTAGCAAAGCGAAAACGGCATCGAACATTCCATGGGTTAAGCCTAATGAAAACTCCAAATTAGAGATCCAAGTCTTTGATTATTTTCGGTAATCAACTATGCTTAACAAAATGAAGGTAAGGTGGACGAGACTTCTTTGGATTTAACGTTAAAATGAATCAAAAGATGTGAATATATGATCGTTTTCATAATCAGAAAGGAAGAAATTCGAATTCATGATATCTTTCGACGCACAAAACCATTAAATTAAGAGCTAGTATGCAAACAAGTCGTGAGAGAAACGGTTTTATGCTCATGCCGGCCACGCAATTGTAACCATGAGGCCCGCTCTATAGAATACTGATCGATATTTGCACGACATTCTGCATTGCGACATTAAATTAAGGATTTGTGTTTGATTTTGATTTTGATATTGATTTTATCTCTTGTTGACAATTCTCAATATATTAATTTGATTTAATTTGTACTTGGTGGTTGAAAGAACAAACCCTACTATAGGGTCTACTGTAGAGTTTGTTTGGAAGTACTTTTAAAAATGATTGAAAGTGTTTTTTGCAAAAATGTTTTTGAAATCAACCTTTAGTAAAAATCCAAGTGGATCCTGAAAAAGTAATTGAAGTGTTTCCTATAATCGTACATAGCTAGTGTTTTTTTTCATAAAAAAAACACACTTTTGAAACTAAAATCAATTTCACTAAAACACTTTTAGTCATTTTAAAATCATTTCTAAACGAGCCCATAAATTGTGATCGACTTGACAAGGATATCTCCTCGTTTTGTACCGAGTAGCCTATTATTCGCTTTTATTGAATGATGTAAAATCTCATATCGTCCATGGGAGTGGTCCTTATATGTATATTCTCATATCTACCTAGCAGGAGGCATTTTGGGAGCTCACTGGCTTCGGGTTCCATCAGAACTTTGAAGTTAAGCGAGTAGAGCGTGAGAGCAATCCCATGATGGGTGACCCACTGTGAAGTTGCTCGTGAGTTCCCAAAAACAATACCGTGAAGGAATGGTAAGCCCAAAGCGGACAATATCATGCTACGGTGGTGGAGCGGGCCCGGGTAGTGATTCGCCCCGAGCAGAGATGTGACAATTTGGTATCAGAGCATAACCCTGGTCGTGGTGTGCTGACGAAGACGTCGGGCCCCTAAGGGGGGTGGATTGTAACATCCCACATCGCCCAGGGGAGTGATCTTTATATGTATATTCACATCTCTACCTAGCATGAGACCTTTTGGGAACTCACTGGCTTCGGGTTCCATCGGAACTCTGAAGTTAAGCGAGTAGCACGCGAAAGCAATCCCATGATGGGTAACCCACTTGAAAGTTGCTTGTGAGTTCCCAAAAATAAAACCGTAAGAGAATGGTAAGCCCAAAGCAGACAATATCGTGTTACGATGGTGGAGCGGGCCCGGGTAGTGATCCACCTCGGGCCGGGATGTGACAAATGAACTTTATGTTGTTTCGCATTAAAAAAAAAATTGATTTAAATTAATGGCTTCAATATCTTAACACCAAACCCAACTTTGGGCTAAATGCTATTTTTTAGGTTTTATTCCACCCCCCAACCTAACCCAACTCATGCTAAATGTGTGGACTAAAAGCTAAAAGCCAAACAAAAGTCAAATTCCCCTCATGATTTAGCCTAGAAAATGGTGTGGGCACCACTAATGGGACCCCATGTGACATCCCGTCCCGAAATTATCTAAAACGTGCGTGTGAAATGACACTTTTACCCCTAGTCCGTTTCTTTTACGTTTAATCATCGTTGTGAGCCTTGTTGGCATGTTTGGAACCATACACACACTTCCACACACTCCACTTCTCTCTGTTCCTTTCCCTGTCTCTCTCCCGTGCTCCCTTTCCTTTCCCTTTCAAACACATACGTACGGACACACCAAGAACCCATCAAATCTTTGCAGATCGAGGGAACTAAACCTATATTCAAGCTCGTGAGGTTGAGAGGAGCACGATCGTACCATTTTCAGGTAAGAACTCCGACGTTTTCACGTCGATTTCACAAGGTCTGATTTGAATACTATTCATGCAAAAATAATTTAGCACGTTTTTGGGATTTTGAAGCTCGTAGGTGACTTGGTGAGGTCCCAAGGAGCCTCGGAGTGCTTCGTTGGAAAAGTTTTGACGTCGGAATCGTAGTTTTTGAAGTTGGCCGGATTTTAAGCTTGGTGACAGGTATGATCTAGTAGTTTTTAGCCCTTAAAAATTGTATGGACGTGTTCTACTAGTCTAGGGCTTCATTTTGGTGCAAGAATCGTGAAAAATGGTTGAAAAACGAGAGAGAAAACACGGTTTGCAGGTTTCGCGATTTTCCGGCGCCGGCGACGGCGCCGGAGGTTCGCCGGAGAAGGAGACAGAATATTCCGTCAAGTCTGACGGAATATTCCTGACGCCGTTAACGGAATCTGTCAAAACTGACGGAATATTCCTAACGGCGTCAGTTGACGCCGTCAGCGTGCCAGACACGTGCCTGCGCGTGGCCGGCGCGTGGGGGCGCGTGCGGCGGTGGAAAATTTTTTCTAAAAATTTGGGTGTGATCATGAGGTTGTGTAGAGCACGTTGGTATATTCATTTGTCCAATTTGAGCAGTGTATGAGAAGTTATTACGAGAAGTTGGTTATGTGCTTTAAAATTAACGTTTTTATAGTTATTTCGCATATAGGTGATACGTATCCTGAGGACGAGCGTGGTCACTCGAGGCAGGGGGGCTACGACCCTTCCACATACCAGTGAGTGGGCTTTTGGTTTTCCGTATATACCTATATACTATATTTTTCCCAGAAATTGATTTAAATGCTTATTAGTTATGCCATGCATTACATTATCATTATTTATGCATCGTTGGTTACGTTAGTAGTTGCATATATATACATATGCATATTGGGTGCTGTGGACGTACATGTAAGTGCCAGGTAAGTGTTATTCATGTTTACATTCAGTAGCGATTCGAGATGCTTAGAGAGCTCATAACCTGCACCCCCGGTGTTAGTGCTCCCGCCCAGAGTAGGGCACAATCCTTCACGTGATGTTCATCTCCCGCACCACACGCTCAGCTTGGATCCAAGTTAGGTGCACAGTCCTGTCGTACAGACCACTTTAGGTGGTTCTGACTCGTAGGTGACCCGCGATTATTCACCCAGCCTTCACGTGATCGTAGCACTAGAGCGTATATATGTATTACACCCAGGCCTGTCGTACAGACCACTTTAGGTGGTTCCGACTCGTGGGCAGGTTCAGTTATTGAGTTTGAGATTTGAGCTCTAGATGCAGCCGTACAGGTCACGTTAGGTGACTCCGGCTGCCAGATTACATGTTATTGATATGATTATACTTGAGCACTTGCATACCATTATGAGGTTTCGACATGGCATATATTTGAGCATGTTTGGCATATATACTATACGTATATTTATTTTCTGGGAAGTATACAGGTTTTACGGCAAGGGGTTAGAATGTATTTGATTAAATGGTTTTCTAAAAGTTTGTTTTTGCCTACTCACACTTTTGTTTTGCGCCCCTCCAGGTTCTAGTGGTCTAGCAGGTTCGGTGGTTTCCCAGAGGGCTTTTCCGGCATTTCTGACAGACACTCACCATTGTAGGGTCACCTTCGGGTGTACTGTTGTCGCATCTTTTTCTTTTGGACTGCTGTAGACTTATTGCTCTGAACTTAGCGTCTCACTTACGCTAGCACTTGTTTCTATCACTTTGTATGCTAGTTTTTAATTATTCATACTTTTTATTACTATTTTATTAGCTTCCGCACGTGCACATGGTTACGTCACCTCCGTGTGATGGCCAGCACACCCTGATCTCGGTCGGGGTGTGTCACCCCACCCACATGAGCCTGTCTTCCAGGATTTATTGAATCTAACAGCTGAGATTGCATATAATCAAATCTAACGGTAAAAAAAATATCTAACGGTCCAAATTTAAATCTAACGGCCAAAATAATTAAAAAAAAAATTATTTAACTTAAAATTCACCCAAAATTAGTGATTTTTCAATATTTATCAAAATTTAAATATTTTAAGGTTAAAATGTTCATAAAATTAAATTATGATAGTGTACATATATATATATATATATATATATTTTAAATTACTTTAAAAGAAAAATTAGCCTAAATTTATTCTTTAGTAATCTCAGGCTAAAAAATTTAGGCTAGAACGGTTAGAGCAGAAAATCTGTTTTTGGGCTAAAACCTAAATTTTCCGGGCTAAAAATTTTAGGTTTTAGCTCAAGGGGTGGAAATTGTCTAAAGACGCGAAGTACCTTGGTAATTAATTTAGTGTTAATTTGTTTCTTTTTCATCTTTATGTTTGATTAAAAAAAAAAAAAAAAAAGCTATGAAAGTTATCAACCCTCGAATAGTATCGTTTCTTTGACCGTATTACTTGATCTTATTAATGACATACGTAACATGCAATGTATACATATTTTAGATCCTATCAATAAGTAGGTTTAAAAAATGCGATAAATTTTAGTGGGATTATCTGATCAAGTCATTTGTAAGTCACTTCACACAAAAACTTTAAACTCATTGGCATTTTAATCATAGCAACTCTATGATGGTCCCGCTTAGTATAACCCATGTTTTCTAAACATGCAACATTACCGAAGTTTTCTCTCCTATAACCCATGTTAGCCTCCAATAAAACTCTTTCATTTGTGTCTCTATCATCCCAAATGTAAGATCATTTTGAGTTACTCACGACAATGCACGATCTCTTTTTATAGGCGAACAATGCTTCATTTTTGTTAACATGTACAAAAAGAGATACTTGACTCTTCTGAAGTACTTAGCATGTACAAAATAGAAACGATTTGCATGTTGAAACATAATCATTATTATGTCCTCAAATTTTTAATTAAGTTTGTTAATGCCCAAGTAATTATCTTAATCAACCAAATAACAACTAAATTTAACCACACCAATTACCCAAACGCCATTAGCACACTAGTGTACATAACCACAATCGTCCCATTTTAAACCTAGGAGCCTCATTTCTAAACATAGCTCCAAAATTATCCCCCAACTCAACCATTAACCTCAAAGGTCAAACCCTCCCTCTCCAATTCTCTCTCTAAAAACCCAACACAATTTTGTGTTTTGACTTGAAAAAAATCATTAGGGTGTATTCAATTGAGATTTTGAGAGATTTTAATATATTTATGAATTCATGAATTTTGATGAAGTTTAATTGATTTTTAGATACTTCATGTAAAAACTTGATTCAATTCCCTTGAATTTTCAGTGGTAGATGTGAGATTTATGAATGTTTAAAAGTACACTACGAAATCTCTCAAATTCTTTAATTATTTAAAATAAATTTCTAATTGAATATACCTGAAATATAATAATTAAAATAAATTTCTAATTGAATACACCTGAAATATAGTAAATTTTTTTATAAACCTAATTGAATAAACCCGAATTTTTATGGATTTTAATAACCTATATTAGTGAATACAAGTTGAATTTCAGGAAGCTATTTTAAATCCTAATTGAATACAACACATGGCAACCGCAAGAGAGATTTCCAGAGACGCCCGAGAAGCTGTAATCAAGTATGGTACAATCAGGAGACACCCGAAAAGCTGCAATCACACATGGCAACCGTAAGAGAGATTTCTGGTTTGTTGCCGTTCTTCGGGTCCGATGACGTTGGTTCCGGCTGGGCTTCGTAGATCACATATATCATCCAAACTGTGGAGCATTAATTGATGTGATTTTCCCCTTTCGCCACCAACAACAGTTCAAATGTAGATGGGCAGCGGCGATGGGACGAAGATGATGAGCGGGACGACAGCAGCGAGAGTGTGGGAGCTACCACAACCCAAAAATGGGTTTCCGGAATTCGATTTATGAGTTTTGTCACTGAAGTTTAGGTTTTGCTGTGACTATGCAAGCGTTTGGTTCTTGGGTTTCTGTAGATTCACGGTGGAGGTTGTGAGGGTTTCACGGTGGTGAGATGAACAAATGAGACAGAAACAACATGACTTTTCGTATTGATTCCCACAGGTGGCGCCAAATGTTAATAGACAAAATCAATGAGGACTTTGGTACGACAGAAAGTGTCAAGTTTGTGACATTCGCCAGATTACTCCGATCATCAGTGTGGATAAATATGTAAAGATATAGAGACAGGGAAGCAAACACAAGATGTACGTAGTTGACCCAAATTGGCTACGTCCACGGAGTAGAGGAGTTCTCATTAATTGTGAAGGGTTTACACAAATACATAGGTTCAAGTTCTCCTTTAATGATTTCTAGTGAATAGTTTAGTACAAATGACATTAAGGATTATTGTGGGAGAATGATCCCCTTTTATAGAAGAGAGTTTCTAGATTTATTTTGACATTGACATGTGTCATGCTGTGATTGGCCTCTGATATCAACACGTGTCGCATTGTGATTGGCATTTTGGTTGGAGGAAAAACTCTTGTGGGTCCTTGACGGTATATTGTTGACCGGTGCTCAGTAATTTCGAGATTAGTCAAGTATGATACAAACAACCGTTAGATTTATTAAAAAAATTAAAATCTCTCAGAATTTCAATTAAATACACTCTCATAAAATTAAGAAATTAAATTAAAATCTTAATTAACAAATTAATTCGTTATTAACTTGTTAATTAGTTATTAATATGTTAATTTAGTTATTAATTTGTTAATTAGTTTTTAGTGATTAGTTTATTATTTTCCGGGAAAACGAAATTAGATCCGACTGATCGACCAATCAAAGACGTCCTCACAAACTCGGAAGGAAAGCTTTTGCACAACCAAAAAAACCCAATTTTTTTTCCTCTCTTCTTCCCTCCCTCTCTCTCTACTCTCTCTCTCTCTCTCTCTTGATCCATGCTTCCCGACCCAGAAACCCTTGGTTGAAATCTGAAATTAATTAATCCAAAAAGGGGGTAAAGGAAGGAAAGATTGCCCATTTTACGATTTCATCGAATCTCCAATGCGGTCTTCGCGAAGACCCAGAAGAAAGAGCAAAGATTTGAGCAGAAGAAGAGGCAGATCTGAGTTGGGCAGCGTCGAATCTCATTGTGGGTGGCGATTTGGAACTGGGTTTGGTGGGTTTGGATCTAATGGTGAGGTGGGCATGGGCATTGACGGCATTGAGTGGCGGTGGTTCGGGCGGTGCTATTGAGTTGCAGAAGAATACGAAGGAGGGGCTGCATAGACGACGATGCAGCTTCACTTCTCGCCTAGTATGAGAAGCATAACGATCTCGAGCAGCAATGGGTTTATTGACTTGATGAAGATCAAGGTCGGAGCTCGCCACATCTCTTATCGAACGGTTTTCCACACCATTCTAATCCTCGCTTTCTTATTGCCCTTCGTCTTCATTCTCACTGCTGTTGTTACTCTTGAAGGTGTCAACAAGTGCTCCTCATTTGGTACTCTTTTTATTTTATTTTTAATTTGATTTACCTTTTTATTTGTTTTGCCAATTTCCCAGTTGATATCGCAATCTCAATTGATTTTTTTTTTTTTCTGGTTTTGTTTGTGATTAATTGCTATGATAGTTATTGGTGGATCTTGACTTGCCCATTTGATTGTTATTGTCAATGCTGGCTTGATTGTATCAAACCGATTGAATGGTTGTGTTAACTGGTTCCGTTTTGATTCGCATCGAAATCTAAATCAAATCAAATCAAATTTTGATTGATGGGTCTCCACCTATCGATTCCGTTTGGAAATCTGTTAGTATTGGAATTCAATGCCATTGGGTTGGCTTGTTTATATAGTTCTGTACTATATCATATATTTTTGATCAAATTGTTCATTGGTTTCATTGTGTTGATTGGTTGAATATGCATTAAGATTTCAGATGTGGTATGACTATTGTCAAATCAATTATTGGTTTATGGATATCCATTGTTCCATCTAAGCTAACTATTTGTTTAATCTAAAAATTCGAATTTGATAAGTAAGAAGATTTACCGCTTAGGTTAGCAGATCAAATGCACAGAAATGATTCTATGCTTACTGTTCTATTTAATGTGTTCAAGGATTTAGGAATAGGCTAGGTGAACTCTGGTAGTTCAACCTTTATTTTGAAATGTAGGCGTAACACCAGTTCTCTAATTTTATCCCTATCAATCTATATGGTAACTTTGTGTTTGCTTTCTATGCGTGCTTATATTATCGACACGTTTCTTTGGTCATGCACCCATGCTTTTCTCTAACACTTTGATATTGGATTTGTGACTATTGTTGCTTCACTCTTGTGCTTCAGACTGTTTAGGTAGGCGCTTGGGACCAAGGCTTCTGGGTAGGGTTGATGATTCAGGGGTAAATAACTTTTCTCTCCAGTTGCTATAATTATTTTTTTTCCCTGAGGTTACATCAACCAACATTGTATTTAAGTTTTGATTTCGGTCAGCAAGTTTAATGTATGATTATCTGAGCTGGATCTTTGTGGTTGTGGTGATGGCACACCAGAGACTGGTTAGAGACTTTTACAAGGTTCTAAACCAAGTGAACACTGAAGAAATCCCAGCTGGTCTAAAGCTTCCAGATTCATTTAATCAACTTGTTTCCGAAATGAAGAACAGCCAGTATGATGCAAGGACCTTTGCTTTCATGTTAAGAGCAATGGTAAGTTATGACTTATAAAAAATTAATATAAAAAAAGGTGCTCTGGGTCATGTTTCATGTGGTGCTTATATTTTGGAGAAAACCCTTGCTAACTGTTAGCACCTTAAAAATAATGTTATTTTTTTGTGTAGATGGAGAATTTTGAAAGGGAAATCAGAGAGTCTAAGTTTTCAGAATTGATGAACAAACACTTTGCAGCAAGTTCTGTACCCAAGGGCATTTACTGTCTGTCTATGCGTTTGACTGATGAATATTCATCCAATGCTCATGCACGTAAACAATTGCCTCCTCCAGAGTTACTGCCATTGCTCTCTGACAACTCTTATCACCACTTTATTCTATCCACTGATAACATTCTAGCTGCTTCAGTTGTTGTTGCTTCTGCTGTCCAGTCATCTCGACAACCTGAAAAGATAGTCTTCCATGTCATTACTGACAAGAAAACCTACGCTGGTATGCACTCATGGTTTGCACTCAACCCTGTCTTCCCTGCTATTGTTGAAGTGAAAGGTGTGCACCAGTTTGATTGGTTAACAAGAGAAAATGTTCCAGTCCTTGAAGCCGTAGAAAACCAAAATGGGATCAGGAATTATTACCATGGGAATCATATTGCAGGGGCCAATCTTAGTGCTACAACTCCGCGGACATTTGCATCAAAATTGCAGGCTAGAAGTCCGAAATACATATCCTTACTCAACCATCTCCGGATATATATTCCTGAGGTAACTCTCTTCTTTAGGTTGGAAACATTCAGTCGATGGTACTCTTGCAATTCTTTTATCTTTTTGGATATGGTTTTCTATATTTATATGATAAATTTTATATGATTTTCTTTTACTGTATTATTTCGAAGTGTGTTTCCTGATCATCTGTATATTGTGACAGCTATTTCCCAACCTTGACAAGGTGGTTTTCCTGGACGATGATGTTGTGATTCAGCAAGATTTATCACCACTTTGGGAAATTGACCTTGGAGGAAAGGTCAATGGAGCTGTCGAAACTTGTAAAGGTGAAGACGATTGGGTGATGTCCAAGCGATTCAGGAACTACTTCAATTTTTCTCATCCCCTCGTATCAAAGAATTTGGACCCTGAAGAATGTGCATGGGCTTATGGGATGAATATTTTTGATCTCAGTGCCTGGAGAAAAACAAATATTAGAGAGACTTACCATTCCTGGCTAAAAGAGGTATAATTGAACCAATAGAGCTTCCCTTACTTAGGGTTCTGTTCATCTTTTTTATTCTGGTAGAATGATAAATCTAGTAAACTTGGCTCTGTCAGCAAGGTTCTACTTCTGATGTAGAATACATCTGCAACGCTGGTTATTTTTATTGGTTTCATTTTCTTCGAAATCATCTTCAACTGCATTTTACTTTTTCTTGGAAGTCAGTTCTTAGCACGTAACTTGTGCATTGTTTTAATTTACTTTAATTGCTTTTCCTTTGCAGAATCTGAAGTCAAATCTAACAATGTGGAGGCTTGGGACCCTACCACCCGCTTTAATTGCATTTAGAGGTCATGTTCACGCAATTGACCCAAGGTGGCACATGCTTGGGTTGGGTTATCAAAATAACACCAATATCGAGTCTGTGTCAAGGGCTGCAGTGATACACTATAATGGTCAGTCAAAACCATGGTTGCAGATTGGCTTTGAGCATCTTCGGCCATTTTGGACCAAGTATGTCAACTACTCGAATGACTTTGTAAGGAGCTGCCACATCTTGGACTCATAGCGATCATCTAGAGGAGCTCAAACGGGAGACAGGACACAAGGCAACGCGATTATATGGTATTCATGAAGTTTTTTTGCAGCTCGAATTTTTTCGAGATCTATTTGAGAAGACAAGCAGAGAATTCACCATGGGGGTGGAACTTCCCAGTTCCGAAATCCATTTCATCCCCTGAAATTCTGCAGACAACAACCAGCATCATCATTATCACAGCATGAGATTCATTCTTTCATTCTGTAACATAGCAATCTGTCCTCATTTTTTGGTTCCGAGAAAGGATAATATTATTGGTCTTCGTGGCGGGGGTTATGCTTGATTTCTTAGCACAGATATCAGAATAAAGTGAAATTCAGATGACAAGGTGGCGTATGTCAATAGCATCATACTGGTTGGTGTAGGGAAGGGAAAGGCTAGGACAGGCCTTTTGTGAGGCTCTCCCATTAGCCCAGATATGTTCTTCTTTTCGCTTCATTTTTTTTTCCTTCCGAAAAATCTTTTGTCGTCTTCATTTTTGTTAGTACCCATAGCTTCCCCTCTTTTCATTTGATATCATGATGTTGAACTTTAGGAGTAGGACATGGGGATTGCTCTGTTACAGGTCCCATTGAATTGGGGAGCTGTTTTTAGGTATATCGATATCAGTATTTGTTTATGTACTGTTCACCAGAGACATTTAAAATGTGCACATAAATTCTTTTTCCCGGATTCTGTTGTTCGTGTTTATGACATTTCTAATTTCTTGCTTTACAAGTTTTCTCTTATGTCATCTGGAAGATTGATCGATGAGTATAAAACCCTAGGAGGGTTGGTTCAACTCCGGCAATCGTCAAAAACGTGTACATTTTCCACAGGTCATATTAATTTATTTAAATGTAGACGCCGGACGGCTGTTGGCCGGCGTTTTCTTGTACTGCCACAGAAACGATGTGTTTCGTTGTGTTTGGCGGATGAGGATCATCTCCTAATTTAAGGATGAGGATCCTCATGACCAAGGGATGTGGACCATTGGATGAAAATTCAACGGTTATAATTATTATAACTTTAAAGGGACCTTCTGTTTGTAGCCGTTGGATTTTCATCCAACGGCCCACATTCCTTGGTCATGAGGATCCTCATTCTTAGATTAGGAGAGGATCCTGGTCCGTGTTTGGCGTGGCACTTGTGGAATGCATCAAATCTTAATCCCATGATTAAGAGTCTTTAAAATCGTTTTGTATTTTCTAATTAAAGATTCGTACAAGTTGAATGTTCTAAGTTGATGACAAGAAACCCATTATCTTGTGCACTTGTAGATTAATTATTATAATTTTTTAATACGTGTTTATTAATTTTAAATTACTTGATATTTTATTTTTCGTGTTTTTTAATCTCACTATTTGCCTATAGTATACTATAAAAAAATAAATAAATACAACTTAAATTTTTTAAATTTATACAATAATACATATTTGATATACAATATATACATATTTGGCTATTGTATTTTATAGTAAGTTTTTTTTATTAGTTTAAAAAATTAAAATCATCAAAATAATATTTTTCTTAATGTGTTGAAACGGGTTACTCGCGTATCACCCTCTTGTAAACATGTTAAAGGCCCGTTATTAATAGGTTCTTATCATTTAACCCGATAATGACCCGATTAGTTATCTGTCGACCCAAAATCCTTTTTTTTTGTGTTGTTTACGTGTCGTGTTAACGACCTGTGTAAGAAATTGTCAGGTCTACTTTTAATACTATGCTTGATAGGAATTTTTTTTTTTGTTCGCATTATTATTATTATTATTATTTTTTAATACATCAATATTTTTACACTAAAGAGAGGGGAAGTTCGGTTAAGCCGTACAATAAGCAACCTAATTTTATTCCCATTATTTACTGTTTAATTAAGACAAAAATGCATTCGAACACATCATTAAATGGTGAATAAATTATAGTCTGACACATCATTAAATGATGAATAAATTAGACGGATAAATTTAATGCAATTTAACGTCATCATATGTTAACAACTTCCATTTTCCAAATCCACTCTTCATCCACCTACTTGTATCTTAAGCATATTGTCACTCTTTGTAATCATGATGAAAAAAGTGGAAGAAAGCACGAATTTGCACGAGGTTGAGTAGGCCACCAACACCAAATGGGTTTTCGGAAAGGTGATTGAGTAGCTCTGAATAATGGATTTCATCCTACTCCTGCTACGTCCGGTAAGAGAATGCCATGATGAGTCGCTTACACGCGCGTGCAAGTTAATATTACTAAATTAGTTGATGTAAGAATATGCAATAGATGAGCGTTTTTTTAGTTAAAATAGTTTTTGAGATTTGCATAATTTCTTAATTTATTCTTTGAGATTGAAATCGATAGAAGTGGTCCCTGAGTTTGTTCATCATCAATCATTTTGGTTATTTTGTGAAAATTTCTATTAAATAAAGACCAAAATGATAAAAATACCACGAATTTAATTAACAATGGGTCAAAATGATTTGACAAAAATTGAAGGTATTTTTGTCATTTTTCGTTATTTAATGGAGATTTTTCACAAAAAGACCAATATGATTGATGGTGGATAAACTCATGACTACTTCTATCGATTTCAAATCTCATGGACCATTTTGGCTAAAAAGCACGTTGTTCAATAACCATTGTTCTAAAATTCCCCGCCTAACTCCACCTAGACGGCTAGCCACTGCTCCAATTAGTTCCTAGGCATTTGAAAATTAAGAAAGGGCGTCTAGGCCTGCTTAACCGTCCACCTAGACTACCTAGGCTTCCGCCTAACCCATCTGAACTTGCCTACCCACGCACTTATGTTGCAACTCCCACTTAGACAGAAAATAGATAACTTTCATTTTGCATTTTATTTTTTTTAATAAACTATAAGAGACTTTTTGAATACTTAGAAGAACACACATTATATGCTTGTTCACCACGTTTTTATTATGTTCTAATACTTTAGTAATCTATATGCCATTTTGCAGTTTATGTATTCCAATAAAATTATGTATTTTTTAATTATAAGCACACACTTATTCATACGATACCTAATAAATTTACTCAAATCTGCCTAGTCTGCCTACGCCCTAGCCTAGGCGCTAGGCTTCAACCTGTTACCCAACTAGCACCTAACGTCTTTTAAAACCTTGTAAATAACAAGATGCAATCAACTTTTCACACGATTTTAGCGCGGGGAAGAATGCTTGATTTTATTACAGAATCTCGTAACTTTGTGATAGACATGTCTATAACAGTGAACATTTCACTCAGACTCGTGAATTTTGAAGCAGTTTCCGCATGTAAAGTTAAAGACTCAGCAGTTTCAACAGTACAAGACCACAGCAAACAGTCCAATAACGAGGACAATCAATAGTGTTTGGTTTATTTTGTACTACCAAAAATCTTGGAAACCGGCTTCCCCTCGAGTACATGACCTGAAAATCTCTTTCATTACTTCTCTGCTGTACCCACTTCCTGCCTAATTCTGCGAGCACAACTTTCAAATGTTTTTACAACGCCGGCACATTTCAGAGGGTTGTCGGCATGCTCCTTGTAGCAAGACAAGCAAGCATCCTTTTCATTTGAGCAGGGCATAGGCTTCTGGAATGGAAGCTTGAACTCCTTATCACGAAGTTCCTTTGCTTTTTGTGTCACTTCCTGCAGCATTTTCTCGTCCTGTTTCTGCAACTGCTCCACAACCCTCTTGCTTTCTTGCAGAACAGATCTGATGGCATCAAGCTCCGCATAGGGTGACTGTGAAGGAGGAGGGGTTACAGGCACGAATAGAGGAGACTGAAGAGGCCATGCTTTGGCACTAGGTCCTTTGAGTGTTTTAGAGTCATCAGAACCCTGCTTCTGTGTTGTCTTTGCTTGGGGATGCAGAGGCTCTCTTGGTACCTTTTTAGTTCTTCTAGGTTTCCTCTTTGACTTCTCAGCATCCTCAGCAAGCTTTTTAACCAGATTGGAGCTAATCTGAATACTAAAATTGTCCATAATGGAACGGTTCCCTGATAAGATACCTTGAAGGCTGGAAATATTGAAGCAATTGTGCCTGATTAGAACCTAAATAAAATGACTATCGAAAGAGAGACAATAACTGTAAAACATTGCAGCAACAAACTCTTGACTTTGAGAGAGGATTTCTGTAAGAAATAGAAAAGGAAACCAACAATTCTCACATTCTTGAAATTTCAAATGTGGAACACTACCCCTATATTGTTTCAAATCCTATGTATATCTGGGTTGGTCAGCCAGCCGGTGATTTCATCAGTCGAAAATTTTTAGTTGTTTGAAAGATAAACAAACAGTATATTTTATAGCGGTGTAATTCCCTTCACCTCATGCATGCTACAGACAATTGCAGTAGGATACTAGTAATTGAGGATCCTCAACCCCATTCTTGGATGAAATTCAACAGCCAGGTGTGCATACACATTATTATCAAACACCAAAGAAAATGACTATAAACTTACTAAAGTTCCAATGTACAACTGTACCATTGCGGTTCAATGAATCTCTTAACTTTCACAGATTATGCTGCATGCGTAACTAATATTGAAATTTGAAATTCAAGATCAAGTTCAAGAAAATAAAGCCTATTCAAAAAGTAAAATATGAATTCTGTTGCTGGGTTTTAATGGTTAGAGCTTCATTGGTCAGACAGATGCATTATAATATATGAAACATACAATGGATTTCCTTGGATATTGAAGAAAATCCCATCTCCCGAAACTCTAAGCGAGCCTAAGTTGTGGGGTCTTAGTTCATACACCTTCCAGCAGACAAGGTTTACTTCAACTGTTTATTGCCAATATAGAGAATACATACTACACAGTCCTCCCAGAGTTTGAAAAGACTCTTTGAGAAAGGTATCTTATTTACATATAGAAGATATTCAACCTCAAGTTCTGATAACATTAAACTCATTTGGGGGGTTTAAATCAACACAAAGTTACGAATAGAAAAGAAACCCATCACAAGGATTACACACCTTATCCACGCAAATAAGGACATCCACTTAAGTTAATCTATAAGTGCAACTGAGACAAAGAAAAAAAATTATACACATCTCAAACAGAACAAACCATCTGATATCTTGTTAACCTTTTTCTTTCTTTTCACATTTTCCAGGCCTAATGTTACAAGCACAAACAGTAAAGCTTGCGCAAATATATCTATGACAAGTGCAATAATTAGACTTGACATGTAATAACACGCAAGTATTGAAGACAACAATACAATAGAGAACAAATCTTGACAGTTAAACTTTCCATCACAATCTTTTGGGAGAATTATTATTCCATAATGTGTAACCAGTAGATTTAAAACTCCCTAATTTGTAACCATGTTAGTTTCAAACTCAGGAAGTAAAACACGGATAAAATAAGGCGGACCGTATCACTTTTGTTCAACTGAATTCAGGTCGCATTAATATGCATACTTACAAAGCCAGTCTCTGCATTTCCTCCTGAATAAGGAAAATAGCAGTCTACATTCACCTGTTTCCTATTAGAATTAATGATTCGTAAAACCCCACACACTAATATGGAGTAATGCTTAATACTAGTCAAGAAGTGAAATCAGAGACCACAATTTCGGTAAGCCTCAAGGGTCCTAAAAGCAACTATATTTCAACTCTGAAGATCATGAAAACTCACAAGTCACAGCCCCGAAAATTTCACAAACAATGGCAGTGGAAACAACAGCCCTAGTATATACATATCAACCCCAAATCTCCGTAGCATCAAATTCATGTAAAAAATTGCCACAACATTACCCACAATTATACAAAAAGCAATTAAAAACTAAACTAACAGAACCTTCAACAGACGAAAGAGCAAAAAAAAGAAAACCAAACTGATTCGTCAGATGCTTTTTTGAGGCATTTAATCAAACAGCTTGCAGGCCAAATATGCATAACCCTAAAAATACGATCCCAGAACGAACTGTGAAAAAAAACCCTAATTCGACGAAAGATTGATCTGCGAAAAGAAGAAAGAAGGAGAAGGGGAACCTGGCTGTGCCTCTGGAGGAAGACAATACGACGAAGGGCGCTCTATAGGCGCTTTGGGCCGCACTTTCTTCTGCTGGATATGGGCGTCGGTGAAACAACAGTCTTCGCGGAGAGGAAGAAAGTGTGGCGGAATTGTAAGTACGCGTCAAAGTTTTGGGAAGGAATTGTAGAGTTCCGAAAATCGTCTCCAACCGATCTCCGGGCCAAGGAGCTCGTGGGCTCTACGGGACATAAAAGAGTCAAAGAGCCAACTGATTGGCCCAACCCAGCCATCAAGCCTCGTGCAGGGCCACAGTTTGAATGCAACGGTTAGTTGCTGATGTTAAAGTTTTTTTTATTTTAATTTTTGCTTTTAACTTTTTTTTTTTCTATAACTTCTTAAGTCATTAAACAACATTAAATTAAACTAACTAACATGAAACAACATTAAATTAAATAAAGTAACTGTTTGGGCCCAAAATATTGGTGTGGGCCGAGTTAGGAGTTGTTCTCGGTCTGGCATTATGATTTTAGAATCATCGCAGATTCTAGTTATTATGGGCCGCTCGCTTAGGATCGGCTGAGTCCTAGTATGAGACGGATTGATAGAAAAGTCGAATCCTAGCATAACAAGGAGTCTCAATGAGGTGAGGACGCTGAGATTTGAGAAGTGAATGTGATCAGATAAAGAGTTTGGTTCAAAGACCTAATTGAATGTGTACATTTCTAATTAATTAATTTGGCCCACATTTGATTAGACCCTTTTGGCATTTTGCTTTCGTATATAAATACAAATCTTTTATTTTCAATTAGTTTTTTAAGTGCATGATTAACGATGAATTAGTGGCACTCATTTTTTTAATTGTATAAATAATGAATGGATTATTCCAAAGCCTAACAATTTAAATGGAAGATTCTGAGAACTTCTTGGACATACATACATGTCATGGTTTAACTACCCACCTACCCAAAAACCATATAAAAACGCATATATGAGTCATGACACATGCAGCTTCAAATTCAGATCCTTCACTAAATGTGGAATTTACCTCTTATCAGCTATTAGAAATCATTTACATGTGTGTAGTGGCGGATCCAAGGTTAGAATTTTGGGTGGTCTCAAGATTATATGTCCAAGTTTTTTAGATAGTAACATACTGGAGCGCGCAAAAAATTTCAGTTTATTCACTAAAGGCATTTCGGCGAACACTTAATGAGTGATATTTAAAGAATTTGTCGAGTGTTATCTAGATAACTTATCGAGATATGTCAAGCAAGTATTACAGCAACCACTTGGTAGATACAATGAACATGTACATAATATTCGGAGGGTGTTCGGAAGACTTTCACACTTATATTTGCTAAACTCTGAGTGCTCCAGGAACCACCTAGGTCTCAGTGTGCATCCACCTCTGAGTGCGTGAACAATGTACATTGACCTTTTATCAGCATAGAAATTATTCATGCGCGTGTTTGATTCATGTGAAACTAACATTTTATCAATGGTCAGAAATCACTCACGCACATTCAAAAGCGGCCAAAACAAAACCCGTAGTATATGGCCAAATTGTCAAAAGGAGGAATGTGAATGTTAAGAACAGTAATGTCTTGTTCTCCATCACCTCATCCTCAGTCATCAGCCATCAAGCAGGCATATCAGCTCGCGTGTTGACATGGAAATAGAATGAGAGATGACTTCAAAATCATAACTCCATCGGCACAGTTTGAGATAACGACCATACCCCCACTACACTCCCATTAATTTTTGGGCCACCAATCCATTCTGCTCGGCACCTTACTATTTTTTAATTTAATTTTTTCATATTATTGGTATATTATTTTCAGGATAAAAAATTCTTCTAATGCTAATTTGTAATTAATGGAAGATTGTTCTCTATTACGATATAAATCAATTACGATCCATTTGAATTGTGTCCTTATTAAATGTGATTTCTTTGTGAAAATGCACTTAAAAGAGAGTTGGGTGAAAGAACGTTATATTTGGGTTGTGATTCATGATTCATGAACAATACCAAAGGCTACATGGAAGAAATATTCTTATATTTAAGATGTTACTGTGACCGAATCCTCACAACACATTCTGAGTTTAATTTTCTGACATTGATAAACTACACGATAATAATTAAAGAAGATTGAAATACATTTATGAGTCTTTTCGATAGCTCAAAATGTGGTCTGGCGAGACCAAACCATCACCAGCCGATTTTTTCTCTTTTTTGAAAAATGGAAAAGAAATAAAAAGACATTGGAAGAAGCGGAAGTTCGCAAAAGCCAAGGGGTGACACTTTAAAAAGAGAGAAAAATGTGTCCATTTTCATGGCCATAGGAGAATTCAAGGAGCAAGGTAATGGAGTCATTGACCACGACTTAGAAGACTTTGAAAACTCCGAAGCACCCTCGTTTGCCTCCGGGAACTTCTTCTTATTTGATCTCTTCTTCCTCTCTGACTTCCCTCTCTATTAGTTCAATCCAATAAACTCCCGTTCCACTTCTTCCGCTTGTAGTTCTGAACCACCACTCATCGACTCTGCAAAAATAAGAAGAAACCGGATCAGTTTTGCAGCCAAGTAAGCAAAAACCCATCGAAGTTCTTCCATTTTTTCTACTGTTTTGTTTTGGTTTGTGATTTTTTTAAGACTTTGGAGACGACCCAATTGGGATTTTTTTAATTTGTTTGGGATTCAATCAGCACCCATTTGATCAGTTTTTTTAGCCGAGTGAGCAAAAACCCATCAAAGTTCTTCCATTTTCTCTACTTTTTTGCTGTGTTTTGTGGGTTTTTTTGGACTTTGGAGACGACCCAGTTGAGAATTTTTAAAGTTTTTTGGATTTAATCAGCACCCATTTGAAGCTTTTAGCTGGATTGATGGATGCTGACAGCTACACCACAGCTGCTAATGATTTTCCATGCTGTAAAATAGGAAGCTTTTTGAATTACTTTCTACTTGAAGATTGCTGCAATTTGTGTAGTTTATTTAGTTTCCTTGTATATTTTCTTGTTGACCAATTTAAGAATCTGGTGTGATGCTTGCTTGCAGAGAAGCCCAAGAAACTGCTGGGATTTTCAATCCATTTGAAGAAGTAGAATAAAAAACCTTTGAAGTTTTGAAATCGTTGGAGATGGCAGGGGTGCAAGATCAATTGGAGATCAAGTTTCGGTTGACCGATGGATCAGATATTGGCCCCAAAAGCTTTCCTGCTGCTACCACTGTTGTAAACTTGAAGGAAAGCATTCTTGCTCAATGGCCTAAAGGTTGGTTCTTCTTTATTTTTTTTGTTAAAAACAAAAGGAAAAGTTAGTTCTTTGATGTTTTGGTTTTTGATTGCAAAATAATCAGTCTTCAGTACTCAGAAAGGTTGTATGCAACAGTTGCGGGATGGAATTTGAATTGGTTGATGTTGGATCATAGTTCATAACTCTATTCTGTCTTAGAATTTTCTGTGTGATACCTTAACGGGACCGGCCTCTGATGAACAATTTACCATGAGATAGTCTTATGAACATACTGTGAACTTGTTATTTCATTTGAAAAAGAATAATAGGCGATAAGCGTGCTTTTTTGTTATTTCAGTCAAATATAACTGCATGATTTAAGCTTTTTTAGTGATTCGTAACCAAATATTAGCATACCCTCTTTGGGGAATTTGAGGGTGACAAGTTAATCGTTGGGAAATCAAGGTTGTTTTAAATTTCAATTCCATTTATGGCTCATATGCGCATGATTAAAAGCACTCGAGGGCTGCTATTGTTACATGGGCGAGCGATTGATGTCATGTACCATTCCTTTTATATGCAGCCTTTTCGAATGTGCTTAAAGTGATTAAGCTGAAATGATTTTCGATTACAGACAAGCTAACTGTAATACGGGGCACAACATAGGAGCATTAGAAGATGAAGCAATGGCACTACGAAATCTTCGAATCTCACATTTTTGTCATGCTCTTTAATCGTTCTCAATTACCATCATAAGACTGCTCTAATTTGTAATTTTTTTTCCCATGCATGATGAACTTCTGTAACTTGATTAATTTATTTGACCTTTAACCACAATACGATTGTTTTTACCAGATAAGGATAATGGACCAAGGACTGTTAAAGATGTCAAGCTAATAAGTGCAGGAAGAGTACTGGAGAACAACAGAACAGTTGCTGAGTGCCGGAGTCCATTATGTGACGTCCCTGGTGGAGTTACAACTATGCATGTCATTGTTCAACCACCTTCACAGGAGAAAGGTACGACTATATTTACGAGATTTACAAAACTATTACCAAAGTTTTGTGTATAGTGTATAAAGAATTTTTCCTTTTGCTTCTAGCCAATGTCTCAAAGAAGATAATCTCTGTCATTTTCCCCCCCTTTTGGCAACAACTTAGAAGTGAAAAAATGAACATGGTTCTTCTGTTTTGAACAGCACATGCTTCTTTCCGGAAGTGGGGTGGGGGGTCATCTGTTTTCCTAACTAAGCAGTTTCTTTAATTTTTCGTCCATTAATATTCTTTTATTTCCCCTTTTGTACGATATTATCACTTTTCTATGGTGCCCGGTTTTCTCCTATCCATATTTGATTACGAAAATGTATGTGGCGGAAATGGAAAAGACAAGATTTGATAGATTATTTTGAGGTTTGCAAGCGTGTAACGTTCTCACTAATGTTTGTTCAGCCTGCACTTTTGTTATTAGCCACCTTTTGAATAGGAAAAACACCGAAAAAGTGCTGTGATGTCTTAACCACCTGCCATGACTAGAAGAGATTGTTTCGCTTATATGCTTTCTACATGTTTTAAAATTTAATGTGTACCTTTTAACTGTAACAGAAAAAAAACTGATGAATGAACCGAAGCAGAACAAGTGCATTTGTGTTATATTATAACTTTTGCATCTCAGATAGCGGCGATAACATCATTTTTAGGTAAGTGTATGCATGTACTGCTATCTCTTTCATCGCTTTTCTTTTGTGCCTCTTCTATATCTTATCGAATCCACCTTTACATTATCTCTCTCTCTTCATCTTTTACTTTAGGTAAAACACAATGAAGTTGGTAAATTTGCTGATAGATTCAACTCCGTTGGAATTATGCAGGCGTGTTGTTAAATGTCATACTTTATTTTCTGTTAAGTCCGTCGGACTATGCTACATCACGCATTCATAATCATATCTAAGATTTTTATGTAAAAAGTTCTTGTGCTGCATCTGTATTGACATTTTACAATCGAATCTGTTTCATTCACCATGTATAATTTTCCACCGTACCATCTTGGAAATCATATTGTTAACAAGGAATCGCCAAAGCTCTTGACGGGGGTTGCCACCGTGCGGCGTTATGCACTTCGTTGTGTGGTGCAACAAAATGCTATGCCTTCACAACTTGGATCATGAGCAAGGGTTATAGTTTAGGTATAGATCATAAGGACAGGCGAACCGTGAAGGAGGAGGATGGTAAAGCTCGAAAATGTCTCTGTTCTTCATTTTTAGGTTTCATTCGATTTGAAAATTTATTCACATTGCTTCGTTTTGATGTTTATTGTAACCCTATCCCCATTTGTTTTCAAGATTATGAAGCTTAATTTTTGACATCGTAACCCTAAGACCCTACCTTCACTTTGCCTCTAGGAAGACCTTAACCGCCCTACTTTTCGGACTAAACTCTCTCGGTCTACCTTTTTTTAAGCAAATGGTTAAAAATATTTATCTCTGGTACGAGGGGAAAAGAAAAAAAACCTAGAAAGAAAATACGAAGTTTTCATGTTTGGATCGAGATCCCAAAATGTCCATGAAAAAAGAGGAAATGTATGTTGGAATTGGATCATTGTCTTGTTGTAGGGTTTGGATTGTGCAACATGTTTCACCTGAAAAAGTTAAAAAGAAGAGCCACAGATCAAATGGTGAATGAAAAAATATTCACGCGAGTCATATGACATTGAATATTGTGCACTATGCATGAGTGCCACAAAAGTTGTACCAAGAAATTTTACAGTGTATTCAAATACAGGTCGGTATACGAAATATCACAAAACAAGTGGAGGGTTACACGAAAAAAAAAAAAAAAAAAAAATTCTCCGCTTATATTATAAATAATGCGATATACCTGTTTGTGTTTTGGATTTATAGAATTTTTTTACATAATTCTCTTTTAAAGGGAATTCATATCCTTTCTTTCCTCAGAATCGACGAATTCTAAAATTCAGACCTTTGGAGAGATAAACATATTCGGACCGTTTTAGGATTTCGTTTTGTATAATATTCGCCAATAAAACGGGATAATGAGGACCAGAAAACTCCTTCAACAACGCCACGTGTATGATTCATAGAAGTGGCCAAGTAGGCTTACCACAAACACCATAGAGACTAGAGTACCAAATAATTCTCGACGATTCCGGATGTCTCCTCATTCATTTTCGGTGAGTATAATTAATAAAAAATAAATTTCGAAATTCTCGCTTCGTCCGTTAATCGCTTCGTTCGTTCGCTTCACTCATCTCCGACTCGTTTCGCAGGAAGCCGCGAAAAAGCTCTCCGCAGAGTCCACATCTTTTCGCAATTCCCACGCAAAGCTCCTTCTTCCTTCTTCCTTCCTCCTTCTTCCTTCCTCCCACCATTTCAAAGCAACCTCCCTTTCCTCCTCTGCATACCCAATACCCACTTCCCACAACGCTCCCACAACAATCACAACCTTTTCTTCGGGCTCCTCCAATGGCGTCGGCGGCCTCGTTCGCTTCCGGGGTCGGTCTACTTCATCTTCCCCAATCGGTTTCTCCCAAATGCTGCAGTAAAGCTTCCGTCTTTGCCCGCCCCCACCACTCCCTCAGCTTCAATTCCCAACCGGACTCCTTCCGGGCCTTAATTTCGAGGCAATCGACTCCGAACGGTGCGTTCCGAACTGGGTTGCGGCGACTCGGTCGGAATTCGAGGCCTTTCGTCGTGCGCTGTGATGCTTCAACTGGAAATGGAAGGGTATGGTTTATTGTTTGTGTTGTTTTAGCTTAAAAAAGGTTGGGGTTTTAATTTTTGTGTAGAAATTGTGGATGTGACGGGTTTTGGTATTGGTGGTGTGACAGATTACACAGCAGGATTTTACAGAAATGGCGTGGCAAGCGATTGTTTCGTCGCCGGAAGTGGCGAAAGAGAACAAGCATCAGATAGTGGAGACTGAGCATTTGTTGAAGGCACTGTTGGAGCAGAAGAATGGTCTTGCTCGTCGGATTTTCTCCAAGGCCGGGGTCGACAATACCCGGCTTCTTGAGGCCACTGATAAGTATATTCAACGACAACCAAAGGTATTTTTCGAGTTGTCTTTGTAATGATTAATCACATGGATTTAGTTTTTGTTTATGGCTTTGCCATTTTGCTTGTTTCACTCTTGAAATTTATGAATGTGTAGTAGTGTGTTAGTTTTGTAATGTTAAGAGAGTAAATTAATTGTCTTAAACAAGAGTAGATTAATGACTGAGGGTAGATTTGAACTGTAGGTGCAAACTTAGATTTTGATCTGTATGACTTTGGAGGCCGTTAGGTTTGTGACATAGTTTTCAGAGGGCCTACGAGATACTAAAAACATTTATTTAGTTGACTGCTATAACTACATAAATTCTCTACATTGGTGTCTTTCCCCTGAAATGCTGATTAACTTGTGTCTGTCTCTGTTTAATTACAATAGGTTCTTGGTGAATCTTCGGGGTCAGTGTTGGGACGTGATTTGGAAGCCTTGATTCAGCGAGCCAGGGATTACAAGAAAGAGTATGGGGACTCATTTGTGTCTGTGGAGCATCTGGTTCTTGGTTTTGCCCAAGATCAACGATTTGGGAAGCAATTATTTAGGGATTTTCAATTAACCAAGGAAAGTTTGAAATCTGCTATAGAATCCATAAGGGGGCGTCAATCAGTTATTGACCAAGGTTGTGTGCATTTCAGTACTTTATCTTTTTTACCACTGTACATGGTTTGTGCGTTTGTGTGTGTATATGTTGCATCCAACGATACAAAGTGGGAAAACCAAAAGCTGGATTTTGTAATGTTTTGTGTTCCAGTCTTCTCCCATTGTTTGATAGCGGTTTCAGTGTTTTTTTGTTATGCCGTGCTACGGAAATGTGACTCCAATTATGTTGCAGATCCTGAAGGGAAATACGAAGCACTTGAAAAGTACGGAAAAGATTTAACAGCTATGGCAAAGGCAGGAAAGCTTGACCCTGTGATAGGAAGAGATGATGAAATTCGCAGGTGCATCCAAATTCTCTCCAGAAGAACAAAGAACAATCCGGTGCTGATTGGTGAACCAGGTGTTGGAAAAACTGCAATTTCCGAAGGGTGAGTAGCTTGTTGTTTGCCTGTGTATATGTGAGTACCTAGTTGGTTTCCCATATAAAAAGCTAGCCAGTTCTGGGTTATCTTATGTTATCTGTAATCTAAGTTATTCATCAGCTTGCTCAAATTGTAATCTATGTTGACCTTGTTTGGAGGCCTTTTACCGACTTAGTCTCTATCGTGTACATCAATCTAACTCTAGTTCTTCAACAGGCTTGCTCAAAGAATCGTGCAAGGGGACGTCCCACAAGCTCTGATGAATCGTAAGGTGTGTGCTCTATCTTGAGTCTGATGCCTCCTACCAGTAATATGTGCTTCCCCCGCATCGCCTTGTGCATATGCTCAGCTATTGATAAATTGATTATGGGTAATGTAGTAGCACAGTTCTGATAAGTTGGTTGCAAAATCTGGATATTTACATGACCTATTCCTTTACAGTTAATATCCCTTGACATGGGATCGCTAATTGCTGGGGCAAAATATCGGGGAGAATTTGAGGACAGGCTGAAGGCAGTACTCAGGGAAGTAACAGAATCAGAGGGCCAGATAATCCTTTTTATCGATGAGATCCACACAGTTGTTGGGGCAGGTATTAAGCATACTAAATTAAAATTATTTTCATATACTGTGGTGGTATAAGCATTTAATGATCAATCTTTTTAATATCTTTTTTCCTCTGTTTCTGTTGTCCTTTGTTAATGGTTTGTTTGGTCGACTGAATTAAATCCATTAACAATAGTTCTATCCAAAGGGTTTGGTTGGTTGAAAAATAATGGTTTTGGCTTTTAGGGAGATGATGATGTATGTTATGTTCAGGTGCTACAAATGGTGCAATGGATGCTGGTAATCTCTTAAAACCCATGCTTGGTCGAGGAGAGTTGCGGTGTATAGGTGCGACGACACTGGATGAATATCGCAAATATATTGAGAAAGATCCGGCATTGGAGCGTCGGTTCCAGCAAGTTTATGTTGATCAACCTACAGTAGAAGATACCATTTCAATACTCCGGGGGCTGCGTGAGAGATACGAGTTGCATCATGGAGTCCGAATTTCTGATGGTGCACTGGTGGAAGCTGCAATTCTCTCAGACCGCTACATCAGTGGGCGATTTTTACCTGACAAAGGTAATACTATTACAGCCCATACAGTAAACATATTGAACTATCTCTGCTTGAACTAGAAATGTTATCCATGCACTTGTGTAAGATGTTACATGGATCCTAATAATCACTTTGATTGCAGCTATTGACTTGGTTGATGAAGCTGCTGCTAAATTGAAAATGGAGATTACGTCAAAGCCCACGGCCCTAGATGAGATCAATCGTTCAGTGTTGAAACTTGAAATGGAGAGATTGTCCCTTACAAATGATACGGACAAAGCTTCAAAAGAGAGATTGAACCGCCTTGAGGCTGAGTTATCTCTCTTAAAAGAAAAACAATCCGAGTTGGCTGAGCAGTGGGAGCATGAAAAATCTGTCATGACTCGCATTCAGTCAATCAAGGAAGAGGTATGTACTATTCACATGTTTTTAAAATTTGTTGAAGTCCTGTTTCTCTTTATAATACTGTTCTCTTAGATCAGTTAGTATGACAGTTATTATTTATTCTGAAATGAAAAAAAAAAAAATCTGAAATAACTACTACACTATTCTTTGTTTGTCCGAGCTTGAAATATTAGTAATTCAGCGGGAAGAATATACAATTTTCCAAGTCAAATAATTGTTAATTAACTGGTTAGTAAGTAAAAAGTGGGAAGATAATTTGAAAGAATTTGGCTATTAAGTAACGACTAACAAGTCTGTGTAATGTTACAGATTGACAGAGTAAATCTTGAGATCCAGCAAGCCGAACGAGAGTATGATCTCAACCGTGCAGCTGAGTTGAAGTACGGGAGCCTGAATTCTTTGCAGCGCCAACTTGGTGGTGCAGAAAAAGAGCTTGATGAGTATATGAGGTCTGGGAAGTCCATGTTGAGAGAAGAAGTTACTGGAAGTGATATTGCTGAAATAGTAAGCAAGTGGACCGGTATTCCTGTTTCCAAGCTTCAACAATCGGAGAGGGAGAAGCTCTTACATTTGGAGGATGAGCTGCATAAACGTGTTGTGGGTCAGGATCCTGCAGTGAGATCAGTCGCTGAAGCTATTCAGCGGTCTCGGGCAGGTCTCTCGGATCCTCATCGCCCAATTGCTAGTTTCATGTTCATGGGTCCCACTGGTGTTGGGAAGACAGAACTAGCTAAGGCCCTTGCCTCCTACATGTTCAACACAGAAGAAGCACTTGTAAGAATCGATATGAGTGAGTACATGGAAAAGCATGCTGTTTCGAGATTGATAGGAGCTCCACCTGGTTATGTGGGGTATGAGGAGGGAGGACAGCTGACAGAGGTGGTTCGCCGGAGACCCTATTCAGTTATTTTGTTCGATGAGATAGAGAAGGCACATTCTGATGTGTTCAATGTGTTCCTTCAAATTTTAGACGATGGGAGAATAACTGACTCGCAGGGTCGCACTGTGAGTTTCACCAACACTGTCATCATCATGACCTCAAATGTGGGTTCACAGTACATACTAAACGCAGACGATGACAGCACTCCAAGGGAGTTGGCTTATGAAACTATAAAGCAGCGGGTAATGGAGGCTGCAAGATCAATATTCCGTCCTGAGTTCATGAACCGGGTTGACGAGTACATAGTTTTCCAGCCCCTGGACCGCGATCAGATAAGCCGTATTGTCAAGTTACAGGTAATTTCCAAAACGCTTTTGGCTCAGTAACTTTCGTTGTGACATATGTATAGGTATAATAGCATCATTTTTTGATCACATCTTTTACATTTTTATCGCAGTTGGACCGAGTACAAAAGAGAATTGCAGACCGGAAGATGAAGATCAAGGTGAGCGATGCAGCTATCCAGCTTCTCGGAAGTCTTGGGTATGATCCAAACTACGGTGCTAGGCCAGTGAAGCGGGTGATACAGCAGTATGTCGAAAACGAGCTTGCCAAGGGCATATTGAGAGGAGAGTTTAGGGAGGAAGACACTGTTTTTATAGACACAGAGGTCACGGCATTTTCCAATGGCCAGCTCCCCCAGCAAAAGCTAGTGTTCAGGACGATAGAAACGGACTCAGAATCTTCGGCTACAGAGAACCAAGAATCTTTCTCGGAGACTCGATAGACGATGACAAAGAAATTATACTCGGGATGTTTCTCTTATATATGACTTGTCTTTTTGTCGAAGATTATAAACTTCTAAATATGCTTTAATCTTCGTGTTTGTATTAGTATGTTTCCCCGATTTTCCGACATCCTATTTTCTCCGATTTTCCGACATTTCAGAACTGTGAAGCCTTATATTGCTCAAAATTTTCTGCATTTTCCTTTCGACTTCTTGATGCCGTTTTTCACCGAGGGATAACGAAGAGTGCAGAAGGTTAAAACGAGAGTTCAACGCACGATCTTGTGTTTAGGAGAAAGGTGTTTCCACGGTGTTGATTTTAACTTTGTCACATTTGACGTGGATGTTGTTGTTGTCGCATATTAAGTTTAAGTAAATACTATTTTGTACGTAAAAGTAAAAGTAAATATTCGTAAGCAGTGACGAAGTCAGCATGGGATCATTAGTTATCTTTGATCTTAACAACTTCAAAAACCCCATGTATATTTGTTTGTATATTGTGCTTAACCCCTATAAATAGCTATGACACACTAAATTACAATATCCTTCTTCTGCTTGTTATATTTTCTTCTATCACATTTGTCTTCCTTTTCTCTCTTCTTGTTTGAAATACTGTAGTTGAAAATCCTTAGCAGCCTTCAACATTACTTCACTGTATCTTGCATCCATCAAGGACAAGTTTCTACAACAACAACAGTAGTTGTCAACGTACGTTGGCATAAACTTTCTACATATGTTGATAGGAATTGACAGATACTTATTAAATGCGCGATAAAATGACCTATGAAGCTTTATGGCCCCCTTATTTGAAAATTTTGATTACACCACTGTTTTGTGTTTGTAAGCATTTGAGCTACAAATTTCTTTCATTTGTGGTGTGACGCATAAACTTCGATCAAACACGTTTGTGCGGTGTCTTTTGAGCGACAGATTACCATTTGATCAACCAGACACGTGACCTTCCTTGACTAATCACGTGAGCATTCGCCTGACGTAATACGCTGCAAAAAGAACCTTCTCCGCAAGGTTTCGATCAGATGCAAGTCATCCGAGCCGTTCGAAAAATCCAATGTAATCTGTACCGTTGGATTAAACAACAGTCGAACCGTGGTTTGATATTTGAGTGCAAAATTGCAGACCGGTAGTTCAGTGGTACCGCGCCAACACTTGACACTCTCGAGAAAGTGCAGAAATTTGACATCTGAGAAGCCCAAGGCGGAGGAGACAAATTGAAATGGGTAATCCGTCAACCGAGCTCGAAGAACAAATGTGTAAATTCCCATTTTTTTAAATTTATTTGTTATTAATTTTTGTTAAATTTTCTTTTTTTGGTGGCAGACGAAAGGGGCGAGGAAGTGGTGGAGGAATCAAAAGGAGGGAACTTTGGGGAGGCGATGGAAGGAGTGGCCTCAATAGCACTTTTACCATGTGGGTCCCTCTCCGGCCACTTCATCCGCCGCCAGGACTCCGTTAACGTCTGCTTCGGCCTTCAGGGAACCGGTAACTCCTTCATCTGTTGATTCACTGTAAATTTCGATGCTTGATGCTGACGAAGTTTTCTTTACCGCGTTGGCCAGAGTTGGCATGTGAAAAGGAGTGCAGCAGGGGCGAGGATTACCGTCTGATCAAGCTTGCAATCATAGATTTCAATGTACGATGGATTTTACATTTTTCTTTTACTCTGTAAAATTTACCCTTTTCATATTTTTTCATCTGATGGGTTTTTTTTTTTTTTTTTTTTTTTTTTGTGTGGATATTTGCAGAGGAAGAAAGAAAAAGTTGTAGTTGTGGAGTGCAGAGGCCATGATGCTGCCCGGTTGCAGAGCATTGATCATGCTCATGGGTAAATCCTTTTTATATTTTCTTGCTGATTTTTTCACAAGCTTTTGGATGAACAAACCTGTTTGATAACTATTTCGTTTTTAGTTTTTATGTTTTTGCGCTTGAGAGTTTGATACAATTGAGTCGTTTTTTTCTTTTCATTTTTGTGAATTTCTGTTTTCGTTTATGAATTACTCCTTCGGGATTGATCATTGCGCGGAGATGACATATTTTTCCCCTTGTTTGCGTTCATTGGTGGGCAGTTGGGAGGAGGATGTTGTGGATCTAGTTGAAGACCAGCATGGAAAGAACAAGGTTTTGGTTTCCTTTAACTGTGAGACGCTGAAGTCCGATGCAGCAGCGGAAGATCATATCAGGAAATTTCTGCCCAAATTAGCCGGCCTAGATGCCGTTGTGTAAGGCTTTTATTCCCTATATTTCTCCTAAATTTCACTTGCAAAGAACTTTTGTTAATCAGACTACTGTTTCGTCGAGCGTCATCACTGCATCTGTTTAGAGAAACTTTGGTTGAATGTGCTTCTCAGAATACAAGTTGGCATCTATTTCTTTGTAAAAGATCTTTCGGAACACGTTCCAGAGATGAACTTGTTTAGAGGACTGTCTACTATCGAGTTTCTGCAAGCCTTTGCTCTAGGTTTTCAGGGTTACTTCTGTATGGTCATATGCCGGTTATTCTTAAAAGTTGCTCGTTTGTCTAATGTTTCTCAGTTCTATATGCCTTGTACATGCCCTTACTGGAGACTTCAATTTTGCAGCAACATCGGTAGGATGACAATTTCGGGGTTGGACTTCGAAGCGGAGGAATGAGCGGAATACAATCTGATGTATATAACGTACTATGTTGCTTTGATTTTACGTAATCTGATTCTGGTATGTAAGCAACATGAAACTGGAACACGAGATTGATCGTGTATCCTTACATTGCTAATCTTCTCTTAAAGACGTTGCATAATCCGACTTTTAAACCCGATGTACCCCAGATCGAATACAGGAAAGAGTTTTAATCATTTTCCGTCCTCTCTGTGATGCGTAATTTAAATCTTTGAACTGCACTTTACGCAACTCAAATATCTGGAAATCACGCAACGAGAAAATTCTAAGCTGATTCAATAATTATTGAAGTCACGAACAAATATGTAATATTGTTGCACAAACCAGACCTATATGCATAAATGTACATATCCTGTTACGTGGTTCAGTGACTACATTTGATTTAAAGGACAATTGAAAAAGAAACGGCCTAACCACTTCCACAGTAGACCACAGGTCCGGGCAGAGACTGAGCTTTAACACTTCAATGGGATCGAATGGTTGAGTTCCGCTTCCAGATACACAAGCCGACTAAGAGCCGACGATACATCTGACCTTCCCAACCTACGCTTGCAATAACAGGAAACCTGCCCAAAACACAAGGGAGAGGAAAAGATATATCACGAGTCCAGCAAAAAAAAGTGCAAAGAGTCACTTGATGTGGAAAGAATGTTCGATTGAGCCAATCCTAAAGCAAGTACCAAAACATACTCTCGTTGTTTTCTTTCTTAATGAACAAGGTGCATTGGCACGCAACTTTTGCACATTGGAACACTAAGTTTGCCATATCCAACAGAAAATGGCTGTTATTGTAAAACATAAATTATATGTACTGCGTCCATGTCATCCAACGGGAAATTCTCAATTTCCCCATAGAAATAACTCGATTTCCAAGAACAAAAATGTAGAAGTTCTAGGTGGAAAAGAGTACCTCTTTTTTGTTTTAACTATCACTCCACCTCAGATGCTTCTTCTGAATCAGATAAAGGTAGCAGGGTACAGATCCCAAGCATATGTCCGTTGAGGCAAACAAAATACTCAACACAATCCTCATAAGCTCCCAATCTGCAGCTGGCACTCTGCGGTATCATTTTGGCTTGCAACATGCTCCATAATTTAGCCTTGCAGTATGGGCACACCTCTGTTGGATGAAGTTGGGCCCCCTTCTTAATCAACATCGTCCGAACCTTGGACATTGAGAAGGACTTGAAAACTCCGCGAAAAAAACCCACATCTCCCTCTTCACCTTGGTCAAGATGTTCACAGGGGTCAGAGACATACAAAACATCTGTTCTGCATTGCGGTAAAAGAAAGCTCTTCCCTGATGTCCTAGAAAACCTGGTCCTATAAACAAAGTGACCCGGAATATGAATGCTGTTAAAGAGGCCACCCTTCTTAGATCCTGTACAGTAAATAAGCAGCTTCCCGAGTGCCCTCCAGTTCCCATCTACACTGTGACTCCCACTAGATTGAAGATCAACCATCATCTTTGGTGCTCTTGTTCGGCAAAATTCCTTCCACAGCACACGCTTGGCAAGATCATCAAACCATTTGCAGACAAGGGAAAGTGTAGCAATCAACTTAGGATTCCAATTCAACTGTTGGAAGACAAGGAATATCACATCTTCACTTAAATGCCCTTTCGTGCATTGACAACTTGCTGAGTGTATGCAACGATACTGCTTTGTAATAATCATTTTGTCTACCTAGAAAGATTGACAAAAACAACAATCTCAAATCCTTGTGATTCATGAGCCCATGAATATAATACGCACACCTTCGAACTATAGAATCTGAGAACCTAGAGGTATTTCGCAGCAACAAACACTATCCACTTTAAAGTCTAACTGCTCTACAGAATCATTTTATCCTCCGAGTGAGATTGAAGACTCAAATCCATGTATTTCATCAGGCTATAAAAATAACATATGCATGCTCAAACTATCGATATCAGCCAAATAGCGGAACACATGTTCAATCTTAACATTAAATCTCAAAATTTACATGCGTTTCGGAGTATCAATAATTATCCAGTTTAAGTTCTAACAAAAAATCTTAGCAATAAGAATTCTGAATGCATGTCACTCGTTTCCAAATCATCAGATCCGTAAGTCCCACCATATAAATATCAAAGCTTTTAAACAAAATCTCACATAAGTTTAAGCAACTACTCAATCCAGATAAAACCCACACTAATCTTGTACGGAATTTACAAATTTGGCACAAAAGAACCAAAATCAAAGGAAAACTAAGAGCTTGCAAAATCCTTGGTCATATCAAAACCCACTGAAACGCAGGGAAAGCAGCTCAGGGTGGACCAGATCGTAATTAAAACGAAATGGAGACCCAATTTCTCATCTCAGCCGTTACCTCATAAATGAATTGGATACAGGAAGCTTCATCAGTCGCCGTACATCAGACAAAACCCCCTTCCGCCATGGCTCCAAACCCCTAGAAATCCCAACTCTGCAAAATCGAACACAAATTAGGGTTTTCACAAGTACCAGAAGAAATAAAAGAAATTGAAGAAATCAAAACCAGCAGAAATTTACATTCTGCAACAAAGGTAGCAGTTGGAAAATTCGGGTTTGCTTCAGGGGCAAAATCGTCCAGAGAAAAACACAGTGACAGAAGCACTGATAGCACACCGAAAATCGTATCTGGCAGAGAAAGACTACAAAGACTAAGGCTTTGGCTTCCAAAACAGAAGAATTTGCAATTTGCTGTGGGAAAATGTTACAGCGACCAGCCCGGTACTTTATGTATGGCGACAACCGAACCACGTCGCGCCACGTACTGGAGGCGGAGGTGGCGGCTTTTGTGGATTGTGCAGTGGGGACCGCAGCGTCTTATTTGGCATTCAGTCGTGAAAAGACAAGCGGCGCCCATTGTTTTTACGGTTTTCCTGTCGTGGAAAGTTTAACATTACCCCGCAAAAGGCGCCAAAGAAACATTCTTCGAGCACAATTTTCCTCCTGGCGAAGAAAACAAATGAAAGCTTTGGCTTTAACTTCTTTGTAAGAACTTACTAACTTTCATGCACACGGTCGCGCGTGCAAAATGTATTTTTTGAATTATAAGGTGTTATGCGTTATTTATACATTTTAAATATATTTATATGCATGAATTGTTTTAATATTTTTATATTTCATTATTTTTTTTATCACCGGTGTTATTCGTCTGTTAAGATATTTTAAATATGTTTAAAAATAAAAAAATAATAATATTTAATAAATAACTGATTGTATGATGATTCGATACAACAATTGCAATTTTACATAATAACTCATAGCTCTTATAAATTTAAAGAGTTATACAGTTTGACTAAATGAATAATATTAGATAATGTTACAAGAAACCCGTAGATATTCCACATAATAGTGAAATATTAATTATAAAAGAATAAAAAAAATCTTTTTATGACAAAATCATCAAATTACCCCTGCATTATTTTGAACTACTTATGAATTTTTTGGCTTTGGGAGGAGGGGGTATTTTTGCCCCATTATTTTTGGTGAAGCCCGTAACCCCAAATGGGCTGCTGGCATTATATATTAGTATGGATATTTCTGTTGCTTTAGTATTTTGCAACGTTTAAATTTTTTTGATACAGTTATTATTTTCGTGAAAATATCCAAAAATCAAAGAAAGATATGGAAAAAAAGATGAAGTCTAACTTCACCTTATATTGGATAAACTCTTATATTTTAGCTAAAACTGACAGATTTCGTTGTTATTTCTAATATATCGGTTAAATATCAGAGAAACTCTTATATTTCTTCAAAATCATTGTATGACATTCCTAAGGTTTCATTTTAAATTTCCATCATTTTCATCGAAAAACTACAAATATCAATATCAATATTTTCACCGATACTGATATTTTAAACATTACTATTATGTCATAGTTATTAAAAATTAAATAATTTTCGCATGCTTTTGTTCTATTTAGAACGTCACCCTTTTTTTTCTTTTGGCATTTATATTAAACAAATTAAGTGACAATCAAAATAAGCAATGTCATGCCTAAAGAAAAAATTTGAGTGCGAAAATCATTTGGTACATTATTATGATATCTTATTAGACTTTCAATTTGGTTTTGAGTGCATATTCTTACACCGTCAACTTGAAGGTTATTTTCTTTTATTCAAGTAAGAAAAACTAAATGAAGATGTGATTAACTGGCTTGGGGGCAAATTGACACATTTTAAAAGATTAGGCAGGTTAAAATCAACCAAAATCAAAGAGAAAAATCAGGAGAGTGTTATGAGTACATGAACATTGACACACTATTAGCTTGATCTTCTCAAATACTTATAACAAACTCGTAAGTAGGATTCATTAGAATTTTGTTAAAGTTAGTCGCTCATGCGTTTGTGTGAGTTGTGGTTGTTAATAAGAAGTGAAAATCTACATCCAGCAAACCAGTCAGTCAAACCCAACAAGGTAAAAAACCATAATTATAGTTAATGGTAACTTTATTAAGAACAAAGTAAAACGATATTACAACTAATCAGCAGGATTATAACTGTTTTATTCAGTCAAGACTCAAAACATGTATCTGGTATGAAACTCAAGAGAAAAGGAAGAAAATGCATACTCTCCACAAAAACCAAATGAGGTATGTTAAGTTTCTAGGCATGCTAGATTCGCATTCAAACCTGCATCGAGGCCGTCTAGCACCAACTGAAGCAATCTACCTTTACAGTTTTGCACATCCATAAGCTTGTTTAACTAGCGTTACAAGCTCTGGTTTATTCTCCACTATTATTTTCCCAACTCAAGCGACAGCATTTGCAGAAGGCTTGCGCTCTTGTAGTGAGATGACTGTTTCGAAAGCACCAACCAAGGCCTTGACCTTACTCTTCCTGGTTTCAGCGAGTTTACTTGCTGTCTCCTCGATCACATTGTTAAACAAACCCTTCTCATCTTTCTTTCCCTGAACATCTTGATGTCTCAAAACAACCTTTTCTGCACCAGGTTCGGTACTAACTGTATGAGCATCGACACCTCTCTTCTTAAAGCTTCGCCGGAAGGAACCAGCTTTGACACTTTGGTTCTCTCCCAACACTATTCCTCGCCTAAATTTGAGCCTCCTTGGATTAGTACTCTCAAATTGTATGTCGACAATCTTTCCCCTCCTGAATTTTAAAGTTTCGCCATCCTTGTCTTCAGAGCAAACCATCCCTGACTTTCTGGGTTTCCCTTTGCCATCCTTGCCTTGGATCTCTGAATTGTCAATATAGTCAACTTCATTGTCTCCTGAGAAAGAGCTAGCTTCTGTTTCGCTCATTGTATATCCTGACCCTTCATCTTCGCCTTCAAGGGATGAAAAGGGCTCAGAGTTTTGGACAGATACCGACTTGGGTGATGTCGACAACACTGAAGGTGGTGAAGGTTCAACTTCACAATTTTTGTTCTGATCAGATTCCAGAGGTTTGTTGTTCTCAGTTTCAACCTTGATGACATACAAGGTCTTCTCCTGTACCTCTTTGTCATTGACTTGCTTAGGTTGAGCTTTCCTGTTTTGGTTCTTAAGAGGAGACACAACGTTCACGGGCCTGTTCTTCCGTGCTTTTAAGCTTGCAACTCCCCTGAGAGAAGGTTTGGGGGACAGTGATGTTCTTGGGGACGGCAATACTTTCTTCAAAGTCACTACAGAAGCTCCAGCCCTTTTGCCTATCTTACCATCACTGTTAGATTTGCCTTTAACACCTCCTGCAGATTCAGGAGAAGACACTTGCTTCAAAGCTGAAGATTTTATCTTGAAAGAGGTCCCGGTCCTTCGGACTATCAATGAATCACGGTTTCTCAGAGCAGTTAAACCTCCTGAAATATCAGGAGATGGAAACTCCTTCACTGCCAAAGATTTGGGCTTCGAAGAAGTGACATGCTTTACAAACAAGTTCTTTTCCTTAGGTCCTATTGAACCCTTCTTTGAAGAGACTTCCAGTTTATCAGGAGATGGTGAAACTTCCTGCTTCATGGCTTTAGGCACAGCAGAGACATGGGGTTTTGAACAGGAATCAAGAGAGGATGGAACTTCCTGCTTCATGGTTTTAGATGCAGCGTTGACATGGGGTTTCGAAAAGGATGGCAATTTGGGCTTGGCTGATGATGTCTTCTTACTCTCGGCTAGAGTCTCACTCCCAACAGAACTTTGGCTGTCAATGGATTTTTTTGACACTCGCTGCTTGGTAATGTTACAGGTATCAGGCAAAAGAGTATTCAAATCAGGCGAGGGTTTGATCTTGACCACAGACACATTCTTCCTCTCAGGAATAACCATACTCTCTTCTGGACTTTGGTTGCTAGGTGATTTTGTTTGAAGCCTTCTTGGTGCAAACTTTATAGGACATTTCGCCTTCACTTCCTCTTCATGTTTCCTCCCATATTTACAGTTGTCATGACAGGAACCAGTGGAAGCTCTGAGATAATGAGGAATCTTTTCTCCAGTGTTTGACGAGAATATTTTCCCCGTAGAATTCCTTCTTGGATTACGCTCCTTTGGTTTAGTTGTTTCACGGGTCACTGGTAAATTGATACTCAAATCATCCATCGGAAGGAGTGAGATATTTCAGACAAATCTTAGAATAGATAATCCTGAAAGCCAGCAAAAATACAAAATTATAACGGTGCAAAATGTATGGGACTGCAGATCAAAGACTGACTATTCACGATAACCAGATTGTGTAAACATCTTAATGCAATTAGCAGTTACAGATAGCTTCAAGAAGGAAGAATTTTAACTAGTGTCAACCTGGTGAAAGGTATAAAAGGTTACACATTTACACGGCCACTAATACTCATACATTAAATCAGTTTGGTAAGAGTTATAAACATTGAGATCAAATTACGAACATCTGTAGGGCCAAATTCTGCACCTATAATTAGTGAAATAAACAGTAATCTACCCCACAATAAATATAAAATTAGATATTCAAGTTGATTTCGCAATTTTTGTTGAATTTAAAACTTACTTATGACATCTTAATCCAATTCAATACAAAAGACGGCAATGTAATCACTTTGTTATTGCTTAATGAAAGTACTAGCAAGATAATCATGGTAGAGAAACCAAAAAAGAAACAGATTAACAGAACAAATCGGTAACTAAAATCGGTTGGAATCTGAATTAACATCCTAATTATCAAACAATTCAATCCCTAACAACCAATTCCAATGCCAAAAATGACGATTCGGATGAGGAAGAAATCCCAGAAAAGGCTGTAATTCATTTAACTTTTATGATGGGGAGATGACATTAACTAAAAAGCAGCAACTTTTGGGTTGCATTCAATGGGAAGAACTAAATGAAGCAACAGAAAATTAGCTTCAAACCTCCAACTACATGAGCAATAATTGATCACTACAAGATCATAACCTTATGCAAGTAGCCAATTACAAAACCATAGCCAGAAATTGAAAGGCATATCATATTATCCGTTAAAGATTGAAAAAAAAAAAAAAACACACAAACTTCACCACCAAGCAAGCCAAATGAACAAAACCCAGAAAGAAAATCTCAAAATCCGAAAACCTCTAAAGGATTATGAAAACAAAAACACACCCGAAACTGAGAGCTCAGTGAAAGCTTCGATTACACAAAACCCATAATCAAAATCACAAATTTAATCGAACCCAGCTCATGATTTGTGTCAAAGAATAAAACCCATCTAGCATTTTGTGCCAAAAAGTTATTGAAATAGGGTTCTCACAGATTCAGGAGCCCCTAGAGAGAGCATACCTTTTTGATAGTCTGCTATTCAACCAGAAAGCGAATGAAAAGGTTACGAATGAATGAGGCCTGCTCGAGGAGGAAGAAAAAAGAGGAGAGAGAGAGAGAGAGAGAGAGAGAGGGGAGAGTAAAGGCCGCTGCTTTTTGCTCTTTTCCTTTTTGGGTGGGAGGGATTTTGCTTCAGAGATCGTGCAAGCAAGCAACTGTTTCCAGTTTTCTTCTGGTTTGGTTTGGTGGGGTTCTCTTCTCAGCGCCTTGCACGTTTGCTATAGAATCCAAGGAAAATACAAGAGAGAGAAATACTAGTGTGGAATTTGGTTTGGTCCCACCAACTTTATGCTATTTTGGGGGGGTTCTTCTAAAATCCAAAAATTCCAAAATCCAAACTCAGAAGATTGAATTGTGATTTTTTGGAGGAAGCTGTTTGCTTTTTATAATGGTTGCTTGTGGAAGCTTTGGAATTCTTGCCAAAGTTTAGAATTTTTATCGCCTTAATGGGAGAATTAGGGATTGTTTGGTGTGAAAAATATGAAAAATAATGGATTTTGGAGTGAATTTTTTAAGATACCTTACCATATATGTATGTTTTGGTTCTATTTACTTTACTTCGTTGCTAAGATACCCGATTTTGTTTCTGTTTTGTTTTCTACAATTAATGAATAAAGATACCTTACCAATAAGAATGGTGAGGTTTACGTAGGAACATAAAAGAGTTACCCATAACTTTTATCTTTATTAAATAATCGATCGTAACATATAACTTTAATCGAATTTTGTGAAAGCCATGAACGGACGTTGTTGGTAAAAATTTAAATTCAAAAATTAAAAGTTGATGAATTTTAAAATGTGAGCAAGTGTCACACCAATGTAGCTCTCCCTCATTCATGCGTATTTAGTGAATATGCCTTGTATACCTTTTTTTAAATTAAAATATATATATCACCTAGCATTTCACCACGATAATCTACCATTTTGAGATGTTGAGAGTGAGTCCCATATTGATAGAAGGAGGGGTCTTGCATATGCTTATAAGAGGTTGAGCTACTTCTCATATTGCCAGTTGGTTTTATGGTGGAACCTCAACTTTCTTCATGGTATTAGAGCGGTTGTCTCATGTGTGAAGCCTAACGGCCACACGTGCTTCACATCACCCGAGTTGTGTTGTCCATGTGTTAGGCTTGAAAATTCGCCACACGTGAGGGGCGTATTGAGAGTGAGTCCCACATTGATGGGAGGAATGACCTTGCATGAGCTTATAAAAAGTTGGACTACTCCTCATATTGCCCTTTTGAGAGCTGACAAGACTTACAGAAGCATTTCAACATTTTTTTCACTACCATCAATTCATCATAAATAAGAATCAAACTCAAGACATGCCGTGTGCAAACGGTCCTATAAGTCGTCCGTTGATTAGTGTACATTGGTGATTATTATGACTTGTGGCAAATGATATATCAACATTGATTAATCATGTTGATTTAATAATGAAACAATTTAATAATGTGAAAAAGATGATGCTTAAAATACAATTAACAAATTTATGACTGTCATCTTCAACCGTTTAATGTGATTATACAAATCAACTCATCATGAGAAAGTGTAAATAAATTAATTATTTGAACATCGAAATTGCTTTCATGATAATCACAAATTTTATTATTAAAACTCGGTTAATTTTTTTTTCTATACAAGCGATAATTTAAAATCATTTTATTTACAGATGAGAAAATTTAAACTCGAAAGACAAATTTATTGCATTAACCAACTAGCATGTATAGTTGGAGGGACTTTTCAATGTCGGGAACACAGCTCGGACACAATGTGTAATAATACAATTAGTTTGAAAACTTGAACAAAAAATTCCAACCAATTATGTTATTACACTTGGTGATTGAATTGTGTTACTGACACATTGAAAAAAATTTCGTATAGTTGGCAGAAACTACCAATTCCATATCATACCTTCTCAATTAAAACCTAGAAATTCTAGAGAGCAATTCAACATGCATTGCCACCACGTCTACTTAGTTTTGTAGATTTCTACATGAAAATCAAGGGGTCTCCTTGAAAGGCATGAAACGACACAAGGAGAGGAAATGTCAAGGGAACCAAGATTAAAATAATAATTTATCGGCATATTTTCTTAGGATAGTTGCATATTTCCTTTTGTTTTATCAAGTTATGTGCGATTAAATCAAAGTTCTGGAATGTTCATACATCTTAGTAATACTCGGAGAAATTATTATATTAAATAAATGTTTTGTTTGCTATTGTAATATAATCTAGTTTATTGGTGTGATCATTATCATACTTTTTTCTCATATATTTTCTTTGAATTTTTATATATTGGGTTAAATGTTCTAAATTACGTTATTTTGATATGCGGGCGTTTGATAACGGAACTACATGAAAAAGAAGAAGAAAATGACGGTTCGGGGTGTCCAATATAATTCCAACAGAACAAGAATATAATTAATTGCGCCAATACATATGCATTATATTTAATCAACATAAACATAAGTAAAACACAATATTTAAATAGTCTAATGGTGCACTACTCGGCCTTGGACTCGGCTCCTTGTATATTAAAAATAAAATTTCTTATGATATAAAGTATTAATATTTTTATGAGATATCATTTTTTAATATTTGTTATTATACTTTTACCCTTAAATAATAAAAGGTCGGTTCTTAATTCTCAAAGTTCAGAACAAAGGGTGGTAGGTGCTTTTGCTTTTATATTTGACTCTTTAATAACTATAGGTGTGACTAATTTTTAATCAAACCAACACTTAGATCATGTCACCATTTTTTTCAAATTTTTTTTTGTTCACCCCAATAAGGTGTCCACCATATGATTGCTATGAGTGACAAATTTAATAGACAACATACGAATGATCATAGAAAGAAAAGATGTACCGACCTGTGTTCTTGTCATACTGAAAATTTCTCTATAAAAAGAGATAAGGCGTGAACGAGATGAGTTTGCCCTTTGCATCCTCTCGTATAGGTACGGGAATGTCAAAATTAGTCATCATAAGATTCATAACTCGTCACATGTGAATATAAATTTCAATGTAAAGCATTGAGAGATACACTCCACAACAATTCACAATCACGCACACGCAAAACACGTTTTAGTGAGCTATAAGATTGTAAACCATTATAAAATTCACTTTTTCAATGGCTCACAGTTAACGCACTCGCATACGAAGCATTACTCTTATGATGAGCAAAACCTACACGGAAACGACTTTGTTCTCATGTTCCCCACAATATAGAAGAAGTGTGTGTTAAAGGTTGATGTTCGCATGTGGGCACTTCCCGTAGTTGATGTGTTAGCTTCCTTTGGGGGTGAAAGTCATACGCCTTAATCATTAATCACAGCATGGAGGAGGAAATTTTCTAAAAAGTGGTTGCATCTATTGATGGAGGCATGCTTTGAAAAAGTTGTGGCCATATATTGGAGCAAAGATAAAGCCTAAAAAGAGAAAAGAGAGTATAATATTAGAAAAAGTCACCTTGGATTCTCTCCCACTCTCTAAACTAATAAAAATGAATCACACAAATGGAAAATTTTCACTATTTGTTGTAAAGTTTTAATAAAAAATAAAACTGAAGAGACTATAAACAGACAAAACTTGTATATAAATCACAATTTTGCGCCCTTCTATTGAGGTTTTAGGGTTGTTTAGAAGTGATATTAAAATGGCTGAAAGCGTTTTTAATGAAAATGTTTTTTAAACAATCCTTAGTAAAATGACAAGTGAATCATAAAAAACCACTTCTATTGAGGTCTTGAGGCTTTGGTTCTAAAATTATTTTCAATCAATTTAAAAGCATTTTCAAATAAGTCTTTACTGTTCTTGAATTTCGCTTTTGATCAAGTTTGTAGATTTTACGGATTTGCGCTTATTTTATCTCTCGAAAGTTAGTGAGAAAGTTGAAACCTACACCTTGATCAATCAACAGCAGATACTCATTCCTTCCAAAAACTAAATACAATTGGTGGAAGAGTTTAGTTGGGGAGTTGACCTTCCAACGACAAACTAGATTTGTTCTATTAAGCCAATCAATGTCTAAGGAAAGGGGTCCTCTCCTGATTCTTTCCTCTTAATCCATCAAATTAGGGAATTCATACTGTTGAAAATTGATTCAAAGGCTGAAGTTATTATAACTTTTAAAGAGGGCCTTTGTTTGTAGTCATTGGATCAATTTTCAATGACACGGATTTCATGATTTAGTGGATTAAGAGGAAGGGATCCAGAGAGGATCCCTTTCCACTGTCATAATCACAATTCATTAGTCTCTTTCAGATATATTAATTAATTGTTAAGTCATCCATTAGAGGAAAATTACTTCCATTTTCTATTGAACATCTAGCTGTATGATCTACTACTTTCCTTCAAGTTTTTGCCTATTGAATCCCATGACAACAGTAAAGCTTTGTCTCACTGAGCAGTGTCGGCTATATAATCTCCTATTTTTCTTCAACTTTTTGCCTATTGAACCCCACGACAACAACAAAATTTTGCTCTTTAAGTGGCGTTGGCTGCATGAATCATAAATCACCATTGCATTTAATTTTACGCTAAATTTTCTGTTAACTCAAAGTACTCCATGTCTTTTTATAGAGTCTCTTTTCAAGTATTCGTAGGTCTTTCTCTACTCATTTTCTTTTATCAATTGACAAAATTACCAAGTCATCTATGCCTACCTACCATTCATCTGTCTCTAACAAGTAGTCGATGAGAAAATTAAGACAATAAATTTCGTATCTAAAGTAGGGTCAGATTTCAGCATCCTCCTAATGGATTGCAAAAATAGATGCCTATTAATGTAGAGTAAGTGAAGGACATGCCTTTCTCTAGGTTATTTATTTGAGAAAATTGTAGCAATAGTCCTTCAATTTTAACCTAATTGGAGCAATGATCCTTCAACTAAAAATCCATGATTATTGGTCTCTTAACTCATCAAAACGTGCAGCTATGATCGTTGTCGTCAACTCCGTCAGGATTCCATCAAAATGACTTATGCTAAAAGGATCATTGCTACAATTGGGTTAGAGTTGAGAGACCATTGCTCCAATTGAGTTAAAGTAAAGAGGTTATTGCTCAAATTGGGTTAAAGTTGCAGGATCATTGCTACAATTTTTTAATTTGGTTTTCCATGTTTGCCTTTTGATCTAGCCTCATATGCGTGACACGTGACTTATTTTGACGGAGGTTTTAATGGAGTTGGTGAAAAAGACTATAGCTACACGTTTTGATGAGTTGAGGGACCACTAGTCATGGATTTTTAGTTGAGGGACCATTGCTCCAATTGCGTTAAAGTTGAAGGATCATTGCTACAGTTTCTTCTATTTATTTTCTTTTGAGAAGTTTTTTCGGTGTGACAGACACACTGCCATGTAGTATTTCCAATCGACTCATGTTATATCATGTGGATCTGTTTATTAAAATTATACTCTGAGACCATGCCATATCAATTATGTCGTTCACCCATATTTAAACAAGCGAATTAATAATACCACGTGGCGGATAAATTTATTACAGAAAGACATGATAAGGGGATTCCAACAGCTAGCTTTATTCTTGCTTAGTTTCCACAGCCATTGAATACCAAAAGAGGCAGGCTTACAGGGAAGATTGTTATTTTCCAAGTACAACACACTAAGAAGCTTTGTATTGCACCTTTTGCTATTGTACAACTTTAGGATGTTAAATAGTTTGCCTTTTCTTTTGGCCAAAGAACCTTTGTACCCTAAGCATACATGTGTAAATAAATTCAACAGGTGAAATCTCAACCTGAAAATCGCATCTTGCAAATCATGTTATGTCATGGTTTGCTCCCTGAGACGGTCTTTCTCACAGCTCCTACCGAGACCAAAAACTGACCGAGGGATGATAAAGTCTTCATGTCATCAGGAGGGAAGTAGCTTGCGGCCTTTTCCAAGAGTGATGTGAAGAGAAGAGAGAGTGAAAGCCAAGTGACATAACGTTCATCCAGAAGGTCATCCAGAAAGGCAAATGCAGCTAACAGATCAGACCTGCTTGCATTGATAGGTGCAGCAAAATGAGCGGGGATTATTCTCCTGAACCTCCAGTCACGTGCGATTCCATCAACCCAATCCCTGACCTGAATTATCAAAATGCAAAAGGATTGTTTGATTATTTCACACACATACACATGCCAACAAGGAAGTCAAAATATCAAATGATCATGCGTTTGTGTCTTTGTTAGGCATGCTGTGAGTTCACTAATTAGTTTGCGTACCAAAAGACGAATCAAAATTTGCATCGGAATGGTTCAAGTACCTTTTCAGGAACTTTGCTGAAGACGAGGGTCTTTACAATGGGTGAGACAATCAGCTTTTGTGACATCTGAGCAAAGCTAGCATTCGGTTCCAACAGATTTGATGGACCGAGAAACAAGATTTGGAGAACAATTCTTTCCCTTCCTACACAAAAGAATTCATTTCAGAAAAACATACATGATCACCCTCAAATTGGATTATCACTTTACTAAAACTGAAGCCAGACTGGAATGCGGAATGGAGATTCTACCTTTTTGACAGTTCAATTTGTTATCAACTACTGGTTCTTGAGATACTTCTTTTCCTTGACTGAGAAGTTTTACCGCCAAACCATTCATCGCAGATGCCAACAAGGATTCTTTGCTGATACAATCAGGCGGCTGTCTTGGCACAAAAATTACAGCATCTGTTTATCAGTAGAGTTCTGGAACGCTTATGATAGAAAGCGACCTCCACATATAGTCCAATACCTGAAAATTCACAACAAAATGAGTTTTCCCAATATCTTTAAAAAAGTGAAGTCTCGGATGTCACATTTGCCCTTTGTATTACCAACTTCTGGTGAACTGAGAACTTTCTGCTCAATCTCATCAGCCCTTGAGGTGGAGAAGTCCTCATCTTTTAAGGTCTTGGCATGAAAGATCCCGATAAACTCCAGCGGCAGGTTCAAAGGCCAACTCCATTGCCTTGGTGCCACCCGTACCTGAGCTTGAGCGAAAATTTTGTGCTCATAAGCAAATGTAGGCAGAACTATGTATTCTACGGGAGCTCCTAACTCTTTCAGAAGCTGGAAAGAAACAAGAGCACTCATAAGAAAAGCATAGTTGGTTAACAAACGGATATGCAGAATTAAACAAATACACAGAGAAGTAAAAAAGAAGAAGATTCAGCACGAAAAATTTATAACTGACTAGAATCGTAAGCAAGATATAGCCTGAATACACTCCTTGGTTGGAGCAACGGGCGCATGGACTTACAATCCTCGGGATTTTAGTTTGATGACTGTCATTTTAATGTTTGTTGACACACTGTTGAACCCTAATGCTTGCTCTTGTTCAAATAACCATATGCAGCTTTTCACAGCCTACGAACACGCGAAAAAGAGAGTAAAACATATTGCAAAAGCTACAATTCACAATAACATTGACACGCCCCGATCCCGTGTCATCCGGACACGAGGATGGACACGTGCTGGCCGACACCCAAGGATGACGAAAGTAATCCTAACATGCATATGCTAAGAACATGCAAACATGCATGTTACGATGGTTTTCATCACTCTCGAGTGTTGGCCAGCACGTGTCCTTCCTCGTGTCTGGATGACACAGGGCTCGGGGCGTGTCAAACAACAATCACTCTGTATAATAAAAACATGCTTCTGCTGAAGAGTGATAAAAACACATCAAAATCGAGAACAACGGGAAGATCGGGAACTCATTGAGCACAAAGATGGAAGCATGACATGCCACAAACCAAAAACTACCAAATTATAAGCAATTATCAGCTGAAAACAACTACAAATATACTAATAAATCAAAAGAATAAAATGAGCTGACCTCAGTCCTAGTAGTGCTTCTATTGGGAAAAGGACCCAGAGGAAAAGGAAACCCAGTGAAGTTGGTGTAAAACCGGTCACCGCCGCCTCTGCTGCCACTGATGGTGCAGTTTGGGGCAGAGACCACCAAATTGACGGCCTTTCTGCTCTTGCTCCTGGGTTTTAGCTGGAAACAAAAACCCTTCAAGGACCCGCCAAAAGGGCTCGAACTTGGTTCTCTGAGAGAAATTGGGTTCCGAAAAATGGTGGATTTCGGTGAAGAAACGGCAATGGCTGCCATTGTTTTTCTGAAACTTTATGTTAGTACTTTGCCTTCAGCAGCCAAACCACTGAGAGAGGAGTGGTGCATAACGCAGAGTTGTAGGTAGCAATACCGGGTTGTGCTTTTGACACGTGGAGGATCCAGTCGGATTGTCTGATGTGGATTTTCTGTGAACTTGTAGATTTATTGTGGATGATAGGGAACGAAGGCATGCTTGATAAATAACTTCTTGAGGAAAAAAGAAGGAAGAATCGAGAAGCTTTGAATCAATTCATCGATGGTATAATTCTTTCCTTAGTTAAATTACGATTTTCATTTGGTCAATGTAGTTTAACTGTTGCAACCTTAAACCCGAAAGTTTACTGATTGTTGTAACTCGAGGATAATGACATTTAGCGCACGAGTGACAAATGTGAGCGCAAATCACCTACATTGCCGCTAACGTGTTGGTTTCGTTGAAATTTTAACAAAATTAAGTCATCGTCCTACAATCTCAACAGCTACAATCACAATATCGCAAAAATTGAATTAAAAAAAAAAAAAACAAGCATATACTAATCACTCGAGCTGGTAAGCTCTTACAAAAAATATGTACAACCAGTAATTTCTTGATGAATATATAACCATATTTAACAATTTCATCCAAAACCTACTTCTCGCAGACGAAGCACCTACACCTATCTTGCAGCAAAAGTAAGAACTACAAAACATATTTTATTTCAACACAAATCTTCACACAAACAAGAACCCTGTAAAACCCTAATTAAACTGTATTCTAGCAAGAGCATTGCAATAAGCACAAAGTCGTTATCTTCGTGAACAAAAATTTGAGAAACTAACATGCCCGAGCCAATATCTATGAAAGCCGAAATGATTCAGTCAATAACATTGCATCTTTGGAACCTGGTAAGTCGTCGAATTGCATGCCGGAAGTACGGGCAGAAGGCGCCACCATTGTGTAGGAGCAAAGTTGTATTCATAGTGCTTGTGAACAAAGAAGCCAATAGCACCTCAGGTGAGGATTTCCCTGACAAGCCAATCCAAACTAGGATATGCAAAGTACAGAAGAAGAAATGACGGGAGTGCAAACACAACGGTGATGACTATGTACAAAGCCAACATGACTGCACAGGCAGGTATTACATATAAGATGATCAGAAGAAATATGACAACCAGCGGGAACTTTGCTGTCAAATGAACGAAGAAAACAAGTGAATTCCGAATTGAAGACTGCAAGCGCTCCACACCAAAGTAATTATTGACAGGGCCATGATTGCGATTCGACCCAGATTGCTCGATATGGCGAATATGTTGCCCCCTCCTGTGGGCACCTGTACCGTGGCACGCTTGAGTTCCCACAGAGACATTTCCAGTTGCCGGCCAGACTGACTGATTATCACCAGAGAAGGTAGAATTAGAATGCGGTCCCCTATCACCATTCATGCTCTCAACCATCCAGAGAAGAAAGTAGTTCTTGCGAGGGAACCTGAGATTTCCCCTGTAAACGAGCCGGAAGGACAATAGGCTGCACCACGGGCAGGAGATAAAAAGCGGAAGCTGAATCGGTAAAGTGGGGAATTTCACAACCGCCCATTGCAGTCCCAGAATGCAATTCTTACAGAGGGTATGGCCACACCATAAAACGTAGGGCACATTCTCAACAATGTTGAAGGATTCCCAACATATCGGGCACTCTAGTCCTTCCTCTCTGCCAACAACCGAAGAACTCTCGTCGTCAGAACATTCGACAGCTGCTTGCGTCGACTTTAGAGGATCGCCTTTCAATCCAACACTTCCAGCTATGCAGCTGGATGCAAAATCCCACATTTTCACCACAACCATTGCCTCACTAACACATCATCACTAAGATTTACTGTACCAGCATCTCAAAGCACCATGATGAAGATTGACCGAGGTATTAGTAAAATTCAGACCTGAAGAAGAATCCACAGAGTAAATTTATCCGGAAACAGGACTTTTTTACCGCACTTGGGATTAAACTAATCATCTTTTATGTTCTGGGATTAAGCTAATCACAGATGCATCTACTCATTACACCCATGAGTTCAAATAAGCAGAATATACACAAGAATCATCCAAAAAATATTAACCTAATCATACGGTGATACCCCAAAACCAGGATTAACCCCCAAAACCCAATTAAACAATCAAACAATTGATAAAAGTCTATGAATTTAAATAAAAAGATCTAAACTTTAACAACAAAAAAGCAAACCCAGCTGAAATTTCGAACTGCAGGTCCGGAAAATCAACCCCATAAGATCCAAATCAAAAGCGAAGCAACCAAAGATGATAAAAACAGAAGTGGGTTGCGATCTCACCGATTGCAGGAAGCCATTTCGAATCAAATTTTCAAGAGAGAGAGATGGGGAGAGTCCTCAATATCCTCTCTCTCCCGACGGAGAAATGAAATCGAGATTTAACTTTTTTGGGTTTTCGGGTTTTGGAATTGAGCGAGTGAGCGACGGAGCGGCGTGGTGACGTCACCCGCTGCTCGAAGCTCCGAATGTGGTCCAAGTGGCGTTTGGTTAAACGAGGTGACGACGTCGCTCTTCCGAACGGTTCAGAGCTGTAAAACGCTGCGTTTTGTTTATTCCTCGGTTGGGCTTGAGAGAGGATTTCCCGTCTTTTATTATTCAATGCCGTTTATGAGATGTGGCCCAAACTCTAAATCTAGCAATTGTTTTGGATAATTCAAAGTTCGACAATGTGTTTCTGGGCTTTGAATTTGAGGCCCATTTCTATGAGCCCAGATATCAATCGCATTCCCTCCAATAACCTCGACTTTGTTAATGTAATTTTATATTTCTCAATTTAATCTACAAAGGCTTGTTTAGATGTGCCTTTAAAATGATTAAAAATGTTTTTGATGAAATTTTTTTGGAACCAGTCTTTAGTAAAATGGAAGTGAATCATAAAAAACACTTGAAATGCTTCCTGCAATTCCGGCAAAAAGTACATAACTCATGCTTCTTCAAGTGCTTTTGGAATCAAGAAATATTTTCTCTAAAAGTACTTTATGTCGTTCTAAAAGCACTTTCGAGTCTTAAGTTGTTAACAAATAAATTATGAACAATTGAACCCGATTCCATGAGTTTGTAATTTAAGTTCATTTTATATTGATGTTATTTGGTTTAACCAGGTCTGCTGGCTTTATGTTTTTGTCGCGAGAGGAATACCTTATTTTCGATATGTCGATGCACCCTCTCCTAGAATTGTGTTAGTCATTTGTGACAAGGAGATATTATAGCTCAATTGGTTATGAGCGTTCAATTCTACACTGACTTTTGTCCTTTTTAAGTTTTTATTTCAGTTGATGGTGCTTAGTTTATCTAATTTACGGGCTTTATACGCATATCTGTATAACCTTATCATTGTGGAGCTTATGTACTAAATAATGTTGATGTACCCTCTCATGGAATCGTTTTGGTTTTGTGTGATCGGATTTTGAATGTAATTTGTTAGTAGTTAAGTATTTAAATGTTATTTGTAAGAACTATTGTGAGTATCAATAATTTGTCAATTAAGTGACTTGATATTTCAGTGATACTGTCACCTAATATGGGCAGAATAATAAAGTCTTTAACTCTGATTAACCAATTATGGTGAGACTAGGACAACAATTTGATTTGATAGTGATTGGTGCATCTCTTTATTAATTATAATAGGCGGTTTCAAATGAACCCTAATCACCATATATAGGATTGTCCCTGCTCTTTCAATATGTGTTATATTATGTACTAAACCCTATTCATAGAAAGAACATATAGTTTGGAGATAGTAGAAGACTCATGGACGGAGGGAGGTAAGGCCCAGTGGGGGCACATGCCCCCTCTCATCCTCTTTTTTTTTTTTTTTTTTCTTACGCACTAATGTCTAAACCTTGTTGAGTTGCATGCATTTGGTTAATTAGTACAAATGAGCATTAGATTGTCAACAATTAAAGACAAAATTAGACAATAGAGTAATAAAATTAGGCATTTTGTAATTAATTTTTTCAGCATTTGTAAAAGAACTAGCTTTATTTGTCCAAAAAAGGGCCTCAAATTTTTTAAGGTGCCCCCTCTTATTTAAATTTCTAGCTTCGTCCCTGAGAAGACTCCCTTGTTATCAGCAAGATTCATGTCTACTGTATCCTACCGATAAGTTTATTTCTATTTCATGTTGATTTGATTTATTGCATTGCGAACCCAATGTCCTCGTAATTGCTGTGTTTTCAGAATATATATTACATTATCAACTTCAACTTTTGAGGTTGTGGTACTTTGACAAGTTCAGTATCTAGCATAATTAATGTTTGCTAAAAGTTTTCAGTTTAAGGACCAACATATCCATTTGCAATGGGCAAAGTAGAAGCACAAAAACGAAGGTTTGTCGATCGTACGTACTTATTATTCATTTAACTTATGGTCCACTCGATCATTGGAATGCTCCATTATATATGTTGTATGTACAGATATCATACCACTATCGGTTCGGTAAACTATTTAATGCTGTTTGTACACATATGATCATATCACAATCGCCACATTATTTAATTTGTAGCTTAATCAAGGACAGCCCTTAGTTGGATATCCTGCAATAATGCCTTATCCGAAGTGAAATTCCTTATCTCCTTGTTGAACAAAATGTGTTGAGGACAAATTATACGATTGGCTTTCTATTTTAGATCGATGGCTAAGATTTGACTGCGTCTACATACATTAGCTTGCCATGTGAGCCTTCACATGCATTCGTCAACAACTAAGACATGATTCACGTACGTGTGATTAATAATTGATAGTTGTTCATGAATGTGAATCTACAATCTTCGTACTTATGTCCATCAATGAATAACAAACACATATAAGCATACGAGCTAGCTAGATTGTTGGAGCCATATATAGAGTTTGCTAAAAAATATATTATGGAAATATCTTGCATAATGCTTAATTATTTTGGACTGCGGTTCCTAATCCATGTGTAAATGATTGATTAGCTAGGGTTTGAAAGCAACACCGGGAGACTTTTGAGCCTTTGAGTTTTGAAATGTAGTACGTTGTACGGACTGTTGAATGCATGTTAGACGAAGATAATTAGCAACTGGAAAATGATTTCTTCCTGTAATTTGTAGAGGCCCTACGTCTACGTGTGTGGTCTTTTTCTATTGTTTAAGCAACCTATTGACGAGTATGCGTGCCTAAGTGTTCTCCTTGCTTTTGCCTCCAAAACTCCAAAAATCACTGGGACCCAGAACCAAAATTGTTGTTGTGGTGCTAATAAATACATAAATCTTTTTGTTACATCTGTGAGACATCAAGGATCCACATGGACCATATCCATGTATATCTTTGTGTTTGTGTCTTGTGAATTTAATCTCCTCTAGGGCTGAGAAGGTCTTGTGTGAGGTCACTATTGGTCGTGGGTCATGAGTGTTATGTGAAAGGGGGGTGTGGCACAAATGGGACCGGGTGAACTTGACAAAATCAGGGAGATAAGGTAGGAAAAAGTTCTCTGTATCTTGTTCCATAGGAACAACTGGGATGGTATCGGGACCGAAGAATTATTTATCTTACATCACCAGGTGCATTGTCAATTTCTTGTTTCGGTAATTAACAAAGTATACTAGCTAGGTCTTCTGTGTCAATTTAACTTTGCTTTAATATAGTTTGAATCTATAGAAAAAGAAAGAGTGAGAAACATCAATTTTGAGAGGAATAGCAAATTTTTGGACCGAAATAATTAGAGTGCAATGGAATTACTAGGTAAGAATAATGAATATTTACCAAAGGTGCAATGGAGCTACTAAGTAAGAATTATTTACTTTTACAAAGTATATAGTAGTTTTCAACTTTATGTTCTTTTTATCCTATGATAGGCTGAAACCTAGGTTCAACAGGGTGTACGTCTTATTGCGTGTATCACTTTTTTTCTTATATGACGAGATTATCATATATGTGCACTTTGTTACACGTAAGTCTCAATCTCTGTTGACTTGTCTCATAAGTAGTCAGGACTCAGGGGCATACATTGATATTCCTCTTAGAAAACAAAGACTTGCAAGTTAAGGACTTATGGATGCTAGGGTTTATACGTACTTCTTTGACCCGCAGAAATTATGGATGCAAAGTAAGGATCTTGCTCGTCCCGAGCTTTGGTTCCAACTTGTTTCAGTGCAAGCTGCAGGTTATTTTCAGTCTGAATCATACATATATGATGGTCTAAATTGGATCAATCACGATTCACAAAATGTTATGCGTCAAGTGGCACAAGTAAATATCAGAACTTTCAGAAGACAAAATTAATATATATATTATATGTGGCCATTGAAGTATATATACGATAAACAACGCTCTCACTTGATTAATATTGATCGGTTTTAATTAATTCTACATGCATGTGAGAGACGTTCAGACATTTTAAGAAGAATATCAATTGCTTCATTGGTTTCTATCCCTAAATCCAGCAGCTTTCAAATATTTTCCTCAAACTCTCCGAATCTCAAAATTATTAATTACTTTGCATGTCATTTAACTGTATATAAATAAATGGAAAATGAATCAAACATAGAATGAAACATGAATTTCATGTCAATTGTTTTGGTTACATTTCACAGGATTCCCAGTTTTAAAACATTATTTTCTATCCCAGTTAAATCTCAACTTTGTATTTGGTTAAAAATAAAATAAAATAAAGTCCCAACTTCTTATATACTAAATTACTAATAGCTAGCCCCGTGCACCACGTTTTGCAAACAATAATGTGAACGATATAATGAACGAACAGAGTTTTTACTGCTGATTATTCTTTTGCATCAAAATCCCACAACTGTTCTGTTTTTTATTTTTAAAATGATCAGCATTGCCATTGGTAAGGAATCTAAAAACAAGGGTCCTACTCTTGACAATTCACCAGGTCATGAGATTCCCATAAAATGATGAAAAATTGGACATATATGTGGCACTATCTGTATAGCATGCATGTTCTGCTGGAAAATCTCAAGTTCAAACAAATAGTGAAAAAAACTTGAGGGGTCACACAACTTGTTTAAATTATTAGACTTGTTTGTGGCATAATAATGATATTATAATCATGGCAAGAGTTCTTAAACAAGGTTGGAAGGGTATTCTTAATTATAAAACCAACCTGCCAGATGTTGATCTCCTGAAGTAAAGTAAACTGGTAAAGTGACAATTAGGGATGACCCCATTTCTTTTTGGTGAATTATTATCATATTTATGGAGAAGAATATATAAAGTGAAGAATAGGAGCATTTGGACCCTACTTATTTTCATAGGTCTGGTGTAAAACTACGGTTTGGATTGTAGTTTATCAGTTATTTTAGTTAGAATAATGTTAGGGAAACTAAAATTTTAAACTAAATTTATAAATCAAATTATGTGAATGTTCAATATCGGATTATTATTTAAATATTGATTAACGTGCTTATCTATTATTAGTGATACATGCTTATCTTTTTATAAAAATGAGGATTAGTTGTGATGTTCACACTACATCAAATTTTAACGATCCGAATTGTTTATTTTTCAAGTTGCACCACACACTTAATCTCCATTTTTTTAAAAAAAAAATGAGAATCCCTTTACATAAAAGGGTTTGTATGTGTGTACTGTTTATTGTATCTTTGTTTCAAGGAACCTTACGCTCAGAGAAAAATAGTAAAATAACATAAACAAAAAAGCCCATGAAGAAAGCAATGCAACCACTTTCAAACCAATCATGCCATGCACACGAGGATGGGACTGAAGGGTCATATTTTCTACGGTTTTACACTTTTTATGGTTTTGAAAACACTAACAATTTGAAAAAATCTTCGACAGATTTTCAAATCATACATATCAAAACTGTTTTTAAGCATGACTTTCTTAAATTAAAATTAAAATCAAATATAAGGTGATTACACTTCTGTACTTTATTTAATATTTCACCAAATATAATAAGAAAATTAATGAAAATGATTTGAAAATTTTGAATTTTAACTAAAATGACAAAAAAATGTTGTAAGTGAATAATATCAGCAGTGACTTTTTAGAGTAAAAATGTCCTTAACGTTAAAAGTAAACAGTATCAGGAATGTTTTGTTAAGACTTCCATAATTAATTGAATAATGTAATTCTGTATATGTAGTTAAAAGCAAGGGTACATATAATCTTTAAACTTGCAATACTAATTAAAATAAGTAGAAGATACATGGTTGACAAAATTATGGTCATGGATTGATTAAATTTTGGTCTCTTGCAGGCATTTTAATTATTATTTTTTGCACTAATAAATAATACATATTTTAATTTTAAATATGAACCCTTTTAAAGGAAAGTAGCAAAAGATGATCACAAAGTATTCCCAATATTAGGATCGAGTTAACCAATATTGAGTGTTTTTGTCACTTAGTATTACAATTTAATTATTAACTACACGCAAACTATATATCCATATTATAGAGGAGCAAAGAAGAAGAAGATGAAGGTTTAGAAGGAATGAAAACTTGTATTGATATCTTTAAAGTTGAACATTTACAGAAAATGAGAGAGTACTTACAAATTATACTCACATAACAGATAACATCGGTTGCTTAGTTCTCAAGTTTAGGACTAACTAACTCTATAATCTTCTAACAAACTATTCTAATTCATATCAACTGTAGACCAATCCCCACCAATATAAATTATAGATGACGCGTTCGATATTAAATTACTATGGTAAGCCCATTGTGTGAGTTAACCCAGTCACCAACCCCTTTAATTAAAGAAAATAATATATTTATATTAAAAGAAACATCGTGTGCTTTTAAAGAGATGTCAATAAAGAGCAATTTCAGCAAGCGGTATTGACTTTAGTTAAAGAGAAAAATTATTATTATTGAACTTAGTTGGAGAAGAGATTGTTGAATTGGCGCATTCTAGAAAATGAAATGATCATAGATATAAGCCGAAGATGAGTTATTTATTTACCTAAATTGATATTTTTTTTAATAAAAATTTTCACCATTTAGTTTTAGGAACAAACCAAATTTTCTGATTGGTGGGTTAGGGTAGATGGAGTATGAAATATACCGCAGGAGCCAACACAAGCTGACGGGCTGAGAGTAATCGATGGTGACAAAGGGAAAGGCCAAAGTTCTTCCGACTTCTAGGAAGATTCCAGTTCCATCGTTTTCTCACACGTCCATAAGTTTGCAGCTAGCCAAACTACGTACATACACAGAAACACTGACTCTTTTAAACTTTATGTTTTATCTATTTTGAAAAGAAGGTACGGCATGTAACTGATATAATGAGTACGGAAAACTATGTTGTATTTGACTACGGAAGTTGATTAGATTGTTAGATGATGCCACAAATATATCAACAAAGTGTATATATATAGGCTTACGGTCTATTCAATTATTGATGTAAAAATACAGGTATTATCATCTTACATATCACTATTGATGTTCTGCCTCTGTTGTTTCCTTTTGCCCTTAAAGTCCAAACTCTGTAGGTCCCGAAATTAGGGTTTGATGTTGATACATATGCTCGTGGTTTTTAACTTTCATATGAGCAGATCATATAGTCACACTCGGCCACAATCATGCATTTGGTGGGTGATTAAGTACGACATTTTGAAATTTGAAATTTTCTTTGTCTCTAATCAATAATTAGTTGTTGAATTAATATGAACACTTATCTTTTCTTGATTTGTTGTATGGAGGATCATTGATTAGTTGAAATAGTCTTACGTAGCAAATAATTAAGTTGTTATATCAATGTGAAACGGCCAATAATTAAGTTGTTGAATCAATTTGAAACAATTATTTTGTCTTGATTTGTTGGTTGAAATACCCTTACTTGGGAAATAAATTTTTTTGTGCAATTGAAGAAAAAATACACCATTTTTAGCCTCTCACACACTTTTGTTTAATCATATACGTTGTTTTATTTGATTTATTCAATAATACAAGTTGTGTGAGAGATTAAAAATGGTGTGTAAAAGTATTCATCTCCCTTGTATTTTTGGTCGGTAAAAATATATAGTGTCAAAGACTGAAAAGAGGAATACACACACACACACACACATACACACAGAGTATTGGATAATGTAGCCCAATCATTTGTACAAAGGCCAACCGATTAATTTCTGCAGGCTCTAAAATGGTCATTTGATTGAACACTTTATTAGGGAGAATGACAAGTCATCCCTTTCATTTACTGTTAAATAGTTTGTTAGAACTAAATGCTATTAGTTTTGTTAAGGGTTGTGATTAGTTAAGTTTGTTAAGGGTGTTAATATAAATAGCCAAAGGCTATATATATTGTCACAAGTGTAATTGATTATTCATTGAATACAATTTTAAACTTAAAGAGGAAGTTTTCTGTTTCTATACACTTAAGCTTTTCTGAAAATGAAAGTGAGGACAATGATGCTAAGCGAGAGAGTAGAAAAAAACAGAGAGACGGGAAAATGAAGCAGCAAGCTAGCTCGAGCTTGCGTACCGCAGATAGAGGAACGAAAGCAAAGAGAAAATCCATTGATGTGTTGAGTTTATTAATAATGCTTCTTCTGGATGAGCTACTTCACGAATATTGTGCAACGTCGTTTTTGTTGGGTACCCATTATTGCTACTTTTCTCCCTGCCTTTATTTTACTTTCAACTTTTACAAGCCAGAATCGTGCATCACGCTTTGCTTTTATTTAGCAATGCGACAAAGATAATATATAAACAGTTTCTAAAACGTACACATCGGTCCCTTTTATACACTTTGTGTTTTTCGTTTCAATTCAGACTGACAAAAGATTCTTGAAGGGTGATTTATGGTCTCTAAAGCTAGATGCATTTGATTTTGTAAGATCCCAAAATGTGGAATGTTTTCTACATCCATCGATCTAATATCCATCTATATGGGAATTCCCAAAAAGGGATGTAGACAAAGAAGCCGCATATATCTAATTAGTTTTCAATTTCCAATGTTCACAAGTCGGCCATTTGCATATTTGCATTTAGTGTGGTTTGGTTGTGCAAAACTGTTTGTCATCTCGCACGTTTGGATTCATACGAGAACCTTCCACTCGCAGCAGCGGGAAAGAGAGTTTGCAAACTATCCATGCATGCAGACAGGAAAAGGTTGGGAGAAGTAAGAAGCTAGCTAGCATATATGCAGTGCTAATTCGAAAGCACGTAAACTTCGAGGTGATTTTCTGGATTCTGATCGAATCATTTTTCTACATTGTTAAATTTAGATACTTTACTAGATAATTATCGATCGATGAAAAAAGGAAAACAAAAAGGTGAAAGTAACAGATAACTTTTGGAATGCAATCATGTAGGAAAGAATATGTAATTAAGGGGCAATTAAGACTAATGCTCACATGCAAAATATTAATCAGCTTTAAGCATTGGGACGATATTCCAAAGTTATATGAATAATGTTATGTACTTCTAGTTAAACGTTAAGAGTTTTCTCTTTAATCTACTGCGTCTTTCATTGTAAATTAGTGTAGAATATTACTTGTAATAAAAAATTAATATAAGTTGTAAATTATAAATTTATATACAATACTGTAAATTGATGATTATAGTGTAACTATTTATTTCTTGTAATTTAATGTTAACACCATGTTGCAAAATGAATAATGATGATGAGTTATTCCATGATATTCACTAATAATTTTATTAACACCATATACTGTAGAAATTTTGTAATTAGAAATTAAAGGTAAATAATTTTAACTTCTTAATAAAATTATTAGGAAGGGATATTGGATACATTTCCAAATCAAACCCTAGTATACATGCTTGTGAATGTGACACTTAATTAACTACCACAAGCATATGATGTCAATGTGAAACTTGCTTTTACATTTACAATCACAAGCGGATGATCTTTATTTTCGTCTGGGTCCGATTTAATTTTCCCAAGAAAGGAATGCCTGGCCTATACGGCCATGCCCCATCTTTTTTCTTGCGTGTGTGGCTTGAATTAGTTACTATTGCTTTAATCGACCCACAAAACATACACTCGAGACGGCGAGAGTAACTTATATGGATCAAGTCACATAATGTCTCAATCTAATAATATATTGTTATGAAAAAAAAAATTTGCACTTGATAATGTATACAAGATACAAAACGCCACATGTACATGACGGTCGATCTATTTCAAAACGGCGATAAGTGACTAGAAAGAGCTAGGCAAGGGACAACAAATAAAAAATGGACATATGGGCGGGATCGATAAGTGGAAGTCATAAAAAGGGGATGCGTTCTCTTCAAGTAAGTCCTTGTCCGAGACGACGAGACGCGACACCTTTTTACGGAAATCATGTGGGAAACAGTCCAAAAGAAAGAAGATCTTGGAGCGTATAATTATGATCGTGAAGTTTCTAGCCTGTAACTCTTTTTTTCTTACAAGAATAAAGGAAATAGATATCTTTATTCCATAGCCATACAAAAGGGAAATAATTGATCAGATCGAAAGACAACATGAGGTTGAGATAACGAGATCAGATGAGAAGGTGTTGTGGTGATCAGGCCCTAGAAAATAAGTTATTTTTTATATATATTTTTTGAGAGAAGGTGTGGTGGTGATCATGCTCTAAAAAATTAATAAATTATGCATGGGAGAATTACGACTGTGACATATACGATGATTTGCAGAACATCCTTCTGGGTTAAAGGCTTTTAGCATATTGGTACGTTAGCTGTGTTTTCCTGGTGAAACACCAAAAAGGCAAGCGCACAAAGCTTTGAGAGTCTGTACAAAATTAGGATTAAGTATCAAGTAGAATATACGTTTTAAAGAAATATACCAGTATTATTTTTTTAAAAGAAAAATACCAATATTTTTTTTGAGTTAAAAAAATACCAATATTTATAAGGATGGTACATTTACATGTTTGTCCTCGTTGCACAAGACCCAAGGGCACCTAACTATTTGCCGGAAGGGGTCACCGAAAAATATTCCGGTCGTTGGAATCCTCGCTGGAAACTTTTGTCTATCGAGATTTTCATCGGTAAATATTACGGTTAATAGAGTTTCACCGAATTTTTTTATCTTCGGTCACCTGATTTGGTGGTGGTTTATATATTAACATTTCCATAAAAAAATAGAGATAATGTTTATTGGATTTGAACCCACAACCTCAAAAAATAAAACAATAACAACTTACCAACTCAATTTCATTTATTTTTTGTAATTTTTTAAGGTTTATAATATTTGTCTCATCATTATTTGTTGAGAATTGTTTTTTTTATTTTATTTTATTTTATTTTTTTGCCATTTGTCGAGAATTGTTGAGAAATATAATTTTTTTTCTCCTCAACAGACCCCAACTGCTAGGCACAAAAATGGTTTCTTGTTTATTAAGTGTCTTAATTATCTTTACTAACTACTAGCATTTGTCTACATACTTTGTGTGTATGAACACATTTTTTTAGAAAATGAGAAGGAGAGAGGGAGAGAGAGAGAGAACGTGAAGGAGTGGGAAGTTTTTGTTTTTGGTTTATTTTATTTTATTTTATAAATATTTGAGGTATTTTAACATCACTTGTAGGTGAGGCTTCAATAAAAAACAGTAAAATTTGAACTTGTGAAATTACATTATTGCCCATCATTTTTTTTGTGTGATAGAAGACTAATTTGTCTTTTCACCATCTTTGGTTGACAAAAAGGGTTTTATAATTAGTAGTAGAGATTAGTCATTGTATTTCATGTGCATATATAATTAAATAGAGACTTTTTAACACTTACATGATTTTTTGAAGGTCACTTGTATAGAGTGACATGAAAGCGACACTACTACAAAACTACCCAATAGTGTAATTTAAAAAGACGACAAGAAAAATCCATTTATGTCTGATATTAGCAAAAATCCAACAGAAATTCATGTAATGGCGGATAAAAGAATCGACAACATTTCTTGTGTCACGAAAAGGCTTTTGTTGTCGGTTAGTTCCCTTAAACTGCCAAGAAAACACCAAGCGTTTTAAATTAAAAAAAAGTACAGTAGTGTCGGATAAAAGCACTTAAGCGTCGGATACAAGCAACATTGAAATGCCCATTGGATACAGGTGACATTAAATGCTGAAAAATGCTATCGAATAGAGCAGCTTTGTGTCGCCCCTAACTGACATAACTAACCATTGACAATATATATATATATATATATATGTGTGTGTGTGTGTGTGTGTGTGTGTGTGTGTAAATTTCAGTTTTTTGGTTAAATTAAAATATAATTTTTCTGATAAACAGTGGGCCCCACCCTATAAATCTTCAACCCCTTCTTCCTTGTGAAACTTTCTTCCTCCTTGCACAAAACTCCTTACAAATCTCACACACTGCACGAGACTCCCTGAGCTTCCTCCCTCCCTTGCCACGCACCAACACACTGCAAATCCATGCAAGTAAATAAAACCTAGCAAATCCAAATCTAAATCCCTTACTGCAACATCTCCCCAAAACCAACCCAAAACTCATCACTCTCTGCCGCTAAATCTAAATCCAATCCAAATCTCTTCACCACCAACGACATCCCCAAACCAACCCAAAACCCATCATCTCTACCCACTCTATCTCATTTCACCAAGTTTCTGGGTTTTTAGGATTTGAAGTGAAATGGGTGGTTTATGTCACATCCCGGCCCGGGCACCACTACATCCAATGCTCGACTCTGCCGTAGCACGATATTGTTCGTTTTGAGCCTCAACCACGCCCTCACGGTTTTGTTTCTGAGAACTCACACGATAACTTCCTAGTGGGTCACCCATCCTGGGTATGCTTTCACCCCCAACTCGCTTAACTTCGGAGTTCCGATGGAACCCGAAGCTAGTGAGCTCCCAAAAGGCCTCGTGCTATGTAGGGATGAGAATGTACATATAAGGATCACTCCCCTGGGCGATGTGGGATCTTACAATCCACCCCCTTAGGGGCCCGACGTCCTCGTCGGCACATCACGGCCAAGGTTAGGCTTTAACACCAAATTGTCACATCCCGGGCTCGACTCCGCCGTAACATGATATTGTCCGTTTTGGGCCCCGACCACGCCCTCACGGTTTTGTTTCTGGGAACTCACACGAGAATTTCCCAGTGGATCACCCATCCTGGGAATGCTCTCGCCCCCAACTCGCTTAACTTCGGAGTTCCGATGGAACCCGAAGCCAGTGAGCTCCCAAAAGGCCTCATGCTAGGTAGGGATGAGAATATACATATAAGGATCACTCCCATGGGCAATGTGAGATCTTACAGTTTAGGCTCTGTATATGATGATAACAATGTGTATTTGGTTACCGAGAAAATGAGAGAAAATAGGTAGGAAAATGTTACGATTTCTTTATTTTTGTTTTGAGTGCGGGAAATTTTGGAAGTTTTCATTTTTTTTGGCTTATGGGATGGAGATCGACGAATCTAGAATGGAATGTGTACAGGTGAGGGTTCAAAGAAAAAAAAAATTGACACTGCAGAGCCACCGCCACCTGCTCTGTTGATCCGCCACCACACCCATCGTTCTCTCTCTCATGTATCGACTTTGGTTTCTCTATTTCAACCATGCTAGATCTCTCTCCCACGTGAAGGTTACTGTAAGGAGAAGAAAAGAGGGAAGGAAAAAGAAAGGAGAATATGAAGACAGGGGAAGATGAAGGAAACGAGGAGGGAGAAGCAGTGCAAGAAGGAAATGGGGGAATAAAGGGCTTTTATTTAGGGTAAAAACCTAGCATCAGTTAAAAACGCCAGCAATACCAACATCATATATTAACTCCGTCGTCCGACACCACCTTTGCCCAATTTTGTGCGCAAAACTAGTAGGAAAATTCCTGCCCAAATATTTGATACCTTATCTGACACAAGTGGACAATTACGTCGGATAAAACCGACATTACCCTATCCGACACAAGTTTGAAAATATTTAAAAAAGAAAAAACAAATACAGTCGGATAATAATGTCTTAGTGTCGGTTATATCCGACATTTACATTTTATGTCGGTTATAAGCGACAATACTGCTGTGTCATCTGACATCATCTAAACAGGTTGTCGGAAATGTCTTATCCGACATTATATTGTATAAAACAGCCACCAATCTCCGAAATATTAAGCCACTTTCGTAGTAGTATGAGACTATATTCAACAAATAAATTACATCATGAGCTTGGTTGATATAAATATTGATGATAGTAATACATATCACAAGTGGTTACTTGAGGGAGTGATACAAATTGTTGCTTTTCACATGTATATGCAACAAAAATTAGAGAAATTTTAACATTTTACATGATGTTTTAGGAATCACTGTTGAACAGTGACCTAAGAGTGAACTAAACAAATATTAACAAATGTAATAGATATCACAAGTGATTGTTTGGATGTAGTGGTACAAGTTATTGTTTTGGGGTTTTTTTAAATGGGTTCAAAGTAACTAAAAATTGGACCTATTTCAAAAGTAAAAAATCACTAAAATTTGGACCTATTTCAAAAGGTAATCTATAAAATTGGACCTATTTCAAATTTTCCCTATTGTTTTTCATTTGGAAGTCATGAATCATTTTTTAGGTCATCGAAAAGATTGGCCGGCCGGTCACCGCAGTGTTTGTCGGCTGGTTGTTAGAATATTCATCGCCGGTCGTCAGAAAAGTTGATAAGGTTGAGTGACAAACGTGTAATTATATTGAAATATAATAGTATTTATAAAAAATTTAGGTAAACTTTTTGGTAAATAAATTAAAAATATGATGATGGTAATTAATCTGAAAAGCCCTTTGGTTCTTTGTCTTGAAACCTTACAAAGATTACTTAACAAAATAGAGCAATATCACGTGACGATGCTCAAACCAGCTGCATGCATTCAAGGTCAAAAGAAAGATTGCACTAGCTGTTTTAGTGTAATTTTGATATTTTATTCATGATAGTTTTCACTGTATAAAAGAATCATTTTATTACACTTTTATAAGTGTATGTTTTTTTTATAAATATAAAATGTTTAAAGTTTAAATTTCAAAATATACTTTTTAGGGTAATGTTATAGAGACTATCTATTTAAATCATATTTTGCAAATCATATGACGTGGACGTTGATGATTGAATTATTACATTTTTTTTAATAAATGATATTATCTAAATTAAGGGTGTGGGAGAATGAGTTAAGCCTCATAATGAGCTAACAATAATGTAGTTCAAATTCGGCTTTGACAAAAATCAAACATATAGACCTCTCACTTACAAGTGAAGAGAAAAACCACTAGGCCGGTAGTACTGAGTGGCATGGTTGAATTATTACTTTAGTGTTGACTAACGTGTTTATTTTCTATTGGTAACACATCATACGATTTATAAATTTAGCTTCCATCACGTAACTCTATTTTTAAAATGCTAATACACCTCTCATTAAGTACGGTTAAATTATTGATTATATTTCACAGGGATAAACACTGATACTTTCCTATTTCATCAGTTTTGCCCGTGAAAGTGCAGTTTTTATTCTTAATGCAAAGTTATATTTTAACAGAAGCTTAAGCCGTGTGGTGTCGTAATCCTGTCATGAGCTATGCAGTTTCGTGAAAAACGATCGATATTAACCCCGAGAAGTGTAGAAGTGCAGTAACTTATAATTGTTACTACAGTGAGCACGTATGATAGGAGAAAGAGGGTGGCCTGCTGGCTGGTGGTCCTGTATATATCGGCGGTGACATGGATTGATCAGTCGTGGACCCAACTCGTTTGGAAAAGCAGTTAACCACGTTGCCTTTGCTCACCAATTCAACCACCCCTCGCTTTCCATTCCTCTTCATCTTCATATGCTAACTGACAAAAAATATTATGACATAAAGTCCTACGTGGGGGAAAATCTTAAGGTTACACCACTTGACGAGAGGGCTGATCCGATCAGAATTATTTTTTTTCATGTAAATTTTCATCGATAAGCTTATCTATATGAATTTTGATAATATCAACTTTATAAGTATACCGATAATCAATAGCACATTGGATGATAGAACATGTCGCGTGATCACATCCTGATCAGATGGTTGGTTTGGCGATCCAATAAGATGGTGTCATGTCGTTTGTCACTTGTTACTTGAATTTTCGTTGGCAAACATATTGAGATAATATATACAATTACATATATAAACACGTCAATAATTGATAAAATATTGAACGGTCAGACATGTCACTTAATTAGAAGAATTGCTAAAATGTTTCACCTCCATATATAGCGAGCTATAGCTGACCCCTTCCCGCTATACTCAATTATTTACTAGAATATCCCATCTATATATATATATGTGTGTGTGTGTATTATTGAGTCACTCTCACTGTCATCACTAGCTCTCCCAAACACTCTCTCTTCCTCTCTCCCATGGTTGCCTTCTCCTCCTTATCATCACCATGTCCTTCTCCCATTTCTCCCTCCCAAGGTTACTACCAATTCCCAATATTAATTACGTACTCCTTCCAGAACTAATTAATTAAATTATGTATAATTGCTTAAGTGTGCATGGGTGTGCTGACATGCAACAGGTGGACCCGAGTTCTCCGGCGCCAGAACTCCCAGATCGACGACGCCGACAACAACAACAACTCCAACAACATTGAAGACATCATCAACGCCCCAATTATCAGCAACTCTGTCGAATGCTACGCCTGCACTCAGGTGGGGGTCCCGGCCTTCCATTCCACCAGCTGCGACGGCGCCCACCAGCCCCAGTGGGAGGCCTCCGCCGGCTCTTCCCTGATTCCCATCCAATCCCGCTCCAACCTTAAAAAAGGAATCTCCCGCCACCGCCCAGCCGGTCCCTTCGGCCCCGTCCTCGACCCCCGCAGTAAGCGCGTCCAGCGCTGGAACCGCGCGTTCCTCCTCGCACGTGGGATGGCGCTGGCCGTCGACCCGCTCTTCTTCTACGCCCTCTCTATCGGAAGAAGCGGAACCCCCTGCCTCTACATGGACGGAGGGCTGGCAGCAATTGTCACCGTGCTCCGCACGAGCGTGGACGCCGTGCACCTGTGCCACCTGTGGCTGCAGTTCCGGCTGGCGTACGTGTCGAGGGAGTCGCTGGTGGTCGGCTGCGGAAAGCTCGTGTGGGACCCACGTGCGATCTCCTACCACTACCTTCGATCTCTCAAAGGTTTCTGGTTCGACGCCTTCGTCATTCTCCCCGTTCCCCAGGTGAGTTCACAGGCTGGAGAAATGTTTCATTGAGATCGGAACACGAATGTGGTACATCAAGTGTTTTTATATAAATTATGAAAAAATTTAATATTTAAGTTATTAATTTTTTAACATACATATTTTACCAATTGTATAATGACACGTGATATACCATCATATTCCGATTACATTAAAAAATCTCTCCCCCCGGCCTTTGATAGTCTTCATTCATCTCTTTTGTTTAATTACAAAATTGCCCATGAATGCCTTCCCCTGCCTCTGTCTCCACGTGAAAAAGCTTGACTAGGAACACGTGCTCTCATCTTATATCAAGGTTTTTCCCGCTTCAGATTCATATAATTATCCGAATTTTAAGAAACTAGCCTTTTTTTTTTTAATCTTTCTAGCTAACGGTCAAAGTATTATATGATAACGATATATTTTAGGAAGTAATATTAAGGAGATTAACTTTTTAAATTAAATTTTATGAATTATATAATATGATTATTTGATGATTGAATTATTATTTAAGTATTAATGAACGTACTCATATTAGTAACACACTATATAATTTACAAATTTAATCTAAAAATGTAGTCTACTTAGCGTTCCTAGACATAAGCAATAAGTTATATAATAATTTAAGAATAATACTTGGCTATTCAAAGATGAGTAGGAACTACTACTCAAAATTCTTAGTATTTTAATCACAGAGCTTTGTATTTATGATCAGAACCATTCATACTATAAATCACACTGTAAAGATTATCTCCGCAAAAATTAAATTAAAACTAAGGTCGTTTAGTCAATCTATTGTATCAAATACACAGGCGGTTCGTAATGCTTTTACCAATACCGTTCATTTGGTTTTAAACAGTTTGATGACTAAACGACCATATTTTTAATTTATTTTTTACAAATGAGATCTTTATAGAGTGATTTATAATATGAATGGTTCTGATTATACACCCGAAGTTTTATAAATGGACAACAAACAATTTTGAGAAATTTTGAATATGAATTCTTACTCATCTTTGAGTAGCCAAGTATTGTTCATAATTTAATTGGAGGTGGGTTGTTTGCCCTCCCATTTTCATACTCTCCCCATGCCCTCCTGTTTGTGTGGTCACGGTTAAGCCACGTCAACATTTTATATTCCTATTATTTTTTTATTATTTCTATAAAAAAATTAATACAAAATGTTAACGTAGCTTAACCGTGACTACACATCACAGGAAAACATGAAGAAAGTATGGAAATGAAAGGGCAGACAATCCAACTCCAATTTAATTAGCCCCTAATAAAATCTGTTTGTGAGAAACTACAACTTTTGGACCAAAATGCAGATTTTTGGCTGAGAAAACAGTCTTCTGCCTCTTTTGTTTTTGCAGGCAGTATTTTGGCTGGTTCTTCCAAAATTGATCAAAGAAGAGAAGGTTAAGGTGATAATGACCATTCTCCTCTTAATTTTTTTGTTCCAATTCCTCCCAAAAGTCTACCACAGCATCTCCTTGATGAGAAGAATGCAAAAGGTCACAGGCTACGTATTTGGCACCATTTGGTGGGGTTTTGGCCTCAACCTCATTGCCTACTTCATAGCTTCTCACGTACGTAAGATCATCAAATTACACGCTTTAAAATTCAAAATCTGTATTAGGTATAGTTCTTGATGCTTAATTAAATTTTTTTTTTTTTTTTTTTTTTTTTTTTTTTTTGTTGTGGTTTTAGGTTGCCGGGGGATGCTGGTATGTGCTCGCGATTCAGCGCGTAGCTTCGTGCCTAAGGCAGCATTGTGACCAAAATGTCAAATGTAATCTCTCTCTGTCTTGCTCGGACGAAGTTTGCTACCAGTTTTTGTTACCGGCCGCCACGATTGGAAACCCTTGTGGAGGGAACACGACAACAAGCGTGATGAGAAAGCCACCACTGTGCTTGGATGTAAATGGCACGTTCAACTATGGAATCTATCAGTGGGCTCTTCCTGTCATATCTAGCAACTCCCTTGCTATTAAGATTCTCTATCCCATATTCTGGGGCTTGATGACTCTCGGGTACGTTGTTGAGCAAGTAATCTTCACGATTAACTAGTAAAAATGAGAATAATAGACAATTTATAAAATTAATTGTATGATCTATTGCAGCACATTTGGGAATGATCTTGAACCTACAAGTCACTGGTTAGAAGTGATTTTCAGCATATGCATTGTGCTTAGTGGCTTGCTGCTCTTCACTTTGTTGATTGGAAACATTCAGGTGACTTTTTCACATACATAAGAATGTACATTTTGCTTTTGGGTTTCGAGTTTTTTTTCTTTCTTTTTTCGGCCAAATGGTCTGACTATGAGTAGACTTGAGCGTAGCCAAATTAGATAGGGCAGTGTGCCCTCGTAGTTTAAATTTGATTAGAATATCTGCTTGAATAAAAATGGAAACAATGGATCTGACCATGCGTACCTTACAATACTTGATGCAGGTATTTCTCCATGCTGTTATGGCAAAGAAAAGGAAGATGCAGTTGAGGTGCAGAGACATGGAATGGTGGATGAAGCGGAGGCAGTTGCCGTCTGGATTGAGACGAAGAGTACGCCATTACGAAAGGCATAGATGGGTGACAATGGGGGGAGAAGATGAGATGGATTTGATCAAAGACTTGCCGGAAGGGCTCCGAAGGGAGATTAAGCGCCATTTATGCTTAGACCTCATAAAAAAGGTTCCCCTGTTCCACAACTTGGATGATCTTATTCTTGACAACATGTGTGATAGGGTTAGGCCTCTGGTCTTCTCCAAAGATGAAAAGGTAACAAATTGATCATCTGCAAAGTGATTTAATTACTATATGATCACATGATTTACATCCCAATTAATTTAAACAGATAATTAGAGAAGGAGATCCTGTGCCGAAGATGCTATTTATCGTACGAGGGCGCATTAAGCGGACCCAAGGCCTAAGCAAAGGCATGGTGGGAACCAATGTGCTCGAACCGGGAGGGTTTTTTGGCGATGAGCTGCTCTCCTGGTGCCTTCGCCGGCCATTCTTGGACCGCCTTCCAGCCTCATCCGCAACATTCACCTGCATTGAATCAACAGAAGCATTTGGCCTCAATGCAGTCGATCTGAGATACATGACGGATCACTTCCGCTACAAATTTGCCAACGAAAGGCTTAAGCGAACGGCGAGATACTACTCTTCAAATTGGAGAACATGGGCAGCGGTGAATATACAATTCGCTTGGCGCCGGTACAGGTTGAGGACTAATCGAGGTCCCGTGATTCCTGTGAATCCAAATGGAAGCTCTGAGAGGAAGCTGTTGCAGTATGCTGCAATGTTCTTGTCACTTAGGCCACATGATCACCTTGAGTAATAGCACTCTATTAGTGCTCAATAAAATCTTGTTTGTGTGGAAAATATAACTATTTGGACCACATCTTCAGATCATGTTATTAACACATCAATCAAAGAAATGGTCTGAAAATGTAGTTAAATGTAACATTAGTGTATGTAGAAACATTGTTCTATGATAATATCCTCTTCGTTACTGTTACTTTCAAGAGAAACAAGATATTCTAAACTATTTCAATGTATGAGGAGAGATTTTGAACTCGAGTGTAAGTAGGTAGACACACTATCATCGATAACTAATCTAACACACGGCAATATTAGCTCTACAAATAAAGGGCATTGTCTAAATCACACATTAATCTCATCTAAATTAGTATTAAATCTTCATTAAGGCTAATTGGTATGGACAATCATATATGTAGTCGAATTATGTATAAAAGAATACCCACGATATTTCTACATGTTAAAAAAGCATCTCTATGTTTTATTTTTCTCTTTTAAAAAGATGACCAGTTAGTTGCTTTATCACGACAGTCAATCTTTTAGGGAGTCGGAAAGACTCACAGAGGCATTTCAGCATCCTCTTGCCACATCTGTGATTCACTAGCGTCAAGAATCGAATCTAGGATGTGCAGTGTGAAATACGGACCTAAAATTCGTCCTCTACTACTAAGCTACCCCATGATGGTTGCGTTTCTATGTGAATTACTTCAATTCTTCACATCTTTACACATCCTCTTACATATGACATGACGAAAAAAATTTTAAATCTAACGCGAAGAAAATTTAAATGAGTCACATGAAGCACAGTACCCGTTGGGCTTCTTAGGCAGGAAGGAACCATCCACTTATCTACAATACTGGATCTTGTGATTACAACTAAAGCGACACCGCCATCGTCCTTTTTCTGCTCCGTTCAGGCCTCACTAGTGTCGCTTGACGTTTGTACGACGTGATGTCGTTTACCTTAGCGATAAGTAAACCATTGCATCTTGCATGTCGTTTACTAGACAATAGACGTTGTCATGTTGTCGGAGGCGAGTACAGAGAGTAACGTCACAGCTTACATATCGCATCACGTATGTTGTTTAGCTGTTTTGGGGGTCGAGGTAAAAAACGACACATGCAACTTCCCTCTTTCTTCTCCAGAAAACAACACAGTTTACTCTTGATTTTATTTTCAATTTATAGTCAAATTATCCAAACAAAAAGAAAAGACTTTACAGTGAAATTGCTTATTTCTAATGAAATTTTTGGATGCTTTACTGCAGTAGTGGCAGAAAGCAATAACGACTATACATCCTGGTGCAGGTTCGGATTCTCATCATCTTTCTCCTTCATTGCGACAATTTACTTTAGAGGTTCTTCTGAATTTGTTTACCACTTTTAATTATTTAATTTACCAGTATATTTTTCATCTTCCAGTTTGAAGTGTTTTATTTGCTGCCGACCCATAATAGATGAGTTTCCCTAATAACTTAAGAGTTTATGGTATGCTTAATGTGACTTTTCTAGACATATATTGATGAATGAATATATCTATATTGCGAGTCGATGCAAATTTGCAAGTTTTAGAACTATAACAATTGCTATAACTTCAGTAGGGAAAATCTATCCTTGATTCCAACTACACAACGAAGTATTTTCAAATGTACTAAGTTTGTGTACATTTGAAGATGCTTGGTCTTACATTTAAAGCTAGATTATTCTAATTGAAAATCTTTTAATTGCGGTCACATACAAAAATTTCTCTATTTCCCCTGAGACACAAGATTGTGTTGGATCTCTATTGAACTGTATATCACAACTTATTTGAATAGTGATATAAGATTTGCATGTGTTCTCACAATTGTTTTTTTCCAGGGTTTTTTTCACGATCGGTCATGTAATCTCTTATTAGGGTTGATTAGCTCAGCCAATCCCAACGGTCTTAATTAAAAAAGCTTCCTTCTGTCCCAAGGCAGAAAATTACCCTAAGTTCTCGCCCAATTTTGCTCCCTATTTTTTATTTGTTGCCACAACAATTTTGGTCCAAATTTGGGGTTGAGATTGTTGTGCTCTCCAAATTTGGCTTAGCTTCCCAACCCTAATCAGCTTTCTCTTTTCTTCTCTCTCTCTCTCTCAACCAACGAAAAATGGAGGTCACATTCGTCATGACCTCCCGGCCACCCTAACCTTCCACATATTTTTTTTCTTTTTCCAAAGCTCATTCTAGGGTTCTTCCCCAAACCGCTTCAATTTGGGGGTTTTTACGTTTTTTGCCCTAGAATTTGCTTCAACACATCAAGTTCCCTTCACCCAATTCATCATAAACTTCATGTTCAGCTCTGCAGGTACATTTTCTTTCTCAGAAATGCTATATGCACGATATTTTTATATCACATTTTGCTGATAAGGGAGGTTGTCCCCATGACTGACATGTATTAGAGAAGTGGTGAATAAATGTGACGCGAATAACGTGTGTGTGTTTAAGCATGAATGTAATTTTTCAAATATTTATGATTGTTAATTTTGTTTAGTTGTTGTTGATGAATGGTGTTTTCTTGGGTTAGGTACCATAATATTCACAATTATATTTTCCAAAAGATGGGGTTGAAGTTTTCAAGGCAAGTGCCCGCTGGGAAGTTTGAAAGCTTAACCCTACAACACAAACTGATCAATTGTCTGAGTAAAAGCCTTTACATCCGTAACTTGGTGTCGAAGCAACGGAGGCGAATGCTTGTCGCTGGTTATGATCTCGACATGACTTACATAACGGATCGCATTTTGGCAATGTCATTCCCTTCAGAACGAATGCGGGCAATGTATCGTAATCCTCTTTGGCAGGTCAAGTCTGTGCTTGATATGAGACATCAAGATCATTACAAGGTACTGCAGCTCCTTAATCCAATTAGTTCCTTCTTAAATTATTTCTCTAACTTTGATTATATATACTTTTTTTTTTTTTTTTTTTTTGTTAATAGGGTGGTATTTTTTCAGATCTATAACCTTTGCATCGAAGAAAGTTATGACCCGTCTCATTTTCATGGTCGTGTGGAGAGGTTTCCTTTTGATGACAATCATGTTCCACATCTAGAAATGATCAAGCTCTTCTGTGAAAGTGTTGATTCATGGTTATCACAGGATCCGAAAAACATTGCCGTTATACACTGCATGGTAGGTAGGCATAAATAGCGAGCTAGCTGTACATAGTAATTTCTTAAGCAAACATTGCTGTTTGCTTAATTATCCGAACCCAAATATAAAACATTGATTAAGCTAAATTTACACCATTGAGGATGTATTATAACGTTCGTGTCTTTTGATCGCTGCTATTTTGATGCAGGCAGGCAAAGGTCGAACGGGTTTAATGGTATGTGCTTACCTAGTCTACTGTGGGATGCCAGCAGAGGAAGCTCTTCTGTTGTATGCTCAAAGGCGGACCATCAACAATGAAGGAGTAAGTCATATTACGTCTAATACAAAAGATTCCAAAAGAATGTTAGTATATCATAATCTGTATGAACAAAAAATTGAGCTTATGTATTGCTTTCAATTTCCAATCTAAGTCATTTGAAAACTCTTCTAAGAAGGGCATAAAACAGCTTACACTAACAAACACGTTGTCATTGGTATCTGATCGAAACAGGTCTCAATACCAAGTCAACGCCGTTATGTAGGATACTGGTCGAACTGTCTCTCTTTTCCTCGCGGAGTTGAAGATGCACCACCCGATGTGAACTTGCCTCAGCAATGTAGCAGAGAATTGAGGAGAATCCGATTTTATGACACGGTTAACATTGAGAAAATCTTTTTTGTGGTGTCGGAGTTGCAAGAGGTTTGCCTTTTTTGCACATTCTGATAATCTAGAACACTGATCAATTACCATATCCTTATGTCAACTAATAAGAATTTCTTGAACCTTGTGTTAACAGATTTCCGGCCAGGTTTATCGTCCGTCACTCGAAGTTTCTAGGAGTTCCTGCAAACAAATCCAGAAAGGATGTCAGAGGACGAGTAGTCCACGATACTATCTCTCATTCATTGAAGGCGATGAGGAAGATAAGAAATCAGAATCGGATGAGCCTCATGTTGTAGTCCAAATGGATACAGAAAGCTCGGCACTTTACCAGAAGGCCTGTCTTGAATATTACTTCGATAAGCCTGTGCAGGTAACTGGAGATGTGCGAGTCATTTTCTATCAAAAAATGTATGGAAGTCGCCTCTTCTATGCTTGCTTCAACACGGCTTTCATCAGGAACAGCTTGCTACAGGTCTTGACCTACTTTCTCTTTCCAGCACTTTATCAACGGTCCACTGAAAATGCTTCTTTACAAAGCACTTATGGGCACGATGAAAATTTTAGGCCTTGTTTGGGATTACTTCTAGAGAGGTCAAAAGCATTTCCAAACAACCAGAAGGGCATTTAGTGATGTATGGCAGATAAAGTTTAGGAGTGCTTACGGGTTACGGAAGCACATGTAGTACTTCCTCGGAAGTGCTATCAAATTTATTTTCAGGAAGTATTTGGATTTTTCTTAAAATTTTTGCTGAAAGTGATTATGGGTCAATTTTGCGTATTTGAGCATTAATGCTTCCAAACGCTTTCACAACTCATAAACACCTAACTTTTTCTGCTAAACATCGTCAAGGATATGATTATAGCGATTCTAACAGCACTTCCAAACAGGCTCTCCCACAGTTAAAAATTTGATTCACGTTGATGTGTTGGTGTTTTGAATGGTTGCAGCTCACTGTTCGGGATTTGGATAAAGTTGGAAAAAAAGGGAGATCGGTATGCGGCCCTGCCTTCTGCTTAGAGCTACTATTTGGTCCTATCAATGCAAGACCCTCATTCATAACTCCATCGGATCATCATGAATTGCTGTAAAATCTTAACCTGGAATTGTTCAAGGAGATTAAACGGGCGGTTTATGACGCCTATTGATCAAATGAATTTCGCCTCTGTAATTTTGTCGACACAAACTGATCGACATGATAAACCCTGCAGTTTTGCAACTTTAACAGTATATGTATACAAAATCAAGTTCCTCCTGCATCCTTGCCATCTAATTTTTCACCGGCAGAAAGCAGTTGCGATTTGAAAGAGCGAGTTTTGTATCATAGTACGATCCAGAGCCTTTTGCAGATGTTGATGTATTATTTACCTTGAAATTTTGATGATTCATTGCGATTCCTTTGTAATATGTATCCCACCTCCCCGAAGACCTATATATAATGCACTTGCTGATTACGACCGTTAGAGAAGTATCGCTCGAGTCTTCACATCATCGAGTTTTTCCTCGAGGAATGCCCTGCGGTTTACATCCCAAGATGGATCCAAACCACGATTATAGTGGTGCACTACTTCGACCACCATGGCCTCCATGCACTCCAAATAGGTTTTACCAAATGGGCGGATGACCACGCCCTCGAGCATGTTGAATGTTCGTAATGCAAATGGCAAACCCTATCTCGTATGCATTCCCTTGGAAGCCTTGGATCTTAACTTTGTTCAAGTGATCATGTGCGAATCCAGAAAGATCCCTTATCTCTCGTCGATTGTAACGAATCAGTTCGAACCTGGGTCCATGTACCTGCAACTGCGTCAAGGGGATCTCTTCAAGTCAAAATTTCAGGGGTGCCTTTAATATATTGGGGGTCTCACAGCGATCAAGTCCAATCGAGGTGTAAAATTGAGAGAATGCAGAACGCGCGTAAGATCAATGTCTACATGCATACGTGTTCCGAAGCAAAAGAAATCCAAGTCCAAGTCAGTTTCTAAATGTTGGTACGCTCTGGGGTACTACCTGCAAATGATATGAACATATAAAGGTTAAAGATTATGCAAATATTAGTTGTCATGCTTTTTGATGAATTTTTTTTTTAAGTTGAAAATATGCATGATTGTTTTCTGTTACGGAACCGGATCTTCTCCGGACCCAATAAAATTCAGTCTGCTGAGCAAGGGATCCGAATCGGTAAAATTTGATCCAACGGCTACAAACATGGGTCCTCTAAAGTTATAATAATTGTAGCCGTTGAATTAAATTCAACGGATCGGATCCCTTGCTCAACATGCTTAGTATATTTAGGTCCGTAGGGGATCCACTTCCTTCTATTACTGAGATAAAACACCATTTTTTTTTATTAAAAGGATCTACTTCTTTTTTTGTCGGAATTAAAGAATACTTAATATTTTATCTACTTTATATGTACATTAAGAGAACTCTCATTCTCGGTTAGTAGTATGATATTTCAATTTTGTACTTTTTATTTTTCGGAAAACTTTCAATTTTGTGCTTTTAACCATAAATAAGTTGAATAATAAAAAACCACTACGAGGTGGCTCAATGGTTGATGATGAATTTTAGATCCATATTTCATGCAACACGTCTTGGTTCGATTTATAGGGCTAGTGAATCGCACAATGATGGTAAAAAATAAGCTGAAATGACTGTGTGAGTCTTCTCGGCCTTTAAAAAAATAGACTACTGTGACGAAGGGACATATTTAGGATTTAAAGCTTGGGTGGACTGAACTTTCAAGACAACTATCAATATCAATATCAAAGTATAAAAATTTACTTCCTTGCTAAGAGAAAACTATGAAAACCGAGAACTTGTGATTTACTTAATGACTTTTATCCTCCATTATTTCAAATTAAGTTTATTCCTTAACTTTAACATAAGGTTTGTGTGGAGAAAATTTGAATGTTGTGAAATGTAGAAAAATAAAACGCTGAAGTCTAACACAAGTGTTATTCCTATTTCAGAGAACTTTAACAAAAATCTTTTAGTACTGTTTATTTCAACGAAAAATTACATTTTTACACTAAAAATTCAATTCTGGTACTATTCACTTTATCTTTTATTTTGTCCTTATCGTTAAAACTCAAAGTTTTCAAGCCATTTTCATTAATTTTCCTATTTTATTTACCATATCTATATCAGATCTTATCTTTAATAGATATGGGATCCACACGTTTGTGGTTGTACCTCTATTAGAAATGTGATACAAATATAGTATGAAAAAAAAAAAAAGATAAGTGTAACATTACTCGAATTCTAGTGTTTTGGGGTAAGAGATGTAAGAGAAGTGGACTTAAGAGGTGGAGAGAGTGCCTCTTAGTACTACGGTTTAGAAGTATTCCTTGTCACTTATAAACGAGAGGTCTTAGGTTCGATTCGCCAAAGGCGAATTTGAACCATATTAGTATGGTTGGTCCATTGTGAAGCTTGACGCACTTCTTCATTTTCATTAGTGTACATAATATCGTTTATTAAAAAAAATAAAATTAAAGAAAGTCAAGGGGCTGAAAAGAGAGAACAAAAGCTGATGGGGATGCGTTGAGTGGTAATAATAATGTTTTGGTCTAATTGGGTTGGGCTACAATGAATAATACCCTTAACAAGTTGTCATTGGTCTGATATTTCTGTTGGGCTATAGCCCACCTCAGCCAAGCCTCCACCCATCCCAGTATTTACCACACACTCTTTCTCCCAGAACCATTTTACTTGTTCAATTCATTCGATTCGACAATTGAAAAAATTAAGAAGAGTGTATGATAACTGATAAGTAAAAATAGGTGTGAATAGTACTATCTATATGCGACTATGCTAATGATCGTTAATCATCATTAATAGTAATTACATTACTAATGCAATTCCTATCAAATATAAGTTGGAAAGTTGGATTCAATAATCTGAATAGAATCCAAACTCCTAATCTTCTCATAAATGGATTTTGATTTGGATCAGGCCGATACCGTGCTAAAGAGAAAAAAAACAAAAAAAAAAAAAAAAAAAAAAAAAAAAAAACCGTCAGGATCGGATCGGACCGGACACCGGAGTGAACCGGGACCCGTTTGGGGAGCCATTCCTACTTCTCCCCCAAGTTCTTCTCTACCAAGTCCACAGATATTGTTCTACTGGGTCTCGCACACCATCAAGGAAACCTCTGCGTCGTTGTTTTTGCTCTCTCTCTACAATGGCGACTGTTCCCATCAATTTCTCTCACTAAAACACCCACCTTCCACCATCCACCATTACAATCAACCCAAAATCCAACTACCCATCTGTTTGTTTCTCGGGAAAATCCCATTACTGAGAGCCCAGATTCCATCTATGGCGACCCCGAAACCCCAGCGGTCCCGGGAGGAGTTGGAGGACATAGTCCTCCGCAAAATCTTTCTCGTATCGCTGACCGGTTCATCGGACTCCGATTCCCGAGTCGTTTACTTGGAGATGACTGCGGCAGAGATTCTCAGCGAGGGGAAAGAGTTAAGGCTCAATTACGACCTCATGGAATCGATTCTAATCGATCGGCTATCCGGCAGCTTCCCCGCTGCTGAACCGCCGTTCCAGTACCTGATCGGGTGCTACAAACGCGCCTACGACGAGGGTAAGAAAATTGCTTCCATGAAAGATAGGAACTTGAAGTCGGAATTGGAATCCGTGGTTAGGCAAGCGAAAAAGCTTTCGGTTTCGTATTGTAGGATTCATTTGGGGAATCCCGAATCGTTCCCCAACCCGAATTTCGATTCGAACAAGTCGAATGCCTCGCCTTTATTGCCATTGATCTTCTCAGAGGGTGGCGGTTCAGGTGATGGGTTTGGAGGAAGTGGGAGTAGTGGGGGAATTCAGTGCCCACCTGGGTTTTTGGAGGAGTTCTTCACTGACTCCGATTTCGATAGCTTGGACCCAATTTTGAAGGGGTTGTATGAGGAGCTTAGAGAGATTGTGCTTAAGGTTTCGGCCCTCGGAAACTTCCAGCAGCCACTGAGGGCTCTGTATTTTTTGGTTAAGTTGCCGGTTGGTGCAAGGTCACTTGTGAATCACCCGTGGTGGATTCCAAAAGGGGTGTACTTGAATGGACGTGTGATTGAGAGGACTAGCATTTTGGGCCCTTTTTTTCATGTCAGTGCTCTGCCTGATAATCCTATTTTCAAGAGCCAGCCTGATGTTGGGTGAGTGAACTATTTTGTGTTTCTTGTTTGCTTGTTTGCCAATGATGCTTGTACTTTTCAGGTTGCGATTATTTGCATTTGTTGTTGACACGTTCTTGTTGTTATGTTATTTCCTTTGGTCTGTGGTACTTGTATAGAATAAAATCTTGTATGTTGTGTTGTTTTCAGTTTCTAGACTGTAGAAGACTAAAGCTAAGTACAGTTAACTGAAACTTGTGTATCTGTTTGGCTTGGTGAAACTTACCTTTCTCCTTTTGAAGAGAAAAACAAAAATTATAGGTTTCAATTCAATTCGCTTGATTACCATATCCCCTTATCAAATTCGGAAACTTATAAATCTTGAGTTGACTAAAAGAAACTGAACCATGCATGAAACTGGTAGATAAATGTGCATATAGTTTTAACGGCCATTGCATTCTGTGCTCTCTTTCTATTCGGGTTAGTAGTCAACTTTCTTTATCTCTTTAATGTTTAGAAGGAAAAAGGGGCTTCTTATTAATGCATTGTTTCTCTCTTGAACGATAACACCAGGCAGCAGTGCTTTTCAGAAGCTTCAACTCGTAGACCAGCTGATCTGCTATCTTCATTTGCCACGATTAAGACAGTCATGAATAACTTATATGATGGCCTTACTGAAGTTCTTCTCTTACTACTGAAAAATGCTGACACCCGTGAGAATGTTCTCGAGTATCTTGCAGAGGTGATCAACAAAAACTCATCAAGGGCTCAGATTCAGGTATTGTCTTTGATCGTTTGAGATGCAAAACAATGATGTTATTTTGTGAAAGATTGTAATCTTGGCCAGTAAAACTGCCAGATACAATTATTTAGTTTGATCTTCACGTAAGCCTTTTTCTTTTGATAATTCGTGTCAACTTTGGTAAGGAATGTTTGGATTCTTAAGTTATGAACATCCAGTAATTTGTTATTATGGTCACAGGTAGATCCTCTTTCATGTGCAAGTTCAGGCATGTTTGTCAATCTCAGTGCTGTCATGCTTCGGCTTTGTGATCCATTTTTAGATGCAAATTTAACAAAAAGGGACAAAATTGATCCAAAATATGTATTCTACAGTAACCGTTTGGAGTTAAGGTGAGGATTTTTTTTTTGCCAGTGGACATAAATTTCCTTCTTCAGTTCCGCACACTAACCATTGTTTCTTGACCTACATTAGAGGTTTGACTGCTTTACATGCATCGTCTGAAGAAGTTACTGAATGGATTAATAAAGCTAGTATGGGGAATACTGATGGTGAAACTCGCCTTTTACAATCTCAAGAAGCCACCAGTTCCGGAAATAGTGTCAACGTGAAGCCAAATAGTGAAAAAGCTAAATATTCATTTATTTGCGAATGCTTCTTCATGACTGCAAGGGTGCTCAATCTGGGATTGTTGAAAGCATTTTCTGACTTTAAACATTTAGTACAGGTAACTGGGTTGTCCCTTATTGGAAGACGTGAAAGACCACATGGTGATAAGCAACTGCTTATTGTGTGTTGTTTCATGATTTAAGAGATTCATATACTTCATGAACTGTATATTGTTATATGTAATTGATGGGTGGAACATTTATATTGAAAAATACTCAATCCAGGACATTTCAAGGTCTGAAGATACTCTCGCCACACTTAAAGCCATGCAAGGCCAGACTTCTTCTCCACAATTAGAGACAGATATAGCTCGCCTTGAGAAGGAAATAGAGTCGTATTCGCAGGAAAAGCTTTCTTATGAAGCTCAGATATTAAGGGTATGTCCAAACTCCTTGTGTGTGCGCATTTGTGTGGTCATTTGCATTTTGTGGGGTCATACATATTTTTAAATAGTTCTTATGAGGTTGGTATCCTAGCCTATTAGGTTTGAGCTTGTCTCGATTTTTGTATGGGTGTTGAGGGGTGTACTAAGTTGCTTGTCATATTGAAGTGGAATGATGTGTTTGGTGGCCATTCTAGTCTGTGGCATCTGCATCGTTTTTGTTGGAAGTCTGTCTATCCATTCTAAGGTTATGATGTTTTTAAGTTTTTAGCCACTTTTCCTTCAATGAAGGATGAAAAAAAAATGCTTCATTTAGAAAATCTAACATACGTGTTTGTAATCTGATGTGTATGCTGGTTGGAACTGTTTACCGTTTCGTAGCCCTATTTTTCAATGCTTACTGTTGCTGCTCTTCACTGGTTCACTTCTTTTCTTATAGTTGCCTTCCCTGGGGTTCTTGTTTCGAGCCACTCCTTGTCCTTATATTTGTTTTTTTTTTATCCCTTTCAGGATCCAACAGTTATACAGAGTGCTCTTACTTTCTATCGTTTGATGGTGGTGTGGCTAGTTCGCTTGGTTGGTGGGTTTAAAATGCCCCTGCCATCAACTAGCCCAATGGAGTTTGCTTCTATGCCGGAGCATTTTGTGGAAGATGCCATGGAGTTGCTTATATTTGCTTCCCGGATTCCAAAAGCCTTGGATGGGGTTTTGTTGGTAGAATTTTTATTGAAGACATTTATCATAAATTTTTCTCTTCATACCTCCTGTTGTCTTATCTTCATGTATTATTAATTTATTTTATATTTTTGCTTTGCAGGATGATTTTATGAACTTCATTATAATGTTTATGGCCAGCCCAGAATATATCAGGAACCCTTACCTAAGAGCAAAGATGGTTGAAGTCCTAAACTGCTGGATGCCCCGTGGAAGGTGGTTTAACGTCTCCATTTTATCTCACATCCTTTTTGATTTGATGATGAAAATTGGGCACTTATAGAATTTTGCATTGCGTCTACAGTGGATCATCTATTACAGCGACCCTATTTGAAGGGCACCAACTATCTCTTGAGTATCTTGTGAGGAATCTCTTGAAGCTATATGTTGACATCGAGTTCACTGGTTCTCACACACAGGTGTGTGCTCTTATGTTCATGTGTGCTCGATGTTGAAGGAGGTTCATATAAATACATTTTGTTTTGCATTCTCAATTATCTTCTTGTTCATTGGTGTGTTTGTTTTTCCAATTGTGCAGTTCTATGACAAGTTTAATATTCGCCACAATATTGCTGAACTTCTTGAATATCTGTGGCATGTCCCTAGTCATCGAAATGCTTGGAAACAGGTAGAGTACTTTAATGGAAAGACATATTTGAAATTTCTGTCATTATTCTAAGCTCTCTAAATTCTGCTCTCTGGTTTTTATGGCATGTGCCCTTAACTGCAATAACTTATATATTGTTCCAGATTGCTAAGGAAGAGGAGAAGGGTGTTTACTTGAATTTCTTAAACTTCTTGATCAATGATAGCATCTATCTTCTGGATGAAAGTCTTAACAAAATTCTTGAACACAAAGAACTGGAAGCTGAGATGTCAAACACTGCAGAGTGGGAGCGGAGACCTGCTCAAGAAAGGCAGGAGAGAACACGCCTCTTCCAGTCTCAAGAAAATGTCCGTTTCATCTTCTCTCCACTAAAATAAAAACCATGATAGTTTTCTTCTGGAAATAAGTGTACCTAACCAAATGAATACATGCCTTTACAGATTATCCGAATAGATATGAAGTTAGCAAATGAAGACGTTAGTATGATGGCATTTACTACAGAACAAATTACAGCACCTTTCCTACTTCCTGAGATGGTATAAACATCTCTTCCAATCTCTCTCTCTTGCACACATTCCTAAAGATGCATGCTCATTGCTCTGAAATGAAAATTTGGTTGCTAAATCAATAAGCAGTTTCCTCAAGGTTTATCTTATTATTCTTTCAAATGTGAATTTCTTCCCAGGTTGAAAGGGTGGCCAGCATGCTCAATTACTTTTTGTTGCAATTAGTAGGCCCTCAAAGAAAATCTCTTAGCTTGAAAGACCCTGAGAAGTATGAATTCCGGCCAAAGCAATTGCTTAAGCAGGTTGGCATACGATTTTCGAACTTATGTGCTTTTTGCTTGGCGGAAGGCATGCAGCTAAAATTATATATGTATATATATGGTAATTTCGTAAGACTGAATCAAAATCTGCATGTTAGTAAAGAACACTCAGTTGAACATGGCTCATAGGCTTAGCTGACCCTGACCATTTTCATTTGATCTAAATGCAAGGCCATAAAGAACCCTTTAACATTGTCCATTTGGTCAAACAAAGGGCCTGCTTCATTACTATTGACTTCAATTGGAACGGAGCCTAAAGTTATGATGACAGTTATGAGTGTTGTGAAATTTCTAAGATTGTGCTAGCATTTCTAGCCTATGCAACCATGCACATCTTTTAGTGTCTGATTGTTGTTGGCAGAGACCTTTGCATTTGTTTGATTGAAGAACCCCGAGCCTGACTAGCTTTTTTTATTTTGTTTGAAGATTGTATACATATATGTTCATTTGGCAAAGGGTGATTCAGAAAATATATTTCCAGCTGCCATCTCAAAGGATGGTCGGTCGTACAATGAGCAGGTAATTCAGATGAGTCGGCTTTAACTTCCATCATTATGTTTGGCTGGGATGTTGCCTGACACAATTGTACATCGCTCCAGTTATTTAGTGCTGCAGCAGATGTCCTAAGGCGGAAAATTGGTGAAGATGAGAGGATCATACAAGAGTTTATCGAGCTAGGTGCGAAAGCCAAGGTTGCTGCTTCAGAGGCCATGGACATTGAAGCTATTCTTGGGGACATACCAGATGAATTCCTCGATCCAATTCAGGTACATTTTTGTGTTTGTGTTTAAGAAGATATGTTGGAGCCGGCTTTTTTATTTACATGTATTTTCTTTCTTGCAGTACACTTTAATGAAGGATCCAGTCATCTTACCCTCTTCAAGAATCACAGTAGACCGACCGGTCATTCAAAGGCATCTTCTTAGTGATAGTGTACGTCATCAGTCCTTATGTGAGAATATATTCCGCAATCTTATGAAATGTATCTCCTATCGTGCTAATTTATCGTTTGCGTGTGATTTGCAGTCTGATCCGTTCAACCGATCCCATCTTACTGCGGACATGCTGATACCAGACAACGAGTTAAAGGCAAGGATACAAGAGTTCATTAGGTCCCAAGAATCGAAGAAGCGCGGGGAAGACTTGAGCACGCAGAGCTCCAAGGCAACGATACAAACTACAACTAGTGAAATGCTAATTGATTAGGACGTTGTTAATAGGACGATTAAGATTTGTATCCTTCGGAAAGTAACAGCGGAGAAATTCTTCAGAAAGGTTATTGCAACTATAAATCTTTTAGCTCTTGAAAGGTGAGGTTTGTAAAGTGAAATTTCATTTTCATAAATTGTTAGACATAAAATCAGTTGGAATAAATTCAATGGTCTTAAATATGTTTGTGACAACTGAAAACCTTAGCTTAATTTTTTACTGTTGTGATTGCTGTGGCGAAACGGCCGGCCATCGGTGGGAAGTAGAGGCGGCCTTCCCTGTAGGTCATGTAACTCGCATTAGGAATATATGCACGGTGGTGGCACTAAGATTTGTTTTCCTTGAGAGAAGGGAGCTCAATCAACGAAACCTAAAGGCTTAGATTTAAGAATGACGAAGACCGTGATTGTGACCTCAGATGATCTCACAGGTTGTTCAATTTTCTTTAACAATTTACAAGTTTAAAACCCCAAAATATAAATGATTATTGGCTAATAGATTACAGAGAGAAATCTGGTTATGACATTCTTCTTGTATAATTTAGTAAATTGATATATTTTTTTTTTTTGAAGTAAATTGATACGTTTTAAAAGAACAAAAAAGCTCACTATATATATATATATATATCCCAAATTAAAAGTTGGAGAGGCATTGCAAATTTCTCCTAGATTAGTAGGTTGTAGTTACAAGCATGCATGCAAAGAGCAATGCAAGCTGTGCTCACGTCAAGAGTTCAAGTGGCATCCTTTCTTACAGCGTAGGTTCTGTGGTTCTCCGTTTCGCAAGGGAGTTGAAGTGCTGCGATTTCATATAGGCAAGAAAGCTTTTTTGTTTTGTCTTACAATAGTAAAAGGGTACGTAAATATTTGACAAAAGAATAGTAGCTAGGTAAATAACAAGGAAAGCCCTAGTTAGGGTTACGTTGTACCCTACTACTTCGCGATGGTCTTCTAATCTCTCTCTCTCTCTATGATGCCTCGCGGCTGAGCAATCGTCAATAGGGGTTTCGGTCTCACTATCTACGCCTACAAGCAGCGGCTGCCAACCTCCATTCCCACCCATCTCCATTCTCAAGGTCGATGGTTGAAGTTAGAACATCAGCAAGTTTAACATTTTGGTTTCGATGGGTTTTCCCACCGGATAGAGTGCCAGTCAACCGAACTGAACCAAATCCTGCAGTGGTGATCGGTCAAATTGACGGTTTGGCAGTGGAACAAGACCAAACCGACTCGTGCCCAACCCTTGTACCAACTGTAAAGTTATCCTTTTACCCTAATACGAACGGTTTTGTGGTGTCACTCCTTACCTGTTGTTTTATCCTTTATGTTTTGTGCTCAAGAGATAGCATCAGATTCTCGCCCCGCCGGAAACTTTGTACTGTTTCACTTTCATACCTCCATTTTTTATCCATGACGAATTTTTGTCGCATCAGTTTCAAATTTACAAAATGTGGATTCATAGAAAAATTAGAAGCCGTAACTCATTCATCCCAAGAGTGCTGTTGTTTAGTTACCTATTGGGTGGTTTCGCTTTCATTTATTAAGTGCTCGGATTGGGAACAAACATATAATTATATATTTTCCCTTGCTGGTTACTTTCAGAGTTGAAGGCTTCAACTCTAAAGAATTTATCACTAGCTAGATGTGTAATGTGTTCTAAGGCTACCACCTGGTTTCGACGGATTCAATCAGCTAACAACCGCGTAAAATTGCAGACGAAATTCCTGTAGCACGGCTGCTCAGACCTTTGATTATTGAGAGTCCATCACGTCGATTGAATGATTTGAAACTGGTGAACTGCAAGCATCCACGAACGGTTTGTATTTCTCTAGTAAATCTTGCTTCCTTAGAACTGTTTCTGGAAACTGGGGACATCAAACCTCCGCAGCCTATCCCCTGGACTTATTTCTAATCCAATTTGCACCATTTCACGGGCTTGAGACTCTTCAGCTGCAGGTTGTGACTTTATGGTGCAGGAGATGTTGCAGTGTACACTATTGCAAGGTGTGAATTGCCATGATGGATAATGTCTTCTCTCTAGCCTCCGATCTTTTGTCCAAGGAAAATAAAAAATAATAATTAGTCTCTCTTCATGCACTTATGCGCATGCAAGGTAATCTTACGCATTACACATGACTTACAAATTTTTAACAATGCATGCACATTTTAATAATGCATCTAGTGTGTATTATTAAAGATATGTGAGTCACACATATAGCATATCATATATGTGTAAACGAGTGTGGAGAGGCTAATATGACAATTTATATTATACATTTCAAATTCATTGATCAAACAACTCATAGAATTATTCAACATGTGCATTGTGAAAAACCTCGTACTGATCCTACAAATTCAATCAACGTTTATATTTACACAGCTTCCTGCTCCAAAAAACATCACAAGATAAAGCATGAAGAAGCATACAATTTTTCAGCTGACCAGATGAAATAAGACTTGAAACTTTAGCAAATAGAGAAGCAAAAGCCTCCATTTGAAGTTTTTTCAAAACCAATCCAACGTTAACAGCGCCACCACCATTCTTGCCATCTGCAAAAGTGATTGTTCCAATTCTATTTATCCGAACCACTTCGGTGCTCCTTGGCCTTCCCCATCCAAAATCAGTATCATACATGTCAAACCGATGCGATCCAGCGTTTGTAAATATTCTCTGGTGACCAGCACCACTACTATTCTGCTCATCAGAAGGGTACAAACTGTTAACCAATTTCCCCGCACCATTCATCCAAATACCGTCGTCAACTTTAATGGTTTCGGTGATCGCATTTACTGCTACAAGCAACCCGTCTTCTCCCGGAAGTCCTTTTCTTTCTGCAAGTGCTAGACAGCCCGTTACGCAGTTTCCAAAATAGTTTGCAGGTATAAAGGAAGGTAAGCGCGACCGGCAGTTCACGCTAAATGACATAGGTATATGTCCCCTTTTACTTCTTCCTGCTCTGCTTTTAGTAAGCAAACCCATGAATAGGCGCACGTTAGAGAAAACGTTGACAAATGAACAGATCGATCATGTCCCTCTTCTTGTTTCCACGTGGTCTCTTCTGTTCCAGTCATGACCCATTTCCGTAAAGCTCGTGAATTCGAAGTTGCCTCGAGTTGAATCTGACATCACTAGAGATTTATAGCGAGCTGCAACCATCATACTTCGATTATTTTGACGTCTGTCCATGTTCAGAAACTGGTTCAAGTAAATATCTTCCAGTTGGAGACAGAAGGGGTCTTTGACACCCCTTCGGTCGTAAAACGGTTTGAGCTGATCAAGGAAAAAAATGTCATCGGATTGCTGAACGTGTTTGCACATGTGGGTCCAAGATTTCAAAAACACGAAGAGAGTCTGCCGTCAACAGCTGCATGGTGCATGGATATTCCAACGGAAAAGCCCCCGCTGTTGGGAAAGATGGTGATTTGAAACGCCATCACCGCGGCTTTTTCATGAGATTTCGCCAGTTGGGGCACAAGAGGGTGGTATTCTTTGGCATCAATTTTAAAATCATTGCTTGAGAGATGGTGGTAATCGGCATCAGATTCGGCTACTGTGAAGGAAACGGTGTCGCCTTTGACATAATTAAGGGTGGGTTTGGGGGAGTTTTTGGGCCAAGTGATGTTTCCGGCTAGAGGTAGAAAATGTTGGAGGGTGATAGAGAGAGAGGTTTTGAGTTTTGGAATAATTGTTGAATGAAAGAAGAGTAGGGTGTCTGCAGGGGAAGAGCAAGGCAATATGTCATAGAAGAAAAGACGATGGAAGGGTGGATACCTTAGCTATACGAGGTCACAGAAGGTTAGAGGAAGAGACAAGTACTCTGAGCCGGCAGCGCGTGATTGATCTGAGATATTGCTTCTGACATAGTGGGATCTGCCTCGTAAGTAAGTTTCTCTCCTTGAGCTTGGATGGCTGACGCCGTTGACGAGCCAGGTTGTGGAGCTACCCTGCAAACTTGAAAGACTTTCACTGCCATTGGATTATGGTATTGGAGTTTGGAAATGAAATGAACAACTTTGTAAGGAAGTGTTTAATTATATATAGTCTAGCTTGACATTTCACCCACTCCGTCCATCTTCTACCCTTCGCTAGTCCTGCCCATCTCAGCGATCACTTTGGTGAACGCATGTGAAAGTATAGAGAGTGATACTCTGGCAGCACTAAATGAGGGCAAAGTACTGACAGTAATTTCTGTCTGACAACTAGCGCCCTGTTTCTTTGAGACAAGCCAACAGGTGCAATGACTTGATGATCAAGCAACTGGGTCAGTGCTCTATGTCGGCTTTGGAAGCAGGACTGCCATGTCAACGGAGCTAATTAGAGAGTTAGTGATGGCCTCGCGAGGAGGGGTTGCAGGTTTCTGTGGGCTGTGAAGGATAAGAAAGTTGACGTGGAACATGACGAGAAACTGACTGAGGTGCTTGGAGAGGGTGGAGAAAAGTGGATTGGCAGTGAAGAACTGGGGAAGGAGGAGATATTGAGCCATCTGGCCATCGGTGTTACTGTCTGGAACTCCTTGTCTGAGGCTCTCTGGAACGGTGTGCCCGTGTTAGCATGGCAGTAACATGGAGATCAGAAAATCAATGCAGATTTGATGGAGAGAATTGGACTCGGAATTGGGATAAGAGTTGGGGTTGGCGTGATAGGTCGATGGTGGTGAAAACAGAGGACATTGCACAGACGGTTAGTGAGATAATGGGTAATGAGTTGTTGAAGTTGCAAGCGCACGGCACATTAGAGAAGAGGCTAGAAGGGCTTTGTTGGAGATGGCGGTGGTTATACGAAGAGTCTCGCTGCTCTCATCGACACATGGAAGAAGTTTCAGGTACTACCATGTTAAACCTTCATTTCTGAGATCAGATTAGAGCAAAGATGCATTCAGTTGAGACAAATCAGATGCAGATCAAGCCATAATCTCACAATATTTGTAACTACTGTTATAAGGTATATCAAAACATAATGAAAAAGCAAAAACAACTTCTGGTTTATCGCATGTTATTGTTTAAGGGGTACTTCCAACTAGAGATTTATTTTGTCGGACTGCTGTACCAGTTAACCAGAAAGAGCTTTCTTCGAAATGACATCGAAAGAAATCCCGTTCTCTTGGAGCCTTTCCTGAAGACCAGTTGGGCCAAACACAATGCCAGCTGGGAGAACTCCTCCCTTTGGAAGGTTGTCGCGTTGGGTCAGAACAATCAGAGCACACTGAAGTAGAATTATCGGGGTGGTCAAATAACCAATCTCAGGCCCCATCACTCTTGTTATTATTTCCATGTTAGGTTTTCTGCTTCCCTGCGAAACAAGACTGCTGTCGCTGAAACCATGTCCAACAAACCACATCTTAAATGAAGCGCTTCTCACCTCATCTTCGGAGGGACCCTTCTTCCTGAACCATCCAACACTGAAAAATGAGGGAAATTTAAGAAGAAGCCACCTCCCAAAGGAGAATCTACCCAAGAGCCCAATAAAGATTCCGACCGTCATGATACGCAAAATGCCCAACAGTGACTTGGTTCCTATCTTCACTCCGAAATGAGCTGGCTTCACTGTTGACCAGAAGGCTTCTCTTTTCTCAATGTGCTCAAGACTCTCGTTCCTCCCAGGAAGCCCGTGGGGGTTTTCAGTCAGAAATCCAAGTGTTCTACGTACAACGATAGCATCTGCTGAAGGTAGCTTCACAGCCCAAAGGCCAATATCTTTCTGCTGTTCTATGGTTGGTCCTTTAGGAGGAGGAGGACCAGGAATCTGCAACCAATAAAGAAATTCAAGATCAACCAATTGAGCTGCGCTGCCCCAGTAATGTAGACATGCACCATCAAGCCAAAAATCGAAGACATAAATTATTCGAACTGAAAATCCTACACTTCTCAATGTCTATTAGCATCCAAACATTTGGAATTCATGAGTGACACTCTAAACCCAGAAAAATAAATCGAATAACAGCGATGCATGAACAACGAATCCCCTGAACTATGAAACCAGTAAGGACCACTAAGGGCTCCAGGATAGTGGAATAAGGTACAAAACTGCGAATTCGATTCATTGATGTATTTGCTAACTGAGCAAACCGAGACATTGAAAGGAACATGCGATCCAAAAGACAAAATTAAAATTCGTCTCGGTTTCTACGTTCTGCCAATAGCAGGACCTAAATTAAGACAACATTTGCACCAAGATTCGACATTTTATTTGTGTTCTTCCCCTACATTATTCCAGCAATAATATGAACAGTAAATTCTAATTATCAAAGCAGTAAATTCAAATTATAAACTTCCAACTACGAACATAAAAGGTTTAAAAATCTGAGATTTATTTGATTAACAATTACCGCAGGCTTAGCTCTTCTGGGTCTGGACCGCCGGAGCTCCTGCAACTTATCGGCATTTGCCACACCCAGCACCGCCGATTCGTACGTCCCTAAATTCCCAACAATCCTCTTCTCCGACTCCAAGCTCACATAAGCCTCAACCCGGTTCGGCACAGCCGGGTCGACCCACTGCCTCGAATTGAACATCAACCCAAACTCCGCCGGAACAGAGTCGAACCCACATGCCGAAACCACCAACGAACCGGTCTCCGCCGCCTTGCCATGGTACTGCGCCTCCATCCTCTCCATAAACTCAGGCTCCCCGCATATATCCAAGTAGTCGCAGCCGGTTTCGGCGCAGGCGGCGACGACGGGATCACCGTAGAGGCGGAAGGGGCCGACGCAATTGAGGATCAGGGTGGTTTGGGTGCAGAGGCGGTGGAGAGACGGTGGATCGGTGGTGTCGGCGGCGATTATGGGGATGGACGGTGGTGAGTTCGGGTGGGCTGCCCATTTGAGGGTTTGGGTTAGTTTGGTTGGGTTGCGACCGGCTAAAGCTAGAGACTTGAGAGGGGAGGCGGGCGAGTTCAGAAATTTCAGAGCTTCTCTGACGACGTACTTGCCGGTGAAGCCGGAGGCGCCGAGGATTATGAGATCGTAGGAAGGAGGGCTGGCGGTGGTTTGGGGTTGAAGTTCCGGCATGATTGGATTTGAATGAGAGTGAAAGTTGACTGGAGCTTTATATACTGATGTCAGATTTGGTTATCTAGTACAGTTATGACCGCCGGAAAAATCTCGTGTCGAGTGGCCACGTCATCATTTACCTTTCACCCATACCCCGAATTTACAGTAAATACTCACCGATTCACCGAGTTGTAAGTGTCTATTAGATGGATGATTTATTATTTCAATACGTTGCAACTATTCATTGAACATGCGTAACTATTGAGATCGTCTTCCGGTAAAACGAGATAATCTCTATTTCGCATGTTAGTAATTGAATCAGTCATTCTTACATTCACATTAAAAAAAATTAAATCTCTACTCATATTCATCAGAAAATTGATATTCCAAAAGATGAAAAATCACCCAACTTTTAGCCAGTGCATTTGTAACACGACCTAAAAAAGCCTTACTTACTAGTAGCTGAGCAATTCTTCGGGTTGCTTTTACAAAATTCCCCTATTAAGCTAGCTAGATAAAGGTCTTTAGTTTACTATAACACGCACATAATCTGATGCCTTACCGTCCCCAAGGGCCGGCTGTTTATTAGAAGTTGACATGCACACAATCTTTTTATTTTGTATATCGGATGAATAACTTGTGTATGTGTCAGGAATGAAAAAAATACTCCTTGAGAAGTAGTCAAATAGTGTCTATTGAAGTAATGATATTGAGTGATTGAACATATCATATGATCAGACGTAAGTAAGATTCTTTCTCCATCAAAAGGTCATTGTGTGGTTGAGAGAAAGTGCATGGAAGCATGAAGTATTAGCAATGCGAATGATGCGTCAAAAGTCATAATAGGTTCACATGCTTGTTGGTATTAAGTGATCTGACATGTCACCTAATCCGGCAGCCTGACCCATTATTCTTACGTCATAATAGGTTCACATGCTTGTTGGTATTAAGTGATCTGACATGTCACCTAATCCGGCAGCCTGACCCATTATTCTTACTGCCTAACATGTCACAGTGGAGCAATGAGAAACTTGTAAGACAAACCAAATCTTTATTTTCTTTTTCCATTGTCTCAATCTTTTCGTGGCTACAATTTAGGTCTAGGAGTGGTTAGGTTTAGTTGGTAAAGGAAAACAACTTCCATTACGTAGGGTACAAGAAACATAATCTCATGCGAATTTGAAAGAATCAAAATTGAAGTGGAAGGGAGGAGAATTTCACATCTCGAACACCTGTTTATCTATCAAGTCTGTATCAGACTATAACCTGGAGTTCTTTTAAGACCTCTCTGTTTTGCGGTGTTTCTTATTCCGACTACTTCGTTCCACTTTCCACCTTCTGCATACAAATTTGACACCAGGGCGATCGCGCTTGAGTTCTCGGGATCTAAGTCCAAGAGCCGCCTTCCCAAAACCTCACCCATCTCCGTATTTCCGTGTACTTTACAAGCGGCAAGCAGGGTTTTCAGTGGAGAAGCAGTAAGATCTGATGGCATGGATTTGATCAGATTATATGCTTCTTCAAGCAATCCTGCTCGGCTTAGTAAATCGACCATACAACCATAGTGTTCTTCACGTGGGATTATGGAATGTTCCTCCACCATGGACTTGAAAACTCGTAGGCCCTCGTTTACCATACCGGAATGGCTGCAAGCGGTGAGAACTGATGTAAAGGTTACTTCATCAGGGACAACCTTCTCACTTTTCATCTGTTCAAAGAGCGTTAGGGCCTTCTTGCATTTCCCGTGCATCCCATATGCAAGGATCATCGTGTTCCATGATGTCGGACACCGTTCAACTGCATGCTCAAATAGATTAGCAGCCATATTTAATTTCCCACACTTGGAATAAGTCGTGATTAAAGAATTGGTGAGAGATATATCGTTGTTTATATCAGCTCGATACAAGTGACAGTGGACTTCTTTTGCAAAACTCAGACTTCCAAGCTGACAAATTGCCTGAAGCAAAGTTATCAGAGTAACTAAATCATGTTGCGCCAGCTCAATTTGCATCGATCGAAACAATGTTACGGCTTCATCGGCATGGCCGTGGTAAACATAACCCATCATCATTGAAGTCCATGAGACCAAATCCCGATATCTTACCTTGTTAAAGATTTGCCTCGCATGGTCTAAACAACCACATTTTGCGTACATGTAGATAATTTGATTCATAACTTCAGTATTCAAGTCAAACCCATGTCTTAATACAAGACCGTGGATGCACTTGCCTTTTCTTATGCCTTTCAGCTCAGAAGTAGCAGAAATTACACTCAACAAGGAACCTAGGTTTGGTTTAATACCTTCTCCAACCATTTGGACAAAGGTGTCCACAGCTTCGCTGGCATAATTATTGTGGAGATAGCCCGTCATCATCACATCATAAGATATAGCATCCTTTTTCTCCATTCTATCAAATAGTTGCCTGGACTGGATCAACTTGTTTGATTTGGAGTACAGATCGACCAGAGCGGTGGCTGCCAATAGATCAAGCTGAATACCAGCTCGAATAATGTAACCGTGGATACTCTTTCCTGGACACAAATAATTCAAGCAAGCACAAGACAGAATCCCATTGGATAAAGTTATCAAATCCGGGACAAAATGTTCTTCCATCACTTGACAGAAAAGGTGGAAAGCCTCCAAGGGCTGTTCCATTTTAAGATAACCAGCAATCATCACATTCCAAGAACCAATAGTCTTTCTATCCATTTCGCCAAAAATGCAGGCTGCCCTTCTAGGGGATCCACATTTGTTATACATGTCCACGAGACTTGTTTCGAATACTTCATCCGAACCACCAATTCCTCTTCTAATAGCATAGCCATGGACCGAACGTCCTTCTTTCAGTGTCTCTAACTGCGACGCTGCCTGAAGTAAGCTAACAAGAGTGACCCGATTTGGATGCAATCCTTGCCTCTGCATACGGCGTGCAAACCCAAAAGCCTCGCAAGCGTGTTGATCGCCACTCTGAGCATAACCAGTAATAATCGAAGTGTAGACAACAATATCTCTCTCAGTAATTTCATCGAACACTTTAGCTGCTTCATCAACAAACCCACATCTAGAATGCAACCCGATGAGCGACGAACCCACAAATCCATTTGAACAAAACCCAGACTTCATAGCATCCCCATGAATCCCTAGTCCAAATCCCAAATATCCCAACTCGATACAACTTTTCAAAGCAAACGTAATGGCACCGCTATCCAACCCGATATTCCACCGCCTCAAATCTACGTACCGCCGAAGAACTTCGTCGAATTGACCGGCTCTGAAATACCCAACAAGAATTGCATTCCAGAGAGACAGATTCCCGTTGACGATTCTGTCGAAAACCCATCTGGAATCTGATAAAAGGTCGAACTTTGCGTAGCAATTCAGGAGCTTGCAGCCGAGAAATATATTGTTTCCGAGGCCGTGAGCGAAAATGCGCGCGTGGAGTTTTCTCAGTGAAAAAGCGTCTGAACAACTGTCCAAGAAAGAAGCGAGCTTTTCTGACAGAAATGGAGATTGAGGGCGTGGGTCGTCGAGAATCGATGTGCAGAGAAATCTAATATGGGTTTTGGAGGGCAATGATCCGAACCCGGATTTAATACGATTCATGACTGTAAGCGATTGGTGAGAGAGCAAGCATTTTGATACCTCTCTCTCTATCTCTCTCTAAACTAAGCAGATCGGTTTGTTTGAACTTTGGTTCCTCTTCTTAGTTTTCATCATAATTTACTTATAAATTCTGTTAAATATGGCAATTTTATTTAACTTTTTGTCGAATACATTAATTAATTTTTTATTTATGGTGATAGCAATATAATTTTAAATATGCAAACTATGTGTATTGGGTATTTCAGTAGAAAGTGGCATTATTGAGAATAAGTTCCTAACTTCATGAATTGTTAATAAAAATGGTAACTTCTTATGCTTTATGATGTGACTAATCATATATTCATTCAAAAATAAAAACTATACCTGCATACATTTATTTTGTAATAATATGTCAATAAATATCATACTTTATATATATACTAACATTTGCCTACACACTTTGTGTATATGAACACATTTTGTTAGAAAATGAGAAGGAGAGAGGGAGGGAGAGAGAGAGAGGGAGAGGTTTTTGCTTTTGGTTTTTTTTTTTTTTTAATTTTAAGTATTAGAGATATTTTAACATCATCTATATGTGAGGCTTTAATAAAAAATAGTAAATTTGGACTTGTGAAATTACATTATTGACCATCATTTTTTTGTCTTTTTTTTTTTTGTGATAGAAGACTAAGTTATCTTTTCACTCTCTTTTGGTTGACAAAGAGGGTTTCATTAATTAATAGCGATATATATAGATATATATATATATATATATATGATTTGAATGAATTTCCAAAAGAAAATTTTTCTTCTGATTTTTTAATTTGGATAGTCCATATAGGTGATAGAATGGGCCTCGTATGCCACGTAGGCATATAACAAAGATACTGACCGAAAATTTGACGAATGTATGATACTACAATGAAATCTTAATTTTTTATACAAGGATGTACAATTTTAAGATTTTGTGTGGGAGTTGCAATTAAACACGAAATTTACCCATTAATTAATCTATCCCATTTTGGTTTTGGGATTGGGATTCTTCCATGCCATTCAATGTCATGTTCAGCTCCTTCAGTTTGTGAATGACATAACGAAGTATGTCACTTGTAATTGTTCTACTTGTACAAAGTCTTTTCAAGGTTGGATAGGACTTAATCACAGTTGTCACAAAGCGTGTGGCCCAACATGCAAGAGCAAACCACCCAAAAGATGGAACTAGTATGATCGTTAGTAGAATCAAGGCAAAAGTTCCACACAAGAGGTTGACTCTGTTCATCAATTCATAGAGATCTGAATTGTGGGAAGCTTGCAGTATCTTGACAATTGCCAATGTCCCTGCATCAGCGAATAAATCGGCAATTTACATCAAAACAATGACGTAGTCTATGTCAAATGAAGACGCATGCGAGGTTACACATTTAACTTGTAGGAGCAAGCCTAGCATGGTGAGGAGAAAGAAAATGCATTTGTGGAGACCATTATCCTCCCTTGTGCTGCTAGAAAGAAAATTAGATAGTAAGTGGATGAATTTCATTGAATCCCACTTATTGCAGGGGACGTTGGAGGGAGGAGTAGTATCTGTTTTGGCTTTTCATTTGCAAACAAAATGAGAGACTTGCCGCGACTAACAAGGAGTTTACCAGGGCGCTTTGTTTTTCCATGATCGCAGAGAAAAATATTTTAAAGAAGTACAAAATGGGGTAGTGTTGTATTTGTAATAATAGAGAGCACGGGATTGGATAGGGAATGAATGTATAGTAAATGGAGTTGACGAAAATGACGATAACGAACAAGACTTATGGTCATCTGTGTGAACTATAGCTTAGAGCCTTAATGTGAAAGAGAGAGAGAGAGAGAGAGAGAGATCTTTTAGGTACTGTTTGGTACGTAGACGGGACGGGACGGAGGTTCCGTGTATGTTTGGTACGCGCATGACAGAACAGATAAGAAATCTTTCAAACCGATTTCGAACAAATTGATGGGAAAAACCAAGTGGGTACCTCTCGAGTCAGCGAGTGATAATAATTTGACAAGATAGGTTCATCATCAATATCTGAGCGAGCTTTGTCCTGCATTATGAGCCATAGATCTTCATCTGGGTCGAGATCCTCCACGATTCTGCACGTCTGAGTGGTTTTCGTGCGGTTCTGGCAAATGAGTGCGCAGAAAACTTGATCGGAGAAGCTACGGCGGCAGAAGTTCATGAATTGGTAACGGTCTTCGTCAGAACTGGACATGTTGGGATCCTGAGAAAGTTGGTTGGTCTGAGTATCGATGCAGGTAGCCATGGGAGAGGAAGGGTTTTGAAGATTTGAGTGGATATAGAATCGGCTATTTGTTTTCCACAGATGTGGAACGAGTCGTTCCAGGGGGGTGAGGTAGAAAAAAAATTCACCCAAAAGTCATCATGTGGAACAACGCTTTCCAGCCATTTTAGGCGCACCAAACATGGGACGGAACGCCTCGTCCCACTCCGTTCCGTCCCATTCCATGTACCAAACGGTACCTTATGTATGGGAAGCTTAAAAGGAAGCAAGCGAGTGGATGAGTTGCCTCTGAGTCATTGAGCCAGTTGACAGAAAAAGGTAACAATTCTATTCCATGCATACACACGCACGTAGTGTTGTAATTTTCGTACGCAATGTGACATAAGAATCCCTACTCACGGTGCAAACCAATGTTAGAAACGAGTACCTCGGATCGATCAAACTGAAAGAAACCCTCACGAAAAGGACAAAGGAAAACAAGTTATGTGCAGATTATAATCGTTGATAAGTTAACTACTGTTCTTGTAGACCACACTTTTTCTTTACATTTTTTATGCTCCGTTTTTTCTTTTTCAATAAAAGAACGGAAGTATGAAACTTCGTTTTACAAGGCTTTATACATAAGAACCACAACAGTCATAGTTCAACTACAAGATTATATCAGGTATTCAAATAAAACAAATTCAAATTTGCATCAGATAAAGGTAAGAGCAGCGAAACATCTTAAACTAACCACCCTTATCAACACCTACAACTCGCTCTTTCATAAAATTAATTAAACTATAGCTATTCCATTTTGATTTTGGGATTGGGATTCTTCTGTACCGTTCAATCTCATGTTTAGCTCTTTCATTTTGCGAATGATATAATGGAGAATGTCAGTTACAATTGTTGTACTTGTGCAAAGTCTTTTCAAGGTTGAGTAGGACTTAATCACACTTGTCACAAAGTATATGGCCCAGCATGCCAAAGTAAACCACCCAAAAGTTGGAACTAGGATGATCGTTAGTAGAATCAAAGCAAAAGTTCCACACAAAAGGCTGATTCTGTTCATCAATTCATAGATATCTGAATTGTGGGAAGCTTGCTGTATCTTGAGAATCGCCAATGTCCCAGCATAAGCAAATAAATCTGCAATTAACAGCAAAACAATGACGTAGTCTGTGTCAAATGGAGACGTCTGCAAGGTTGCACATTTAACTTGTAGGAGCACGCCTAGCATGGCGAAGAGAAAGAAAATACATTCGTGGAGACCACTAACCTCCTTTGTGCTGCTTGAAAGAAAATTAGATTAGTAAGTGGATGAATTTCATTGAATCCCATATGTTGCTAATCACTTTGTACTTTATTAATTTACGAGCACTAATTAACAAGTGATTCCAAATTGGTCTCAATTTTTTTTAAACATTCCAAACAAGTACCCAACCTATTGAAAATGTCACATCCATTATAATTAATTTTTCAAATATAGATTATATTCAAAACCCACCATTGGGTATATCATGGTCAACATTAATATTAGTTGCCTCAAAATCTAAATTTCAAACGTAAAATTATACAATATGGAACTCAATGATCAAACTGGTATTGAATTGAATCCAAAATAGACCCAAATTGAAATTACATTAGGGGGGCAAGCTTCTAAGAATTGAGAGGGTTAAGAATTCAGATAAGGTTTTAAGGAGCTTGTTTCTGTTCATGTGATTTTCTCATACGCCAATTCTCAGCTCGTAAAGCTTCCAGTTCTTCTTTATGAGCAATGAAGATGGTGATGGCTACATCATGATAGTCTGTATCATTTTAGCAACCTCCATGACCTTCTTCTTGATGTTGGTGACTTCAGTTGTAGGTGGAGTTGGTGTTTGGGTTTGGAGGTGCTAGCATGATGGAGATGGTGATGATTGTTAGTTGGTGGAGGCTATGCTTCCATGACCTTCTATAAATGGTTATAGGTTAAGTTCAGTATTATCTTTTTTCTCATTTATTTATTTTTATTCTCATTATTTATATATAAAGATATTAGAGATAAATTCAAATCTTCTAATTTCATGCATCTTTTAATTCCAATAAATCTACTTAATACCTTCTAACAAATAAATAATATGCTAATATAAATCTATTTGCTCAACATACCACCCTAACTTAAATAACAAATATATGAATTTATATTATAGCTAAATTAATAAAAATGGCTTCAAAACTTTGCATTTTAACCAAAAATCATCTAATAACATAAAATATAAACATGTATGCCCAACGCACGTAAAAGTTACAAATAATGTAGTACCGTTAAGTTTCATAAACAGTGTTGTAAGTTTCATAAAAGTTCCCTTATAGTATACCTATAGCGATATATAAAATCTAACTAAAAGGTACAAAAAATAATACATCTACAAGAAAGACACATTAATATGTGATACAACTTGATCATAAAAAGAATTTGTCACATGGATAAATAAATAAAATTAACCTGTGAGATAAGTTGATTATAAAAATAAATAAATAAACAAATTCTATAAATGGGGTCTAGAGCACTAAGAAGGACAAGAAATAACAAAAAAAGAAAAGAAAAAGAAAAAAAAAAAGTGGAATCATTAAAGAGAAAATTAGGAAGAAATTTAATTTGGATAGTGAATATTATCATTAAAGAGATAATTATTAACAATAACAATCTTAAATTTAAGGAGTTTTGACTTAATTTAAAAAACTGAACTATTCCTAATATTGGTTGAAAAAATTGGACTTATATCAAATTTACCCTAAATCTTAACAACAAAGATTCCCTGCCATGCATGCATGATTCATCCCCAGTCTAATTTCTCCTAGCTGTTGATGAATTCCTTTGGCGTTCATATCATCGCATCCTCACTACCCTCACAGTGATAACTAAAGTGGCTAGCTACTTCTTGTCTACCAATTAAAATTTTTAAAATTTACAAAAAAAAAAAAGTAAACAACTAAAAAAATGATACCAATGGAGACCTCTTTCTATCTTCTCTCCGTCTAAATACCAATGACAATCATGGCTCAGTACACAAGTGCTCCATGAAGATGCCGCGATCGGCTTTGAAGACGCCGAATATAAATATGGTCGAGCCCGCCACCGCAACTATCTCACTTTGTGCGGGGGACGTTGGAGGGAGGAGTATACATGGTGTGGGGAAATATACTAAAACCAATTAAGGAAGTAGAGAAAAGAAAAGCAAAAGAAAATGTACTAACCCAGTTGGAATCCGTGGAGAGTTAACTGAAGTTTCGCCGTACATAACTTCTTATGTTAATCCGTAATTTTAAGGGGTGTGTATGGGTGCGAAACTGAGAGCAGAGGCCAGTCCTGTTTTAATTTGACGAGGAATTTGCACAAACTTTAAGGGGTGTGTATGGGTGGGAAACTGAGAGCAGAGGCTAGTCCTGTTTTAATTTGATGAGGAACTTGCACAAACTTTAAAGGGTGTGTGTGCCAGTACCACTTAAATAAATGTATTTTTTGACAAATACCCCCCCTGGCTAGAGATGTGGACGTCCCGTCACCTTCATCTTCATTAACCTTTTCCTACAGTGGTCGTTTCAACAAGAGGTTTTTTGAAATTGATCAAAGTAATTAAAAATTCGATCTATTTCAAAAGTCAAAAGTCACTGAAAATTGAACATATTTCAAAAGGTAATCTATAAAATTGGATCTATTTCAAATTTTCCCTTTCAACTAATGGAATTCGGAAGCATGAGCTCACAAGGATTTTGACTTTTCAATTAATATGTGTTACGTGCTACACATGTCTCCTAATATGCGTTATATCCGCAATTTGTATTGTAAGCTGATTTTATGGTAAAACTTTAATTACACAAGATCAGTACCAATCTAAATAATAAACAACAAAATGAATTTGAAAGCTTAAGCCAATCTCTTCCTTGCATGACTGTCTTTTCCTTGCATCCCCCGTCTTTTTCAAGGCTATCTTTGTCAACAACAAAATCCACAAAGAGATGCTTTTTTGGACGAACTATCTTTGGATTTCTCTGTGGAATTTGCCAACGAATTAGGTGATGCTCAAACTATAACGTTAGAACTTTCCTAGTAAATATGGATGAATGACAATCGATTATTAAAAAAAATTCAAAACTATCAGAACTCATGGAGGACAATTCTATATGATATGAACTGAAATGCTTTATGAATCATAATATGGATTGTGTGTATCTTTATATGAGTTTATCTTAATTTGCTCTAATATTATTTTTATTTAAAGTTGTGTAAGCTCTAAAGAGAGTTGAACACTTGATCATCTTTAGTTTGGAGACGTGAGGATATAAGAGGTTGGAATTAACTAAGGTTGTAAGTTGATAAGGAATTTGGATAATAAGGATTTCAGCTAAAACAGTCATGATAGTTTGGACCACTTATAATGGATGTGAATGATAGGCTTTCTCGGTGATAAGGTTGGATTGATTAGGCTTGAGTCCTTATCAATCATCGTCGTATGCAGTATAAAACACGGGTCCCTGCGCTCTCTCAATCGCCCATACAAATGAATACTCAGATCTCATTCACTGAGCAATTGCATCCAGTTGAGGAAAGCTACAGAAGATCCTTAGTTTCCAAGAGATATCTTCTTCAAGTTAGTTAGTGGTTACTTTTGGTACTGTAATCAATCTATTCCACCGACTATATTTGTTTTGATCTTACAAGTTGTCCCTCAATAAAGATGTCACCTGATATGTAAAAGACCCATTTACACATCCTCAGTTTTACATCTTTGCACAATAGTTGTCTTTATTGGTACTTCGAAAATTTAATTGTGCACTCCAAACTTTACATATTTTGAAAGAAAAATACTTTTACGAGAAGTACACGATTAAATTTTTTGAGTGCTAATCATAGTTTCATACTAAAATTATTTTAAATATTAACTTACTCTTTATTCTTAATATAAAAATAAATAAAAAATTTTGTCAAACGATAAATTTTATTAGATTGTATGTTAAATTAGTCACCGATAAAATTCGAACTCACACAGTATGCATTTTTGGTGATTAACTGATCATCAGTCACCTCATTCATTGACAAAGAAGAAAGACAGGGAAGTAGCTCTCCTTGATTGACCTTTTCGGGGCCGTTTTGACAATGATACCCGAGAATAGAATATGGAAGAGGGGATATTCTTTACTTTTTAATAGCAAAATTAAAGGTAAATAATTATGGATTCTTGATGATTAAAAGAATAATATATGTAGAAGTGAAACCACTCGATATAAAGTTATATTGAATCTTGTCTATTTTTCGACGAGGGAGCAATGTCTGATTCAGGTGAAATAATGTGAGAGAATATGAAGGTTTATGCCGTTTTGTTAGTTTCAACAAAGTTATTTTTTATTTTTAATTTCATAAGCTCGAAACCAAGAAATATAATTTAGGAAGATGTGCCCAAAGCCTGAATTAGTAGAGTTTAGGAACTACAATTTTTTGTTAGAATTCTTATTGACATTTCAAAAATCTCATTTTACATTCCTCACAAGTGTATTTTTATTTCTAAATATAAAAAGTATGGAGTGAAAAATGAAAAATGAGAATTTTGGAATGCCAATAATAATTCTTTTTTTATTTTGTTTATACAATGATATTTATACAAAAAGATGAAAGAATAAATTGGTTACGAACTACTAAGTGGCATGTTCCACTATGGTATAACTTACAAGTTAAGTCAACCCATGCAATATGCTCTTTCAATTTGTCACATGCATGAAAAAGTGCTGCAACCGCACTGTCTCAAAATCCTTGTTAAACAGTAGTAGAACTCATTTGAGGAGGCTCATCAATTTGTTCGTTGGGTTTGGTTGTGAAGTATAGGATGATTATGTTCAAATAGTCTTTCAATTTACTTAATATATGAACAACTGATATAATTGTACTTTTATACAACGTCTCGAGCTATTGACAAATGTACTCAAATACATCATTCACAAAGCAAATGACCCAAAATAAGAGGGTGACTAGCCCCCTAAGGCCCTAAACCCGAAACAAGGACCAGTTCTAAAATCAAGGCAAGAGTTCCTACAAGGAGGCTAATCTTGTTCATCATTGATTCTGCCAAATCCGAATTAGGGGGAGCTTGGACTTATAAATTAATAGGTTCTAAAGTGTGGAGAAGTACACTAAAACCAAATACATATATATACATACTGTTGAGGATAAAAAATGTATACCGAAATGAATAAAAAAAAATGAAAATGGTCCACGGAGAGTGGAGATGATAGTGGCAATAAAGATTAACGGTGGAGATTAAAACAAAAGGAATCTGCACCATTAATTTTGAAAAAAAATGAATTAAACGAATAAAAAAGAGGAGCAGTTGCTCTATGTTAAAAACAAAACTGAAATGAGAGTTTTTTTTTGTTAAACTATAAATTTTGTTAGATTAAATATTAGAATTCATGCTTTTATGTAAGAAGTCAACATAGCCACTTGCAATCAGATAGTGGAGGTGGTTTCAATTCCACCACCGACACCCACTTTATTTCATCCAAACTGTCAGGAGAAAGTCTATAAACACTTGTCTCTGTCAAGAAAAATGGAGGGAGAAAGAGACGGACTGGAAATGCAGTGGAAAAAAGGAAAAAGAAAGGATAGAGTCTGACTAAAAAAGCAAGAACAAAGAAAGCAAGAAAACGAATGGCACAAGGGGTGCACACGACAAAGAACATCAAAGTACCCAAAGGTATCAAATCTTTGTCTTTAATTTGTTCTTGGTTTTGTGTATTAGGTGCAGCTCTTTGCAGGATGAATAAAAAAGGAACTTGGCTTTTCCTCTTTCACCGAAGCCAGAAAGATGGATGGGAAAATTTCCCCATGGCAGCCAAAAGATAAGGGAAGAAAAAAGTCTCTTCTCCTTCCTCTACAATCTTGCCGACAACGGGTAAAGCAACCCAACTTTTAATAGGGGGCGTTGCTTTGAAAAAAACCTAGTCACCACCCTCATTTCAAGTTCCCCGTGACACCTCCTCTCTCTCTCGGCCGAGCAGCGCCGAGTCGCTGACTACGAGTTTATTCTTCTCCGGCGGTTCCGAACCAGAGTATAAAGCCGTAGGCCTCTGGAGATCTGCAACTACAAAAAAAAAGAGAGATCAACTCCAAGTCTCTCAACAGTGGCAGCAGGGTCAGACCACCGATACCAAACGGAAGACCAAAAGAAGAACGCAGCAGTGCAGTGCTCACTCTCCCTCGTCCTCTTCTTCCTTTGGCCAAGCAGCGCCACCGAAGCGGAAAATAAAGGTGGAACTTTTTAAAAGTTCATCGATCCACCGCCGATTCCACTGACAAAAAAAGAAGCCCAAAAAATGGTGAGGGTGGGACTTTTTAAAGTCCACCGATTCACCATAGCAGCAACATCAAATGCCTTATTTCTCTTTTTCCTTAAAAGAAAAAACGAAGAAATAGGGTCTGCAGCCTTCCCTCCGCCGACAGCAACAAACCGCTGCGACACCCGCCGTTCTCCAGCATTGCTGCACCGCCACCAAGGCAAAAATCCCAGAAAAAAAATGAAGCCGAGCAGCGCCGATCTGCCGACTGCGCACCTTCTTCTCTGCCAACAACAGCAAAGGGACCATCCCCTCTGCCACCAACAACAGCTATGCAAGGAAGCTGCTCGGAGGTATGCAGCAACTATACTTGACTAAATGACAAACGCAGCAAGACTGGCTTCGAGATCAACCTCACTTGTAGCAGAAAACCAGCAGGCGTTAATCTAATGTTCTCGTGTACAAAATTAACATGGGAAACTGCTCCTTATACAAGAGTTCCACCCAAAGCCTTTTGTGCCAGGAATTCGAAAGATAAGAAAAAAAAATGGAGATTAAAAAGTCAGCAAAGGAAAGCTACGGTAGAGAAGAAGAGAAAGAAATTTGTCTTCTAAACCATGCATGCACGTGGTCACTTAAAAAAAAGGGCAGTTGTCTTCCATGCAAATTCAAAATAAATGGAAAGATAAAATATGGTTTTCCTCTCCAAACACCACCACTTGAAGCTCTATTTAGGACTTAGAAAATTCGAAGTCTTCAAATAGAAGAAGAAAGAGGCTTGCTGCAAAACGAAATCTCTCGAGGTAAGTGGGAATGCTGCTCACGTGGAAAACAAAGAAACGCCACTGCTCCCCATCTAAATTCATATGGGCTTTGTAAATGTAGACCCTATGAATTAGAGCTAAGGACGAGCAACAAATGGCAGGAGCCTAGTAGCGTGATGGAAACATATTGAGTCCAACCAAACCAAAATAAAGGATTATGGAGATAACGTCGACGACATCAAATTGGTGGATGTAAATCACTTCAGAATTTGGATCCTCTCCTGATTATTTTTGTGAGGATCCTAGGGATACATGAATCGTGTTCGTTCATCATATATCATACGGTCAGTTTTTTTTTTTTTTTTTCCAGTTATTGTTTGTATTTAATTTTAAATAATAAAATTTAAAATGATTTCTGACTGCACGATGTATGATGGACGAACAAGATACATGGATTCCTAAGATCCTTATCAAAATGATCCAAAGAGAATCCTTATTCATCAATACAAATGTCGTGGACTCAAACCATCTCAAAGCACAAAACTCGATGGATTTACCACCTCAAATTAGCGGACTCATGCTACATCAAATCCCAAAGGCACGAAGCCAAGTCAAGTCTAAAATGGCACAAAGCCACGTCAAATCTCAAAATGGCATGAAGCCGAGTCAAACTTCAAATGGCACGAAGCCGCATCAAACTCAAATGGAACGAAGCTATGACAAATCTCAAAAGGCACGAAGTCTCAACAAGTCTCAAATGGCATGAAGCCGCGTCAGCTCCAAGTGACTCAAAAGTCCTCGCCTGCAAGAGCCTAAACTGCACAAGTCATCAAAAGCTCAAATGGCTCAAAGTCCTCGCCCGCATGAGTTGAAACTACACAAGACATCAAATGCTTATTGCCTGCACGAGTTGAAACTACACAAGACATCAAATGCTTATTGCCTGCACGAGCTGAAACTGCAAAAGGCATCAAAACCTCAACAAATACATTTCGAACTACATCGGTTTGATTTCGTTAAGGATATGTAAGCATTTTGGTACCGTATTCTAGATGCAACCGCAAAACAGAAAATCGAATCCATGTTTCACAGCAACCAAATTCACCACAAATCCAAATCGAATCCCTGGTACATTCAACCGAATTCACCACAAATCCAAAACCGAATCCCTAATTCATTCAATCAAATTCACCCAAATAACCAAACACCAATTCCTTTTAGCGGCTCATTCACTCGCTAAAAACCCCAAATCCAAATCAAAAGAACTATGAGCGACTTGATCCCTCAAGAGGGTACGTAGGCAATCTAGGACTCAACCTAGGCACAGTCACAAAATCAAATAAACACACCAATCCTCAAAATTTCATATTTTTCATGTTAGAATTAAAGGGTATTCCTTTCCCAAAAGAAGGGTTGTAATTAATAGGCGTGTAGCTAAGAATGGGTCGAATTCAAAATAATAAAACCCTCTTCGTAAAAATGAACGAGAGTGAAATTGTGTCGAGTAAATTATTTGCCCTTGCGACAATTTCTGCTCAACACATACATGCATGCATACATAATTAGCTATATATAGTCCATTATACAAAGAAATTCATAAGACAGACAGATTTACAGATAACTAAATTATAACTCAACCTGCAAACTAAATCGAAAATTAAAGACATAAAATTGAGAAATGAAGAGTGAAAATTGAAAATTAACCCATATGGTTGCCTACAAATTCACTCAAAATTTCCACCAACCCAAGAACACAAAAACATAAAAAAAATCGAAGACTCGTTACACATTCTCTCTCTCACAGAGACGCACACAAGAACTCTGTTTTCTTTCCCAGCAAAAGAGAATTTCCAAAACAGAGTTTGGTGCCGAGGAATATGACCAGTTGCGGCCGTGAAGCTCAAAGAACTACGGGAGATGGCACGGCAGTGAATGAGAGCAAAAAAAACGCGGTCGTATTGAGCTACACTTGCAACAAAATGAAAGCAACAAACGCACTTGTTCAGTGAACAATTTCAGCAAAATTTAAAACAAAGAAAATTTTGCAACTAAGAATCAATAAGTGGATAGTTGAGGGGTTTTTACTTCAATTGAGCTTTGAAGTGTTTTTTTTTCCCCTTTTACATGGTCCAATTTTATAAGGAGGAAACGAAACAATTATTTTGAACTTGCGTTAATGAATGGAGAGGGTTAACATTAAGGTCTGCATCCGTTGTCAAAAAGCACATGCCTTGTACTACAAGTCTACAAAGACGTAGAAATTGATGAGATGAAATCTTATTAATACATGCACTTTCGTAATACAATCACCATGTATTGCCGCTTAATTATATGATCCATAACTTGGATCTCCAAATTAACAGCATTATTTGAGCGATACTCTGTTTTCTGACTCAAACGGATCACCCTGTTTTTAATAGAAACGGTAGCATAATAGCTGACCAAGTAATACAAAGGCAATAACAAGTAGTTCATTAATTAAAGGTAAAGGGGTAGACATGAGTATTAAGGCATCCCGTCCTGGTTCTCGGGTTCTTCGGCGCCTTTCAATCTCATCATCAGTTCCTTCATTTTGTCACGAACATAACCAACAGCTGCAGTGCAGTCTTCTTAGGTTTTGGTAGGACTGGGTCACAATTATCGCATTAGACACTACCCAACATGCAATAGTAAACCACCCGAAATTTGGATCGAGGAGGAGCGCCATCAGAATCAACGCAAGAGTTCCACACAAGAGGCTTATGTTGTTCATCCATTCATATATATTTGTATTGTTGGAAGCTTGGAAAATCTTGGCTGTCGTCAATGCCCCCACATAAGCGAATAAATCAGCAATAAACACCCGAACAGTTTTGTGGTACGTGACAAATGGAGACGGCAAATCTCCGGTCGCATGCTTCACCCCCAACAGGCCTCCTAGAATGCCGAGGAGAAAGAACATATATTTGTGTACTGCCAGTGGAGGACTGTACTGACCACCCCCCCTCCCCAGTGCTGTTATATTATAAACAACATAGAAATTAATGATTAGGAAAATGATCTCTCTAGCATTATTCTAATGATAACAGCAGGGTTCCTAATTTTCAATTTCTTCCATATTAGTTAATGACATGTGTCATCAACTATTAGAATATCTAGTCACAACACAAACTCATTTGCTAGCTAATTAATTAAGAACATGAGCTTATCCAAGACCCCGTTTGATATACATATTGTTTCTTCACTCTTTTTTATTCGTCATTTCTTTCATATATTTAAACATTTCTCCTCTATTTATTACACACAAATATTAAAATGAAACAATAATCAAACAGACACTAATTCAATTCCACAAAAAGTTGAAAAAAAATTTATTTTAGGCTTATTTTGCCTTGAATTTACCTGCACTCACTCAAAATTTACAATGGGTTCGTAACAAAACGGAAATTTTTTTTCTCAGTTGATTTTGAAAGAACAAAAAATGAAAAGGGAGAAAAGAGCTTTCCACAAAACTATCAAGAAATACGAGGACAAAATCACAACATATATATACCTACATACCTAGGCCTACCTACATACATACATGGTGAAGTATATGAAAAATTATTTAACCTTGGTAAATAATTTGAAATTACGTTTCTGTTGGAGGGTTAATGTCGGAGCCAATGAAGGCCCACTAGGGGTAGATGCTTCCACTCAAATAATTCGTTGGTTAAGCTGCATACTGTAATTATAGATATACACGCGTTATCCTTGAAGAAAATATATGTGTCTAATATCAAATATACATTCATACTACTTCTACTCTATATCAAATATAATATGAGCAAAAGTGGTCTTTTTCTGTCATTCAAACTCCTCTCTCTCATGTGTTAATATTTTTCTCATCAATTTGCCACTGAAATTTTTTTAACATTGCAATTGTGAACATCGTCATTTGAAATCATCTCCATTATCATTTGGTTACAAACTATATTATAATAAGGTCTTCTTAATGTTTTTCAGGTTGCCCCCATTAGAAGAAATTTTTACCAAATTTATGTGATCCATGACCCGGCGGGGGAGGGGAACGAGAATATTTTGGAACGGGGGTGGTTTTTAAAGCGTGCGGAAAATGGGAAGTGGGACCGGGGGGGGGGGGTGTTTCGTGAACGAGAATGTTTTGGAACGGGGGTGGTTTTTAAAGCGTGCGGAAAATGGGAAGTGGGACCGGGGACGAAAATGGGAAGTGGGACCGGGGACCGGCTAAGGGCATTGACGACATAGGATGGGACCGGGGGCATTGACGACATAAGGGTGGGACCGGGGACCGGCTGAGGGCATTGACGACATAAGGGCCCCAGTATCTCAATAGAACTGCATACTTTGAGCATAGCGGGTATATTCATCCAACAATAAAAACCATACCTTCGTACATTCATTTTTTTAGTAATATGTCAATCAACAAAACATCATACTTTTTATATATATTAAAAAAAATTTGAATGAATTTCCAAAAGAAAATTTTTCTTCTGATTTTTTAATTTGAGTAGTTCATATAGGTGATAGAATGGGCCTCGTGATCCCACGTAGGCAGTGGCGAATTTAGGAATTTAATATCGGGTGATCACAATATTCAAGGTAAAAAAAAAAATGAAAATACCATTAAAATATTAAATGATAAATTATTACTTTTTATTCATAATTTTTATACAAACAACGATTGAATGTAACCCTTTTCCACTTTTTTTTTTTAACAAGATCACTACTTCCTTGCAATTAAGAAAAGTTATTTCTCAAATGAATAGAATAAATATCAAGTTGATTTTGAAATGCCTAAGTAAGTTGATGTTAAAGTGTCGATATTTATTCTATGCATTTGAGAAATAACTTTGAAAGTCGATGTTAAAGATAGGTACGTGAATTCTATGCATTTGAGAAATAACTTTGAAATGCATTTGAGAAATAACTTCGATAGGTACGTGAAGTTTATGTTAAAGATAAGTATGTGAATTTGATAGTGGACTTTGGTTAGGTGGGGTGGGATTAAGGAAATGGAGGATTAGGGGTGGACATTCTTGGAAAGTCGAGCCTTTTTGCTTTTGTAATGGAGAAATTTTTAGTCGCGATGGGAACACGAATGGTATAACATTTGTTTTTATGTAAGTGGTAGGAAATTTTATTTTTTTAAGTTATTAACTTTTTAACACACATATCCCACCATTTATATAGCGACACGTGATATACTATCCCGTATAACAGTCACACTAAAAAATCTCTCTTTGTAATGAGGCTACAAGACTCCCACGTGACCTAGGTGGTGTTCTCAAGCAACACATCCATGATCACCATTTTACTTAAAAACTGACAATTAAGATCTCTATAGGCAGATTAAAGGACCTGGATTGTATGCCCACTCATTCCATATTTTTCCCATCCCCTCCTATTTCTGTGGTCACGGTTAAATCATTTCAATATTTTATATTCCCACTGCCTTTTGTCTTATTATTTCTATAAAAAAAATCAATATAAAATGTTGATGTGATTTAACTGTGACCACATAAATAGGAGGGAATGAGAATGGTATGGAATGGGAGAAGGCAGACAATCCAGCTCCCATATTATAATCAATGCTAAGTCAACTACTATTCTTGTATACCACACTTTTTCTTTACATTTTTTATGCTCTGTTTTTTCTTTTTCATTAAAAGAACAGAAGTATGAAACTTTGTATTACAAGGCTTTATACATAAGAACCATAAGAGTCATAGTCCAACTACAAGATTATATCAGGTATTCAAATAAAACAAATTCAAATTTGCATCAGATAAAGGTAAGAGCAGCGAAACAGCTTTAACTAACCACCCTTATCAACACCTACAACTCGCTCTTTTAGAAAATTAATTAAGCTATAGTTATTCCATTTTGGTTTTGCGATTGGGATTCTTCTGTGCCATTCAATCTCATGTTCAACTCCTTCAGTTTGTGAATGACATAACGAAGTATGTCAGTTACAATTGTTATACTTGTGCAAAGTCTTTTCAAGGTTGAGTAGGATATAATCACACTTGTCACAAAGTATATGGCCCAGCATGCTAGAGTAAACCACCCAAAAGCTGGAACTAGGATGATGGTTAGTAGAATCAAGGCAAAAGTTCCACACAAAAGGCTGATTATGTTCATCAATTCATAGAGATCTGAATTGTGGGAAGGTTGCCTTGACAATCGCCAATGTCCTAGCATAAGAAAATAAATCGGTAATTAATATCAAAACAATGACGTAGTCTGTGTCAAATGGAGACGTCTGCAAGGTTTCACATTTAACATGTATGAGTACCCCTAGCATGGCAAAGAGAAAGAAAATATATTTGTGGAAACCACTATCCTCCTTTGTCGTGCTGGAAAGAAAATTAGATTAGTAAGTGGATGAATTTCATTGAATCCCATCCGTTGCTCGTCACTTTGCACTTTATTAATTTACGAGTACTAATTAACAAGTGATCATGTATGAAAGGATTAACCTATAACCTCTAACTTTTAGTGTCATTCCAAATTGATCTCAACCTTTTTAAACATTTCAAACAAGTGCTCAACCTATTGAAAATGTTACATCCATTATAATTAATTTTTCAAACATAGATTATATTCAAAACCCACAAACTGGGTATATCATGGTCAACATTAATATTAGTTGCCTCAAAATCTAAATTTCAAATATAAACTATACAATATGGAACCCAATGATCAAACATGTATTGAATTGAATCCAAAATAGGCCCAAATTGAAATTACATTAGGAGGGCAATCTTCTAAGAAATGATAGGGTTGAGAATTCAGATAGGATTTTAAGGAGCTTGTTTATGCTCAAGTGATTTTCTTATACGCCAATTCTCGACTCATAAAACGTCCAATTCTTCTTTGTGAGCGGTGAAGATGGTGGTAGCTACATCATGATAGTCCATATCATTTCAGCAACAACCTCCATGACCTTCTTCTTGATGGTGGTGACTTCAGTTGTAGGTGGAGTTAGTGGTTAGGTTTGGAGGTGCTAGCATGATGGGATGGTGATGACTGTTAGTTGGTGGAGGCTATGCTTCCATAACCTTCTATTTATTTTGAAGACAAAGTAACCCCTAAATAATTTTACAGATTTTAATTGTGACTTAATAGATGTGACATTTCAATAGGTTATGTACTTATTTGAAATGATAAGAAAAAGGTTAAGACCAATTTGGAATGACACTGTAAAATGTTGATTGTCACATCCCAGCCTCCAACCTCTCGAATATTGTCCGCTTTGGCATTCTGGGCCTGGACTAGGTCGCAGCCACCCAGCTACCGCACGGTTTTGTTCTTGTGGACCGTAGCCCACAAAAGGCCTCTCTGAAGTTAAAGCTCTTGGCATAGATATATAAGGCCCAAAGACCACGCCCTCACGGGCGATGTGGGATCTTACAATCCACCCCCCTTAGGGAGCCCGACATCCTCGTCGGCACACCACGACCGTGAGTCTGGCTCTGATACCAAATTGTCACATCCCAGCCTCCAACCTCTCGAATATTGTCCGCTTTGGCATTCTGGGCCTGGACTAGGTCGCAGCCACCCAGCTACCGCACGGTTTTGTTCTTGTGGACCGTAGCCCACAAAAGGCCTCTCTGAAGTTAAAGCTCTGGGCATAGATATATAAGGCCCAAAGACCACGCCCTCACGGGCGATGTGGGATCTTACATTGATGGTTTTTTTTAATTAATTTTTTTTTTTTAATTAACAAACCATATTATTTACACAAATGGGGATGAGGGTGGGCTTAGCCTCACAATGGGCTAGCAACAATGTAGTTCAAATTTGCCTTTTGACACACCCCAACCTTGATATTCCCTAATATTAGGGTAGACACTTGTTGGTCGACACCCAAGGGTGACGAAGCCATTTAAAACATGCATGCAAATTAAAATATGAAATTAGAGGAAAAATATACCAATGCAGAACCGTGTTCAAAATATACAACTAACCAAGAATAAAATGAAAGAAATATTATGAAAAGTTATAAACCGAGGAATGCGTCCTTCCCAGAGGAGACTCGGAAATACCTATGCAGAATTGTCCTGACGACGGGATCATGTGCCTCGAACATACATACATACATACATACATACCTACCTGCCTACCTACCTAATACTACCTTCAATATGCTTTCACTATTATTAATGTCAAACCTTATCTTCTAATTTTGTTGCAATGTCATACCTTCCGTCAGTTGTCTGTCAATTCTTATGTTAAATGCTGACGTGGCACACTTTATATTAAAGAACTAATAAAATATTATTAAAAACTAAAATACAATTATTTAAATATTTTTATAAAAAGAAGGTGGGACCCACCCACCTTCTTCCCTCCCACCCGTCTTCACTCCAGAACCCCCCCACCCTTCTCTCTCGGTCTCTCCTCCCTTCTTCATATCTCCTTCCCATTCATCTTCCCCCCCCACCCACCCCCTTCAACCTAGAAAGGAAGAAGAATAAGGAAAAAAAAAAAAAAAACCCCAAGTTCGTCTCCCTCCCCCCCCCCCCCCACCCCCTACCCCCTACCCCCTGCAACCCAGAAAGGAAGAAGAAGAAAAAAAAAAAAGCCCCATCTTCCCAACCCTCCGACCCCCTTTCCCTTTCCCTGCAACCCAAATCCCGTCTTCCGCCGATTCCGTGAGTGGAGAAATTGGGCACGTAGAAAATTGGGAGAATGGGTGTGGATTTAAGGACTGAGGTGCGCAAAGGAGGGAAGAGGGTGGGTGCAGAAGAGGAGGGAAAGGGAAGACGGAAGGGGAAAGAAAGGGGTGGGTTGCAGGGAAGGGGGTTAGGGAAGATGAAGATGGTTTTTTTTTCCTTCATCTTTCTTTCTTTTTGGGTTGCAGGGGTGGGGTGGGTGGAAGACGAACTTGGTTGTTTTTTTAATATTTTATTTTGTTTATAATAAATAACTTTTCTTTAATTAATTATGATTTTAATATTTAAAAAATATTAAGTGATTTTTTTTTAGTTTTTTAGTATAAAATATGTCACGTCAGCATTTAACAGATGAATTGACAGACAACTGACGAAATGTATGACATTGTAACAAAATTAAAAAATACGGTATGACATTTAAACTTTTTAAAAATGAAGTATGAAATTGTTAATAACCTAATAATTAAGATAATTTTATATAATTTACCCTATTATTTTCTTGGTTGTTAGTGGTCGTGACCAAGACTTTTCAATACGCTTTCAGTTACTTTACTCCGCCCTGTGCGTTGGCAATACATCATCAGCTTGTAGGACATTTCATAGAACGATACGACGGCAGCTCTGTTGCTACCATTTTTTATTAGAAAATTAGAAAAGGTGTGTATGGTTTTTCTTATTCCCGACGCATTAGTCCGAAGGGGTATTTGAATACAGGGTCAAATTTTATAGACCTCAATTCTATGCAGTCCACTGTAAACCTGGTTCCTAGTATTTAGGCTTTTAGGATGCGTTTGTTTGTCCTTTTTAATTTTAACTGATTTAAATTAGACTAAATGTTAGTGTAGTTCAGTACAACAAATACACTTTTATTACTCCGAGCCATGTAAGCCATTTTACATCCCTAGTTTTTCAACAGTTCAATTTTGTTTGAATTCAAAGTAACTGAAGAAACAAAATATTTATTTTGAATAAAGATAAAATTTCATTCTATTAATATGAACTCAACATGGAATATTTGTTATGTATAATGATAAAGGTAGTTAATATCTGTAATATGTGATCATTATTTTATTTTTTAAAACTATGAAAAGTCATTGAGGACAATTCCATATGTATTGAAATGCTTTATGAATCATGTACTATGGATTATATGTATGTTTATATGAGTTTATCTTAATTCGCTCTAATCTTACAAGTTAGGTAGCCCATGCAATATGAGCTCTTTCAATTTGTCACAGGCATGATAAAGTGCTGCAACTGCACTTTCACAAAATCCTTTCAATTATTGGTACGACTCAGTTGCAATTCTCACCGAACAAGCCGAGCATGGTGAGGAGAAAGAAAATACATTTGTGGGGACCACTATCCTACCTTGTGCTGCTGGAAAGAAAATTAGATGAGTAAGTAGATGAATTTCCCACCTTATACGTACTTTTAAAGAAAATTAGTTGTTATATTTTGATCCAACAATTACGTTTATTATAACTTTTAAAAGAATTTTTTACTTGTATTTGTTGAATTAAAATCTTAGATTGGTCTACAGATCAAGCTCAGGAGAGGATTCAAATCCTATTCCCTAAACCACAACATATGGAAGTCCACGGGAGCTGTCAGTGGGGCCATGTCAGCATTACCAAATTGCGCTGACCAAGATTCGGAATTTTAACTTCCAATTGTCACGCCCAGATGTCAATCGCTTATTATTAGATTTTGAAGAATGGTATTACAATCTAATAAAAATTCATTACATTACAAGTTTCAATTATAATATTTTATTATTTTATAATACTGTCATAATTATTTTCCATACTGATTAATAATTATGAGATTAATCCATAATTCATTTTTTTTCCTCTTCTCCTCTCTCTTTTTCTCCTAAATTTTCTCTACCGTCCTTGTTCGCTGTCTTTCTCTTCATAAGAATGCGGGGAAAAAAAAAACAACCAAGCCACCTTATCCAACTATCATGAAATGTGAAAAAAAAAAAAAAATCCAACACATATTTCACTTGTTTACAAAAATTGTTTGTTCATTTTTTAAATTTTTGAGCAACACTTCATTGCCCAGCACGCCACTAGCATATATACTCATATAAATTTGTTGATACGTTTTCTAGAGATCCTTTGCTGACAAAATTTGGGAAGAAAATATTTTATGGCTTAAATTTTTTTTTTTTTTTGGTTGGGACTTGGGATGCTCATATGTAGAATCTATTGTGAGGAAGATAAACATGAGGGAGGGAAGTGTAGCCTAATTAGCACTGTAATGTCTACAGCATTTTTTTGGTGTCCATATCAATAGCAGTTGCGTCGGTTAAGGCTCATTCTGAAAGAGATACGTGGAGCTGTTACACCAGCTTTGGTCCAAAGTTACTCTCCATTCATACATGTAAAACATGGTTTCGTATACCTCTAATTCTGAAATTTTTGGAGGAAAAATAATTATGAGAGTTTAAATAATAAAAGATGATAAAATATTATACTTAAAACTTACCATGTGGCAAATTTTGATTGAATTGTAGTGCCACCCAGCAAAATTCAATGGTAAACCAAGCCACACATAATTTTTTCTTCGATTTTGGAGCATGTCCAACCCCTAAGAAAGTACATGGGCTATTGGTTACTACACATGCCCTTCACGTACGAAAAGTTTTTTTACATGACGGTGTGCTAGCATCTAGTGTCACATCCCAGCCCGGGACGGAACCACTTCCCGAGCCCGACTCCACCGTAGCACGATATTGTCCACTTTGGGCCCCCACTACGCCCTCACGGTTTTGTTTTTGGGAACTCACGAGCAACTTCCTAGTGGGTCACCCATCATGGGATGCTCTCGCGCGCTACTCGCTTAACTTCGGAGTTCCTACGGAACCCGAAGCCAATGAGCTCCCAGAAGGCCTCGTGCTAGGTAGAGATGGGAAAAAACATTTAAGGATCACTCCCCTGGACGATGTGGGATGTCACAATCCACCCCCCTTAGGGGCTCGAAATCCTCGTCGGCACACACGCGACCAGGGTTAGGCTCTGATACCAAATTTGTCACATCCCGACCCGAGGCGGAACCACTTCCCAGGCCTGACTCCATCGTATCACGATATTGTCTGCTTTGGGCCCTGACTATGCCCTCACGGTTTTGTTTTTGGGAACTCACGAGCAACCTCCCAGTGGGTCACCCATCATGGGATGGTCTCGCGCGCTACTCGCTTAACTTCGGAGTTCCTACGGAACCCGAAGCCAGTGAGCTCCCAAAAGGCCTCGTGCTAGGTAGAGATGGAAAAAAAAACATTTAAGGATCACTCCCCTAGGCGATGTGGGATGTCACAATTCGCTCAGGAGAGTGATCCTTAAATGTTTTTTTGTTTGTATGTGAACGAACAATATTATCTACACTAAGGGAGTTGGGAAGTGGGCTGAACCTCACAATGACTAGTAATAATGTGGTTCAAATTCGTTTTTTCGAGAGAATCAAATCTAAGACATCTCACTTACAAGTAAAGAGAAATACCACTAGATCGTAGTACTAAGTGACTTTTTCTTTTCACACTTGTACATGCATAAAAAATGTGTTTATTACAAAAACACTTCCTACGTGTTCTACATGCATTAATTTTTTATGTTTATAATTTCTCATATTCAAATAGTTATAAATATAATTTTTTATATTTTCATACGATGTAGATAAACTGATAGAGAAAAGATAACAATTATAAATTATATTATAGAAATGTTTCACAAAGTAATTGCACATTTACGTTATAAGTCACAACTCTTGTAATTGCAAGAGACACAAACCCACCTGTGGAATTAATTTGGGATCTCCTTCTATATTGCTATGGCATTTAACGTATCTTGTCGCACATGATTTCGTCATTTTTTTACTGCAGACGATACAATTGTAACCACATTACAGCAAAAAAAAAAAAAAAAAAGGACACAAAATGAAAACATAAAATAATAATTACAATTTGAGAATTATTAGTCAAGCAACCATAGGTTTTTTATGCATAATTGTTCACATGTAATTCCCTGTTATGTATGTCACTTCAATTAAAAAACATAAAATTACCTCGCCCATAGTGTGCTCTGTGAAAAACAAGTTTAGGATGTAAACTACATATGTAGGTTGAAATCTGATCGTAAAGAACCAAACGGCAAGCTTAGAACCTGGAATTTGAACAAATGAATGAGAACCACGACACAATTCAAAAAATTTCTTCGACTTTCTTAACAACTTTGAAACTTTCGAGATAACTGTCAAGTTTTGCTACGACGTTAAGATCGACCTGAGGAGCCAACCATCAATGACACGTAGAAAGAGGAGGGTAAATGGTGGTGTGGATATGAGTAGAAAAGAGGAATGCTTGTTGAACAGAAAATAAAATAAAGCTTATTATATATGTGACATAACTTCAAGGCATCAAATTTCTTTTAAACGATAAGTAAGAAATAGGAGCAGAGAGAATCCAAGTTCAAATTAAATAGCATGAGTTTGATACATGTAAAATTAATTTTGTAGTAGTATGAATTCAATAAATATAAGAGCCTTTTTAACAAAATTAGTTTGATATATTAAGGGCTAGTTTGATATTGCTGTGTTTTGAAAAAAAAGTTACTTCTACGTCCATAACTTCTTATGTCAACGCAAATAACGATTGTCTAATTTGAGTTCTTCAGAACTTTTGGGGAGATGAGGTGTGGGGGTAAGATTGAGGAAGTTTGAAGAAAAGGCTCGTCCTGTATTATTTATAGCGGTGTGATTACCATATTTTTATTAAACAAGTAAGTATAAAACAAATTGCGCACCATACACAAAAAACAGAGAAATGTCGATACACGTGTCCCTCTACTCATCTCGAGCTTTTTTCTACTCCCCGCGGCCACAAGACATGGAAGAATCTCTCCCAGTCACTATCAGAGGGGCCATATAAACGTTTGTGAGATTTTGACTTTTAAAACTTTCTATTTACAATTAACAAATGAAAAGTAATATCACCATAATGTAATATTGTGATTTTTTCTTTGCACACTTGTACATACATGAAAACATATTTATTACAAAAATACTTCATACGTGTTCTACGTATTCATACGTGTCCATAATTTCTCATATTCAGGCAGTGAAAATTGATTTATATATTTTCATACAATATTTGACAAACTGAGAAAAGATAACAATATATAAATTATATTGTAGAAATATTCGACAACGTAATTGCACCTTTATGTTATATAAGACACAACTCTTGTAATTCCATGAGATACAAATACAACTGTGGAATTAAATTGGAATCTGCTTTATTGCTTTGGCATTTAGCATGCTTTATTGCACTTGATTTCGTCATTTCTTTACTGCACACACATTTGTAACCACATTAGACCAAAAAGATGGCACAAAAGTAAATAAATAATAATTACAATTTAAGAAATTAGTCAAGCAACCAATGGATTGGACCTCACTCTGTGTCTTTCCGCCTTCATAAGGATAATGGGGAAAAAAAATTTAAGCCATTAAATATTTTCTTCCCAAATATTTTCTTTTTCGAGATTTTGAAGGTTATTCCGTGTTTGTGACATCCCACATCGTCCAGGGGAGTGATCCTTATATGTATATTCTCATCCCTACCTAGCACGAGGTCTTTTGGGAGCTCACTGGCTTCGAGTTCCATGGGAACTCTGAAGTTAAGCGAGTAGGGTGCGAGAGCACTCCCAGGATAGGTGATCCATCGGGAAGTTCGCGTGTGAGTTCCCAGAAACAAAACCGTGAGGGCGTGGTCGGGGCCCAAAGTAGACAATATCGTGCTACGGTAGTGGAGCGGGTCCGGGAAGTGGTCCCCCCCAGGCCGGATGTGACAATTTGGTGTCAGAGCCTAACCTTGGTCATGTGTGTGCCGACGAGGACGTCGGGCCCCTAAGGGGGGTGGATTGTGACATCCCACATCGCCCAAGGGAGTGATCCTTATATGTATATTTTCATCCCTACCTAGCACGAGGCCTTTTGGGGACTCACTGGCTTCGGGTTCCATAGGAACTCCGAAGTTAAGCGAGTAGCGCGCGAGAGCACTCCCAAGATGGGTGACCCATTGGGAAGTTCTCGTGTGAGTTCCCAGAAACAAAACCGTGAGGGCTTGGTCGAGGTTCAAAGTGGACAATATCTTGCTACGGTGGTGGAGCGGGTCAGGGAAGTGGTCCCCCTTGGGCCGGGATGTGACAATTTGGTATCAGAGCCTAACCCTGACCGTGGTGTGCCGACGAGGACGTCGAGCCCCTAAGGGGGGTGGATTGTGACATCCCATATCGCCCAGGCGAGTGATCCTTATATGTATATTCTCATCCCTACCTAGCACGAGGCCTTTTGGGAGTTCACTGGCTTCGAGTTCCATGGGAACTCCGAAGTTAAGCGAGTAGCGCGCGAAAGCACTCCCAGGATGGGTGACCCATCGGGAAGTTCTCGTGTGAGTTCCCAGAAACAAAACCGTGAGGGCGTGGTCGGGACCCAAAGTGGACAATATCGTGCTACGGTAGTGAAGCGGGCCCAGGAAGTGGTCCCCCCCCGGACTGGGATGTGACAGTGTTACTTTAGACAAAGTTCTTTTTAAATTTTTATTTTTTAGGCTCAAAACTGAGAACTATAATTTCGAAAGATGTGCCAAAAACACAAACTAGTAGAGTTTAGCAACTCCAAATTTTCGACAATTTGAAAGAAATTACTCTTATGAGTAGTACATGATAGAATTTGGGAGTGTACCCTATTAAAATTAGAATATTACATATTCTTTACTCTTAAAATTAAATTTAAAGGTGAGTGATTGTGCATTCTTGATGATTAAAAGAACATTTTATGTAGAAGTGAAACCACTCGATATAAGTTATATAGAATCTCGTCAATTTTCCGACACAAGAGTATTGTATTCTTCAAGAAAAATAATTTGAAGGTTTCTACCGTCGTGTTAGTTTCAACAAAATTCTTTTTAATTTTTTACTTCATAGGCTCAAAACAATGAACACGAATTTAGAAAGACATGCTCTAAGCTTGAATTAGTAAAGTTTAGCTACTACAATTTTTGTTTGTTTGTTAATACAATGATATTTACACTAAATGATGGATGAATAAATTAATTACGAACTACTATTTGGCATTCATTTGTGGTTCAACTGTGCTATAACTTATAAGTAAAGGTAGCCCTTGCAATATGAGCCCTTTCAATTTGTCACAGGCATACAAGGGTGCTGCAACTGCACCTTCACAAAAGCCTTTCAAGTATTGGTACGACTAAGTTGCAACTCTCACAAAATAAACCATCTGGATGTTCACAAGACGAGAGCGAACCACCCGAAAACCGATACCAGGATGAATAATAACATAATGGAGGCTAGAGTTCCGGACAAGAGGCTAACATTGTTCATGAGTTCAGCCAAATGTTTGTTGTGAGCTTGGACTCTCTTTACAGCTAATGTGGGAGGAGAAAGAAAATGCATTTGTGGAGTGACCCTAATGAACTGTTACCACCTCCTCCTTTGTGCTGTTATATTATGTACATAATCTCAGTTTATTAATATTAAAAAATAAATCAAACAAACAAATATTTTGAACTTACGTTTCTACATGCAGAGGGTTAACATTAATGTTGGCATCCATTGTCCAAAATACCTGTAATTTCCTTGTACTACAAGCAAAGTGATAGAATTCACCAGAGCATGTCTTACAGATGAAAGTTTGAGGTTGTCCTAATAGAAATTGAGTAAATGTTACGCAGGGAAAAAAAATTTGTCTGATCGATAACTTGGACAAGAGAACTGAAAAGAAATTCACCAAAATTTTCGCCAACCTAGAAACACAAAAACATAAATCAGATCGAAGACTCGTTACGCATTCTCTCTATCATAGAGACTCACGCGCAAGAACTCTGTTTTTTTCTCTTTTTTTATTTTTTTATTTTTTTTTATTTTTTATTTTTTATTTTTTTTTAAAGGAGAGCTCTGTTTTTTGTCGTAGGCAAAAGATAACTCCAAAACAGAGTTTGGTGGCGAGGAATATGACCAATTGTGGCCATGAAGCTTAAAGCACTATGGAAGATGGCACGACGGTGAATGAGAGCAAAAGAAACACGGTACTTTTTAGGTACACTTTAACACTTACAACAAAATGAAAGCAATAAACGCAGTTGTGCAGCGAGCAATGTCAGAACACTTCGAACAAAGAAAATTTTGCATTTAAGGATCATGATAAGTGGATAGTTTCGGGGTTTTTTCTTCAATTGAGCTTTGAAGTGTTTTTTCTTTACATGGTTGCTAAGGTGTTCTTCTCCAATTCAATAAAAAAGGAAACGAAACAATTATTTCGAACTTGTGTTCCTGCACGGAGAGGGTTAATATTAAGGTCTGCATCCATTATCAAAAAGCACATGCCTTGTACTACAGAGACAGAGAAATCGACGAGATGAAGTCTTACTGTTACATGCATTTGTGTAATACAATTATCATGTAACGATTAGATTTGATCCGATATGATATTCTCTCCTTTTTCTTTGATTTGGGATGAAAAAAAGAAAACACATGTTTTGAAAAGTTGTACTCTGCATTCCTGCTTAATTATCATACTCAGGCATCCCCGTTCTGGTTCTGGGATTCTTTGCTGCCGTTCAACCTCATCACCTCCTTTATTTTGTCACGGACATAAGGAACAGCGTCAGTACACAGTGTTCTTAGCGTTTGGTAGGACTTGGTCCCAATTATCACAAAATATACGGCCCAACATGCAAGAGTAAACCACCCGAAAGCTGGAACGAGGAGGAGCACCTGTAGAACCAACGCAAGAGTTCCACACAAGAGGCTGATGTTGTTCATCAATTCATATATATTTGCTTTGTTGGAAGCTTGGAGAATCTTGGCAGTCTCCAATGTCCCCGCGTAAGTGAGTAAATCAGCAATCAACATCACAACAGTTTTGTGGTCTGTGACAAATGGAGACGGTAAATTTCCGGTCGCATGCTTCACCTGGAGGAGGACTCCTAGGATGTTGAGGAGACGGAATATACATTTGTGTGCTGCCGGTAGAGATTTGTACTGACCACCCTCCACCATAGCGCTGCTGTATTATAATCAACACAGAAAATTAATGAATGGGAAAATGATCTCTGTAACATTACTCTAATGACAACAGGAGTTCCTAATTTTCAGTTCTTCCATATTAGTTAATGTCGTTGACATGCGTCATCAACCGTTAGAATATCTGCCCACAACCCAAACTCATTTGCTAGCTAATTAAGAACATGAGCTTATAAAAGATCCCGTTTCATATACATATTGATCAGAAGGCATGTTACAGAGTATCTGGAAACCAAATTTATTTGATCCATAACTTGGACGTGGAAATTAAAAACGAAAAAGAAGGTTACGCAGAGTATCGTAGATAGGTTAACAAGATTGTTTACTGTTTCCCTTATGCTTTACAATCAGCTTTTGACGAAAGAGTAGATGCAACATTCTTCATATGAGTAGACTTTCACCGAACTGGGAGTCCCGCGGCGTGCGTGAATGAAAGAGTTTCAGAGAAGAACGGATTCAAAAAATTAAACTACTAAAACATGATAACTAAAGTAAATGTACTAACCCAGCTGGGGTTTGTGGAGGATTAACCGAAGTTCCGACGTGCATAACGGGGATGTGGGTTCTTTGCATATGTTGCGTGAAACTCGCGGGAAGAGGAACGCGGCCGTGGTCGCCAGAGTTGTTTTGGGGGGGGGGGGGGGGGGGGGGGAGAGGGGAGAGGAGTATATGAGCTTTTGAGTTCTTCTGAACGTTTTGTCTTGCCGGGACGATGGGGCTGGGGCTGGGGCTGGGGTGTGGGTTCTTTGTAGCCCGTTAATTTCCATATATACTGTAAGTTCTGGGTTGGAGTACTCGGTAATGACCTCAATATCCATCGGCTTTTTGTTGAGAGTTGTCCCACCGGCGAGGGACAAGGGAGGGACAAGGTGTGGTATATGTTTATACGATTTTGAGCTACTTTTGATATTGTCAATTGGTTTTACGATGAAACTTCAATTTTATTGTGGTATCAAAATAGGTTGTCCTCGTGTGAAGCCAAACAACCACACACGCTCCACGTCACCCAGTTGTTGTTCACATGTAAGCTTGAAAATCCGTTACACGTGTAGGGGCGTGTTGAGAGTTGTCCCACATCGATGAGGGACAAATTTGCTATATGCTTATATGATATTGAGTTACTTTCTATATTACCAATTGATTTTATAATGAAACCGCTTCGCCATTTTTAACGAAAAATGGTGACGATGCAAAATCCTTGTAATGGAAATGATCTCGCAATGACCTTTGTAATGGAAATGTTAATCAATATCCATCAACTTTTTACGAAAATGGTGATGACGCAAAATCCTTGTAATGGAAATGACCGCAATGACCTTTGTAATGGAAATGTTAATCAATATCCATCAGCTTTTTACTTTGTAATGAAAATGGTGATGACGCAACGACCTTGTAAATGAAATGACCGCAATGACCTTTGTAATGAAAATGTTAACCAATATCCATCAGCTTTTACTTTGTAATGAAAATGGTGATGACGCAATGACCTTTGTAATGAAAATGCTTACCAGGTGGGTTCTACGTGGATGACTTCAAGGTTATCACATTCGCGGTCGACACGTAGGGTCCATTCGAAATTCTACTTGTAAGTGTTTTTACTTGAAATAGTTTTATAGGACAAATTTTTTATAAAATCAAATCCAAATGTTTTATAAAAATCACTTCAAAGTTACTTTTCCAGAAAATGTTTATATTACTTATGATTGATACAATTTAACAAAACAAGAGAAACATTGTAGGAAACTAACTTTTCTAAGTAGAAAACCATCAGGGATGATTCAGTGGTAAATGGACGAATTTAATGTTCGTATTCTACACGGCACGTCCTCAGTTCGATTCTTAGTATTGATGAATCGAACAATGAGTTTTAGAGACAGAGAGAGGCTAAAATGTCTTTATGAATCTTTTCGGTATTCGAAATGGTGCACTACGTCACCAACTAGTCCTTTTTTATTTTTATTATTTAAAAAAAAAAAGTTTACTTTTTGAAGCCCAGAGGGTTAACCGAAATGTTTGTATACATATATATATATGCTTATTTTGTTCGAAGTTTGGGGAATTCTCTCTCTGCTGCAGTTATGTATGACTGAGGGAAGGTATGAGAAGGGAGAGAGAAAAAGACACGGGGTTTTTTTTTTTTTTTTTAAATGATATTATTTATATTAAGTAGGAGTGCAATTTGGTTTGGGCCAACCCGAACCCGTCCATATCTAATCGGATTTTAAATCCGAATAAGTGAGTTTTTTTTTTTTAGTTATAATTTGTCCGAACTCAACTCAATTTTAATCCGTTCATTAATTGAATTGAGTTGAGTTAGGTTGATTATTTGTCCAACCCAACTCGATTGGGTTGAACTGTGCGACATGCTTGCACCTTTGCACCTTTGCACCTTCATGAGAACCTACTGATATGATGTCCAATTTGACTTGAAGGGAATCATATTAAGTTTATTTTGCTGTTCACATGACATCATGTAGAACAACTTCCTTTATTAAATTAGTATTGCAACTATTCGACCTCTTTTTGAGATCTGCTTCACAATTTGATTTGTGATTGTTTCTTTGCTGCTTTCTTGTGCCGATTCAGATGAAGCAGGCTATTCAGAAAGTTGAGGGAAAGTGATTTTAAGGTCAGTTGTTTGCTACTACAAATAGGTTGATGTCTTTGTGGATGTATACATGCCCATGCGGGTGCTTTCAGAAACATATGATTTGAAATTCGATGCTAATGCTTGATAAAAACTTGAAAAAATTGGGCAATCCGAACCGAATTCAAGTAAACTCAAACCCGATTAAACCCAAGTCCGAATGAATCCGATTAAAACTCAACCTGATCCCGAATTGTAAAAGTTGGGTTAGGATTGGGTTGACCTTCCAATATGTCCGAGTTGCACCTCTAATATTAAGAAAGTGGGAGAGTGAGCTAAGCCTCATAATAGCTAGCAATAATGTGATTCAAATTTGTCCATAGCAATGATCGAACCTAAAACGTCTTACTTATAAGTGAAGAAGAATATCACTAGGCTGTAATATTAATTAATAATAGTCACGTAATTTCTATCCATCATTAGATATGACTAATGCTAACGATTAAATTATTAGTCCACCTATCATTACTCTTTTAATAGACTTTGTTCATATATTATGGTCACATGAATGCCGTGAGAAGCAATATCATTTTTCTCTATCAAATTACGATTATATCTGCACTGATTATTCTCTAATTAATTATTTGGACTATATTATAGACGTAGCCATGGTGATAAACAGTGGACGCCGTATATTCCTTTTGAATTGTCTTCTTTTTTGCCCTTTTCATTTTCATCCCATATATACCATCTAATGTAGCTGATTGCCACTTTTCATGATGCATGGAAGTTGGATAATCAATTTTTTTTTTACCCTTGTCCAACAAAATTTACCAAAAAAAAAGAAAAAAGGACGTAGAATGACAAATACAAAGAAATCAAACGATAGCTTTAAAGCATAAGAACATGTAATTCACTAGGGATTATAAGAAAAACTCAAAGATATATATAAATAGTATGAGAGATAGTAACCCTAATTGTCACATCCCGGCCCGAGTGGGACCACTTCTCGGGCCCGACTCCACCGTAGCACGATATTGTCCGCTTTGGGCCCCAACCACGCCCTCACGGTTTTGTTTTTGGGAACTCACACGAGAACTTCCCGATGGATCACCCATTCTGGGAATGCTCTCGCGCGCTACTCGCTTAATTTCGGAGTTCCCATGGAACCCGAAGCCAGTGAGCTCCCAAAAGGCCTCGTGCTAGGTAGGGATGAAAATATACATATAAGGATCACTCCCTTGGGCGATGTGGGATATCACACTAACACCACAAAAGAATGTATTTCTAGAACTCAGTTGTAAATGTTTTTAAAATAACTGAAAGCGCTTTTAAAGAAAATGTTTGGGATCCAAACATTCTTGAAGTGCTTCCTCTTAGAAGCACAAGTTATGTGCTTCTCAGAGTAAGTACTTCAAGTGTTTTTTTATGATTCAATTGGAATTTTACTAAGAATTAGTTTTAAAAACGTTTCACCAAAAATGCTTTTAGATATTTGAAAAGTTATGCAAACGAGTCCATCCTCTACCACAATTCTAAGCAAAATACAAATTGAACAAAATATATACCAACAATATCCTCAAAACTTATTTATATGGAGTTGGATAATATTGTACGTTACCTATTATCTGTAAAAGCCAAACAACAAAGTCCAAAAAAGAAAAAAAAAAACTCTTCCTCGCCGACAACAAAGTGCACACTTTATTTTTGGATTTTTCTGTGCGCCAACGAATTAGCGTGAAGGAGGAAAAAAAAAATGCATTTGTGGAAGTTGGAACTGTCACCACCCTCCTCCTCCCTTTTTTTTTTTTTTTTTTTGGTAAATGGGTTACTTTTTACTAAAATACAACAAAATTACATAACAGAGGCCCAAATACATAAATCACAAAGCAACAGAAGGACCTCCGTTGTAATCCAATAGCCCAAAATGTAGTTTTGAGCCCAAAATGTAGTATTGAACCCAAAATGTAGTTTTGAGCCCAAAACAGAAGCACACAAACAAACTCTAACAACTTCCTCAATGCATTGCCGCCGAAAGCGCCGCAACAGCACAACGGGCATGAGCCTCCACAACCAACACCTACCAGGAGCCCAACCAAATAGCACCTCAGAGATGGAAAGAAAACAGTGATCGTCCTCCTTCAGATAGCATACCGCAAATCGCAACCACCAAGTGGTAGAAACCGAAGAAGCTTGTGGGATTTCCACAAATAATACTGCCAAAGAAGGCAGACAGGGAGAAGGTGGTGGTGTGACCACCCGAGCCGGTGAAACCACCCTCCTCCTTTATGCTATTATATTATGTACATATTTAGTTTATTAATATTAATAAATAAAATAAACCAACAAATATTGGTGAGACATGTTAACAAGATTGTGTATCATCGAGATTATGTACATATTTAGTTTATTAATATTGAGTATCATCAACATGTTAACGAGATTGTGTACTGTTATTTGTGGTGGGACAGGAGATAGTTATCATGTTGGTGAGACTGAGGTAAGTGAAGTGATACAACTTAGACTTACACAATTGTAAGACTGCTTAGGTAGCTTTGGGCCCGTGTCTAGGAGCGTTTTTTAGTAGCACACCTCGTGGGACTGGGCAAGTAAACTTGTACTCGCCGGTGAGAATAGTTTTATTGAGATCTTTTCTCTCCCTTACCTACCTTAAAGCTGCCTTAGATGCTCTTGTTGGATCCAATCCAGAACCAGAGGGTATGGATTTTTACAATGGTTTATGATCTACTTGTGATGAAATGTAGAGGTGAATAGATGCAATTGTGTACTATATGAGTTTAGACTTTCACTCAACTGAGGTGCCGGCAATCAGTGGCGAACCCACATGAGGGCAAAGAGTGGAGGCCGTTACTCCCCTTGCCGGACAAACAAGCCTAGAGCGCTGGTTCAGCGCCCCAGCTCTTAGACTCCTAAAACGTTGCGGTTGATTTTTGGAAGTAAGCTCTGAATCAACGGTTGAGTCTCATTGGGTTCCGGCTTAAAGGACAAAAAAGAGGTGCACAGGCGAGTTGTGTTCGTACAGTTCATGGGGCTTAGGGAGAAAGCTGTGGAAAGGGTAGTTTGAAGGAGAAAGAGGTGTAAAAGTATTGGTATTGGATTCCATTGAAGCTTCATTGTCAAGAAAATTAGTTTAGAAAAAAGGAAAAAGTTGAAGAATTGTGAAGTGGGTTATGGAAAAAAATGGTGGCTTGATCGATTGGTGGGGTGAGATTAAAGATTTGACAAATTGGGCTCTGTTCAGCAGAATGATTGTAGTATATTGGTAGCAAAAAAAGAAAAAAAAAGGGGAAGAACTGGGAAGTGGGTTGTTCTAGTTGGCTCAATTTATAGGTGTGAATTGTGGGAAAATGGTGTCTTGATCAATTGGTGGAGGGAGATCAAAGATTTAACGAACTGGGTTTTGCTCAGCACAACAGAGTGATAGCAAGAACTTCGATAGAGAAGCACAAAGTTGAGTTAAATTGATTTGATGGGTTTGGGAAGAAATAGTAAGACTTGCAGAGAGTCAGCCACTTGGGGATTTTGTGTTCCATTTGATTTTTCTGGGTTTTTAACTAAATTGCCCCTTTGTGGCTTTCTAATCTTTTATTTTTCTCAATCAAAGAAAGGGGTGAAAAATATATTGGAAAATTGGAGCCTTTATTCACTCATTAAAAATAGAAGAGAAGTGATCCCAAGAACTCATTATACTCAATTTTAGTTTGGAAATCCTATCTACTTTGACCAAGTTCAAATAAATTCAATAATAACTTAGAAAAATTAGACTAAAACTCTAGTTGTGTACATCAATTTGGTTGAGCTTGAATAACAAGTTATGAGGAATTTTTCCCCTCTCCAATATGAAAGCAACCGCTTCGATTGAACTTTGTACTCTTTTGAATTTCGTCCCTCCCCTCAGTAAATCCTGACTTCGCCACTGCCGGCTATGTGTGTCAAATGAACGAGATTCAGAGAAGACTGGATGCAAAAATCAACCTAAAGTATTGTTACAATTCCTCAGTTTAACAAATTGTTATGTAAACTTATTCTGATTAATCATACAAGTTCATTCAGAATACGTGAAACTGAATCAAGGATAACTCAGATTCGGCATAAACCTATAAAATTACAACTCCACGGCTTAGAAAACTCGAGGACAAATCCATGCATGCCAGCGCTACTTGATGCGATTCTGTATCTCTATGGAAATGACTGCTATCCATACTTAGTTGAGAGGAATAGGAGAATTATCAATCGTATATCTTTGCCGTGGTGGACGCCTTGTCCTCTTACCCCAACAGGTAAGATTTCTCTCCTCAGGTCCCTGCAGCTCCATGCATTTCGGTTGATCTATCTGGGGCTGCTTAACTTCAGCCACAGTAGTAGACGGAGCAGAAGTTCCCATACGCTTCCTCCCCCTTCCCCTACCACCCTCACCGGAATTTCTTTGTGACAAACTTGACAGCCAACTCCCACCAGATTCCATAATCAACCCCTCAATTATTTGAAGATCATCAGTCACCTCATTTCTTGACAAAGAAACAAGACCGGGAAGTACATTTCTCTGGAAGTCTGCAGGGCCGCTCTTCCTTGGTTTCCACCAAATTTAATGTCATGTGCCCAAAGTAATCCGTCACATTGGGAAATGACTCTTCACTGGCAGTTCGCTTAACCTCTGCCGCACCTCCATTGTCAAGACTTCCATCACATGAAGAAATTATTTTTGCAAACCAACGAAGGGAGTCGGTTTGCCACTAATGGCATTGTCCTGCAGCATATCGTGAGTTTGAGATGATGAGATGCATGGCAGCTAGAGCCTCAGCTGCTGCTCTGATAAGGCCCTCATGAGGTGAATCCTTACGTCTTCTTTCAATGGAATCTTCCCCATATGTATCTGTTTCAACTACTATCGGTGCCTCCAAATCTATCACAGTTACCATCCTCAGTGGCAATCCTTTGAGTTTCTTCTTCAGTTAAACATCTATTTAAATCTATTTGGTGTCTTGAACCAGAATTCTCGTTTGATAATCCCTTGTCTAGAACCAGACCGTCTGCAATCAGTTGCTCTCTACACGAACATGACACAGGATCCTGAACCATATCACTCTTATCAAACGCAATTCTAGCAGAGTAGCCATTTTCAGCATCATGGCCATGCACTAATGAAGAGGAATCTGGAATAAGACCTTGAGAACGGCCATTTCTCAAATCAGCTCGGTTCACAAACTGCTTAGAAAGGTTCTGTAAGGAATCTATATTCAGATGATGAGAACCTTCACTTTCTTTGGAAGATTCACCATTGCCAAGTGATACTGCTTCAAGCCAATGCAATCTTCCTTGTCGGCTTTCTTGGTACCTCAGCCCCTGAAGAGAAATAATTTTTTTGTCCACAAGTTGCTTCAAGCCAATGCAATCTATATTCAAATAATATTTTGAAGTGCCAATAATAATTTCTTATTAATTTATAATTTTAATTTATTCTTTACTCTTAATATTAAATTTAAAGGTGAGTGATTGTGCATTCTTGATGATTAAAAGAACATTTTCTGTAGAAGTGAAACCACCCGGTATAAGTTATATAGAATATTGTCAATTTTCCGATAGGACAGTATTATCTTCAGGATAAATAATGTGAGAGAATTTGAAGGTTTCTGCCGTCGTGTTAGTTTGAACAAAGTTCCTTTTAATTTTTTATTTCACAGGCTCAAAACAATGAACACGAATTTAGAAAGACGTGCTCTAAGCCTGAATTAGTAAAGTTTAGCCACTACAATTTTTGTTTGTTTGTTAATACAATGATATTTACACTAAATGATGGAGGAATAAATTAGTTATGAACTACTAATTGGAACTCATGTATTGTTCAATTGTGGTATAACTTATAAGTAAAGGTAGCCCTTTCAATTTGTCACAGGCATACAAGGGTGCTGCAAGTGCACCTTCACAAAAGCCTTTCAAGTATTGGTATGACTAACTTGCAACTCTCACAAAACAAACCATCCAGACGTCCACAAGACGAGAACGAACCAGCCGAAAACCGGTACCAGGATGAACAATAACATAATGGAGGCTAGAGTTCCGGACAAGAGGCTAACATTGTTCATGAGTTCAGCCAAACGTGAGATGTGAGCTTGGACTATCTTTACAGCTAATGTGGGAGGAGAAAGAAAATGCATTTGTGGAGTGACCCTAATGAACTGTTACCACTTACATATTATGTACATAATCTTAGTTTATTAATATTAATAAATAAATCAAACAAACAAATATTTTGAACTGACGTTTCTACATGTAGAGGGTTAACGTTAATGTTGGCATCCATTGTCCAAAAGATCTTTAATTTCCTTGTACTACAAGCAAAGAGACAGAATTCACCAGCGGATGTCTTACAGATGAAAGTTTGAGGTTGTAAAATCTGAGTAAATGTTATGCAGGGAAACAAAATTTATCTGATCCATAACTTGGACAAAAGAATTGAAAAGAAATTCACCAAAATTTCCACCAACCTAGGAACACAAAAACATAAATCAGATCGAAGACTTGTTATGCATTCTCTCTCTCACACAGACTCACACAAGGACTCTGGTTTCTATTTTTTTGGTCAAAGGAGAGCTCTGTTTTTTGTCATAGGAAAAAGAGAACTCCAAAACAGAGTTTGGTGGCGAGGAATATGACCAATTGTGGCCGTGAAGCTTAAAGTACTACAGAAGATGGAACGGCGGTGAATGAGAGCAAAAGAAACGCGGTACTTTTGGGCTACACTTGCAACAAAATGAAAGCAACAAATGCACTTGTGCGGCGAGCAACGTCAGAACACTTCGAACAAAGAAAATTTTGCAACTAAGGATCATGATAAGTGGATAGTTGAGGGGTTTTTCCTTCAATTGAGCTTTGAAGTGTTTTTTCTTACATGGTTGCTAAGGTGTTTTTTTCCAATTCAATAAAAAAGGAAACGAAACAATTATTTCGAACTTGTGTTCCTGCATGGAGAGGGTTAATATTAAGGTCTGCATCCATTATCAAAAAGCACATGCCTTGTACTACAGAGACAGAGAAATCGATGAGATGAAGTCTTACTGTTACATGCATTTATGTAATACAATTATCATGTAACGATTAGATTTGATCCGATAAGATATTCTCTCCTTTTTCTTTGATTTGGGATGAAAAAAAGAAAATACATGTTTTGAAAAGTTGTACTCTGCATTCCAGCTTAATTATCATACTCAGGCATTTTCGTTCTGGTTCTGGGGTTCATCAATGCCGTTCAACCTCATCGCCTCCTTCATTTTGTCACAGACATAACGAATAACGTCAGCACATAGTGTTCTTAGGGTTTGGTAGGACTTGGTCCCAATTATCACAAAATATATGGCCCAACATGCAAGAGTAAACCATCCAAAAGCTGGAACGAGGAGGAGCACCAGTAGAACCAACGCAAGAGTTCCACACAAGAGGCTGATGTTGTTCGTCAATTCATATATATTTGTATTGTTGGAAGCTTGGAGAATGTTGGCAGTCTGCAATGTCCCCGCGTAAGTGAGTAAATCAGCAATCAACATCACAACAGTGTTGTGGTCTATGACAAATGGAGACGGTAAATTTCCGGTCGCATGCTTCACTTGGAGGAGGACTCCTAGGATGTTGAGGAGATGGAATATACATTTGTGTGCTGCCGGTAGAGATTTGTACTGACCACCCTCCACCATAGTGCTGCTGTATTATAATCAACACAGCAAATTAATGAATGGGAAAATGATCTCTGTAACATTACTCTAATGATAACAGGAGTTCCTAATATTCAGTTTTTCCATATTAGTTAATGACATTGACATGCGTCATCAACAGTTAGAATATCTGCCCACAACCCAAACTCATTGGCTAGCTAATTAAGAACATGAGCTTATCAAAGATCCCGTTTCACATACAAATTGTTTCTTCACTCTTTTTTATTCGTCATTTCTTTTGTATGTCTACATATGTCTCCTTTATTTACAGCACACAAATATTAAAACGGAAAAAAAAAAAAAAAAATCAAACGGACACTAATTTAGTTCCACAAAATCCTATCTAATCAAGTTGAAATGTCAAAACATCCCACGATCAAAGATTTTAGGTTTGTATGTGGTCTAATATCCTAGTGAATAAAGTGTTGGGTTTTTCACTAATGCACACCGGATTCGAAACTCTCTCCTCCCCTAAATTATTAAAACAGTTTCGAATTCTTCCTGTCTTCTTAATAATAATAAAATTTGAAAAAATTGATTTTAAGCTTATTTTGCCTTGAATTTACTTGCACTCACTCGAAATTAACAAGTACAAAACATAACGAAGAAACTTTTTTCCCAGTTGATTATGAAAAAACTAAAATGAAAAGGGGAAAAATAGTTTTCCACAAAACTATCAAGATATACGAGGACAGAATAACAACATACATGGCGAAGTATATGAAAAACTATTTAACCTGGGTAAAAATTATTTTGGTAAATATTTTGAAATTACGTTTCTGTTAGAGGGTCAATGTTAATATTTGCATCCATTATGCAAATTGCAGAATGCGCCTTTTTCTTGTACTACAGGTATTATAAAGAGAGTGAATTGATCAGAAGGCATGTTATAGAATATCTGGAAACCAAATTTCTTTGATCCATAACTTGAACCTGGAAATTGAAAACGAAAAAGAAGTATCGTAGATGAAAGAGTTTCAGAGAAGAATGGATTCAAAAAATTAAACAACTAAATGATGATAACTAAAGAAAATATACTAACCCAGCTGGGATTTGTGGAGGATTAACCGAAGTTCCGACGTGTATAAGGGGGATGTGGGTTCTGTGCATGTGTTGAAACTCTTGCGAGGAACGCTGCGGTGGCCGCGAGAATATTCAGGAGATGGATACTAAAAAGTTGCGTATGGAGTGAGTAGCGGAAAGGAAGAACCTTAAAGTTAAAGAATAATTTCAGAGGTGGTGTACTACTTATAGGGAGGGAAAGATTGGACTTGTTAGAACTAGCAAGTTTTGAGATTATACACAGCATGGTCCCATAATATATATATATATATATATATATATATATATATATATATATTTCGATATTCCTTCTGCAAAGAGACCTTTGACCAAAGTTTAGTCTGACCTTGTATGTGGCAAAAATATCGAGGGGTAAGCAGGAAGGAAAGGAAATGACGGGGTTTAAGTCGGTTTGGAGCCGACGAATGCCGAACTGGACAACGTGGGGCATTCGTAGTTTTTCCACAAGGTGTACTATAAAATAATTCACAAGGTGTCGAGATCCACACGTAGGGTCCATTTGAAATTTTTTGACATATAATGTACTTCTACTCGCAAATGTTTTTACTTGAAGTAGTTTTATAGGACAAATTTTTTATAAAATAAAATCCAAGTGTTTTATAAAAAACACTTCAAAGTTACTCTTCCAGAAAATGTTTATATTAATTATGATTGATACAATTTAACAAAACAGGAGAAACATTGTACGAAACTAACTTTTCTAAGTAAAGAACTACCACGGATGATTCAATGATAAATTGACGATTTTTAGGTCCGTATTCTACATGACACGTTCTGAATTCGATTATTAATGCTGGTGAATTGAACAATAAGTTTTAGAAACAAAGAAATGCTGAAATACCTTTATAAATCTTTTCGATCTTCAAAATGATGCATTAAGTCACCAACTTGTCCTTTTTTATTTTTTTTAAAAAGTAACTTTTCTAAGCCTCGAGGGTTAACCGAAATGTTTGTATGCATATATATATGCTTATTTTGTTCGAAGCCCAGAGGGTTAGCAGTTATGTATGACTGTTGAGGGAAGGCATGAGAAAGGAGAGAGAAACAGTCACGTGGTTTTTTTTTATTTTTAATAAACGATATTATTTATATTAAGAGAGTAAGAGAGTGGGTTAAGTCTCATAATAATTAGCAATAATGTAATTCAAATTTATCTTTGACAATGATCAAATCTAAAACATCTCACTTACAAATGAAGAAAAATATCACTAGGCCGTAATATTAATTAATAATAGTCACGTAATTTCTATCCATCATTAGATATAACTAATGCTAAAGATTAAAATTATTAGTCTACCTATCATTATTCTTTTAATAGACTTTGTTCATATATTATGGTCTCATGAATGCCGTGAGAAGCAATATCATTCTTCTCTAACAAATTACGATTATATCTGCACTGATTATTCTCTAATTAATTATTTGGACTATATTATAGACGTAGAAATATTGATAAATAGTGGACACCGTATATTCAGGAGATGAAAAAGGAATCGGTCGGGGGAGATGAGGTTTTGAGTCGGTTTGCAGTACCGACGAATGCCGAGATGGACAGCGTGGGGCCCGGTTAGAATTCAGAAATGACCGATGCATGTGGGTTCTAGATGGATGAGTTCTACGTTGCGGTTTATTCTTGTATTTTATCAGCCGGCGGGTTTATTTTATCATTTGCCTTTTGGATTTGTGGCTGATGGAAAGTGTTCTTTGCTTTATCATTTGATTTTTTGCACCTTCCACGTGGAATTTCTAACGAATTAGATGATGTCCGAAGTCTAACCAAGGGATCGATGGTTTCGCTTTCCATCTCTTTGCTTTGTGGTAAGTGTGCGTGTGGGTTTGATTCCATCTCTTTGCTTTGTGGTAAGTGTGCATGTGGGTTTGATTCTTATATTTTGTTTTTTTTTGTCATTTGATTTTTTGCACCTTCTCTGTTCTTTGCTTTGTGTAGTGTAGGTGTGGGTTTGATTCTTATATTTTTTTTATCGTTGATTTTTTGCACCTTCTACGTGGAATTTGTAACGAATTAGATGATGTCCAAAGTCTAACTTTCTACAGTTTCCAAAAAAAAAAAAAAAAAAAAGGGTCTAACCTTCTATGTGAAATTTCCAACGAATTAACGTGCAATGGGACGGAACGTTGTGAGACGGGAAGCACTCGTCCCATGTTTGGTGCGCCAATTTGCTTGAGACGCGATGTTCCGTAAAACAGATTTTAGTTATTTTTTTATGCCACCCTCCCTCTCAGAACTACTTGTTAGTTGTTATAGACTATGAAACATAAAATAATAATTTTTTGGACAACAATACCCCTACTCCTTTTCATTAATTTCACAAAGACAAATCGATGAGATGAAGTCTTACTGTTACATGCAATTGTGTAATACAATTATCATGTAACGATTGGATTTGATCCGGTATGATATTCTCTCCTTTTTCTTTGATTTGGGATGAAAAAAAAAAGAAAACACATGTATTGAAAAGGTGTACTCTGCATTCCAGCTTACTTATTATACTCAGGCATCCCGGTTCTGGTTCTGTGGTTCTTCGCTGCCGTTCAACCTCATCACCTCCTTCATTTTCACGGACATAAGGAACCGCGTCAGTAGTCCATGCAATATGAAATCTTTCAATTTGTCAAAGGCATGAAGAAGTGCTACAACTGAACTTTCACAAAAAATAGAAAGTTCCTAACTCGTTCGTCGTATGCCGAAGCGCCAAACTGATGCAATGGACAACTCCAGCCTTCGGCGCACGTTCCAAACACCTCACAGATATTCATAAAAAAATAAATTTAATTTAATTAAATTAAAAAAAAAAAAAAAAAAAAAAAAAAAAAAAAAAACACATTGCAGATTTGCGGGTGCATATTTACTCATTATCTTCAAGTAGTGGCAACTCACCACTTAAATTTTGAAATTTGTTTCTACTCATCACACATATTTTTAATATTTAAATTCATTTAACAGTATATTTTTGATATTTAGACTTATCAAATAGTTATAAATACAAGCATCACTATTATCTTAGAGTCGTGAACAAACATATTCCTAAATATTTTTAGTCACTGTAGCTCACTCGTTGGGTCATAAAAGCAATTTGGTTATGAAAGATTTTACAATGTGACTGAAACACGGGGTATTACACTAATGTTGAATCATCGAATCCAATTCCCGAGCCACGTAAGCTATTTTACATCCCTATTTTTTATTCAACAGTTCAATTTTGTTTGAATTCAAAGAAACTGAAGAAACAAAATATTTGTTTTGAATAAAGATAAAATTTCATTCTATTAACATGAACTCAACATGGAAAATTTGTTATGTATAGTGAGAAAGGTAGTTAATATTTGTAATACGTGATCATAATTTTAGTTTTTATTTTTTAAAACTATGATAAGTCATTGAGGACAATTCCATATGTATTGAAATGCTTTATGGATCATATACTATGGATTATGTGTATGTTTAGATGAGTTTACCTTAATTTGCTCTAATATACACAAAAAATACAGAAACGTGTTTAAATGACACGTTTCCCTCTCTAAATATGTTAAAATGTGATATTAATATATAAAAATGTTTTTAAATAGCCTAATTTTGATACTTATAACACTAATACTACACTAGTGTGAATTTAATAAATATGTAAGTTTTTGAACAAAACTAGTTTGACATGGAATTAAACTCATGAATTTGAAATATTTATAGGTTTTTTTTTTGTTAAAAAATTATTTATATTCACATTTACATTTTCAATTGCTACCAATGAATATCGTACTTCGATTTCAAGAAAATTTTATGCAACACTATGAAAGCATGATTATCATGCAAGTCCATATATTTATCACACTCATAAGACAAATAACTTGGCGATGGCGTCGTAAAGATCCAATGGACAATACTGCCCTTTAACCACAAGATATGGAAGATTATCTTAGTCATTGTCACTGACTCAGTGGTCCACCCATTTGGGCAATTTTATTTTTGTAATTTTCCAACAAATTAGGTGATGTCTCTAACTCGCAACTTTCCTTGGAGTACTCAGGTTATTGATCTATGTGAATAATGTTTCAGAAATTAGTTGACGATGACAACGAAAAGGTTAAAGGGTCTGCCGTGCATCCCATATGCAAGCATCATCGTGTTCCATGATGTCAGACACCGTTCAACTGCATGCTCAAATAGACTAGATGCCGTATTTAATTTCCCACACTCGGAATAAGTCGTGACCAAAGAATTGGTGAGAGATGTATCGTTGTTCATATCAGCTCGATATAAGTTACAGTGGACTTCCTTTGCAAAATTCAGACTTCCAAGCTCACAAATTGCATGAAGCAAAGTCATCAGAGTAGCTAAATCATGCTGTGCTTGCTCCATTTGCATCGATCGAAACAATGTTACGATTTCATCGGCATGGCCACGGTAAACATAGCCCGTCATCATCACATCATAAGATATAGCATCCTTTTTCTCCATTCTATCAAATAGTTCCCTGGACTGGATCAACTTGTTTGATATGGAGTATAGATCGACCAGAGCGGTTGCTGCCAATAGATCAATTTGAACACCAGCTCGAATAATATAACCATGGATACTCTTTCCAGGACGCAAATAATTCAAGCAAGCACAAGACAGAATCCCATTGGACAAAGTTATCAAATCCGGGACAAAATTTTCTCCCATCACTCTACAGAAAAGGCGGAAAGCCTCCAAGGGTTGCTCCAATTTAAGATAACCAGCAATCATCACATTCCAAGAACCAATAGTCTTTCTATCCATTTCGCCAAAAATGCAGGATGTATCGTTGTTCATATCGCCAAAAATGGGGATCCACATTTGTTATACATGTCCACGAGACTTGTTTCGAATACTTCATCCGAACCACCAATTCCTCTTCTAATAGCATAGCCATGGACTGAACGTCCTTCTTTCAGTACCTCTAACTGCGACGCTGCCTGAAGTAAGCTAACAAGAGTGACCCGATTTGGATGCAATCCTTGCCTCTGCATACGGCGAGCAAACCCAAAAGCCTCACAAGCACGTTGGTCGCCACTCTGAGCAACAATATCTCTCCCAGTAATTTCATCGAACACTTCAGCTGCATCTTCAACAAACCTAAATCTAGAGTTCAACCCGATAAGCGACGAACCCACAAATCCATTTGAACTAAACCCAGACTTCAAAGCATCCCCATGAATCCCTCGTCCAAATCCCAAACCCCCCAACTCGATACAACTTTTCAAACCAAACGTAATGGCGCCGCTATCCAACCCGATATTCCACCGCCTCAAATCTACGTACCGCCGAAGAACTTCGTCGAATTGACCGGCTCTGAAATACCCAACAAGAATTGCACTCCAGAGAGACAGATTCCCGTTGACGATTCTGTCGAAAACCCATCCGGAATCTGATAAAAGGTCGAACTTTGCGTAGCAATTCAGGAGCTTGCAGCCGAGAAATATATTGTTTCCGAGGCCGTGAGCGAAAATGCGAGCGTGGAGTTTTCTCAGTGAGAGAGCGTCTGAACAATTGTCCAAGAAAGAAGCGAGGTTGGTCGAATACATTAATTTAAATATTTTAGGGTGATAGCAATTTGATTAGAAATATACAGTCTCTGTGTATTGGGTATTTGGAGCAAGTGGCATTATTGAGAAGAAGTTCCTAACTTCATGAATTGTTAAAAAGAAAAAAAAATGTTAACTTCATATGCTGTGACTAATTATATATATTCATTCCAAAAATAAAAACTCTACATTCATGTTCATTTTGTTGTAATATGTAAATGAATATCGTACTTTATATATATATATATATATATATATATATATATATATAAGATTTGAATGAATTTCCAAAAGTAAAATTTTCTTTTGATTTTTTAATTTGGGTAGTCCATATATGTGATAGAGTAGACCTCATGATGCCACGTAACATATAACAAGGATACTAACAAACAAGTTGATGAATCTATGATATTACACTGAAATCTTAATTTTTTGTACAAAGTTATACAGTTTTAAGATTTTGTGTGGAGTTACAATTAAACACAAACTTGAGGGTGCAAACTGAAATATACCCAATAATTAAACTATCTCATTTTGGTCTTGAGATTGAGATTCTTCTATGCCATTCAATCTCATGTTTAGCTCCTTCAGTTTGCGAATTACATAATGGAGCATGTCAGTTGCATTTGTACTTATACAAAGTCCTTTCAAGGTTGGATAAGGCTTAACCATAGTTGTCACAAAGCATATGGCCCAACATGCGAGAGCAAACCACCCAAAATCTGGGACTAGGAGGAACGTTAGTAGAATTAAGGCAAAAGTTTCACACAAAAGGCTAATTTTATTCATCAATTCATACAGATTTGAATTGTGGGAAGCTTGCAGTATCTTAACAATGGCCAATGTCCCGGCGTAAGCAAATAAATGGCAATTAACATCAAAACAGTGACGTAGTCTGTGTCAAATGGAGACGCTTGCAAGGCTGCACATTTAACTTGGAGCAGCAAGCCTAGCATGGTGAGGAGAAAGAAAATACATTTGCGGGGACCACTATCCTCCTTCGTGCTGCTGGAAAGAAAATTAGATGAGTAAGTGGATGAATTTCCCTAGCTAATCACCTTGTACGTACTTTATTAGGAGTAGTAAAACCAATTAATTAGAAAAAAAAATTAATTATGCTCCAACCAAATGCTTGACTTTTAAATATTTGACAATTATATAATGTCCATATATAAATTAGAGGCATTCACATTTCCAAGTTTTTAAGTAAATCACTTCCATTAATAGGAGAGGGAAACAGCTGCAACTTGGACATTTGTTTAACGTCAAATAGGTGAAGCATCCTATACATGTTTAAGTAATGCCCCTTGACGTTAAACAATTAGAGGCATTCACATTTCCAAATTATTCATTGCAGTTTGAATTTGTCATAATTAAAATCAAGTTCATTATTACCTGGTGCGTGTTCTACCAATGCCTTGATGTTAAACAATTGCCCGTCCTATAACTTTGACTGAAAACTTATGAATCTAAAAATTTTGATTTAAGGACATTAAATTTTATCAGCATGTATTTAGAAATGAAATTACATGTCATATTTTCAGATTTTTTTTAATCATTTATGTTTTCCCATAATATCTTCGTTGTTGTTTTAAAGGGAAAATAGTAAAAATTGTATGAGAGATTACTCACATATGTGCAAATTGGATGGAATATATGCTGCTAAATTCTTCAACGAACATGGCAATATTACAATAAGGCATGCATAACGATAACACCATTATCATAGTAAACGAAAATGACATCCACCATTTTTAATCCCTTAATGACTAAGGAACCCAACTCTTGATTTTCTTCCTGTACAATACATATGGGTAAAACGATATTGATGGATATAAGAGAATTCTAACTACACTGATTAACTTTATTTTTTTTGTTAATTAGTAATTACCAAAGTGATAATAATGACCAAGCATAGTTTAGTTCGTGAAACCAAATTCTATCAGCCAAACAAAAAAAATGACACCATAATAATCAGCAAGCAAAAAAAAAATATGGAATGGTTATGGTGTAATTCATAAATTTCATTTTTTCTGTATAATGAGCGGGTGCAAAAAGACTAAGTTAGATGATTGAAAATAATAAGAAATTGTTGTGATGGAGACACACCCACAATTTATAAAATAATCACTTAAGAAATATAAGAATATTTAAAACAACACATCTTTGAGGCACGTAGCGCCCGTGATGCAAAAATACCTCTCTCACGCACGCGTGCAGAGAGACTAGTCTTGTTTAGAAGCCATGGTGAATCAGCCATCTCTGTCGTCCGCCCTCTGGCCTCCGCCATCCCTCTCATTCCACTGTAACTCTAATTTATTTTATAAAGAAAACTCAACAAATGTCCTCGCCAAAAAAATATATCCTAAATCGCAAAAAATTTCAAATTTGTGTGTGCACAGAAATGTCCTCGCCAAGAAAGAGAAAGGGCTGGTTCTTTAGGTGAGGCTGCTATCGAATTTCATGGCTGCAATGGTGCAGCCGTCGTAGTTGTCTCCGGCTGTTGTTGTATGGTCTTCGATTATTGAGTCAACGATCATATAGTCACAGTGGAAGAAAAGGTAAAAACAATGTTCTCATCGTCATCATCGAATCTTTGGCCGTGGGTGTTCATGGGGTTGCTGGTGGAGAAGTTGAAACGCTGGAGGGGTTTGGATTTTTTATTTTTATTTTAAATGCTTAAAATTAGTTTCAAATTTTGAAAAAGATATATTTAATTAACAAGTTTATTATGATTAAAAATAAGACACATGACAGCTAATAAGCTGTATGATGAGCATACATCAAAATTAATATAGACGAGCAAAAATGCACCCTTTAGTTTAAGGTTGCATGGATGACTTAGTCCACAGAAAAAGCTACAACTTAGCGGAAACTTCCAGACTCGTTCCTCGAATGCCGAAGCGCGTGGAACTGTTTCAATGGACGATACTACCCTCCCAGCCTTCCGCGTACGGACATAAACATCACAAATTTCAATTGTTACGCCCTAAAAAATAAACATCACAAATTTATTTGTTTTATATTGTTAATAAAAATTGAATTTTTCATAAAACTACTACCAACCTAAAAAATTAGAAAATTAAAAATAAAACTACCACCAACCAAAAAGTTAAACAACAAAATAAGTTTGAAATTTCAAATTCTTCCAATTCCATTATCTCCTCTCTTGCAAGGATATCTTATCATTGACTACAACAAAGTCCACATACAAATACTCATCTGGATTTCCGTGTGGAATTTGCAACTTTCCTTAGAGTAAATATCTGATTCATAATTCGGATCTACAAATTGTGTTCCAACAGTTACTAAAAAGAAAGGGTTTGCAAGCACTATTTTACACCGTATTTAACTTAATAAAAAACGCAATAACACAAACTACCAACCTAAAAAATTAAAAAATTAAAAATAAAACTACCACCAACCAAAAAGTTAAACAACAAAATAAGTTTGAAATTTCAAATTCTTCCAATTCCATTATCTCCTCTCTTGCAAGGATATCTTATCATTGACTACAACAAAGTCCACATACAAATACTCATTTGGATTTCTGTGTGGAATTTGCAACTTTCCTTAGAGTAAATATCTGATTCATAATTCGGATCTACAAATTGTGTTTCAACAGTTACTAAAAAGAAAGGGTTTGCAAGCACTATTTTACACCGTATTTAACTTAATAAAAAACGCAATAACACATGATACAAAGGCAATAACAAGTAGTTTATAACTAAGGCAACAACAAGTAATACAAAGACAATAACGAGGAGGACTCCTAGCATGGTGAGGAGATGGAATATAGAATTGTGTGCTGCTAGTAGAGATATGTACTGACCACCCTCCTCCCTAGTGCTGCTGTATTATAAACAACATATAGGATTAGATGTGAAGATTACATGGGAACAAGTGGCATTGTACTATTAAGGAATAGGAAAATATCAAGAAGACAATCTTTGTTAGATCATAATACTAATTAAGAGCATGAGCTTATCCACGATCTCGTTTGACATAAATATTGTTTTTGCACGCTTTTTTTTTTTTTTTTTTGTCATTTCTTTCATATATCTACATATTTCTCCTCTATTTACTACACACAAATATTAAAACGAAACATAATGAAAATGTCATTATTCAATTCCACAAAAACCTATCTAATCAAGTTAAAATGTCAAAACACCCTCCAATCCAATATTTTAGGCTTGCATATGATCCAATATCCTATCCAGAGGGTTGAGATTTCCACTCATGCATACCAGGTTCGAAACTTTCTCATTTTTTAAATTATTGTAATAGTTTGAATTCTACCCTCTCCTTAATAGGGCCGGCTTGAAGGTGTGCCGAGTTCACGAGGCATAGGTCCTCTATTGTAAGTTTTAATAACCTATGTATTGTGTTACATATAAACAAGGGAACTTTAATAAAAAGTTCCCAGTATTATTCATTTTTACACTAAAAAGTCAATCCTAGTACTATTCATTTTACCTTTTATTTTGTTATTTTCGTTAAAACTCAAAGTTTTCAAGCTATTTTTCATTAATTTTCCTTATAAACACAGGTGAATATAATTAACAAAGCGTCATAGTTGAGTGGGTTTGCGCTCGATCATATTTTTTTAATTATGAAATTTTTTTCTTGCTTTAAAGATAAAAATAAAATTTAAAAAGCAGAAAAAATATGAAATTCAAAAAGGAAAATCCTAGTCGTAAGCGTGCAAAAAAGAAAGCGGGTCTCTTCGCCGATGAGACCAGGCAATGCCGATGAACCCTCCCACCCACTTCTGTTTTTTTATTTCATTCCTTTTTTTGTTATTTATTAAAAAAAAGACTCAACACTCTTTCTAATCTCTCGAATTGTCTCTGCACTCTCTACTCTCCTCCTCCTCCTCCCTCTACCAACAGACTCAACACGTCGGCCGTCGAGTCATCGACCACCACCTGTATGAGTTCTCCATTTTCCAGATCCAGACTTCCACGGTTTCACCACGACCTGCAAATCGAACTTCTCTGATCTGAAGGTCCAACATTCATGAAATTATTGTACCTTGATTTCGATTAGGATTAGGGTTTTGGACTTTCAATTTGGGGACTTAGAATTAAAATTAGGATTTCTGTTTGAAAATCCCCTAATTCCAATTACCGCTCGATTTCTTTGTGTTTGGTTTCAATTTTTCTGCTTTTGAATTTTAATCGAGGGCTTTCTTCGATCTTTGTATTCTGATTTTTTTAGGGGATGTCTGCAAATTTGGGATTTCTGCTATTTCTAGTTTACTTGCAAAACAACAGCTTGATAAAACTCAAATGCAAGGAGAACTTTTTTATTGAAATCAAAGAGTTGCAGTCGCTATAAACTGAAAGTTAATCAATCAAAGTTTAAGTGGTAGACATGAGTATTAAGGCATCCCGTCCTGGTTCTCGGGTTCTTCGGTGCCCTTCATTCTCATCATCAGCTTCTTCATTTTGTCACGGACATAACCAAGAGCTGCAGTACAGCGTCTTCCTAGGTTTTGGTAGGACTTGGTCACAATTATCGCAATAGATACTACCCAACATGCAAGAGTAAACCACCCGAAACCTGGATCGAGGAGGAGCACCAGCAGAATCACTGCAAGAGTTCCAAACAAGAGGCTGATGTTGTTCATCAATTCATATGTATTTCTATTGTTGGAAGCTTGGAGAATCTTGGCAGTCGCCAATGCCCCCACATAAGCGAATAAATCAGCAATCAACACCACAACAGTTTTGTGGTCTGTGACAAATGGAGACGGCAAATCTCCGGTCGCATGCTTCACCCCCAACAGGACTCCCAGCATGCCCAGGAGAAAGAATATATATTTGTGTACTGCCAGTGGAGGACTGTAGTGACCACCCCCCTCCCTAGTGCTGTTATATTATAAACAACATAGAAATTAATGATTAGAAAAATGATATTTCTAGCATTATTCTAATGATAACAGCGATTTGAGTAATTTTTCATTGTGATCGGAACACAGATAGTATACTATGTGTTTTTATATATATAATGAGAAATTTAATTTTTTAAATTATTAACTTTTCATCACACATATCCAATCATTCATATATAGACACGTGATGAATCACTCCGTTTACCGATCATATTGAAAATCTCTCTCGGGGTTCCTAACTTTTCAATTTCTTCCTCTTAGTTAATGACATCAACTGTTAGAATATCTGGCCACTACAAACTCATTTGCTAGCTAATTAATTAAGAACATGAGCTTATCCAAAACCTCATTTGATATGCATATTGTTTCTTCACTCTTTTTTATTCGTCATTTCTTTTATATATCTAAATATTTCTCCTTTATTTATTGTATATAAATATTAAATCAAAATAATAATCAAATGGGCACTAATTCAATTCCACAAAAGTTGAAGAAAAAAAATAATATTTTAGGCTTATTTTACCTTGAATTTACTTGTACTCACTCAAAATTTACAACGGGTTCGAAACAGAACGGAAAAACCTTTTCCTCAGCTGATTTTGAAAGAACAAAAATGAAAAAGGAGAAAAGAGCTTTCCACAAAACTATCAAGAAATACGGGGACAAAATCACAACATACATACAGGAAAAGGATCCCTTCTGGATCCATTATGTGGGGATCCTAGGAATCCTCGTATCTCAGCCGTTCATCGCGTATCGTACAGTCAGAAATTATTTTACTTTTATTATTTTAAATTAAACATAAATAGTACCTGACGAAAACTGACCGTACGATACACAATGAACGGCTAAGATGTGGAGATCCCTAGGATCCCCACGTAATGGATCCGGAGGGGATCCTTTTCCATACATACATACCTAGGCCTACTTGCATACATACATGGTGAAGTATATGAAAAACTATTTAACCTTTGTAAATATTTTGAAATTACGTTTCTGTGACTTGGACCTGAAAATTGAAAACGAAAACTTTCACCGAACTGAGAGGTCGGCGGCGTGCAAATGGATGCAAAAAACTAAAAAGATGATAACTAATAAGTAAAAGGAAAGCAAAAGAAAATGTACTAACCCAGCTGGAGGATCACCCATAACTTCTGGTGTCAATGCAAAGTTGAGAGCAGGTGTTGTTGTTCCCGCCGGGGGGGGAGCGAAGTAAAAGGAAAGCAAAAGAAAATGTCCTAACCCAGCTGGGATTCGTAGAGGATCACCCATAACTTCTGGTGTGAATGCAAAGTTGAGAGCAGGTGTTCTTGTTCCCGCCGGAGGGGTGGGGGGGGGGGAGGGGGAGTGAGAATGGTTGGTGTCGTTGTTCGGGGCGGGGAGCGGCGAAGCGAGGATGTTTTGGAACCGCGGGGAGTGGTTGCGATTTGGGACGATGTTTTGGGACGGGGATGGTGGTTTTAAGCCTTCCGGCGGGCCCCACTGGAAAATTGATTTTACGGGCCTACCCTTTAGATCAAGGAAAAGATAAATCGATTTTTATATATCGATTTTTGGTCAGGGAAAAGATAAGACGATTTTTATATATCGATTTTTGGTCACGGAAAAGATAAATCGATTTTTTTATATCAATTTTTGGTCAGGGAAAAGATAAATCGATTTTTTTAATATTTTTAATTTTTTTCTATGGTGTGTGAATTTATTCGGCTGGCTGTGGAAATCAGATTTTAAGTTGTCCCATGGGCCCCACTTGTCAATATTTGGTATCTGAAGGTGGACCAAGATTCTCTCCTAATCTAATGATGAGGATCCTCATGATCAAGAGATATCAACCGTTGGATTTTTATCCAACGGTTATAATTATTATAACTTTAAAGAGACCCTCCTGTTTGTAGCCCTTAGATAAAAATCTAACGGTCCACATCCTTTGGTCATGAGGATCCTCATTCTTAGATTAGTAGGGGATCCTGATCCTCTGAAGGTATTACCTCTATGGTGATATGATTTAACGGGCCTACCCCTTAGATCAAGGGAAAGAAATAGACTTGCATGTCCTGGTCATCGACCACCACACTTCTACGAGTCCTCCATATTCCGATCCAAACTTCGGCCTGATTTGGTACTAAGGTGATTTTGAAAAAAGTTAGTATAAAAAAAAGCTACGAGCTATTTTTGTGTTTGGTAAACATTCAGCTTCAGCTTTTTTTTATAGTTTTGGATGAAAAAAAGCCAAAAACAAGAAGCTGCAAAACCTAGCTTTGAAAAACCAGTTTTTTTTCACATCTGTTTTACATAAAAGTTTACCAAACACTATCATACTGCTTTTTTTTTTTTTTTTTTTTTTCAAAATCACTTTTACAAAAAATTTTACCAAACACTCTGCTGCTTATTCTCACAGCACAGCAAAAACAGTTTTTTTTTCAAAACACAACAATACCAAACCAGTTCACGATTTCGCCTCCATCTCCTACCACGACCTCCAAATCGAAGCTTCTCTGATATGAAGGTACCAAGATTCATGAAATTATTGTACCTTGATTTGGATTCTGAAATTGAGGATTAGGGTTTTAAAGTTTCAATTTGGGGATTTAGAATTAAAATTAGGACTTCTGTTTTGAAAATCCCCTAATTCCAATTACCTCTGTGATTTCTTTTTCATTTGGTTTCAATTTTTTTGCTTTTGCATTTGGATCGAGGGCTTTCTTCGATCTTTCTATTGTTGATTCTCTGATTTTTTTGGGGCTGTCTGCAAATTTGGAATTTTCTTTCTTATTTGTTATTAGTTAATGTTAGACTGCTATTTTTAGTTTACTAAAATTATTTTGGTAAGTATTTTAAAATTATGTTTCTACATGTTAGAGGGTTAATTTTAAGATTTGCATCCACTGTGCAAATTGCATAAGCTTTTTTTTTTTAGAAAAACTAATGAAAATGACTTGAAAACTTTGAGTTTTAACGATAAAGACAAAATAAAAGGTAAAGTGAATAGTACCAAGATTGACTTTTTAGTGTAAAAATGTGGTTTTTCGTTAAAGTGAATAGTACTGTGAGCTTTTCGTTAAAACTCCTTTTTTTTTTTTTTTTGGTACTACACTCAGAGTCCGTTGGCGTGCGTGAATGATACAGTTTTAGAGAAGAATGGATGCAATAAAAGTAACAACTATAAGCAAAAGAAAATCTAATTAGCGTCAACTATAAGCAGAAGAATGGATGCAATAAAAGTAAACAACTATAACCTAGCTGGGACCATAACTTCTGTGCCAACATTATTGGTTTAGAGAGTTTTATCTAATTAGTATCATTGTTTGGAGTCATGAGTGTAGCAAATTTATGGCTTGTTTGTTTGGTAATTTGGTGAGAGTCAATTTGCAAGTTTGTGAGTTAGAGAGCAATTTGGAAGAGACTACTTGATTTGTATTGGTTATCTACTTGTTTGGCTCAGAATTTGTAATTTATAGAATTTGGGTTGTGAGAGTTAAACGCTCTTTTTGCAATCTATATTTGTTTAATAAAAGATCAAACAATTAATCCGACCAAATGCATAAACGACATAATAATATTATCTTACTGTGCAAACTGAAAAAAAATTAAAATTTCATCGCAAATTTCACAAATCACGTAAAACCCAAAAGGTATAAAATGTAACTAGTCCTAAAAAGAAACGATCGTGACTCGTGAGTGCTTCCTTAGATTTGATTGGTGGCATTTTCTGGCTTCACCCCTCTTAGGACAATCCCACATCACATCGAACATTAGTAATTTCAGAAGACAAAAATTCCCAGCCGAGTGTCTTCGTCCTTCCTTTCAATTCTCATTTAAACTCCTCGTTCATGCAGATTTATCATGGTTTGAATCTCTAAATTTCTGTGGTTTGTTATCCAATTTAATTGTCGTACTCAAGCATCCCAGTTCTGATTCTGGGGTTCTTCGTTGCCGTTCAACCTCCTCATCAGCTTCTTCAATTTGTTACGGACATAAAAACAGCGTCAGTAGACAGAGTTTTTAGGGTTTAGTAGGACTTGGTCACAATTATCACAAAATATACGACCCAACATGCAAGAGTAAACCATCCGAAAGCTCGAACGAGGAGGAGCACCAGTAGAACCAACGCAAGAGTTCCACACAAGAGGCTAATGTTGTTCATCAATTCATATATATTTGTATTGTTGGAAGCGTGGAGAATGTTGGCAATCGCCAATGTCCCCACGTAAGTGAGTAAATCAGCAATCAACATCACAACAATATCGTGGTCTGTGACAAATGAAGACGGCAAATTTCCGGTCGCATACTTCACCTGGAGGAGGACTCCTAGGATGTTGAGGAGATGGAATATATATTTGTGTGCTGCCGGTAAAGATTTGTGCTGACCACCCTCCACCGTAGTGCTGCTGTATTATAAACAACACAGAAAATTAATGAATGGGAAAATGATCTCCGAAACATTACTCCAATGATAACATGAGTTCCTAATTTTCAATTCTTCAATATTAGTTAATGACTTTGACATGCGTCATCAACCGTTAAGAATATCTGTCCACAAGGGCCACAACCCAAACTCATTTGCTAGCTAATTTACAGCACACAATTAAAACGAAAAAAAATAAAATTAAACGGGCACTAATTTTGTTCCACAAAATCCTATCTAATCAAGTTGAAATGTCAAAACATCACACGATCAAAGATTTTAGGCTTGTATGTGGTCCAATATCCTAGTGAATAAAGTGTTGGGTTTTTCATTAATATGCACCGGATTCGAAACTCTCTCATCTCTTAAATTATTATAACAGTTTCGAATTCTTCCGGTCTTCTTAATAATAATAAATTTTGAAAAAATTGATTTTAAGCTTATTTTGCCTTGAATTTACTTGCACTCACTCAAAATTAACAAGTACGAAACAGAATGAAGAAACTTTTTTCCCAGTTGATTTTGAAAGAACTAAAATGAAAAAGGAAAAAAGAGTTGTCCACAAAACTATCAAGATATACGAGGACAGAATAACAACATACATACATATATGCATACATGGCGAAGTATATGAAAAACTATTTAACCTTGGTAAAAATTATTTATAACTAAGTCTTATTGATAAATTTCCCACCGGCTTGGTGTTACTTAGGCTCATTAATTTCCGGCCGTGGATTTCGTTAGTATTTTTGCCCAAAAACGACACGTGTAAGCATCACCTAATCAAAAAGATTTTCAATTGTTACGGCTGCTTGTCAATTGAGCTGACTAAGATTTGAAGTTTCAATTGTTACGGCTACATGTAAGAGCATCTTCAAATGATATGTCAAAATTTTATTTGATGATTGATGTGACAAATTAAATACAAGTGCTAAATTTTTTTCTTTTTCAAGAAAGATTTTTCAGTGTGACCGTCATACAAGGTGGTACACTATGTGTCCTTATATAAATTATGAGATATGTGTGTTAAAAGGTTAATAACTTACAAATTAAAATTTTCTACTACTTACAAAAAAACACATGGTGTTTCCCGTCATAACTAAAAAATTTTCCTTTTCCAATAGATGTGTCAAATATTTATTTTATTATTTTATTAGGCCTAGAGTTACATTAACTATTAAAAAATAATCAAAATTAGTTTTAGTTTGTATTCTATTGGTTGTTAATGAGACCTATGCATTAAAAAAATAAATTAAATATATTTGACTCCTTCTTTGTTTGCTATCAAAAAAGGCAGTTAGAAAGTAAAGAGTCAAATGACTCACATGCCATATCATATATGGCATATCCATTGGAGAACACTTGAATGTCTTTTAGGGCTAGTTTGGTATTGTTGTGCTTTGAAAACAAACTGCTTCTGCTGTGTTGTGAGAATAAGCAGCTGTGAAATAAAGCAGCAGAGTGTTTGGTAAACTTTTTTGTAAAAGTGCTTTTGAAAAAAAAAAAAACAGTATTATAGTGTTTGATAAACGTTTATGTAAAACATATGTGAAAAAAAAAAAAAAAACTGGTTTTTCAAAGCTGGGTTTTGCAGCTTTGTGTTTTTGGCTTTTTTTCACCCAAAACTGTGAAAAAAACTGAAGTTAAATGTTTACCAAACATAAAAAGAGCTTTTTTTTTTATAGCCATTTTTTTTTTCTTCATAATCACCTCAGTGCCAAACGAGGGCTTAATCATATTTGACATATTTGACATCTCCATTGGAGATGATTTAAGTCGGCTTTGGGAGAATAACTTGTATGAGCTTTGCTTGGCATTGGAAATTTGGAATTTCCTGAGTAACATTATAATTCAATAAAAACTCGACACATAGCAAGTGTTAATTCTAATCCTTTATTATTTTATATTACTCTCATAATTATTTTCTATACTGATTAATATAAAAAATGAGATTAATTTAAGGGAGTTTTAACGAAAAGTCTGCGATACTGTTCACTTTAACGAAAAACCATATTTTTACACTAAAAAGTCAAATATAGTACTATTCACTTTACTCTTTATTTTGTCATTATCGTTAAAATTTAAAGTTTTCAAGCCCTTTTCATTAGTTTTCCTTTAATTTAATAGTTCATTTTTTTTCACTCTTCTCCTCTCTCTCGTTTTCTCCTAAATTTTCTCTACTGTCTTCTTCCCCGTTCTTTGTCTTTGTCTTTCTTCGTAAGAATACAGAAAAAAAAACAACTAAGCCATCTTCTCCAACTATCATAAAATGTAGAAAAAAAATTCCAACACATATGTCACTTTTTTACAAAAGTCGTTTGTTCATTTTTTTTTCATTTTTTGAGCAACATTTCATTGCCCAGCACGCCACTTGCATATATACTCAAATAAATTTGTTGATGCATTTTCTAGAGATTCTTTGCTGAGAAAATTTGAGAAGAAAACATTTAATGGCTTAATTGTTTTCCCCCCATTATCCTTTTGAAGGCGGACAGACACAGAGTGAGGTCCAGTCCATTGGTTAGGACTTGGGATGCCCGCATGTAAGAGAAGTTTTTAGTTGTGACGGAAATGCAAGTATATATATCCCATTATGTGTTTTAACAGGAATAGTGAGAAATTTTATTTTTTAAGTTATTAACTTTTTAGCACATATATCTCATTATTTATTTAGTGACACGTGATGTATCATTCCGTGTATCGATCATACTGAAAAATAGAATCTATTGCGAAGAAGATAAAGGGAGGGAAGTGGGGCCATATAAGCATCTCCACCTTAATTGCGCTGACCAAAATTTGGAGTTTCAATTGTTACGGCTACATGTCATCGACTATGCAAAGAAAATACCTGGGCTATTGGTTACTGCACGTGCCCTACACGTGCAAAAAGCTTTTTTACATGACTCTGTGCTGGCATATAGAGTTTTGTTTATTTTTACTTTAATTTTATTTATTTCTAAGATATGGACTAACGGTTAGAGAAAAGATAACAAATATAAATAATTGTAGGAAGATTCCACTAAGTAATTGCACCTTTAAGTTATAAGACAAACTCTTGTAATTCCAAGAGATACAAACACAATTGTGGAATTAATTTGGGATCTCCTTCTATATTGCTTTGCATTTAGCATATCTTATTGCACATTAGATTCATTTTTTAGCATATCTTATGTGGTTTAGATTCAGTTTTTAGTGCAGATACAATTGTAACCACATTAGAGCAAAAAAAATGCCACAAAATGAAAACATAAAATAATAATTACAATTTAATAATTATTAGTCAAGCAATTATAGGCTTTGTATGCCTTCTTATAATTGTTCATATGTAATTATCTGTTATGTATTTCACTTCAATTAAAAAAACAAACAATCAACTCGCGCAGAAAAAATAAGTTTAGGATGTAAACTACATAATATATGGGTTGAAATCTGATTGTAAAGAATCAACGGCAGGCTTAGAACCTGGAAGAAAACTAAATCTTTCTAAAATGATTCGTAAGTTGGAGACGTCTTCCTCAAATAAAATAATTTTTCATATCAGACGCCTTGACTATGTTCATAGCACCTGACCTTGTATTGGTACAACTAAGTTGCAACTCTCCCAAAAGACAGAACCATGATGAACATAAACGACGGGACAAGAGGCTAACATTGTTCATGAGTTCAGCCAAACTTGAGTTGTGAGCTTGGAGTATAATTCCATATGGAGTGACCCTAGTGTGGGGGAGAGAGAAAATGCATTTGTGGAGTAACTTTAATGAACCATGCTTGGTTTTTATTAGTGATACATTATTTGTTTTGTAAATTTGATTTAAAAATTTAGTCTCTTTAAACATTATCCTTTGTTTTATATGGTTCATAAAACTATTACCAACCTAAAAGTTAAACAAATTAAATAAGTTTGAAAGTTCAAACTCCTCCAATACCATTATCCCCTTTCGCTTGCAAGGATAAGATATCTTATCCTTGCCTGCAACAAAGTCCACAAGTAAATAGTCATTTTGATTTATGTGTGGATTTGCCAACGAATGACTCTAACTTTGCAACTTTCCTTAGAGTAAATGCGGATGAATGACACTGGGTTATATATAGTGAGTGAGTAAGGTAATATTTGTAATAATGTGATCATAGATTCTTTTTCAAAACTATGAGAACTCATTGAGGATAATTCCATATGTATTAAAATGCTCTATGGATCATACTATGGATTATGTGTATCTTTAGATTAGTTTATCTTAATTTGCTCTTATATCTTTATTAATTAATGAAACTCTCTTTATCAACTAAAAGAGGATGAAAAGACTACTTAGTTTTCTATCACACAAAAAAAATGATGGGCAATAATGTAATTTCACAAGTCCAAATTTTACTGTTTTTTATTGAAGCCTTCTCACCTACATATGATGTTAAAATACCTCCAATATTAAAAAAAAAAAAAAAAAAAAAAAACCAAAAACAAAAACCTCCCACTCCCCCCCCCCACGTTCTCTCTCCCTCTCTCCCTCTCTCCCTCTCTCCTTCTCATTTTCTAAAAAAATGTGTTCATACACACAAAGTGTGCAGGCAAACGCTAGTTATATTTAATTAAAGTTGGCCCTCAATAGAGATGCCACCGGAGATGTAAAAGACCCATTTACTATTCACTTTACCCTCTTTTTTTTTGTCCTTATTATTAAAACTCAAAGTTTTCAAGCCATTTTCATTAGTTTTCCTAAAAATTAACCCTTAATTTCAAAAATGTTATTTTTTATAAAATGTTTCAAATATATCTAAAATTCCATCTAAATGGACACAAATACCCTCAAATTTAACAATCAAATAAATTAAAGACTTTTTAGCCAAAATGATTTGTGACATTGACATAACTCCTTAATCTGGTCCTTAACAATTAATGATAATCAATGGTAGTGTTCTTGAATTTGTCTATTGTGAATCATTTTATTCTTTCTTTGAATTTGTCTATCATGATCATTTTAGTTTTTTCGTGAAAAATCTGTTAATTGCTCTGTTAGTGTGATGATGTGGCGCCATGTGAGTCTCACAAATACAATCATATAACGACATGTAAATTAACTTTAAAAACTATTTTATATTTAAAACTAAAAATGATATTAGTAAGAAAAAAGGCATTGAAGGCATGATTGAAATTATGCTGCTCCCACTTGCGGTAACCATGACAATGCTCAATGTCGGTGATGAGGGGGTCGAAGGGGATAGGATTGTGGTGGTGGAGTGTAGAAGCGAAGGTGAAGGTGGACCGGAGCTTAAGGCAACAGTAGCTAAAAAGCCTTTAATTTATTTAATTGTTAAATCTGAGGGTATTTATGTCTGTTTAAGTAAAATTTTGTATATATTTGAAAATTTTTATAAAAAGTCACATTTTTTAAATTAAAAGTTAATTTTTAGCTATATTTGATAAATACTCGTTTTGGAAGCCAATGATCCGAACCCGGATTTAATACGATTCATGACTGTAAGCGATTGGTGAGAAAGCAAGCATTTTGGGTCGTCTTCTTAGTTTTCATTCATAATTTATTTATAAATTCTGTTAAATATTACAATTTTATTTAATTTTTTTATCGAATAAATTAATTTAATTTTTTTAGGGTGATAGCAATTTAATTTGAAATGAAATCTTAATTGGGGTAGTCCATATAGGTGATAGAGTGGACCTCGTGATGACACATAGGCATATAGCATAGAAACTGACCGAAAAATTGACCAATATATGATATTGCAATGAAATCTTAATTTTTTGTATGAGGTTGTGCAGTTTTAAGATTTTGTATGGAGCTGCAATTAAACACAAATTTAAGGGCAAACTGAAATTTACCCTTTAATTAAACTATCCCGTTTTGGTTTTGGGATTGGGATTCTTCCGTGCCATTCAATCACATGTCAGCTGCATTTGTTCTACTTGTACAAAGTCTTTTCAAGGTTGGGTAGGATTTAACCACAGTTTTCACAAAGCATATAGCCCAGCATGCGAGAGTAAACCACCCAAAAGCTGGAACTAGGATTTAACCACAGTTTCCACACAAGAGGCTGGCTCTGTTCATCAATTCATAGAGATCTAAATTGTGGGAACCTTGCAGTATCTTGACAATCGCCAACGTTCCAGCGTAAGCAAATAAATTGACAATTAACATCAAAACAATAACATAGTCTGTGTCAAATGGAGATTCCTGGAGGTTACACATTTAATTTGTAGGAGCACGCCTAGCATGGTGAGGAGAAAGATAATACATTTGTGGAGAACAGTATCCTCCCTTGTGTTGCTCAAAAGAAAATTAGATTAGTAAGTGGATGAAAACGAAAGAATTGATCAATTGATGTGTGTTACAGAATATCTGGAAACATTATTTGATCCATGACTTGATCTAAAAATTGAAAACGAAAAAGAAAGTTACGCAAAGTACAGTCAATAGGTTAACAAGATTGTGTACCATTTCCATTATGCTTTACAATCGGCTTGTGATTGAATGCAGAGGCCAGTAGACTTTCACCAAACTAGCGTGCATGAATGAAAAGGCTTCTGAGAAGAATGAGACTCTCGCCCGAGCTGCGACTCAATAAGCAAAAAAAAAAAAAAAAAAAAAAAAAAAAAATCTTAGGGCTTAAGTGCGAATCGTTTCTATCCGTATCACGAATGTTCACCGATCTAAGCAACAAAAGAAAAAAGGGTGCGTCAGATATGAAGGATTGGTTGGCGGCTAGGGGATAGGTCGTTGCCCAACGGTAACGTGAGCGATTGTCTGTATTGTCTATATTGGAGCCAGGAGGATCCCTTATCTTCAAACCATGTCCATTCATTGTACATCGTGCGATCATTTTTCGTCAGATATTATTCATATTTAATTTAAAATAAAAATATTTAAAATAATTTCTAATCGCACGATATATTTAAAATGATTTCTAACCTCACAAATAGGATCCTCATTGTATTGGAGGACTCATAGTTAATGTGGGTGATCATTTTTGCTCACCTAATTTATGCGTCGATGTCCTTGGATTATGAAGTCTATGTCGATGTCCTTGGATTATGAAGTCTATGTCGATGTCCTTGGATTATGACATCTACGTCTATGTCTATGTCCAACGGCAGATTTTCCCTGTGATTCTAACTCGTTAATAAATTTCTCACACGACAGCCCAATCAATTATATTCATCACACTCAGAGGACAAGTCACAAGCAGCTTCGCGTTGTGCTGCAGCAATGGACAACCCTGCCCTCCCTGCCTCCTCCGCACGTCCCGAAACTCAAAAAATTCACAGAAGCGTTTCGTACACTGACTAGGGGTTTTGACTATTCAATTTTTACGCCTGCACGAACGGTTTATTGTTTATTTATTTAGGATTTTGCCAAATGTGACCCAGTTTTTCATTTTTCTTTTTTAAGAAATCGGCGAAATCAACTATTTGAATCTATAAAACCTCTTTCTATATTCAATTTATCCTTTACATCTATATAGTTTTTAATTAAATTATCAATATCTCTTTAAATCCAATTTTACTACCTAAACTACCCTCACAAACCTAATATAATATACAAATTTATTTTTACACCCATTTGAAAAATAAAAATCCAAAATCAATGTTCTACAACTTGTTTTCCACAACTCATTGATTGAGAGTATAATGTCCATACATATATGGAGTCGTGTTTGATGAATTGGTTAAACAAGCAATCTGGGAAGTTATGTGAGCAAACAAGATTAGATGAAGTAATTAACTCAAATGTTACGATGTTTTTGTGCTTATTTGAGATTGAAATGTTAAACCAATATGCTTATTTCTCTTACAATAGAAATCAAGTTGTTTTTACCCCATAGCCGCTTCATAAACAAATGTAGTAGCACTTTTCAAATGCTTTGATCTCAAGTTTTTACCTCGGTTTTAAGATTAGGTGTATTGGGTGGTGGAATTGTGATATGTAAATCCATATTCTTAGGCATCACTTGGGTTTTAGCCCCAGTAATTCAAATCTGCATGAATTATAGGACTCAAAATCATTTTATACATACACATACACTGGTAATAATAATTAACTTGGGCCCTCAGTTATCATTGGAACTGGAAGTCGGTATATTGATAAATTTTAGTTTGATTTCTGATTCATCTTGTATTTAATGGTAATTATACAATAGGGTAAAACTGAAAATTCACATTTTAAATTTAAGTTGGGTGTATAGTGAGGTTGTATGGGTTCAAATAAAATTTCCCATCAACTTATCATTCACCAGCTTTATTCTTTATTTATTAATATATTTTTAATATTTAAGATTTTGTTAGTATTTAGAAATCATGGCGACACTCAGAATAAGATCATGTAAGTGCTTAGAAGTTAGATCACGTTTATATATCTATTGTACGTCACCCAATTGTGTATTGTACTATTGATTATGTGTATCTGTTGACCCTAAAAATTACAAAACCTACGTGGCGCGCAGGCCGAGTAACTAGTAAGCTAACTACGTCCTTCGGTTGAATGCGGGGCGTGCCAACTCGTCGGCCGAGCTCGGCCGAGGAGTAAAATTTGTTGATGTTGCTTTGAGCGCGTTGTTGACTTCTATCTTGCGATTGCGACCGAGGAAGGAACACTCTCGGTCTCTGGATTCTACAGCCTGAAGACAAGGCTGCTAATTCTGCGGAGTTCAATAATCGTCGGAGCCTGATTCGGTCACTGTGATTATATTCGTAAGAGTATAAGCACGTCGAATCGAGACCAAACTGTATGGGCACAGGTACTCGAACGTGATGTATGTCTTGATGGTAAACGTAGTTCGGCCGTCGGAATGCCAAACCCTGAAACCTACTTGCGAGTATCCAATCATAAAATTACTCGGCGTCCTGTACGCCGAGCAATGCAATTCGTAACACCTGACTATGCTGAAAAGGCTAGCAAGGTGACCTCTGCCAATAAAGGTTTGTAAACCCTTCTCGCCCGAGACTTAGATAGATAACCGGTCGACCTCGACGCAGTGCTGTTTATCCAAACTGAAGGTGCTTCTCGGTCGGCTGATTCTGCGGCAACAGTGCTGTTTATCCAAACTGAAGATGCTCGCCGGGTGCTTCCACAGTGCTGTTTATCCAAACTGAAGGTGTGTCGGCGGGAAAAAGAAAAGGAAAAATCTCAAGGTGTTTGAGAGGTTTTGCGCAGGGCAATTGTATGCTGATTGTGAAGATCTTTTTACGTTGCCACTACCTCTGTATTTATAGGGACATATGCGTGTTGGTTGATAAGCTGATATCGGCTTCCGCCATGCATTAGAACTCTTCCACTGATTGCGTCAGATAAGCCTTACTATTCCCAAAACTCTGAACTTAGTCAAAATTGCAACCTAATTCAATCCTTATGCAGCCCTATCATATCAAATCCCAAGATAGCCTGGATGCTTGGATTTGATCAAATAATGCCCATCAAAATAACCACCAATCCACGTACACCGTTGTGGTTGGTTGCTTTTTGGAGATAACCATCACAAACTTGTGGTGTATAATTACCTAGGAAATAGTCTCCCAACCTTCCACGTATATGCATGTGTTGACTTAAAGAATTGCAAATGAATTGCAATTCTTCTACTCAATATTATCCTTCACTTTTCATCTGACGGTTGGAAGTATGCTTACCCAACGACCTTGATTACTCGGGCCGATGGTGTAATTTTGGGTCCAAACAGTATCTTTAGATGAGATTATCTAAATGTGGGAAAAAAATTATGTGAAAATATGTGAGAAATGGTGAAGGAAAAAATTAGAAATTAAAAAAAAAAAAAAAAAAAAAAGTGGGTTGGGCATAAAAAACAAAAAAAGGGCTGGGACAAAAAAAAAAAAAAAAAAAACCTAAGCCCTAAACCCTAAAGTGGGCTGGGCAAATGGAAAAGAACAATAAATAAATGAAATTGGGCTAGCCAGCGAGCTAGCTGAAGATAGCCAGCCGGTTGGCCCTTAGGCCTTTTTTGACTAGTGGGGCCTTTGCAATATGAATTGGTTATGAACTACTAACTAGCATCAATGATATTTACACCAAGAGATGAAGGAATAAATTGGTTACGAACTACAAAGTAGCATTCATGTATTGTTCAACTATGGTATAACTTATAAGTTAAGGTAGCCCTTGCAATATGAGCTGTTTCAATTTGTCACAGGCATAAAAAGGTGCTGGAAGTGCACTTTCACAAAATCCTTTCAAGTATTGGTACGACTAAGTTGCAACTCTCACAAAACAAACCCTCCAAGCATCCACAAGATGATAGCGAACCACTCGAAAGCCAGTACCAGGATGAACAATAACATGATGGAACCAAGAGTTCCGGACAAGAGGCTAACATTGTTCATGAGTTCAGCCAAATGTGAGTTGTGAGCTTGGACTATCTTCACAGCTAATGTTCTAGGAGAAAGAAAATGCATTTGTGGAGTGACCCTAATGAACTGTTAGACCATCTCCAACAATGGCTTATAACCTAAAATTCCCCTTTTTTTTCCCCTCAAAACTCACTCCAACCCATGTGCTAAATAAAACCTAAAACCCAAAACTTAAAAGAAGGCCAAATACCAGCCCGTTTTTAGGCCAAAACTCATTATGGGTCCTACCTGTTGTGAGTGAAACACGGGCTGTGAAGCCCAGTTTCCTTTCCGCCAGACGCGCACGCGCCGCACGCACCATCATTAACCTCTCAGCCGACAGCCCCACGTGGGCCTGTTCCCTCCGGTTTCAAAGCAAAAGCAGCCTAACGGCTACTTTTTGTAATCCAATGGTGAATTTTAATGGGCCGTTGGTTAATCCAACGGTCCAGGTTCAATTTTTTTTTTTTTTTAGTTTTATATTTATGTATTTATTGAATCCAACGGCTTAGATCAAATCATGTATTGATTTAGTGATTTTTCAAAATTTATCGGAATTTAAATATTTTTAGGTTAAAATGTTCATAAAATTAATTTAGGATAGTCTACATAAATTTTTTTTTTTTAAAAGTTAATTTAAAAAAAAAAAAGCCTTAATTCATTATTTGATAATCTGGGGCTAAAATTTTAAGCCAGAAGGGTTGGAGTAGAAAAGCTGTTTCTGGGTTAAAACCTAAATTTTCTAGGCTAAATATTTTTAGGTTTTAGGTCACCATTGGAGATGGTCTTACCACCACCTCTTTTGTGCAGTTATATTATGTACACAATCCTATTTTTTTTGTATTAATAAATAAATGATACGTGAACTTTTTATATGTGCCCACTGCCACATTTTTTTTACTTTTTACTTTTATATAAATTTTTTAGGTTTTATGTTAATATTCTGAAAAGGCCACACAAGTTTTTCTTCATGTGGGGAACTCGGTACAAGAACACGCATCACATAGAGTTGTACGTCACTTCATGTACTGTTGTCCGCATTTTATGTTGTCGATTTAATTTTATAATAAAATTTCGATAAGGCCCTCATGATATGATGAGATGGCAAAGAAAATTAACAAATTATAACTTGTTAATATTTTTGGTATACTGTAGAAAGATTCCACAAAGTAATTGCACTTTTACGTTATAAGACACAACTCTTGTAATTCCAAGAATTTCAAACACAAATGTGGAACTAGTTTGAGATTTCTTTCTATTATGGCATTTAGCATATCTTATCGCACTTGATTTAGTCATTTTATTTACCGCAGACACAACTCTAACTAAATTAGAGCAAAAAAAATGACACAAAATGAAAACATAAAATAATAATCACAATTTAAGAATAATTAATCAAGCAACTACAGGCCTTTTATGCATTTTTTATATATATTTGTTCTAAATATCATAAAATACTTCCTTTTTTTTTTTAACAAATGATATTACTTACAAAAAAAAAAAAAAAAAAAAAAAAAAAAAAAAAAAAAAAAAAAAAAAAAAGTGGACTATTCCAATTCAGTAAAAACTAAAAAGAATCCACATTCAACTGAAAAGTGCAAAACAATAAAAAGAACGCACGTCCAAAGTAGTTGACGTGGCTGTAAAGATAAACACAAGAAATCAACCCCAATGATATTACTGATATTTCAAATAATATTTAAAAAATCAACTACTTTGAACGCGTAATTGACCTTTTGATACTTTGAACGTGGGGTGATATTTCATGTATACATTTGAAAATCTCGTGTCTCATCTCGCTCCGAGACTCATTCGTTAACAAACAATGCGCATAACATTCTCAGTTTCTCTAATTGTTGAGTTGGAAATCTTTAACCTGCAACCATATAAGATGAGATATGTGTAGATGACTTGAAATCTTCATTCGCAATAGACTGAAATCTCGATACGTTACATATTACTTAAATTTTATACCAAATATTTTAGAACATCCTTCAAGGAAATATCAAATTTAAAACATCAAAATGGTATTTAGATGATTTATGTGGTAATTGACATTTTGTACAATTTTTTGCTCCACCCCCATATGTTAAATAATAATGTCATACTAAATTTTTTTCATCTCTTTGTGGTGTTCAATTATTTATACAACAATCAAATACTTGAAATACAAACATTTATTTTATATTGCATCACATCTATTAAAAAAACTATTAAATAAATTTGACAGCGAAAGACTTTGCCTTCAATTGCCTCAACGCCACATATAAACTGAAGGCTCAGTTAAAGAGAGTTTGCTGCCAATTTTTTACTGTTGTCTATGTGACAATTTTGACATCTCATTTGAAGATGCTCTTCTATGTATTGTGGTTTCATATGCCATTCTTTAAAGTTTCATTTCAAATTTCAACATTGTTAGCAAATTTTCATCATTTTCGTCGAAAACAACCGATGTTGATATATTCACCAATATTTTTACAAATTTACACATCGATATTTTCACCAATACTAATATTTTAAACATTGTCCCAAAGTAAAGTTCTTGCCTTCTAGTATATTAATAATAACATTAAAATTTTGGTGTTTGTTATTGGCACTCCAAACTTTTTATATTTAGAAAAAAAAAAATACTTATAAAGAGTGCAATTTGAAAATTTTAAAGTGCTAATAGCAAATTAGGCTATCACACAATAGACATCCTAATTTATTATCGAATTTGCTATTTACGAGATTCGAATGTAAGACCTCTCACTTTCTAATAAAAAAAATATCACCGTATCCTAATACTGAATGGCAAATGTGATTCTTATTATAATGCCTTTTCTGCCTTTCGCCAACTTCCCCAAGTATACAGAGATTTTCAGTCGTTCCCTACCTTGTGCTCACTGCTCCTCCAAAATTTTCTTTTTGACTCTATGGTTTATACACACTGCTCCTCTAAAATTTTCTTTTTGACTTTATGGTTTATACAGAGATTTTCAGTCGTTCCCTACCTTGTGCTCACTGCTCCTCTAAAATTTTCTTTTTGACTTTATGGTTTATTTATTTCAGGTTTTGGACATTTCGGCTGATATACGAGAGTAATTCGAGATTTTGATTTCACGGGGCCCTGTTTTGCCATATTTTTTTTGTTTGGGAACTGAAACCTCAGCATATATCATGGACTTTTTTCTTTTTCGGGATTTTGAAGGTTATTCCGTGTTAGTTTGAACAAAGTTCTTTTTAATTTTTTTATTTCTTAATCTCAAAACCGAGAACTATAATTTAGAAAGACGTGCCCTAAACACAAACTGGTAGAGTTTAGCAACTCCAAATTTTTAACAATTTGAAAGAAAATTACTTTTATGAGTAGTACACGATAGAATTTGGGAGTGTACCCTATTAAAATTAGAATATTACATATTCTTTACTCTTAAAATTAAATTTAAAAATGAGTGATTGTGCATTCTTGATGATTAAAAGAACATTTTATGTAGAAGTGAAACCACTCGATATAAGTTATATAGAATCTTATCAATTTTCCGACATAGGGAGTATTGTATTCTTCAAGAAAAATAATTTGAAGGTTTCTACCATTGTGTTAGTTTCAACAAAGTTCTTTTTAATTTTTTTATTTCATAGGCTCAAAACAATGAACATGAATTTAGAAAGACGTGCCCTAAACCTGAATTAGTAAAGTTTAGCCACTACAATTTTGTTTGTTTGTTAATACAATGATATTTACACTAAATGATGGATGAATAAATTAGTTTCGAACTACTAATTGGCATTCATGTATTGTTCAACTGTGCTATAACTTATAAGTAAAGGTAGCCCTTGCAATATGAGCCCTTTCAATTTGTCATACGAACTACTAATTGGCATTCATGTATAGTTCGAACTTGTGTTCCTGCATGGAGGATTAACATTAAGGTCTGCATCCATTATCAAAAAGCACATGCCTTGTACTACAAAGACAGAGAAATCGATGAGATGAAGTCTTACTGTTACATGCATTTGTGTAATACAATTATTATGTAACGATTAGATATGATCTGATATGATATTCCAGTTCAATTATCATACTCAGGCATCCCCGTTCTGATTCTGGGGTTCTTCGCTGCCGTTCAACCTCATCACCTCCTTCATTTTGTCACCGACATAAGAAACAGCGTCAGTACACAGTGTTCTTAGCGTTTGGTAGGACTTGGTCCCAATTACCGCAAAATATATGGCCCAACATGCAAGAGTAAACCATCCGAAAGCTGGAATGAGGAGGAGCACCAGTAGAACCAACGCAAGAGTTCCACACAGGAGGCTGATGTTGTTCATCAATTCATATATATTTGTATTGTTGGAAGCTTGGAGAATGTTGGCAGTCTCCAATGTCCCCGCGTAAGTGAGTAAATCAGCAATCAACATCAAAACAGTGTTGTGGTCTGTGACAAATGGAGACGGTAAATTTCCGGTCGCATGCTTCACCTGGAGGAGGACTCCTAGGATGTTGAGGAGATGGAATATGCATTTGTGTGCTGCTGGTGGAGATTTGTACCGACCATCCATAGTTGCTGTATTATAAACAAAACAGAAAATTAGTGAATGGGAAAATGATCTCTGTAACATTACTCTAATGATAACAGGAGTTCCTAATTTTCAGTTCTTCCATATTAGTTAATAACATTGACATGCATCATCAACCGATAGAATATCTGCCCACAACCCAAACTCATTTGCTAGCTAATTAAGAACATGAGCTTATAAAAGACCCCGTTTCCTATACATATTGATAAGAAGGCCTGTTACAGAGTATCTGGAAACCAAATTTATTTGATCCATAACTTAGACCTGGAAATTGAAAACGAAAAAGAAGGTTACGCAGAGTATCGTAGATAGGTTAACAAGATTGTTTCCTGTTTCCCTTGTGCTTTACAATCAACTTCTGACGAAAGAGTAGATGCAACATTCTTCATGTGAGTAGACTTTCACCGAACTAGGAGTCCGGCGAAGAACAATGAATTCAAAAAATTAAACAACTAAAAACTAAAGAAAATGTACTAACCCAGCTGGGATTTGTGGAGGATTAACCGAAGTACCGACTGCTTTTGAGTTCTTTTCTTGCCGGGGGATGGGGGGTCTGGGTTAAAACGCCGCCGGGGGGGGGGGGTGGGGATGTGGGAGGAATGTTGAGGAGGAGGGGGCGGAAATGAGGTTTAAAAAGAAGAGAAAAGAAGGGGGGGGGGGGGGGGGGGGTGGTGGGTGGTTGGGAAGGGGAAGGTATGTGGGGGAATGAGGAATTGCGAAAAGTGCGAATTTTTTGTTTTCTAGCAGACCTGGAGCTTAAAAGGCTCGAATTGCGAAAAGCTTTTTCTTTGTTTTCTAGCAGACCTGGAGTTGGAGAAATTTTTCTAGCTAAAAGGTTCGAATTGCGAAAAGCTTTTTCTTTGTTTTCTAGCAGACCTGGAGTTGGAGAAATTTTTCTAGCTGACCTGGAGCTTAAAAGCTAGCAGACCTGGAGCTTAAAAGGTTCGAATTTCGAAAAGCTTTTTCTTTGTTTTCTAGCAGACCTGGAGTTGGAGAAATTTTTCTAGCAGACCTGGAGCTTAAAAGGTTTGAATTGCGAAAAGTGCGAATTTTTTAAAAACTAATCCTTTTTTATGTTTATTATTTTTTTAAAAACTAACTTTTCTAAGCCCAGAGGGTTAACCGAATTGTTTGTATACATATATGTGCTTATTTTGTTCGAAGTTTGGGGAACTCTCTCTCTACTGCAGTTATGTATGACTGTTGAGGGAAGGCATGAGAAGGGAGAGAGAAATGATTTTTTTTTTTTTTTTTTTTTTAAACAAACGATGTTATTTATATTAAGAGAGTGGAAGAGTAGGAGAGCGGGCTAAGTTTCATAATAGCTAGCAATAATATGATTTAAATTTATCTTTGACAATAATCGAATCTAATACCTCTTACTTACAAATGAAAAATAATATCATTAGGCCGTAGTAGTAATTGATAATAGTCACGTAATTTCTATCTATCATTAGATATGACTAATGCTAACGATAAAATTATTAGTCTACCTATCATTACTCTTTTAATATACTTTGTTCATATATTATGGACTCATGAATGCCGTGAGAAGCAATATCTTTTTTCTCTAACAAATTACGATTATATCTGCACTGATTATTCTCTAATTAATTATTTGGACTATATTATTGGTTTCTTACAGGAGAATGGACTGTGGACTCTGTAGATTCCTTTTGAATTGTCGTACTTTTGACCCCTTTCATTTTCATCCCAAGCATGCCGTGCATCATCCCTTTGCTATTAGACAAGCAAGTGCTTTGCCTTCCATATGATCTCTCCTAATCAAAACCCTAGATTAGTCTCTCATATTTCATATATACCATCTAATGTAGTTGATTGCCACTCTTCATGATGCATGGAAGTTGGATAGTCAATTTCTTTTTTGCCTTTGTCCAACAAAATTTTTTAAAAAAAGATAAAGGACGTAGAATGACAATTACAAAGAAATCAAACGATAGCTTTGAAGCATAAGAACATGTAATAATTCACGAGGGATTATAAGAAAAACTCAAAGGTATATATAAATATAGTAACCCTAACACCACAAAAGAATGTATTTCTAGAACTAAGTTGGAAATGCTTTTAAAATGACTGAAAGTGTTTTTAGAGAAAATATTTAGGGTCCAAAAGTATTTGAAGTGCTTTCTCTAAGAAGCACAAGTTATGTGCTTCTCAGAGTAAGTACTTCAAGTTTTTTTTATGATTGACTTGCATTTTTACTAAAGATTAGTTCCAAAAATGTTTCCACCAAAAGTAATTTTAGCCATTTTAAAAGTATTTGCAAACCAGTCCATTCTCTACCACAACTCTAAGCTTGCTAGGAATCAAAATACAAATTGAACAAAATATATACCAAAAATATCCTCAAAACTTATTTATATGGAGTTCGATCATATTGTACGTTACCTATTATGTGTAAAAGCCAAACAACAAAGTCCATAAAGAACAAAAAAACTCTTCCTATATTTTATCCACTCTCTCTTCCAAGGCTTACAGATGAAAGTTTGAGGTTGTCCTATTAGAATCTGGTGAGGTTGTCCTATTAGAATCTGAGTAAATGTGATGCAGGGAAACAAAATTTATCCGATCCATAACTTGGCAAGGAAATTGAAAAGAAAACAAAGTTACGTGGAGTATCATCAACATGTTAACAAGATTGTGTATCGTTATTTGTGGTGGGACAGGAGGTAGTTATCATTTTAGTGAGACTGAGGTAAGTGAAGTGATACAACTTAGACTTACACAATTGTAAGACTGCTTAGGTAGTTTAGGCCTATGTCTAGGAGCGTCTTTGAGTTGTACACCTGGTGGGACTGGGCAAGTAAGCTTGTACTCGCTGGTGGGACAGTAGTTTTATTGAGATCTTTTCTCTCCCTTACCTACCTTAAAGCTGCCTTAGATGCTCTTGTTGGATCCAATCTAGAAGCAAAGGGTATGGATTTTTACTATTTTTTATGATCTATTTGTGACGAAATACAGAGGTGAATAGATGTAGTTATGTACTCTGTGAGTTTAGACTTTCACTCAACTGAGGTGCCAGCGATGTGTGTCAAATGAATGGGATTCAGAGAAGACTGGATGCACAATCAACCTGAAGTATTGAAAACATCACAATTCCTCCATAAAACTTGATTTGGGCAGTACAACGCTCTTGCAGTTTATGTTACAATTCATCAGTTTAACAGATTTTTCTGTAAACTTATTCTGATTAATCATACAAGTTCACTCAGAATAAGCGAAACTGAATCAAGGATAACTCAGATTCGGCATAAACCTATAAAATTACAACTCCACGGCTTAGAAAACCCAGGACAAATCCATGCATGCCAGCTCTACTCTGATGCGCTTCTGTATCTCTATGGAAAGGACTGCTCTCCATACTTAGTTGAGGGGAATAGGAGAATTATCAATCGGATATCTTTGCCGTGGTGGACGCCTTGTCCTCTTACCCCAACAGGTTAGATTTCTCTCCTCAGGTCCCTGCAGCTCCACGCATTTCGGTTGCTCTATCTGGGGCTGGTTAACTTCAGCCACAGTAGTAGACGGAGCAGAAGTTCCCACACGCTTCCTCCCCCTTCCCCTACCACCCTTACCGGAATTTCTTTGTGACAAACTTGACAGCCAACTCCCACCAGATTCCATAATCAACCCTTCAATTATTTGAAGATCATCAGTCACCTCATTTCTTGACAAAGAAACAAGACTGGGAAGTACATCTCTCTGGAAGTCTTTCTGCTGCCTCCCTCTCCTTGATTGACCTCTTCGTGGCCTTTTTGACAATGTCACTTCTTCTATTAGGTTGTCTGAATTTGGAGGCACATAGCAGGGCCGGTCTTCCTTGGTTTCCACCAAATTTAATGTCATGTGCTCAAAGTAATCCGTCACATCGGGAAAGGACTCTTCACCTGCAGTTCGCTTAACCTCTGCCGCACTTCCATTGTCAAGACTTCCGTCACATGAAGAAATTATTTCTGCAAACCAACGAAGGGAGTCGGTTTGCAAAGTATCCATTTTGCGACCAGTGGCATCGTCCTGCATATCGTGAGTTTGAGATGATGAGATGGCAGCTGGAGCCTCAGCTGCTGCTTTGATAAGGCCCTCATGAGGTGAGTCCTCACGTCTTCTTTCAATGGAATCTTCCCCATATATATCTGTTTCAACTACAACCGGTGCCTCCAAATCTATCACAGTTTCATAATTGGAGAAGCGGCAATCCTTTCAGTTTCTTCTTCAGTTAAACACCTATTTAAATCTATTCAGATGATGAGAACCTTCACCTTCTTTGGAAGATTCACCGTTGCAAAGTGACACTGCTTCAAGCCAATGCAATCTTCCTTGTCGGCTTTCTTGGTACCTCAGCCCCTGAAGAGAAATAATATTTTGTCCACAAGTTACTCCATGCAGATATTCATTCGGAGGAACATCGTTGACATCAATTGCAGACACATACACCCGGTGACCTAAACTTGAATGGTTCCCCTGGCGGACAAGGCTCATTGAGGGGTGACAAGCCTGTACTTCATTGGCCTCCAACTTCGCACGAAAAAAAAAAACCGCTTTGGTGTGACACTTGATCTTTAAGACTGGGAGTTGATGGTATTGAATTACACTATAGAAGTAATCTGTCCCTGATAACTTCGCGGCTTTCAGGCATCACCATTGAGGCCCCATTAGATTGTGTTGAGGTATTAACGGAAGTGCTTACTTGAATTGGTGTTAAGTTCTGGCTCAAACTACATAGAGGTTTTTTCCAATTGGAAGATCACTGGGAAATGGCTGCATCAGATTGCAAAGCCATAACAGATGAACTTATATCTGTTTCAGAGATTTCTATACCAAAAAGTGTCCTCTTTATTCGTTTCTCCGTTTTATCCTGATCAGATGTGAAAAGCTTAGCAGGCTCACAGGCTATCCTAGCTTCAGGTTCTGATGATTCACATGGCTTATTAAAATCTTGAAGATTAAAACTTGAACCAGAAGAAATTGTCGTTTGTTCTGAAATGAAGCATATCAATGCGTTCGTCTAAAATGAAGACAACTGCAATCTTTTGTTAGCTTTTCAAGTCTTGCGCTTTAGTAGCAGCAAGGATTAAACTATCGATATCGGTGGTAGCCGAAATTTATAGATATATCGATAAATAAATCGTTATCGGTGGAAATATCAACCAGACTAAAAATGACAGATAGGTTCTTTAAAACATGAGAACTTTGAATAAACTTTATGAAATGTAATGACAATCAACAATGCAGACATTAGGCATTTGGATTTCTCTTCTAGTTAACAAGAATTATATTACTTGTATATAGCTAGTATATATATTGAAAGTCCTCTAGGTATATTGTATATTATCTGTGTAATAGGGTTTGTGTCAACCCTAGTAAGTGCTTTACCTAATTGTATAAGAGTCTTGTCTTGTTGGCAGCTGTGCTTTACCTAATTGTATAAGAGTCTTGTCTTGTTGGCAGCTGGTTGGCAGCTGGTTGGCAGCTCCTTAATTCAAGGAGGTTAATTATTCTTCCTATGCCGACTTCCAGCTTGATTCAAGGTAGTTAGAGTCTTGAGTGTTGAGTGTTGTTTGCAACTCACTCAAACTCCTCTATATATTTGTATTATGTTTCGGTTCCTAGACATAACAATATATAAAAATACACAAACTTCAAAAGTTAACATGGTATCAGAGTAGGCATCCCTCTGAAGCCTGTCTTTGAATATCTTACGCTGTGATTTTTCTTCAGCAAAACTATGGCTGATGAGCATTCGGAGGAAGAGAGCACCATTGCTTCTCCTTCCACTCACATCTCTGAAATGGATATCAATCCAAATCAACGACTCAGTTCAGTGTTACTGAATGAGTTCAACTATTTACCGTGGGCAAGAGCGGTTAGTCTCGCACTAGGTGGAAGATCCAAACTGGGTTTCATCGATGGCAGCCTTCCTGCTCCTGGAGTCACTTCTCCTGAATATGGAGGGTGGCTTTGCAAAGATCAGTTGGTCATGTCATGGCTGCTTAATTCCATGGAAAGGAAGATTGCTGAGATCTTCAGCTATTCCGAGTCGTCACTCACTCTCTGGACAACAGTGAAGGAGATGTATGGTAATCAAAATAATTCTGCCCGCATTTTTCAACTCAAGAAGGATATCTCCAGCGTTCAACAAGAAGGTAAAACCTTTGTTCAACATCTTGGCTCTCTAAGAAGCATGTGGAATGAGCTGGATGTCTATAGACCTCACACCACTGATCCCACGGTGCTTCTTAAAAGAACTGAAGAAGATAAGATATTTCAATTGCTGTCTAGTCTGAGCTCAGACTATGAGGATTTGAGAAGCCATATCCTCATGAATCCTGAGCTACCATCCTTCACTAGCATTTGTGCAACCATCCAACGTGAGGAAGTAAGAAGAAAAGTCATGAACAATGGTACAAAAACCATTGTGACTGAAGCTAGGGCGTATCTGACAAATGAAAAAAGATACAAAGGAAAAAACCCCCATCTAAAGTGCCTACACTGTGACAACATCGGGCATGTGATAGATAAGTGCTGGATTCTCCATCCAGAACTTAAGCCAGATTTCATGAAGGACAAAACCACGCAGAAGACAAGTCGAGCACATCCTCGTGCCAACACCTCATCATCTTCATCTTTCAACAGTTCTGATCCATACAAACAGTTCACTGCAAATCCTGCTACTCTTATAAATGAGTTCGCAGCCTATCTCCATCAAAAGAAGGGTAGGGAAGATCGTGCTGCTGAACATGAAGATGGAAGTACCTCGGCATTGCTTGGCAAGTTTGCTGGTTTCCTGGCTGATGCTGATCGCTTACCTCAACAAAGCATGAAAGGTATCATGAATGCTTTCAAAACTGCTCTTAAAATGAATGAGTTGCATGATTTTTGGGTTGTAGATTCAGGTGCCACAGATCACATGACTAATCAAGTGTCAAAATTGCATAAATTCGAGAAACTTCATAAACCGTCACATGTGTCTGTAGCTAATGGTGAAGGTGCTAGGATTGTAGGCAAGGGAAAAATTCACTTAATATCTGATCAAATAGAGTCCATGGCCTTATACGTGCCTTCGTTTCCATTCCAACTTCTCTCAGTAGGAAAAATCACAAATTCCTTAAATTGCTTAGCCATTTTTTCACCAGAAAATGTCATTTTTCAGGATCTTGTCACCAAGAGGAAGATTGGTGAGGGATTTTACCTAGATGGTCTCTATTACATCTCGAAAAGCTTTCCCTGTGGATTACAAGCAAAGTCTATACCCGTACATGTCTCCATTCAAGACCAGTTTTTGTGGCACCAGCGATTAGCACACCCATCTCAACATGTTTTGTCCACATTGTTTCCAGATTTAGACAAAGAACAAATTCATTGTGAAACTTGCCACATGTCAAAGGCAACAAAGCTACCCCTTCGTTCATCTTTGTCTAGAGTTTTTCATCTTTTTGAACTTGTACACTCGGATGTATGGGGACCAACTAGTGAGTCTTTTGATGGTTACAAATATTTTATAACCTTTGTTGATGACTATTCAAGAGCAACTTGGTTATATTTGTTAAAATCAAAGAGTGAAGTGATGGAAGTGTTTAAAGACTTTCATAGTCTTGTTAAAAATCATTTTTCCTCTCAAATCAAAACTCTAAGGTCTGATAATGGCACCGAATACATGTCCCAAGTCATGACTCAATATTTGAGCAACAATGGCATCATGCATCAAACTAGTTGTGTTGGCACACCTCAACAAAATGGTATTGCCGAGAGAAAAAATCGAGATCTTCTTGAAAAAACTAGGTCATTGATGTTTCAAATGAATGTACCTAAACGTTTTTGGTCTCAAAGTGTTATGGCAGCCACTTACCTGATCAACAGGTTACCTAGCAGGGTTTTGGGGTTCAAATCACCAATGGAAATTGTAAAAAACAGGAAAATAGACCTGTTGATAGGAGCATATTTAGGCGACTTACTTAGCTTGTTTTCGTGCATTTATATTGTTAATTCATAGTTGTTTTAGTAGTTTAAGCCATTTTCGTGTGTTTTTAGGTTCATATGGCTAAGGAAGCAAAAAGATGCATTTTGGAGCAAAATTGGACTTGGAATGGATAGCTTATGTTTGGAGCAAAATGAATGGACGAAATTGAAGGATTCCTAATCCATTGCAGCCACATGCACCCATAATCATTCACACCTTGCAGCCACATGCATTCACTCTTCATAAATCAGCCACATGCACTCATAATCATTCAACCAACCTAGCTGTCATGTTTGCCCTTTCATCATTCCCTCACATTCTTTAATTCAGCCAACACATAGCACACATGCATTTCCAACCCACATGCATCCTTTAATCATTCAAACATGCAGCCACATTCCCTCCTAGCTGTCATGTTCCCCCCATTTCACCTATAAATAAGCATGCATTACACCTCAATTCAGGGAATTCGTCCATATTCAGAAAATCATCCAAAACACCACCAGAAATCATCCCCTTGTGCCGTGAGTATCCCTACTAATCCAAACACCACTCCAACCACTCCCCAAACCATTCACACCACCAAACCTCACCTTAGACCTTGTGCTACAACAACGAGGAAGAGAAGAGTGCCTAAACGTTCATACAATTCAAGTTTGAGTTGTTGGAATGTTTAGGTGTTTCTTTGATTTCAATGTTTAAATTCAATTCTCTTTGTTTTGTACGTATGAGGAGGAATGAAAGAGAAGAGTGCCTAAACGTTCATACAATTCAAGTTTGAGTTGTTCGAATGTTTAGGTGTTTCTTTGATTTCAAAGTTATGAGGAACTAAACCCCCCTTGGTTAGGGGGTGATTCGAAATATATGTTTATGCTTGCATTTTGATTTGATTACTTCTAATTGCGTTTCATAAGTTGTGGATTCAATTTGTTTAACCGTTTGATTGATAACTTATTTATGTATGTTTATTGAGAGTGCACGCTTAATTTTTATGCATGAATATGACGCTAGAATATAAGTGAGTTTCACCTAATAGTTACGAACTTATATTCACAAGTAGTGGAGGTTGCTTATAAACAATCGCGTTAAACGAATTCTTGGCATAAGTTTCATGCAATCATAGTAACGAATGCCTCGTCAACACTTATAATTTTCATAGAGCGTAATGATTCTTGCTTGTACCTCTTCTATGCATTCATGTTGAGGACTTGTGGGGAATGTTTTGAATTGTCGCATGCATCATCCAATTCAATAACGTTAGGAAGATTTGAAGGTTAATTAGTGCATCACGGTTAACTTGGGGTGTTGAGCATCATAGTTTATTGAAATGCAATTGGAAATCATTTTATTATGCAAGTATAACATGTATGGAGATGAACCCCTTAGCTAGGTTCCCATCCATTAAATTCCATCAATTTCATATTTACATTCTGTTTTAAATTGCAATCTGTGCATTTAGCTTAATTTCGTCCAAAACTCAATCCCCCTTTACTTTATTGTCCAATTTAGTTAGAAAGTGTCTTAGTTTATGTTTATAAGTGTTTTGAATCAATTTATTACCCAATTTCGTCCAAAGTAGTCAAAGTGCTCAAAACTGCCCAGATTGTGTTTTTAAGGCAGTTTTGAGTCTTTTGGTTTGTTTTAGTGTTTTAAGTGTTTAGTTTTACATTCTTTGAGTTTAGTTTAGTGTTTTAAACTTTATTTTACGTTTTTGAGTCAGTTTCCAAGTGATTTGCAATCCCTCCTAATCCCCGGTTAAGAACGATCCCTACTTACATACTTACTACAATTGACAAAAAGAGGGTTTAATTTGTGTGCGTATAAATCGCGCATCAAATTTTGGCGCCGTTGCCGGGGATTAGCAACTTTGCTAATCCTTTGGATTGTTATTTTCGTTTTCTTATTAGTTTTAGTTTTAGTTTCTGTTATGTATTTTAGTTTTAGTTTTTGATTTGTGTTTTGTCCTAGAGAAGCACAACATGGCACTTGATAATGCTTCTCTTTTGTCACAGCTCATGGAAAGGTCCCAAATGCAAAGCATTGATATATTTGATCTTCAATCAAGGAATAACGTGTTTTCCAATACTTACAATTCGGATTGGAGTGATCATTCAACTTCTATGTGGTGGGAACCTCAAAATGTTCAACAAGAAGGATATTGGCAGCCACCTCATATTCAATATGCCCAACCAAACTCAAGTTCGTCAATAGATTATAATCAAAAGCTTAATGAATTAATTTGTTTGGTGCAGGGCTCACAAAATCAAGTCAAGGAGGGCCAAAATCAAGACAAAAGGTTGGACCACTTGGAAATGCAAATTGGGCAGATCGCGGAGTTCGTAGGACAGTTTCGAGACCAAGGCGAACTCCCTAGTTCAACCATTGCAAATCCGAAGGGAGAATTTGAAACTGCCAAGGAAATCATGTTGAGAAGTGACAAAGAGGTTAGAACGGACCCTCAACCATCAAAATCAAATCACAAGGAAGAGGAATACACCCAGCCCACGACAAGGGTGGAAACACCTTTACCGGACGCACCTATTGCTCCTATGCCATCTAATTCAGGTATGGTTGTTCCAAATTTCATTATTTTTAACCCCGTTCCAACAAATATCCCTATTCCTTGCAGATTCATGACTTCCAAGGAAGAAGAAGGTGAAAAAGACATCTTGGAACCCCTTCCAAAGGTGCAAAGTAGGGAATTTCATGAAGGCATCAAAGAGGACATAATTGAAACCACAATTCCCAAAGAAGTTGGATTTTATGACACGGGACAAGTCATAACTTTCGAAGGGGTGTTTATTCTTAAGTTCTTGTCGGAACACAAAGGTAAGCCGCCTCCCCGAATTTCAATTTTCTTTTATACTAATATGTCGTTAATGATTCAGGCATCCACTCTAGAATTTAAACTATTACCGGATCATTTCAAGTATCACCGCCCATTCAAAGACCAATTCCATGCCGTTTGATTTGAAAAAAAAAAAAAAAAAAAAAAATAGAGATAAAAAGAAAAATAAAAGAATGTAACTTTCACAAAGGTTGTTTGCTTGAAGCCCCACTCCTTGGCAAAACTCTAGAAGCGGGAGTCATCGAGGCGGAAGTCATCGAGGCGGAAGGCATCGGAGCGGAAGGCATCGGAGCGGGAGGCATCGAAGATAGAGCATTCGAGGCCTCAATACTTGGCCAAACGCTGGACGAGCCAGGAAAAATGTGCCTCTGGAAGTAAGCCGCAAGCCTTTGACGGTCACTTTGCATGCGACCATTGGATTCTTGCAACTCATCAAGCTTCCTCTTCATGCCCGTCGAATAGTTGTTTGCAAGCACATGCAAACTTCTATTCTCGTACTTAAGCAGTTTGATCTCTTGCTTAAGACTTTCCACCTCTGCCATCAATGATTCCACCTGACGGGAGCGGGCAAGCAGGCGTTGGCCCATGTTGGACACAGAACTCGCACACTGAACACTAAGTGCGAGGGACTCTTGAACGGCCAACTCATCGGACCGTCCTGACAGCAGCCTACTATCTTTTGGAGTGAGGAAGTTCCTAGCTACTATTGTAGCTGTTGTGGCGTCCTGCATCACGGAGTCTTCACCTGTGAGAGGACCGTTAGAAGATAAGAAAGAAGGGCGCCATACGTTACCTTGACGCGGCGCGCCCGTATCACTGCTGAGACTCAATTCTAAGCTAAGGTTCGATGGGTTTGCCATTTTTCAAAAGTGTTCAAAGAGATGGGGTGGATGAAGTTAATTCTCAAAGGGCGGAGTCGATTTTCAAAGAATGGGCAATCTTCAGAGTGTGTTTGTTGTGGTGATCGATAGCTCTATAAAAAGCCAAGGCGACGCGTCCACCGATTAAAAAAGCCGGAATTTCCGGCGTAAGTTAGGCGACGCGTCTCGGCTTTTCAGAAGACGCGTTCAACTTTGTCAAAAGATTTCTTCTTTTCAGACAACATGTGGAGGCCATCATCGCAACTACACATCTTTAGCCGACAAGCGCAAAGTCCGGCGACGCTTTCTCTGCTTTTCAGAAAACGCGTGCAGCTTTGTCAAAAGGAGCCGCATCCGCACGACTACGTGTCGTTCAGAAAGCGAAGGGGCGTCGTTCAGAAATCGAAGGGGCGCCTGCTCAGAAATCGAAGGGGCGTCGTTCAGAAATCGAAGAGGCGCCACTATTTCAAAAAGCCGGATTTGCGGGATCAAAACGTTTGTCGACAAGGGTAAAAGAACAGTACCACCACTTGATATTATCTCTATATATGTCGACCTTCATCTTTTATGGCAAGGCAGACCTGAAGAAAATGCCCAACTCTTTCTCACCTCTGAGGGCGCACTCCCAGCAAAGCCTTTTGAATTACTCAATTTTTTCTTCTTCCCCAAAGATGATACCAGATGCCTGGAGTATAGATGACCCAGGAGGAAACGGTAGATTGAAGCATGTGCTGATTCATTCACCGCTTCTTCAAAAGCAAAGGTATCTCATATCATCAAGGTCAAAAGCAAAAGTATCTCATATCATGCTCTTTCCCTGTCCTTTTCTTTGTCCTTGTTCTTACTCGCATGGCAAAGTGAAAGAAGCAATCAGCCGGCACTTGGAGTCAGTCTTCCGATCTGGATCCGACTGCCTGGAATTTATTCCTGATTGCTTACCTAGCGTTGCTCTCGAGTAGTCATCTTCAACGGTTGATACACTTCCAGAAAAGGGACCACTCCTGCAAAGATTGAACAAAGAAACAGATAAAAGGGGAAAGCTCAGACCTCCGGGGGAGACCAAAAGAATCCTGCTGCCCAGTTCAAGAGTAGCACAAAGGAAAATCAACGATGGGAGGAAACCAGTTCAAGAATGAGCCTGTGGAATCACAAAGATCAAAGCCTCAATGCAATCACCAAGGAGAAGAGGGAATTTACACTCCATAACCAGATTTGCGTCCCTAAACTCTTCTCTTTGTTAGTTACATTCTGCCATGTTTAATATGTTTAAGTGCTTTTTGTGTGTTTACTTATGTTTTGTGTGAATCTATGCTTAAAACATTGAGGACAATGTTTGATTTAAGTGTGGGGGGGGGTAACTAATGTTGTTAATACAAATTCGTGGGATTTTATCACCATTACTTCAAATGTTGTTCCTTACTGTTTTAAGGTGTTTTTAAGTTATTTTAGAGTGTTTTAGTATGTTTTGTTTTTATAACTCCGAAAATCACATAAAAATTTGAAAAATATGTTTTGAAAAGCCTAAAAAGAGTGTTTTGAGTCATTTTTGTGTGTTTGTGTCTTAGGGTACCTTCCAACACAATGATAAGGATTTGGTTTGTAATTGCATGACTGTTAAAAAGAGTTATAAACATAGAGAAAAGTTTGATTTACTCTTGGTATATGCTTGGTTATGGTTATAATATATGACTTGACATGCAATCATAAAAGAAAAATTCGTTTTTGTAACATGCTTGAAGGAAGGAACTCAAACAAACGCTACAACCCTGTGAGACTCGAGCCATTACCTTCTTTGGAGAGTTATTTTCTGTGATTTCTTGTTTTCTAAAGTCGTTGCATGATCTCTTCATTCTTTGCTTGGTTGCTACTTGGAATGCATTTCATTATAGTTCCAAATACTAGAACTCATGCCCAATTCATTCAAAGCATGATATTGTTTGCATAACATACAATAAGATGAAGTTGTTAGTCAAGCCAAAGCCAAAAAGCCTATCCCTTTTCATATTTCTTATTTGTTGTAAGTTTTAACCATTTTGAGCCTTTTCAAGCTTATTTTCTTTGTTAACCACATTATCCTCACCTAGCGTAGATTAGGACTTTCCATACCCTTGTTCTTAAAGGATAGTGAAGCATGACTTAGAATGAACTCCTTTTGATCAATATATTGCAGAAAATAAGTGTGGGGGAAGATAATAGGGCACGGCCAAAGAATGAAAAAAAAAAAAACAAAAAGAAAAAAAAAAAAGAAAAAAAGAAAATAGAAAAGTGTTGAAAAGAAAGAAAAAGAGTTGAAAAATAAGTGAGAATGATCTCACAAGCATTGGTTATTGAAGGAAGGGTCCAAAAGAGTGAATTTGACCCTAGTTGTTGCATGAATCTTCCCTTGTGTTTAAAAGTTGATTTCTGCCATTAAAAGTGAGTTTAAATGTCAATTTCAATACTTCGCTTCCTATTACTTTAAGAACCTTTGTTTTACTTTACCTTTCTTTGTTAAACCATTACCCTTAGCCGTTACAACCCTCAACTTCTATCTTGATGTTATGTGTTCAATTTGTGGAGTTTGGAATTGATATGAGCTTATGGAATCACTGGTTCTCGTTCTAAGTAGTAGCATTCCATTCATGAGATCATATTCATGTCATTGTCGTAAATCCAGAAAATGCTTTCTTTGATATAACATATGTGAGTGTTAGAATTCATATTTACATCAATCTTCTCACATATAACTAGTGTAGGGTGTGTAGTCAGAAAATCTGTGTGAAAAACGAGTGCATATCTTGTAAGGATTTGAGCAAATTCTCTAAGGCATGTTACTTCATTCAAAACAAGGTTTTAAATGCTTAATTGTGAAATAGTATGTGGTGACTATGATTAAGAATGTACTCAAGTGTGAAGATGGCTAAAATCTGTGGGAATAATGATTTTTAACTTGTCATGTGCATTGGAAATCCCTGAGACGATTGTTGGAAGGTTTAGGTTGTGTTTTACTTGTTTAGTGTCGTTTTGTTTGTTTTGTTTTTCTGTTTTGCTCGAGGACGAGCAAAAGATAAGTGTGGGGGAATTTGATAGGAGCATATTTAGGCGACTTACTTAGCTTGTTTTCGTGCATTTATATTGTTAATTCATAGTTGTTTTAGTAGTTTAAGCCATTTTCGTGTGTTTTTAGGTTCATATGGCTAAGGAAGCAAAAAGATGCATTTTGGAGCAAAATTGGACTTGGAATGGATAGCTTATGTTTGGAGCAAAATGAATGGACGAAATTGAAGGATTCCTAATCCATTGCAGCCACATGCACCCATAATCATTCACACCTTGCAGCCACATGCATTCACTCTTCATAAATCAGCCACATGCACTCATAATCATTCAACCAACCTAGCTGTCATGTTTGCCCTTTCATCATTCCCTCACATTCTTTAATTCAGCCAACACATAGCACACATGCATTTCCAACCCACATGCATCCTTTAATCATTCAAACATGCAGCCACATTCCCTCCTAGCTGTCATGTTCCCCCCATTTCACCTATAAATAAGCATGCATTACACCTCAATTCAGGGAATTCGTCCATATTCAGAAAATCATCCAAAACACCACCAGAAATCATCCCCTTGTGCCGTGAGTATCCCTACTAATCCAAACACCACTTCAACCACTCCCCAAACCATTCACACCACCAAACCTCACCTTAGACCTTGTGCTACAACAACGAGGAAGAGAAGAGTGCCTAAACGTTCATACAATTCAAGTTTGAGTTGTTGGAATGTTTAGGTGTTTCTTTGATTTCAATGTTTAAATTCAATTCTCTTTGTTTTGTACGTATGAGGAGGAATGGAAGAGAAGAGTGCCTAAACGTTCATACAATTCAAGTTTGAGTTGTTCGAATGTTTAGGTGTTTCTTTGATTTCAAAGTTATGAGGAACTAAACCCCCCTTGGTTAGGGGGTGATTCGAAATATATGTTTATGCTTGCATTTTGATTTGATTACTTCTAATTGCGTTTCATAAGTTGTGGATTCAATTTGTTTAACCGTTTGATTGATAACTTATTTATGTATGTTTATTGAGAGTGCACGCTTAATTTTTATGCATGAATATGACGCTAGAATATAAGTGAGTTTCACCTAATAGTTACGAACTTATATTCACAAGTAGTGGAGGTTGCTTATAAACAATCGCGTTAAACGAATTCTTGGCATAAGTTTCATGCAATCATAGTAACGAATGCCTCGTCAACACTTATAATTTTCATAGAGCGTAATGATTCTTGCTTGTACCTCTTCTATGCATTCATGTTGAGGACTTGTGGGGAATGTTTTGAATTGTCGCATGCATCATCCAATTCAATAACGTTAGGAAGATTTGAAGGTTAATTAGTGCATCACGGTTAACTTGGGGTGTTGAGCATCATAGTTTATTGAAATGCAATTGGAAATCATTTTATTATGCAAGTATAACATGTATGGAGATGAACCCCTTAGCTAGGTTCCCATCCATTAAATTCCATCAATTTCATATTTACATTCTGTTTTAAATTGCAATCTGTGCATTTAGCTTAATTTCGTCCAAAACTCAATCCCCCTTTACTTTATTGTCCAATTTAGTTAGAAAGTGTCTTAGTTTATGTTTATAAGTGTTTTGAATCAATTTATTACCCAATTTCGTCCAAAGTAGTCAAAGTGCTCAAAACTGCCCAGATTGTGTTTTTAAGGCAGTTTTGAGTGTTTTGGTGCTGTTTTGAGTCTTTTGGTTTGTTTTAGTGTTTTAAGTGTTTAGTTTTACATTCTTTGAGTTTAGTTTAGTGTTTTAAACTTTATTTTACGTTTTTGAGTCAGTTTCCAAGTGATTTGCAATCCCTCCTAATCCCCGGTTAAGAACGATCCCTACTTACATACTTACTACAATTGACAAAAAGAGGGTTTAATTTGTGTGCGTATAAATTTCGCATCACCTGTCACACCTTAAAGTCTTTGGATGCATTTGTTTTGTCCATGTTCAGTCCTTGCATCGAGACAAACTTGACCCGAGAGCAACCAAATGCATTTTCCTTGGTTACTCATCCACACAAAAGGGATACAAATGTTACAATCCACAACTTAAGAGGTTAATTGTTTCCAAGGATGTCAGATTTCATGAAACTAACCCTTATTACAGCCAAGCTCTGGATAGTTCAAGTGAGGGAGAGAATTACTTGGATTTGTTTCCATTGCCAAGAACTGAAATCCTTGCCACTGAAGTACCTGATGCAATGGGGCCTGTTCAGCACACAAATATCTCTACTGAAAATGACAACCAAGCCTCAAGTAATGATACCAACAATTCTGAATCAATCCACAGTATGGCTCCTGAGGAATCATCCTACGAGTTGCAATCGACTGCACCTCGACGCAATCCTACTCGTGAAAGACATCCTCCAGCAAGACTGCAAGACTTTGTCACTTACAAACCAAGACATCCACTGTCTCACTACGTATCCTATCAAAAAATGTCTCCTAAACACATTGCTTTCCTGTGTACTATATCTGAGCATGTTGAGCCTCAGTCATTCCAAGAAGCAAATCAATCACCAGTTTGGCAGCAAGCCATGCAAGATGAACTGCATGCCCTTGATCAACACAAAACCTGGAGCATTGAGACACTGCCTAAGGGAAAGAAGACAGTAGGTTGCAGGTGGATATACAAGGTTAAATTCAACTCAGATGGATCCATAGAAAGACACAAGGCAAGATTAATGGCTCGTGGCTTTACTCAAACATTTGATGTGGACTACAAAGAAACATTCGCCCCTGTTGCAAAGATGAACTCTGTAAGAGTACTCCTTTCAATTGCTGTTAACAAAGGATGGCCTATGTTTCAAATGGACGTAAAGAACGCCTTCTTACATGGTGAGCTTGAAGAAGAAGTCTTCATAAGGTTACCCCCAGGCCATCCTCAAAGTCATGAACCTGATCTTGTGTGCAGATTGCACAAATCAATTTATGGTCTTAAACAGTCACCAAGAGCTTGGTATGCCAAGCTAAGTTCAGTCCTCACAACGGTTGGTTTTAAAAGAAGCAATGCAGACTCTTCATTGTTCGTACGCACGGGCACTGCTGGGAAACTGGTCGTTCTTGTCTATGTCGATGATTTAATCATCACAGGAGACAACATGGATGAAATAACTAAGCTCAAGCATTCACTGCAACAACGTTTTGCCATCAAAGATCTTGGCATACTTAGATATTTTCTTGGCATCAAAATGGCTACCTCTCCCAAGGGTTTCTTTCTCAGCCAACGGAAATATGTTCTGGACCTTCTCAAGGAAGCAAACATGAGTGATGCTAAACCTGTCAATACACCCCTAGACACGAAACAAAAACTTAGCTTGGAAGGGCAACCACTGCCCAACATCATCTATTATCAGCGTCTTGTGGGTAAGTTGATCTACTTGACTATTACAAGGCCTGACATAGCCTATTCAGTAAGCATTGCTAGCCAATTTATGCACTCTCCCACCATGGAGCATTTTAATATTGTCAAGAGACTACTTCGGTATCTCAAAGGTTCAATAGGTCGTGGCATCATCATGAAAAAGAATGAGAGCACTGAGATCACAGGCTATTGTGATGCTGATTGGGCTGGCAACTCTATTGATTGTAAGTCTACAACGGGGTATTGCACATTTGTGGGAGGCAATCTTGTTACCTGGAAAAGTAAAAAACAAGCCGTAGTTGCTCGATCCAGCACTGAGGCTGAATATCGCGCCATGGCATTTACTGCCTGTGAACTAATATGGCTGAAAGGTTTGCTGTGCGACTTAGGTGTCTCTACTACTCAGTCCATGTCTCTTTTTTGTGATAACCAAGCGGCAATGCACATTGCGTCCAACCCTGTCTTCCACGAGAGAACCAAGCACATCGAAGTTGATTGTCACTATGTCCGTGCACAGGTACAATCACAGGTCATCAAAACTCATTTTGTCAAGAGCTACGATCAACTCGCAGACCTATTCACTAAACCTTTAGCATCACCTCAGTTTCAGAGGCTTCTCGGCAAGCTTGGATCCATCAACCTCCTGGATCCAGCTTGAGGGGGAGTATTGAAAGTCCTCTACGTATATTGTATATTATCTGTGTAATAGGGTTTGTGTCAACCCTAGTAAGTGCTTTACCTAATTGTATAAGAGTCTTGTCTTGTTGGCAGCTGTGCTTTACCTAATTGTATAAGAGTCTTGTCTTGTTGGCAGCTGGTTGGCAGCTGGTTGGCAGCTCCTTAATTCAAGGAGGTTAATTATTCTTCCTATGCCGACTTCCAGCTTGATTCAAGGTAGTTAGAGTCTTGAGTGTTGAGTGTTGTTTGCAACTCACTCAAACTCCTCTATATATTTGTATTATGTTTCGGTTCCTAGACATAACAATATATAAAAATACACAAACTTCAAAAGTTAACAATATAGCTACTTAATTCTTAAGGGAAACTAGCAGAAACATTCATTAAAACAGTGGTTGGACTGAGAAGCAAATCATCGAAAAAGAGTCGGTCCTTCTAAAAATGAATTCTAGAGACAGACTCCTAACGTGCACATGAAAATAATCAAACTTGTAATGAGGTATGATTGAACAATTATGGAATCCGAATTACCTATGGAAATAAACACGAAATAAGATAACTAGACCCTTACCAGCTTTGAGAGCATTTGTTGACCATTCTTTTTGGAATTCATTCTTTGAATGCAGATCATGAACTCCTCCATCCTTCCTGGCTTGTGGGTTTTCAGGGAATTTCTTTGCAAAAGGCCACCCCCCTTTGTATGCATTTGCAGATAAAACCTGCCTTTCTATCTCCTCTTTGGAGCTCAGGTGATTGCCAGACATAACGACAGAAGTTGAAGCAGACACTTTGTCCATCTGAAAAGGTTCATTCAGATCAGTCAAACCATTGCTTCTTACCAAATGCAAATCAGAGCTCGATGCATTATTGTTACAGCCAGATTTGTCCGTTCCCAACCCCAAACCTCCACCTGGTTCTTCTTCGTCACTGAGGCATTCCTCGGCTGGAAGTTCAAGATTAAACAATTTTCTTCGAGGCTTCTTCCCTCTGGAATCCAAAGATTCATGGTCCTTCATCCCTACTCTACTTTGGCTGGGGACACTGCAGTTTGGCAGGGTTTTTCCAAAAGAATCACAAGGAGAGTGGCTGATGCAAGTACTCAATGTACATTGTCTACCATAACTGGAATCCACCAAGGGTAAATTAGAAAGATGCCAACTCTTTGTATCGTCTCCAGTTGGAAAGCCGGATGATGAGAAATTTGATTGTGATACCCCTGTTGCTTTTTGATGTTTGAGCAACTCTGTGCTTCTCATCTCGTTCATCAGGTCCTTTTCCCTTTCGTAAAGATGGTGGAGTTCATTGAGCTGAATAAGAGAAATCACAAACAAAGACAAAGGCGTTTTGCTATTAGCTAATGAATATGAGCACTCAAATTCCAATACCTTCTTACCAATATAAAGCCGTGGTTGTTCAATCTTCCTTAATACTATAACGCTATTATCATATTTACAATTTAGAACTCAACATATATGGGTTCTAGAATATGCACCTGGTGCTTGAATATTGATTCATGCTTCAGTATAGTTTGCCTCAATTGTTCCTTATCGCATCCGTGAAATCCATCAGTAACTGGCCTTGTCAAGAATACGTCATATTGTTGCCCATTCTTCAAGTTTCTGTTCTCGTGGAGTCGGGACCAGCTCCCATGGCTGACAGTACTGCTTAGATTCTGTATGGAATAATATCCTGGGAAATACATCTTTGACTGCACTTCGGTTCCCATTCCTGCAATTAACCCGAGAAGCATTGGCAAGATTCAACTGAGATACAGTGACAATTCAACTTAGCCTCAGTATTGTCAAAACAATAAGCAGAATCACATCATCAGGTTCCACATTGAAACTCGACGCAACTAATTGACTAAGAAAGCATAAATCTTTGGTCAGCAGATAAGAGTAATCAGCTATAACCCGAACGGTCATGGTTTTAAGACATATTTTTGGGAATATCATTACATTTTTAGTGCTAATCATTGTTCATAACTCCACTTTACCACATCTTGAACCCAACGTTGCTTTCCTGTCCATGATACATCCAAGATTCCCGTCAAGCAAACGCGGCCTAAGTTTCTCGAAAGGAAAGAACTTACTATCTTAAGCTACAGGCAACTCAAAATTACCATTCTAAATTTGAATTATCTGTTCATCTTATGGATTACGAAATAAACACAGTCCAAAATCTAAGCCTAGATTCAAAAACAGCAGAACCAGAGACACACACACACACACACACACACATATATAATTATATATATAGTCAATTATACAAAGATATTCATAAAAGAAACAGATTTACAGATAACTAAATTATAATTTGTAATTCAACCTGCTAACTAAATCGAAAGTAAAGTCATAAAATTGAGAATCGAAGACTGAAAGTTGAACATTACCTCATATGGTTCACTACAAATTCACCAAGATTTCCACCGACCCAGAAACCAACCGAGCTCCACCAAAATTCACAGCCGCAATACAAATCAGCAGCAACAAAGTAGGTAGTTGTAAACTAACATTAAACACTCAGAAAAACTCAGATTACTGTCTCCATAGACAAGACAAGACACAAAGCAAATCAGAGCTGCTGGAGCAGAATCTGATGAGAGAATTAGAGAAAGATGCTTCCTCTACAATTTCTCACATTCCAAACACAGAAAGATGTTTCCTTTTCAATTCCCCCACACTCAGAGACCTCAAAAAACAACAACAAATGACTCGTTCAAGAGCAACAATGACTTCAAATTTGTCAACTTCTGGTCTGCCCCTCTCTCTCTTTCTTCACCTATGGCTTTTGCTCCAATGATTTTTCCCCACATTTAATTATTACTTTTAATTCTGGATTTTTTTAGGATGTGAAAATATTAAAAAAAAATATATATATATATATATATATTTTTTTTTTCTCGGTCTAGAAGTTTTCCATCACGATCAAATATACTAAATTTCATAATATTAGTAATTAGATACTTAAAAGAATTTCAAATTATAATACTTAATGTATCAAATCGTATTTTCGACACATTAAAAATTATTTTGTTCGATGACTAATGAATACATAATGATTATTTTGACATTTGATATAAAAAATAAATTAATTTTTTTAATCTCAATCCTTGTAACAAATTCAACGGCGTATGATTATACATGGGACTGGTGAAAGATGTGACCATTTTATAATTTTTTTATAATTATATTAATTTTCTTATTTTCAACGTTTTCTAGATTCTCTCATCTTCCGTGCTTTTTGGGTACAAAAATATTTATATTCGGAAAGTACTAAAAAGGTTGGAGACAACTGGGTTCACTGAAGCAACAAACAACCTAACAGACAGTTTCCGAAGTGGCTGACTCGACTTGCAATCATTCGATCTTCCTCGGAGTGTGGATTCCACGCGAGTGATCTTGTTCCGCCACGTAGCCCGACCGAGACGTTTGTCGTTTGGTGTCTGAAGTGGTCGTGGATCTTGTCCACGTGCGTTGAAGGGAACGTGGCTTACGTTATCTTTTGTTTTAGACTTACCAAATATGAGAGAGAAAATTGAAAAGTACAGCCATGGTGTATTAAATTTTTATTTGCAATTTCGCAAACAAATTAGAAATTTGATTACTTTTTTGGATTTTGCTTTTGTTTGTTTTGCTCAAATCTGATTGGTCAACTCAAAGACTCAAGACTCGAGTCTCTCTCGGAAAAAGATCCTCTCCGGATCCATTATGTGTGGATTCTATGTATTCTCACATCTCAGTCGTTTATGATATATTGTGTAGTCATAAATTATTTGATTTTTATTATTTTAAATTAAACACAAATAGTATCTGATGAAAACTGACCACACGATATACGATGGATGATTGAGATGTAAGGATTCCTAGGATCCTCACATAATGGATCTAGAGGGGTCCTCACTTGTAAGTGAGAGATGTCATATGTTTGATTTTCGTCAAAGACAAAGTTAAATAATATGATTGTTAACCCATTGTAAGGCTAATCTCACATCTCCTCATTTTAGTGTAAACAATATCGTTTGTTTAAAAAAATAAAAAAAGAAAGAGTTTGAATTACTATTTTAATTTAAATTGGAAAAAAATGAAAAAGTTGAATGCGTGCATTAGGTTGACAAATAGAGTTTTGAGAAATCAAAAAAGAAAAACTAAAGCCAGGCCACACAATTAAAACAAAAAGAAATATACTACCAGTACAAACATTTTTCAATATTTATTAAAATGAAATAATAGTACTTATTTTTGACCAAATTTTTTGGTGGTTTATCTGATTATACGGCACTTTCAATGTGACTCTTGGAATGAGCCATGTAAGCAATAAAGGTCCAAACTTAAGCTTTCGTTAGTCTTATGTTAAATAAACAACATGTGAGGCGTGAATAATTTTTTTTTTGTCGCAAGAGAAGAAGCAAGCCTATACCAGGGAACTTATCTCACCCAGGAAAAAATGACAAGCAACACGAAAACACCATAAAAAAGGACCAAAAGCAAGGGATGCAATTTGTTGCTACATGATCCATGTAGGGTGGAGGAGAGAAGGAAAAGGTACTCCATATTTCCGCACAATCATCACAAGTCAAACGACAAACGCCTTAAGTTTCTTAATTTGGTTTGATTGGACAACTCTAACCTCTTCACATGAGACTCATGTGTGCTTATTTAACAGAAACTAACAGACATTTATGTTTAGATACTAATTGATAACAGAGCTCACCACGAAAGTTTAGTTAACAACTTTTTCATCACAAAAATCACATTGAAAGTGCGCCATTCAAAAAGTTTAATCATTATTTTTAGATTGTTAATAAATATTTGATTATATAAGACCTGACATGACTTTACATTTTTCAATATATAATTGTGTGAGATCTATAATAATATTCACACATCTTTTAACTCAACAATTGTCAAATATGTACACGATTATTACATACGTGAGTGAGTGAGTGATACTAGCATTCTAAAAACGAATGACAAATCGTACATCCGAACACAAATTCTAGCATCCGACAACTGCAAACGGATTTCACCGGACCCTACGACGGCCCATAAGCCCAAGGACTCTCTCCCAAAGCCCAACATTTCCCACACTCAGATCAATCACACTTGGGCTACAGCTGCCACAGTCCAATAACCAACTTTAATTTCATTTTTCAACTGTCCTTTCTCCCACCCACAATAACCATAAAAAAAACCTAAACTCCCCAAGACCAACCGTATCCCTCTTCACTATCTCAGCTGCACACCCCACACCATCCTTTGTCCCATAATACAACCCCTTCATCACCTCATAAAAAACTCCACTCCTCCCAACCGCATCATCACCCCCCTTGGGCCTCACCAAGAACAACCCTCCTCCAATGGCCCGCCGAAGAGCAATGGCCGGTCATAGAACGTGCCCGCCATGTCTAGAGCGGTCGATCGAGTTTCCTTGATCGACATGAGGGTGGGCCGGTTGAGAATGATGCCGGATGGGCCCAAAGGTCCAGTGGACAACACCCAAGTGATCGCCCGCTCGAAAATGTGGACCCCGCCGAGCTTTTCGGCTGCAAGGAGTAGGCAGCCCTTTTATGACTTGTGGATTGTGTGAGCCCATTTGTCACCAACAGTGATGGGGTTAGGTTGATCCACCAGAGTGAAGATCAACAAGTGAGGAAGCTGAGTGGGCTCTATTGGCCTTGATTTCTCTGTAGCTACCAGTTTTGCTCTGAATGATCGCCAATCGGCATCAGTGGAAGGTTTGTAATCATCGTTGGACGGCGTAGATGACTCCCTGCGGCTACCTATCATTCGACAGAAACCCCGTTAGCAACTGTAAGAAGAGCATGGAATCTTTCCCTGTTTGAAACAGAAAAGCGGTAGAACAACTTACATGTTATTGAAGATGGAATGCCAACTCTTTTGGATTGAAATCGAGTGTAATTACTGTTGGGAGAAGTAACAGTTTTGGTGAAGAGCAAAAACAAGCTTCCATTGATGAACTTTTGATGGCAGATCGAGAGCTTCAAAGATGACAAGAAATAAAGAGTAGATCATTCGCTGATATATAAGCTTAATAATATATGCCCCTATGGAGAGGACTTGATTCAAGTGTAGTATTCCCATGTCAAATGCTTTGCTTGATATGTATGCCAAGTGTGATGTGTTGGATGAAGCATCTAGAGTCTTTCATGGGATAGCGAAAAAAAATTCGGTGTCTTGGAATGCCACGCTTCAAGGGTTAGCCATGCACAGGCATGGTGAGAAGGCGCTTGAGCTATTCTCTCAAATGGTAAAAGCCGGGGTTTTGCCTGATAAATTGACCTTCATTGGGGTCTCATGTGCTTGTGCACACGTTGCCAATGCGACGCTCCAAATGAGGAGCACCGGCGTCCAGAAGCCTCCAGGGGCTAGTTCCATCGAGGTGGACGACAAGGTCCGTGAGTCTACACTTTTTGATAAATTACACCCTAAATCCGACGAAGTATATTGGTTGATTGACAGACTTCGTCTGGACTTAAAGCAATTGAATTTGTCGCCGGGAAGTATTAGCAATGATAAATAACGATTTTTAAGAACAATTAAATAGCATAATCATGCAAATACTGAAATATAAGCCAGAAACAAAAACATAATCAGAATCATCAATCTGAAGCAGATCAGAAAATACACCAATAAGTTGGATTATAATGTTGGCATGCCCTTGACTGCCCCGTCGTTCCATTCGGTGGGAAAAGGTCGCAAGACAAGCGCGACAGTTGGACACCAGCCACTGCAAACAACCTAGGATTATACCTAAAATAACCAAACAGCTTCAGCCACAGCCTCCCCGACCCATAACAACTTGAGGAGGAGGGGGAGATGATTAGATCGTTGGCCACGTCGGTTCCGACGTACGACCTCGCCATTACCACTGAGAAATCAAGAGTGGTCTGGCTCATCTTACTTACATAGATGGGAGGCAACGGCGACGTTCCCTGCTTGAGATTGCTGTCGCTTTCCTTGTCGTCGCCGTAGAAGATATCGGCCCGAAGGTTCTCGTAGTACAAGTCCAGCTTCCGGTTGGGGTTTATAGCGACCAGCGTCAAGTCCCGCGTGGCGGTTACGTAGTCGCGGCTGGAGGCGGCGATGAGAAACCCAACATCAGCTGTTTGGGAGCTAGGATAAGAGACCTGACAGCATTAATAATGGATTCAGCTGTGTAAATTAGCCACCGGATTAAATAATCCAGTCATACCAATTTTAATACGTTTTATACCCGTTTATTTATTATTTATAAGACGTTAATATAATTAGTCAGGTTGTTCTCTCTTTCCTTCTCTTGCGAATCTAGCTAGGTATCGTTCGCAAATCTACTTTTCGTTGATGTCGCACCATGTCTTAACCTATGTATTTATCAAATGTAACCAAATATTATCTCTTAATTTTAAAAATATTAATTTTTATAAAAATTTTTAAATATATTCGAAATCTCACTTAAATAGATACAAATACCTAAAACTTTAAAACCGAATAAACTAAAAAAATCAAAACCCTATTAGATGAAGGCAAGGAGAGAAATAGCGCTTTTTTTTAAGTATATTGATATTTTTACACTAAAGGGAGGGGGAGTTCAGCTAAGCCACACAATTGGCAACCTAATTTGGAATCGAATTCGCCATCCACGAGATTCAAACTTAAGACCTTTCACTTACAAGTAAAGAGGAATACATCAGACCGTAATATTGAGTGGCATGAGAGAAATAGCTATTAAAAAGTCCATTAGGTTAATTATATAAAATTAAAAAATAAAAAATAAAAAATAAAAAGACAGAGAAGAAACACGTGAAAATCAATCCTAGTAGAAGTAGAACTTGACTCGCATTGTACAGTAGTTGTCGATAAATGGGATTCCTTCTCTCTCACCTCGTCTGATATGAGTATATGACGTCAAAACCTAAAAGACAAGCATCAAATTTCTTGTATAAAAAGCTCCAAGTGCAGCAGTCAAATCATCACATGAGAATCAGATGGAATAAAAACCTGAGAATCCCTCCTCCGACCATTGGTACTGTTGAAAGGTAACTCGGCTAGGGTTTAGAAATATGAAGTCTGGGAATTAACTTTGAATACTTTCTTATTAATTCACAGTTGAATACAAGACTTATATAATACAAAGAAGTCTATTCTAGGAAGGAAACAAAGATGATTTACATTGATTCATACGGATCAATTCTACTCCTAATATCAAGGGGACGATATTGTCGTCCAATACTCCCCCTCAAGGTGGAGTGTGAATGTCAAGAACACCCATCTTGCCAAGTAGAGAATGGAATGCTGACTGTCCAAGTGGCTTGGTGAATATATCGGCAAGCTGCTGTCCAGTAGGTACATAGGCTGTCGAAATAATCCCAGAACGTAGTCGTTCTCGAACAACATGGCAGTCGATCTCTATGTGTTTGGTGCGTTCGTGAAAAACGGGATTGGCAGCTATGTGAAGTGCAGCTTGGTTGTCACAGTGTAACCTTGCCGGACCCTTGTGATCAATTTGCAGATCAGCCAATAGGTACTTCATCCACGTAAGCTCACATGTAGCTGAAGCCATGGCACGATACTCCGCTTCAGCTGAGGATCTCGAAACGGTAGATTGTTTCTTGGTTTTCCAAGAAACTAGTGCACCTCCAAGAAATATACAATAGCCTGTGACAGATCTTCTTGTAAGTGGACAACGAGCCCAATCGGCGTCGCAATATCCTTTCAATGTCAAACTCCCATTTGAAGGAAAAAGAAGCCCTTGTCCAGGTGATCCCTTTAAGTATCGTAGAAGACGATGCACTGCGTCTAGATGAGGCTTTCTTGGTTGTTGCATAAATTGGCTGAGTATATGGACCGAGTATGAAATCTCCGGCCTCGTGATTGTGAGATAAATAAGTTTCCCAACAAGCCTCCTGTATTGCGAGGCATTATGGAGAAGTTGCCCTTCCGTTGGAGATAATCTCAAGTTTTCTTCCATTGGGAACTTTGCAGGCTTTGCACCAAGTAAGCCGGCCTCATCAATAATGTCAAGTGTATATTTACGTTGTGAGATGGCGATTCCTTGAGAAGACCGAGCCACCTCCACACCGAGGAAATACTTTAAGTGTCCAAGATCCTTAATGCGAAAATGAGATTGAAGAAATTGCTTGAGGTCACGGATGGCAGCCTCATCGTTGCCTGTGATAATCATGTCGTCAACATAAAGCAAGACGGCTGTAAACGAATCTCCACGCACCTTAGTGAATAGGGAGTAGTCAGCCATTGACTGCTGGTAGCCGGCTTGACTTATGGCAGTGGAAAATTTATGGAACCAGCTGCGAGAGGCTTGTTTAAGGCCATAAAGGGACTTGTTGAGTCGGCATACATTATTCTCCCCCTGCCGATGAAGTCCAGGAGGCAGCTGCATATAAACTTCCTCACAAAGGTCACCATGAAGGAAGGCATTATGGACATCCATTTGATGTAAGGACCAATGACGAACCGAAGCAACGGCTAATAAACAACGGACGGTGATGAGTTTGGCAACAGGAGCAAAAGTTTCCTTGTAATCGATACCTTCGCGTTGAGTAAAACCTTTGGCCACAAGACGAGCTTTATAACGCTCGACGGTACCATCGGAGTGGTACTTGATTTTGTAGACCCATTTGCAACCGATGGCGCGATGACCAGGAGGTAAGGTAGTGAGAGTCCATGTGTTGTTTTGTTCAAGGGCCAGAAGCTCAGAGTCCATGGCAGCACGCCATTGAGGATCACCGGTAGCCTGTGCAAATGTAGTGGGTTCGACAAGAGTCGAAATAGCACAAGCAAAAGAGCGATGCGATGGTGAAAGATGAGCATAAGATACATAGTGAGATAAATGATAGCGAGTACCTGACATGGAGGAGGACGTGGCGCTTGGAGCAAGAGATTGCACATGATATAAATGGTATCCCTGAAGCCTGACGGAGGGCTTGAGGGCACGGCCAGATTGGCGAGGGGCAGGTGGGGCAGGGGGGGCAGGTGGGGTAGGAAGTGGTGGAGAGACTAAGTGAGGGTCGGTTGGTGTGGGAGGAGCAGTTTCTGTCGGTGTGGGTAAAAGGATGTCGGTCGGTGTGGGTACAGGAGGTGCAGTCGGTGGCGGTGTGGGATGAGGATGAGATGGAGAGTCGGTGGGGATAGGTAAGATAGGTGTAGCAGGGTGATGGTCAAGTGGTTGAGAGGAAAAAGGGAACGTGGCTTCATGGAAGATCACGTCACGAGTGGAAAAAATTTTGTGTGTGGTAAGGTCATAAACACGATAGCCCTTCTGACCTAATGGATACCCAACAAAAATACATCTTTGAGCACGTTGGTCAAACTTATGGTGAGGATGGAGGTTGGTAGCATAACACAAACAACCGAAAACCCGAAGATGCGAAAAATCGGGAGTGTGACGATGCAAAAGCTCATAAGGAGTTTTATGGCCAAGAAGAGGTGTAGGTAAACGATTAATTAAATAACATGCTGTTTGTATGCTTTCCCCCCAAAAATGTTGTGGTAAATTGGCTTGAAACCGTAGAACTCGACCAACATTGAGGAGATGACGGTGTTTCCGTTCAACAACCCCATTTTGTTGGGGCGTGGACGGACAAGAAGTTTGGAATATGATACCTTTGTTATCAAAGAAAGGACGTAAAGAGGTAAATTCACCACCATTATCAGCCCTAAGTGTTTTAAGCATGCAATGAAATTGTGTTTGGACCCAAGCAATAAAGGAACGTAACAATCCTTGTGTTTCAGATTTAAAACGCATGAGATGTATCCAAGTATAGCGAGAATAATCATCAACAATCGTTAAAAAATACCGAGCCCCCGAATGGGAATTGACTCGGTGAGGTCCCCAAATATCACAATGTATCAAATCAAAAGGTGCTTGAGAAGAAATAAAACTGGACGGAAAAGATAACCGGGTTTGTTTAGCAAGAGGACAAATGTCACATGTATGACTGGAATCAAATACTATTGATGGAACTTGTTTGGTTAAAGTTTGCAGAGGACCGATAGAAGGGTGCCCTAATCGTTGGTGCCAGAGGGTGAAGTGTGGCTAATGTGATGAGCGAGGCGAAGGTTGTGTTCTGGCGCCAAGTAGTAAAGCCCATTATATCGCTTGCCCAGGCCAATCGTCCTCCTCGTATCCATGTCCTGTATCACACAGAAATCAGGGAAGAAAATCACTATGCATCGTAATGCTTCAGTAAGTTTGCTAACAGATAATAAGTGAACTCGAAAGTTGGGCACATGGAGCACTCCATCAAGTTTAATGTGTGGGGTAACTTGTATAGAACCAATCGAGTTTATTAAGGCATGTCCTCCATTCGGCAATTGAACAGAATCCGGCATGGATAATGACTTCTTGTCTAGCAAATGAGGAGAAGGAGATACATGGTCTGTTGCCCCACTATCAATGATCCAATATAAAGTTTTCTCTGACAAGTCAGAAGAAGGTGTGATTGTACCTGTTGCATTTGCAAAATGTTGCGGATTACCATCAATGTTGCTCTTCTTGAGCATTGCCATAAGTTGATTATATTCTTCTGTGGTGAACTTTGGACCGTCAATGGACGTCGCCTTGTGTCGTGAGTCTACACCCTTGGTGGTCTCGGTCTCCACCGTGACTTGGTTTGCCGCAGGTTTTCTTTTATTTGGTGGCTTGACTGATTTTCCATGATACTTATGGCCAGGCGGGAAACCATACAGGTAAAAGCATCGATCCACGGTGTGGTATTTTTGATCACAATATGAGCATTGAATGGTGTTTCCTTTTGATGCAGCAGTTTCCCTGTTACGGGTTATATTCATAGCATGCATATTTATATTGTTACGATTTAGAGATACCTCTACTTGCTTCTCTTGTTGGAGAACAAGGGAATATGCCCTCCGAGTGTCTGGTAGTGGCTGCATCAATAGTATATGTCCACGTACTGATGCATAAGTGTCGTTTAAACCCATCAGGAACTGCATCACCTTTTCTTTCTCATCTCGATCATTCATCTTCTTCAATCCCCCACAGGTGCAAGTCGGAGTTTCATTGTAGGATGCCAGTTCATCCCACAACGCTTTCAGTTTCGTGTAGTAAACCTGGATCGATTGTTGTTCCTGTCTGTGTTCAACGATCTCTCTCCTGATTTGATAAATGCGTGAGTCGTTTCCTTGTGAGAAACGATCTCGCAGGTCAGCCAAAACATCGGCTGCTGTTGTGTAATAAGAAACGCTGCTCGCAATGTCGTCGTGGACTGAGTTGAGAATCCAGGCAAGGACCATATCATTGCATCTTTGCCATGATGCAAATTGTTTGTCAGTCTCTGATGGAGGGTCAATGGTGCCATCAACCATGCCAAGTTTATTTTTCGCGCTCAAGCTGATTCGCATAGCACGACTCCAGGTATTGTAGTTGTCTCCTTGAAGTGTTTTGGAGACCAAGATATTCCCAGGTTGATCTGAGGGATGTATGATAAAAGGGTTCGAGACATCTGTGAATGTCTCCATAGGTTTTTGGGTGTCAATGGACGCCTTAGGTATTGGATCGCCCATGGTGGTTTAGGTGATGTTGTGTTTGTTAGGATTTGCGGAAGCTGTGTGGGTATTCAGAGTCATCAGAAACGGTGCTCTGATACCATGTTGAAAGGTAACTCGGCTAGGGTTTAGAAATATGAAGTCTGGGAATTAACTTTGAATACTTTCTTATTAATTCACAGTTGAATACAAGACTTATATAATACAAAGAAGTCTATTCTAGGAAGGAAACAAAGATGATTTACATTGATTCATACGGATCAATTCTACTCCTAATATCAAGGGGACGATATTGTCGTCCAATAGGTACCATTGGCCTGAAGTAATTAAGCCCCTCTTGTTAATCCTCTTCGTAGGCGGCTTGAGCATAATCTTTTACATCCTGGCGGCGCACGAACACTCGCTCAACCCCTTGGCCCCCGAGTTCCGCATCTACTCGGCCGCCGTGTCCCCGTGCCCACTCGACCCGACCCCTCCTTCCGCCGCCAACCGCTACCATTCCTTAACCGCCACGTGGAACTTTAATCTGGTCTTCGCAAACCCCAACACCAAACTCGACTTGTACTACGAGAGCCTCCAGGCAGATCTCTTCTACGGGGACGAGGAGACGAAGGACAAACTGATGCTCGCGACGACGCCGTTGCCTCTTTTGGCTTTAACCATCATGAACCAGACCACTTTCAATGTCACCTTCGCGACGGCGGGGGCCTACGTCAGCGATGACGCCGCCAAGGAATTAATAATCTCCTCTAACTCCTCGTCAGCAGGTGATGGTTGTTATGGGTCGGCCAAATTGGGGGTGAAGCTGACCGGATATTTCAGAATTGATAAAGGTCTCTGGTTTTCGCGTTACTTCTGCGACCTTTCTCCCCCCAATTACAACGTCACCGATCATTCAAGCCAATGTGAAATTTATAATACTGTTTATCGGTGTGTATGCTAACAACTTGAGATTGTTCGTGTGTATGCTGACAACTTGAGATTGATTGATCGATTTGTTGATCTTCATCCTAGTTATTATTTATTTATTAACTTTTGAGTTGTAGTTTCAGTTAAATTGAATGTTGTAATTTTGTGATGATGATTAGGATAATGTTGTGGCTAGTTGTATTTGTTTTTTGGGTTAATGACAAAAAACTACCTCAAGTATGGGTCAAATAACACTTTCATACCTCATCTTTGAAAATTGACAATGTCATACCTAATCTTACGAATTTGTGTCAATGTTATACCTTCCGTTAGCTTGACCGTTTATTTCTCAGTTAAATATTGACGTGGCTTGATCCGGGACCCATTTTTATTAAAAAAATAATAAAAAAATTATTAAAAACAAAAAAAATCATTTAATATTATTAAAATATTAAAATAATAATAAAAAAGTACATAAAAAAAAAAAAAAAACATTAGCCAACATCTTCCCTCTCCTTTCGTGCATCTCCCCCCTCTCTTTTCCCCATCATCTTCCTGCAACCCAGCAACCCAGAAAAGAAGAAGGAGAAAGAAGAAGAAGAAGAAGAGAAAAAAAAAAAAAAAAAAAAAACCCAAACCAAACCAAACCCAGTTCATCCCCCCTCCCCCCCACCACAAACTCAACCCCCTGCAACCTAGAAAGGAGGAGGAAGAAGAAGGAAACCAAAAAAAAAAAAAAAAAAAAAAAAAAACAACAATTCGAAACCCAGTTCGTCCCCCTGCAGAAGAAGAAGAAGAAGAAGAAGAAGAAGAGGGAAGAAGAAGAGAGAAGGAAAAAAAAAAAAAAAAAAAACAGCAGCAAACCCGTCCCCTCCCACCCAACCCCACCCCCCCCCCCCCAACCTAACCCACAGAAGAAGAAGAAGAGGGAAGCAGAAGAAGAGAGAAGAAAAAAAAAAGAAAAAAAAAAAAAAGAAGGAAATTAAAAAAAAAAAAAAAAAAAAAAAAAAAACAATTGGAAACCCAGTTCGTCCCCGTGCAGAAGAAGAAGAAGAGGGAAGAAGAGGGAAGAAGAAGAAGAGAGAAGGAAAAAAAAAAAAAAAAAAAACAAACAGCAGCTTCGCCCCCCCCTCACACCCACCCTCTCCCCTCCACACCCATTCCCCTCCACACCCATTTCCCCACCCCCCCCCCCCCCCCCCCGGCGGCGCCGCCCATTTTCTCCTCGCCCAGGAGAATGGGTTTTTTTTTTCTGGGTTTTTTTTTTTTTTTTTTTTTTTTTGGGTTGTAGGTAGTGGGTGCGAGGTTAGGTGCAGAGGGTGGGGTGCGAAGGTGGGGAGGTTGGGTGCGTGGGTGTGGGGAGAAGAGGGGGTGAGGAGCAAGGAAAACAAATTGGTTTTTTTTTTTTTTTTTTTTTTTTTTTTTTTTTCTCTTCTGTTTTTCTGGGTTGTAGTTGCAGATGGGGAGAAGGGAGAGGGGGGGGGGGGAGGACGACGTTGGGGTTTTTTTTTTTTTTTTTTTAATAAATAATGTTTCTTTATTATTTTAATATTTAAATAATATTAAATGATTTTTTTTTTGTTTTTAATAATTTTTTTATTAAAAATGGGTCCCGGATCAAGCCACGTCAGCATTTAACTGAGAAATAAACGGCCAAACTAACGGAAGGTATAACATTGACACAAATTCGTAAGATGAGGTATGACATTGTCAATTTTAAAAGATGAGGTATGAAAGTGTCATTTGACTCATACTTGAGGTAGTTTTTTGTAATTAACCCTTGTTTTTTTGTTTGTTTTTAACCTTTCGCATACCATCGCTATCGACAATCATAATGGAAAGGAGAAATCTTTGCCCGAACAGGAGTCTTTGCGTGCTATCTTGTTAATCTTGTTATAAACGAAACAAAAATTCGTGGTCGTTGTTAGGCTGGCTGTTGAAGTTTGGAGGTAGGTAGGAAAAAAAAAAAAAAATATATATATATATATATATATATAGTTAGCATCACAGTTTACCAACCTCCTCAAAAAACCATCCAGCTTACATTAGTCGAATGCAACATGATCCACCAACAATGTCGACTATAGATGTCGGAAACTATTTGGCTTGATCACGGGTGAGAAGAGAATTTTGTTTTTGGAATTTTGCTTTGAACACTTCTGTTTTCGGAGTTGCCCTAGACTGCTCACGAGCAACTGTGGTACAACTGAACTGATGATGACTGTGACTATTGGGATTTACTCTTGGAGATTACATGGTTAGAACTTAGAAGGGGTTCTAAAACTGTCAAACATTGATCTTGAGATCTATTAGCGTATTAATATCAAGTTCTCATCATAGTCTGTGTACATTCATCAGTAAGAATGAATTGGTATAATGTAACAAAATCAAACTGAGTATGAAGTTAGTTTCCATGGGCGCGAACAACAAATAAATACCATCTTTCGCAGTTTATCCACCTATCCCACTGCTAACAATATGTTGTTTATCCACCTATCCCATTGCTAACACTATGTTTGGATGAGGAAAATAAAGTTGGAAATTTGATAAAAGTTAGAATTTATGAAAATGAAATTTTTAGATCCTAATTTACGCAATTTATCCACCCCAATTGCTGCTGCTCCCCTCTATTTTCTAGATCCTAATCTGCAATTTACGCAAGAACAAAAAATGAATTTTTCCGTTTCAACAACCCAATAGCAAAAGAAAACCGAAAAATCAACGGAAAACATATAAAAAATGAAGAAGGGGGTTTTGATTTTTATTATACCTTGACGAGATTGATATCCTCATGGAGTTGGCGAGACTCTCCATTACTTTGCTTCTTCTTCTTCCTTTGATTTTTCTTAATTAGACTTAGTTCATATTAGAATTATTATGTAGAACTTGTAAGTTTTGTGACTAAATACGAGTTTTTCATGTGGAATTAATAATTCATGTACTTTCAATGCAAATCATGTTGGTCAATGTATGATGTCGGACGTGTGATAATGAGATTGCACCATGTAGCAGTGTTGTACGTGGATGATCCTACTTGGTTAATTTGCATTGGGGGATCATACACATTCTAGGGGTGACTATGCTTGGTTAATTTGCATTGGTTGGTCACTACTTACTTAGATACATTGTTCTCAAAGGTGGTCTTGCTTAGTTAATCTTCATTGGGAACCACACTATGATATGCTTCAATGCATGTGGTCGTGCTTGGCTAATCCACAGTAAGAGACCATACGCATTCTAAGGGTGAATCTGATTGGTTAATTCGCATTGGGGGTCACTACTTGCTTGGTTATATTGTTCTAGTTAAAAACATGTAACAATTCATAACAATTAATTTACAAGCTAGTGTGAAAATGTGAAAAAAATTTGCCGATGGTCGTCATGGATGCCTCTACAATTTGAACGATGGTTACATCGTCTTCTGAATGTTTAAAACCATATAAACTCTCATGAACAACATTTTTAAAAGAGTTGAAAATTATTAATATTCATAATAAATAATATACAAATGTGACAAATATTTTTGTCGATTGGTTTATGATCGGGAACACATCTTCTATAAGGTATGTTCGATATACCAAACCGGTGTCATGAACATTTTATTTGGCCAAGGAGGTGCATTTAAGCAACAAATCATTGAACTTGTAGAAGTACATCATGTAACAAGACAAACACCAAGTAACCAACGAAACATTCGTAAACTTCTCCTAATTGATATCAACTCACAATCAATTGGTTTTATGCTCATTTCTCGTCGAGCATAGTTCAAGGAATTCGTGACAACTTTCGGGATATATTTTTTTATTTTTCTATGATTTTATACGAACTTTGGACCTTATATATTATTTTATTTAATATGTGCCACATGGCACCTTGTGAGTCATTTAATACAACTTTTCTCAAGTTTTTTACCATCAAAACGATGAGCACCCCGCAACGGGTCTACAATAACTTCAGGAATATTTATATTAACGTTTTAGAAAGAATAAATAAACGGGTACAAAGCGTATTAAAATTGGTAGGACTAGATTATTTAATCCAGTGGCTAATTTACACAACCGAATCCGTTCATTAATGCTATCCGGTCTCTTATCCTAGCTCCCAAACAGGTTTATGAAAATAGAGTGGTCATGTTGGGTAAACAGTAAACTCCGAGTTCAACTGGAACTGGAAATCCTTGCGACTTTAGTCTTTGGAAACACCTACCTATTTACATGCTCAACACCCTCTGCTTTAATCCCATCCCCATCTCTCTCTCTCTCTCTCTCTCTCTCTCTCTCTCTCTCTCTCTCTCCTTCAGTTGGTCTGATCGATTCTGCCGAATAAGGCTATAGGATAGTGAATTAAAAGATCCAGTTGGTCTGATTGATTCTGCCGAATAAGTCTACAGGATAGTGAATTAAAAGATCGAATGGGACTGGCAAAGTCTTCCTCCGCCGGACGGCTTTGTGAAATTGTTTTCGTCTGCTTCGCTGCGCTATTGGCAATCATTCTCGCCACAGCCTTGGCGTGGACTTTATTGCGTGACGCGAAGCTCAGCCCTGAATTCCCTGAGTTCCGGGTCGACTTGGTAGCCGTGTCGCCGTGCCCACTCACCGCCGCATCCAGCAGCGAGTACTTAACCGCCACGTGGGACTTGACGCTGGTTGCTATAAATCCCAACCGGAAGCTGGACTTGTATTACCAGAACCTTCAAGCCGATATCTTCTACGGCGACGTCGACGACAAGGAAAGCGACAGCAATCTCAAGCTGGGAACGGGGCCGTTGCCTCCCATCTATGTAAGTAAGATGAACCAGACCACTCTTGATTTCTCGGTGGTAATGGTGACGTCGTACGTCGGAACCGACGCCGCCAACGATCTAATCATCTCCTCCTCCTCTTCCTCCACCTCCCCAAGTTGTGATGGGTCGGGGAGCCTGTGGCTGAAGCTGTTGGGTTTTTTTTGGTATAATACTACGTTGTTTGGACTGGATGCTTCCCAATGACGCGCTTCTCTTGCGACCTTTTCCCTCCGAATGGGACGGCGGGGCAGTCAAGGGCATGCCAAGGTTTTGATCGAAGTCATAGGTGTTATTGTTGACCTGATTGAGATTGATGATTCTAATTTCTACTAGCTGCTGTATTTACCTGCGTATTGTATTGTAATATATATATATATAAAACACTATTGGCAGGTGCATTTTAGACATTGTTTTTATTTAGTTGTTTATGTTTTTGCAGCTAAATTGCTAACCCTATCAAACTGATAGATAAAGCATCCATACGAGTGACCTCTAACATTGCAGTTGAAGTAGTGAAGTACCCACTTCTTTACGTGCATAAGTTTCTGCAAGTTTCTCTACTAGAAAAGTAGTAACTGAAAGCATTGTATAATAGGGTATAGCTTGCCACATTGCTTCAGTCAACACTTATCTTCCGCCCTGAGAAATCAATTTGCCTTCCCCTTTGTATACTTTGTTCCAAACATGGTCCTTGATTGAACAAAAAAGTTTCCGCATATCCTTCTCTAAGCAAGTAGGTAGTCCCAAAAATCTCTCATGGCAAGGGCTAGAATTTGAATTTTCGTCTGAGAGAGAGGGGTTGCTGAGTCGACTGACCCAATTCGTAAGAGCTAGAGAAGTGTGGACTTTGCACCCCCAATCTCTAGACCCACTCAAATTTGCTCTCATCCAAACAAATTGGTTTTTGACTTATGTGAATTAGGCCAATTGATTAGAGCAGTATGTTCGATTTTTTGTGCCCCGAGCTTGGATTATTTTTCTACACAATGTCATAATTTTTCTTTCTCTAATTTTTTTTTTTTTTTTTGTTATAATTGATATTTGTAGGATTCATTTAAAAAAAAAATCAATTAAAATAAAATTTATAATTTATAATTGGTGTATTAATAGAACACACACAATAAAATAATAAGAAAACTAATTGACAACAACTTTTTTTCACATGTCAAATTTGACAACAAAAGGTTCATATTGACATATCAGTTAGAGTTTTTTCCTACATTCAAATTTGATTATACGACATTCCACTTAGCCTTTGAAGATGGTCTAAAAATCCGATTGTATTTATTCAAGATTTTTAAAGTTTTCCATAAGACCCGCTATTCAATTAATATTTGATTTTACAGTATTTAAAAAAGTAAATATAAAAGATGGAATTAAAAATTACATTTCCATTTGGTGTGTTGCAACGCGTTCATGGCATGGAGGGGGATTTGCTTGCTTACTGGGATGTTTTTACTGGGCGTGTGGAAGCGTCATTTTCCTTGCTCGTTGTTTTCTTCCAATGTGGTTTTACTTTCCCTCAAGTAAAGGTTTTTTACCGAGTTCTTTCATGTGGGAGTCCCACGGTGGGACTATGATTTTCGCAAATTTGATTCCAACATTTTGTAATAAAAATCAAGTTATTCTCAAAGAAGTAAACAATACTAAAACCGTAATTGATAATGAAAATTAAATGTGATTTAGAATTTCTTTACATGAGAAGGGCTCGATATAATATAACACATAACGACTCGAAAACACTAGTCTGGTTCCATCTACACAAACTGCTTCCCTAACAAAACATAGCACCCAGAAGAAGAGTCAGAGTCTACGGATGTCAAAGCCTTAATTTCTTCCAAACGCTCTCATAATTCTAACAACTAGGTATGTCTGACATTTGATAAAGATAATTGTGGAAAAACACATCCAAATGCTTGCAAAAACCATACTGCTTGCTGTCTTTACCGGAATTTCACCGTAGCCAACAGTGGTCACAGAAACAACTGACAAATACAAAGCATCCTCCCAACTCAGCTTCTCCAACAAGTGAAACCCAACAAAGCCTACTCCCACACACACAGCAGGTGCCGCTATTGCCATCACTACCCTGAAAATGTCCTCACTCACACCACAAAACCCAAATCGTTTGAGAAAACCTTCACAAATAGACACCAAAAAAAATCCTCCTGAATTGCACCAAATCCAACGGACGAAGAAAATCAAAAGGGATATTAACAACTTCGCCCGCTCAGTGTTGGGGACAATGTCACCGTACCCCACACCGGTCAATGTTTCAGACATGAGGAATAGTGCCTTAACTGATTTCTTAGTACGGTGTTCACTCAGAGGGCGTTCACTCAAATCAACAAAGTCTATACTCAAGAAAAGGAAAAATATGTAAATTGCGATGGACAAGACTGGCCAACTAAACAACTTCCACGCCCAACTTCTGCCACCTACTGCACCTCTCTCTCCCCCCTCTCTCCCCTCTCTTACCCCTATCCCTTCTCCACCACCTCCAATGGCTCGACTTTGGCGATGCATAGCTCCTCCACCTATAACATTTATAGGCTTAAACTTGATTATGCACTGAAAAACTGACATTGCTTCAAATCCAGCACTAAAAACAATAAAATAAAATAAAACCGCACGGCGATAAGAATAACAATTGAGTCTTGCGTCGTATTCGCAGCACAGACAAATCAACTCTTGCTTGCAACAGTTAATATCCAAAAGCAAACAGAACAATGGATCTTTATAAGCATGTGAAATCACAACAAAAGTTTGAAGCAAACAACTTAATATTGGTTGTTATGGGAATCCAGCTCAAGCTTACAAGGGAAAAAAACAATACTAGATATCCAAATCTCATCCAGTAAGGATAGAATTTCGAGATTATGTTCAGCTGATGCTTTATGGAAAAAGTATGCAACTCCCGTCTATTGTTGTAATTTGTTTCATTGAGCAATAGATTGCTGCAACTCCTGTCTAAACCCTAGTCTATTTTACCAACCCATAATCTAATGTTGTCTAATATTATACAAATTTTCAACGTTAAAACAAGATAAACAATCCATTCACTAGCTCTATCTCTACTATCTCGTCCCTGTCCCTCTTCCAGAGACCAAATGTGAACAAATTACCATACAAATTTCAAAAAATTAGAATACCCATTCCCAAAAAGATTAAAATTATCAATATAAGTGCAAAAAGATAAAGTAAAAAGCCATACCAAGTTGGAGTATTTCCTGAGGAGGAGGAGCTGAGCAGGCAGTGTGTGTGTGAGGTACAGTGCGTCAAATTGTAATAAGTAAATTCTAAAGAGTAATGTTATTATTATCATGTTTTTATACCATATTTCTATACCATATTCTTATCATGTTTTCGCTCTTCAAACTTGTCGACACCATTACTATCCATCTCTGCTGTCATTGTATTTTACAATTTAGAACTTAAGAGAGAGAGAGAGAGTGAGTACATGTTGTGGGCTGGTCCAGCCTGCATTCATTTGCAAATCTTATAGTGAAATTGAGACTGAATTTTTATTAGCTTCCAATTAAACAATGTGATTAAAAGAGGATCACAAAGCTTTAAATTTTAGGAGAAATGTTAGCATGTAAAAGTCAATTTGGTTGAGAAAATTAAAAGCGGAACACAAAGCTGTAAATTTTAGGAAGATATTGTCAATTGTTGCTTCTCCAGGTGTTTCTTTAATTTAAGGATGGTTGAAAAAAAAAAAACAATATTCATGCATGAATTGTTCTTTCTTCCCAGATTTTAATTTAAGGAAAACTAATAAAAATGGCTTGAAAACTTTGAGTATTAACGAAAAAGATAAAATAAAGGGAGTTTTAACGAAAAGCCCATGATACTGTTCACTTTAACGAAAAACCATATTTTTACACTAAAAAGTCAATCCTGGTACTATTCACTTTACCCTTTATTTTGTTTTTATCGTTAAAACTCAAAGTTTTCAAGTCTTTTTTCATTAGTTTTCCTTAAAATAAATGGTAAAGTGAATACTACCAGGATTGATTTTTTAGTGTAAAAATGTAATTTTTCGTTAAAGTGAACAGTACCGGGAGCTTTTCGTTAAAGTTCCCTTTAATCTATTGCTAGGAATAGTTGATTAAATCCAATGATGCAAGAAGAACAACTTTTTGGCAATGAAGAAAAAAGATGAAGAACTAAGCAACATTATGAAAAGTTGAGACATGGAAAAACAAAATATTTTTATTTTTATGTGTTTTATAACTATATGAATCACTTAACTCTCAACTTTTGTTATGTAATATATTGTACAAACATGTATCTTTTGTTCCTTATTGAACATAAAGGTGTAAATAATGGATGAAAATAGATTTTAATATATTTCTATACGTTGAGCACGGTTTTAAGACATGTGGCATCGCATGGGTTCAATTGCTTGTATGTATTAAAACTCAAAATAAACTGGTTAATAGCATTAGCACTTCCTAACGTTTATCAAATTTTCACAAAACCCCCCACATTTAAGACATTACACAAACACCTCTCAAATTTTAATTTCCTATCATATAACCCCTCCAGTCTAAAATGAAGACAACAACAATCCTTTGTTAGCTTTTCAAGTCTTTCGTTGTCATGTTGCGGTTCCACCCCTAAATCAGAACCAGAACCGAAAAATATCAACGGTTCGATTCGGTGCAGTTCTGCTTAAATTTATTACTAGAACCGTACGGTTCGGTCTACTTCGGTTTCGAATACTAAGCTTAAATGGAGACAATGTAACATTTGATAGTAGCCTTACTCAATTATTGAAATTGGGTTGGACGACAGATACCAAAGAACAAATATAACAGTAAAACTGATTAAGTGGGAACAGAGAAGCAGCAAAACCAAAATATGTAAAAAATCTCAAGTATAAAAGTAAGGAGCATGCCAATAAAACATAAAAACCTAGGGCATACACATGGAAGAAGCATTGCACCTCATTTCAGCAATTATATATATCAATAAGCCCAAATGATATAAACTAAGGAGCATGCCAACTATAGGTTAATAAAAAACCACAAAAGCTATTAAATACCTACCAATTTCTTTGAAATGGCATCGAACTCCCAAACGCCTGCTTTAACAGGTTATTCCCGAAAGTTTGTTGTTCAAGGGGAACTCCAGCAAAACTAACTTGGTGAAACTAATTTTTCAACCTATTATACCATGTCATGTGTGTATATATATAATTTATTTATTTATTATTAATACAACGGTTCGGTTCGGTTCGATTCCGGTTGATTCTTGTTCATTTCGGTTCGGTTTTTGACTCAAAGTTGATTTTTCCATTCAAAATAGTTCTTTTCAGTTTTTTTTTCATACGGTTCGATGCGGTTTAAAGGTTTTTATCCCCACCCCTAGGTCTGAGGGTACTATATATACTGCATAATGACTATACTGACGGTAAGCCTAGCAGTGAGGCCCACGAGAATTAGGAGAAGGGCCAAGAAGTCTAGAATTACCACGTTGAATCCCTTGATCGCCAATTGATGTAACAATCGTCAAACCGCATAGCGGATTCGGTCACGAGAGCTTACATATTTTTTTTTTTTACAAATTTTCCGTATGTAAATTAATTATTATAAAATTTTCAACTATTTTGATATTTTGTACGAAAAATCAATTACATTAAAAGATTCATAATAATTACTTTACAAGTGTAAAAACTATGGAAAAATATGTAAACACTTATAATAGCATCTTCTATGCTTTGTTATTGATTACATCGTCTTTTAGATTTTTAAAACCGTAAAAACTCTAGTGAATTGTGTTTTTAGGAGAGTTAAAAATGGTTAATATTCATAATAGTTAATTTAAAAGAGCGAAAATGGTGAAAAATTATGATAACGCTCGTGATTGCATCATCTGCGATTTGGCAATTGTACATTGTCATTTGGATTTTTAAAAGCTATACTCATGAAAAGTGGTTTTGGTAAGAGTTGGAAATTATTAAAAAAAAAATCATAATAATTAGTTTATAAGTGTGAAAAGTGTAAAAAAAAATATACAAACGCTCATAATCGCATCTTACACATTTTAACGATAATTAATCGTAGTTTATATTTTTAAAACATCAGTTCCACGCTGTCATTTTCCCTTTATGACAACTTGTGCATGTTGTCATTTTACTCTATAACAACATTTACATGTTGGCCCTTGATTTATCAAATATCTTTTCATATCCATTTCAATCTCACCTTTTATTTGTTTTGATTGACAAAAATAGAAAGAAAAAAAAAATACAATCATCCATACATGGAAGCTTCATGAATTATATCTAAGATTTTACACTTGTTAAAAATGAAAACGAACTCCAAAACTTAGTTAATGAATTCCGACTTTCTATCAATGAATAGATTAATGCATAGCCTCCAGAAGGGGGAAAAAAACTAGTCTAAAATAAAATCTAATGAAAACAAAAAGGGGAAGGGGGAATTCACTGAATGGATTGGCCTTCACTTCCTGACCTACCAGCACCTCCTTGTACCTGCAAAAAAGGAATGACTTCGCTAAAAAGTGACAAATAATAGCTTAATGAGGCTTGCCAAGTTCTTGGAATAAACCTAGAACAGTTTACTAAAATTGGATGATTACAATTTATTTCAGATTGGTCAACTCTACATACAAGCAAACTGGTCAGAGCTCATATATTAGGATGCATACCAGACTAGATATGACCCAAATTTGAAAACAGAAGCTAAGCTATCAAGCATTTTGTAAATCCAAATTCTCCATCTAGAACATGTTTGATTACCCAATAAAATGCGAATGAAATATCAAAGACATTGCAAAAAATAGAGAATGAAAAGTATGATTATCCCTTGGAAATATTAGTAAAGCAGAGCTGCATGTTGGTCATGATCAACTGGTCTAACTCACATTTAATGACCAAATATACTTACCATAGGTAACATAATGTGCAAAAGTTAATAGCATTGTACATATAAAGCCTCATGCCTTTTGTTTTTGGCCAAATAAACAAATAGATCCTTGCCCGAGTTGTCCAAATTTTGGAAGAACTGTATAAAAAGAAAGGAACTTGTCAAAAAAAAAAAAAAAAATTGTAAGTTTATACCGCCGTGTTAGTTTCTTCTTTTTAATTTTTGATTTTCTAGGGCTCAAGATGGAGAACAAAAATTTAGAAAGACCGTGCCCAAAGCCTCAATGTTTAGCAACTACAAATATTTACACTAAAAAGCCGAAGGTTTGTTAAGGTCGCCAACCATACCACCTTCAATATGCTTTCACTATTATTATTTTCTTCGTTATTGTCGTTGTTGTCGTTGTGACGAAGACTTTTCAATACGCTTTCATTTACTTATGCTCTGCCGTGTGCGTTGGCAATACATTATCAGCTTGCAGGACATTTCCAAGAACGATACATCAGCAGCTCTGTCGCTCCCATTTTTTATTAGAAAAGTCATAAAAGGTGTGTTTGGCTTTTCTTATTCACGACGCATTAATCCGAAGGGGTATTTGAATATAGGTCAAATTGATAGGCCTCCATTGGGTGCAGTCCACTGTAAACCTGGTTCCTAGTATTTAGACTCTTAAGATGCATTTGTTTGCCCTCGTTCATCTTCAAAGAAAATGTCAATTTCTAAAAGTTAAATTACAATTGATAGTTGATATGATAATTTGAAGCTTTATGTTAAATTTTGTAATTCTTCAACCGAATTGTCAAATGTTATTTTATTATTTAAATATAAATTGTAATTATTAAAAAAATGTTGAAATAAAATTTTTATTGGTTGAAATGTTAGTGGAATAAGGGACCCACTATTAAAATGAATTTAATGTCAAATTTGACATCAAATCACTAAACCTTCAAATCCAATCAGCAAATAGCACTTTGGCTAGAGAGATTTTCGATGTCAAATATGCACAATGGCATTCCACCTAGGATTTTGACATCTCATTTGGGGATGCTCTTAGTTTTTACTAGCTTAGATTGGAGTAAATATTAATGTAGTCCGGTGCAACAAACACATCTTTATAACCCCGAGCCATGTAAGCTATTTCACATCCCTAGTTTTTTTTATTCAACAGTTCAATTTTGTTTGAATTCAAAGAAACAAAATATTTGTTTTGAATAAAGATAAAATTTCATTCTATTAATATGAACTCAACATGGAATATTTGTTATGTATAGTGAGAAAGGTAGTTAATATTTGTAGGGGCTTTTAAATCTAGGTCCAAAAACAAAGGTAGTTTTTTAACTAAGTCCAGTTATCCAATTACATATTTTTATACCAATTTTGCCCTTATAGATAAAAATATTTAAATTCTTTAATGTTTGTATCATTTATTCAGTTTTTAATTTTGAATATTTAAATACTGACTAAAATATTATCTAGTAACCACCTAATGATGTTTACCTACAAAACCGATATAATTTAGTAACTACCTATTGTATAGGAAGAAAAATACTTTATACCAACAAAACAGATGTAATCTACCTACAAAACAAAAATAAACTACCTATTGTATAGGAAGAAAAATGCTTTATACCTACAAAATAGATATAATCTACCAACAAAATAAAAATAAACTACCTATTGTATAGGAAGAAAAATGTTGAACCTCCATGGCAGAACATTAGAATAGAAATATGATATAATATACCTCCATTAAAGGAACAAATACTAAACAAAAAAAAGGAGCAAATACCAAGTTTCAGGTTACCTTTATGATACGCACAAAAATATAATAGAGCAAATATAAATGCATGATACTGTATTATTGCTTGCAATTGATACTGTATTGCCGAACGAATATGTAAAAAAATTGTGAAAGCTATGTAAAAACTGAAATTGTCATGAAGGAATTTGGAGGGAGGAACACAAAATATCACCCATGAAAGATGAGAGAAGAAAGATGATGATTGATTCCATGATCTAACAAAGGGAATTGTTTAGAAGAAGGAAAAAAAAAAGGAGGGATGAAACGGACTGGGGGTTGAGATTTTATTGCTATAACTAATCCTACAATTAAGGGATTAGTTAAACCACAAATAATCATATAATTAAGAAATTTTGAATATTTACTACAATTTATAAGTCTAAGGGATAAATATGGTACAAATTATAAATAAGCTTACGTGGAATATCAATTATTGGACTTATTTCAATGCAGTGGACTAATTATAGTAATGGCTCACAAAATTGGATCTATATCAAATTATCCCATATTTGTAATATGTGATCATAATTTTTTTTTTTTTTTTTTTTTAAACTATGAGAAGTCATTGAGGACAAATCCATATGTATTGAAATGCTTTATGAATCACATACTATGGATTATGTGTATGTTTAGATGAGTTTATCTTAATTTGCTCTAATCTTACAAGTTAGGTAGCCCATGCAATATGAGCTCTTTCAATTTGTCACAGGCATGAAAGAGTGCTGCAACTGCACTTTCACAAAATCCTTTCAAGTATTGGTACGACTCAGTTGCAATTCTCACAGAACCAACCGTCCAAAATTTCCACCGACTCAGGAACACAAAAACATAAATCAGATTGAAGACTCGTTACGCATTCTCTCTCTCACAGACAGACACACACACACACACAGGAACTCTGTTTTCCGTCTTTTTTTTAAACGAGAGCTCTGTTTTTTTGTTCCTCGGCAAAAGAGAACTCCAAAACAGAGTTTGGTGGCGAGGAACATGACCAATTGCGGCCGTGAAGCTTAAAGCACTACGGAAGATGGCACGGTGGTGTATGAGAGCAAAAGAAACGATGTACTTTTAAGCTACACTTACAACAAAATCAAAGCAGCAAACGCACTTTTGCAACGAACGTCGTCTGTAATGCCGCTTAATTATCTTATTCATAATTCGGATCTACAAATTGTGTTCCAACAGTTACTAAAAAGAAAGGGTTTGCAAGCACTATTTTACACCGTATTTAACTTAATAGAAAAGGCAATAACACATGATGCAAGGGCAATAACAAGAAGTTTATAACTAAGGCAACAAGAAGTAATACAAAGACAATAACGAGTAATACAAAGACAATAACGAGTAATACAAAGGCAATAACAAGTAATTAAGGCATCCCGGTCTGGTTCGGGGGTTCTTCAGTGCCCTTCATTTTGTCACAAACATAACCAACAACTGCAGTACACAGTCTTATTGAGGTTTGGTATTTGTGACGGACATAACCAACAGCTGTAGTGCAGAGTGTTCTTAGGGTTTGGTAGGACTTGATCACAATTATCACAAAATATAAGGCCCAACATGCAAGAGTAAACCACCCAAAAACTGGATCGAGGAGGAGAACTAGTAGAACCAACGCAAGAGTTCCACACAAGAGGCTGATGTTATTCATCAATTCATACATATTTGTATTGTCGGAAGCTTGGAGAATCTTGGCAGTCTCCAATGTCCCCATGTAAGTGAGTAAATCAGCAATCAACATCACAACAGTCTTATGGTCTGTGACAAAGGGAGACGGCAAATTTCCGGTCGCCTGCTTCACCTGGAGGAGGACTCCTAGCATGGTGAGGAGATGGAATATAGAATTGTGCGCTGCTGGTAGAGATATGTCCTGACCACCCTCCTCCCTAGTGCTGCTGCATTATAAACAACATATAGGATTACATGTGAAAATTACATGGAAACAAGTGGCATTGTAATATTAAGGAATAGGAAAATATCAGGAAAACCATCTTTTTTAGACCATAATACTAATTAAGAACATGAGCTTATCCACGATCCCGTTTGACATAAATATTGTTTTTGCACGTTTTTTTATTTTTCATTTCTTTCATATATCTACATATTTCTCCCTTATTTACTGCACACAAATATTAAAACGAAACATAATGAAAATGCCATTAATTCAATTCCACAAAAACCTATCTAATCAACTTAAACTGTCAAAACACCCTCCAATCCAATATTTTAGGCTTGCATGTGGTCCAATATCCTATCCAGGGGGTTGGGTTTTCCACTTATGCATACCAGGTTCGAAACTTTTTCATCTCTTAAATTATTGTAATACTTTGAATTCTACCCTCTCCTTAATAGGGCTAGCTTGAAGATGTGCCGAGTTCACGAGGCATAGGTCCTCTATTGTAAATTTTAATAACCTATGTATTGTGTTACATATAAACAATGAAACTTTAATAAAAAGCTCTCGGTATTATTCATTTTAACGAAAAATCATATTTTTACACTAAAAAGTTAATTTTAGTATTATTCACTTTACCTTTTATTTTGTCATTTTCGTTAAAACTCAAAGTTTTCAAGCTATTTTTTATTAATTTTCCTTGTAAACAAAGGTGAATATAATTAACAAAGCCGTCATAGTTGAGTGGGTATGCGCTCGATCATATTTTTTTAATTACGATTTTTTTTTCTTGCTTTAAAGATAAAAATAAAATTTAAAAAGCAGAAAATATGAAAGTCAATTAAAAATAAAATTCAAAAAGGAAAATCCTAATCGTAAGCGTGCAAAAAAGAAAGCGGGTCTCTTGGCCGATGATACCAGGCAATGCCGATGAACCCTCCCACCCACTTCTGTTTTTTTATTTCATTCCTTTTTTTGTTATTTATTAAAAAAACACAGACTCAACACTCTCTCTAATCTCTCGAATTTTCTCTGCACTCTCTACTCTCCTCCTCCCTCTGCTGTCACAGCTGAGGGGGCATGCGCTGGTTCTTCCAGTTATGTGGCACGGGTTTGACTCCATTCTTGATCATATTTTTTTAATTATGAATTTTTTTTCTTGTTATAAAGATAAAAAAAAATTTAAAAAGCATAAAATATGAAAGTCAATTAAAAATAAAATTAAAAAGGAAGAAAACCCTAATCGTGAGCGTGCAAACAAGAAAGCAAGTCTCTTCGCCGGTGAAATTTTTTTCTTGTTTTAAAGTTAAAAATATAATTTAAAAAGCAGAAAATATAGAAGTCAATTAAAAATACAAATAAAAAAGAAGAAAACCTTAGTCGTAAGCGTGCAAACAAGAAAGCTGGTCTCTTCGCTGATGAACCCTCCCAATTCTGTTTTTTTAAATTCATTCCTTTTTTTGTTATTTATTAAAAAAACAGACTCAACACTGTTAGACAAATAAGGAATATGGTTGGAGTCCTTGTGTAATTGTATATAATATTATTGGAAGAATAAGCCGTCCTACCTTGTCCTACCTACACACTAGCCGTCCTACAGCCGTCAAGCTGTCCTCTACAGCCGTCCTACCTTGTCCTACCTACACACTAGGACGGCTACCTTGTCCTACCTACACATTTGTATCATGTATATATATCCTTGTAATCTTGTAGAGAAAGATAATGAAAAAATAAGCATTCTCTTCCATAAGCATTCTCTTCCATTTTTCCACATTCACGTATCAATAACAAATATAATTTTTAGCCTACATACCTTTTTCTACATGGTATACAGAGCAGGTTTATAACCCTAGCCCTAATTTTTTTTTCGGCAGCTTTCTCTGCCGTTCCCATGGCTGTTCGTGGCCCGTCCCGTCCCTCCTCTGCTCGCCCTCCCCTCCACTGCACCTACTGCAATTTTGATTATCATACCCGAGACACCTGCCATAAACTTCATGGCTATCCCGTTGGCCATCCCCTCCATGGCCAACCGTGGCGACCACCGCGCCGTGCCACTGCTTCCAGTTCTTCCCGCAGCCATGCACCTTCCAGTCCTCCCCGGCAGCCATGGTTTTCTGCTTCCCGGCCCCATAATTTCACCTAGGCCCATCACGTGCAAGGCACCCAGGCCCCCGTCTCCTCTTCTACTCCAGCGACCCACCAAGTGCACGGGACCCAGCCCACTTTGCATGACTTGCAGCTTGCCATGCCTGACCTCTCTGCCGAGCAGCACTCCCGTGTTCTAGCTGCTCTACGTGACACCACCACCCTTCCTCAGGCCAATGCCGTGCTTGATAGGAGCATATTCATGCGACTTAAATGGCTTGTTCTCGTACATTTACGTTATGTTTCTTTAGTTATTTTAGTTCTTTATGCTTCTTTTGTGTGTTTTCAAGTTCTAAGGGCTTAGGGAGCAAGAAAGTGCATTTTGAGGCTATTTGGAGCATTTTTGGGCATGGATTGGATAGCTTATCCATGGAGCCAAAGTTTGGACGAAATTGAAGACTTGAAGTAGGAAAGTTAAATCCTAAAAAGACCTCATGTTTGAGCATCATTGAAAACTCCTACGCATTTTAGAACACAAAAACAACATTCCTAGCAACCTTAGGACATTGTCGTGTGTTTCCTTGTGTCTCCCTTCCTTGCCATGCAAGGAAGGGCTTTGTTCCCTATTTTAAATACTTAAACACTACCACTTATCATTCACCACTTATCATATCATACATTCATTTATCACTTATCATAATCATTCACTTATCACTTAACATATCATACACTTATCACTTATCACTCATAATCACCTACAACATCCACCTACTTCACCTACAACATCCACCTACTTCACCTACAACATCCACCTACTCACCTACAACATCCACCTACTTCACCTACAACATCCACCTACTTCACCTACAACATCCACCTACTCACCTACAACATCCACCTACTTCACCTACAACATCCACCTACTTCACCTACAAATGACATAGCCATATGTTCCCTCCACTACTCCTATAAATACCCTTGCATTCATTCATTTAGAGAGGATCTCATTTTCATACACAACATACCACAAACACTTCCATCTTCTCCCTAGCCGTGAGTCTCTCCATTTTCTGCACCATTTCCTTCCCTTTCTCCTCCATTTCTTCCATTTCCATAATCCCCCAATCCATTCAACACACCAACAACATCCCTTAGTCCTTGTGCTACAACGAAGACGAAGAGAAGAGGGCCTAAACGTTCATACAATTCACGTTTGAGTTGTTGGAATGTTTACGCGTTTCTTTGATTTCAATGTTTAAATTCAATTCTCTTTGTTTTGTAATATGAGGAATGGAAGAGAAGAGTGCCTAAACGTTCATACAATTCAAGTTTGAGTTGTTGGAATGTTTAGGTGTTTCTTTGATTTCAAAGTTATGAGGAACTAAACCCTTTTTGGCTAGGGGTGATTTCAATACCATGATTATTTATGTGATATGAATTGATGAATTCCGGTTATGAACTCTTGATTCGTGAATGCAATTGGCTTAACTATTTGATGATTAACTTATTTGTGTTTGTTGATTGAGGGTCGACACTTAATTAGCATGCATGAATATGTGGCTAAAGTTTAAGAAGGTTTCACATAATCGTTACTAACTTATACTTGAAAGTAGTGAAGGTCGCTTGTCACGATCGCGTTAAGTTTAATTCTTAGCATGAGTAACATGATGTCATAGTTGCAAATGCTTTGTCAATGCTTATGGTTTTCATTATTCTTAATGATCTTCGATTGTATCTCTATTATGATGACATGTAGGGAACTTTTGAGAATGTTTTGGGTTGTCGAATGATGCCATCCAATCCAATAATATAAGGAAAATCTGAGGGTTAACTAGTGATGTCACGGTTAATTTGGGGCATTGTCGTTCATAATTCAATGAAGGAATAACTGGAAATTGATTCATATGCATAAATATCATGTGTAGAGAAAGAACCCTTAGCTAGCTTCCCATCCATTCATTTCCGTCAAATCCATATTTACAATTGGTTTTGTTTCCAAGTATTCATTTTAGTTTAAATTCGTCCAAATCCAATTCCCCCCTATTTCGTTGAAGTCTTAGTCTTAATCTTTCTTATTTTTAGTTTTGCTTTCTTCGAGCATTAAATAGTGTTTTATATTGTGTTTTTATGTTTTTAAGTCAATTTAGAAGGTTTTAGCAAGCCCTCCTAATCCCCGGTCTAGAACGATCCCTCACTTATCCATTCTACTACAATTGTCAAACGAGGGTTTAATTTGTGCGCGTATAAATCTCGCATCAAATTTTGGCGCCGTTGCCGGGGATTAGCAACTTTGCTAATCCTTTGTCTTTATTTTTATTTTTATTTTTATTTTTATTTTTTTGTTTTTCTTTTGTTTTTCGTGCATTCTTATTTTAGATTCTTAGTTTGTTTGTTTCCTTGTTTTTTAGGTACTGTGTATGACTCGTAGCTCTCGGCCTATTATAGAGAACATCTCCGACTTTGACGGTGATTTTGAACGCACTTTGAGGAGAACGAGGAGTCAACAAGAGCCACCACAACCTCCACCACAACCTGGGCTTGAAGAAGACGAAGTAGGTGTAGAAGAAAAGCCCACGGATCAGATTTTTGAAGAAGAACAAGCCATGGCAGCAGATAATAGAACCATCAAGGAACTTTTGGCCTCGGGTTTGGATAATGCATTGCCTCTTTGTATCCAATACCCCACGGCTGCCCAAGGCAAGACCGATGAATTTGAACTCAAATCCAGTTTGTTATACCATATTCCGAAGTTCCATGGATTGTCTATGGAAGACCCCAACAAACACTTGAAGGAGTTCGAGGTGGTTTGTTCGAGCATGACCCCCGTCAATGTGGATGAGAGTATATTGAAGATGAAGGCCTTTCCATTTTCACTTATGGACAAGGCCAAAGATTGGCTCTACGAACTAGCCCCGGGAACTGTGACTTCGTGGGAGAGTATGAAGCGTGCTTTCTTGGAGAAATTCTTCCCTACTTCGAGAGTGATTCTCCTACGGAAGAAAATTAGTGGTATTCAACAGAATCATGGTGAGACATTCTCGGCTTATTATGAGCGCTTCAAGGGCCTTGTAGCTTCATGTCCTCAACATCAAATGAAGGAGGAACTTCTCATTCAATATTTCTATGAGGGCCTCCTTCCTATCGAACGTCAAATGCTTGATGCATCAGCGGGAGGAGCATTGGTGGACAAAACACCAAGGGATGCCAAGGTTCTCATAGCCAACCGAGCGCTCAACGCTCAACAATATGAAGAAGTGGGCCAAAGGGAAGCCCCACGACAACAAAGTGTAAATGAGGTGAGTGCTATTTCTGAAATTCAATCACAACTTGCTAATCTTACTTCTCTTGTTTCTCAGGTTGTGATTGGTCCAAAAGCACAAGAACACCAAGTCTGTGACGTGTGCTCAATTCAAGGGCATCCATCCGACAAGTGCCCTCAACTAATCGAGAATGGTGGGTGGGAATCTGCCAATGCAATTGGTTTCCAAGGACAAAATCAAAACAACCCATACTCGAACACTTACAATGCCGGATGGAGGGACCATCCAAACTTCAAATGGAGGGAGCCACAACAAGCTGCCCAACAAGGAGGATTTAGGCCAAACCCCCCTGGTTTTTATTCCAAGCCGTATGCACCCCAACAATCCCAACAACCTTCGGCATCATCTCATTCAGGTACGTCTTTGGAAAGTAATCAAGCTATGCAATTACTAACCTCTATTTCGCAGGGGTTGCAAAATCAAAACAACCGGATAGAAAATAACGAGAAGGAGATGATGGATATGAAGAAACAAATAGGGCAGATTTCTGAGTTCCTTGGACAGATTAGAGAGCAAGGAAAGCTTCCTAGCTCAACCACAGTCAATCCAAAGGGAGGATTCGAATCCGCCAAGGCCATCACCCTAAGGGGTGGAAAAGAAGTTAGGACCGAGCCAAACAATCCCAAATCTGCCCAGAAAGTAGATGAAGAGACGACACAACCTGAGGAAGTGTCTAGCTCACCCACGGTAAGGGTGAAAAACCCAATGCCGCAGGCCCCCAATCACCCTAACTCGGCCAAATCAGGTAATTTAAGTTCAAATTCATGTACTTCACGTCCTAATCTGCCCAATGTACCTTTTCCTCGCAGGTTCATGCAAGAAAAAAAGGAAGAAAGCGAGAAGGACATTCTTGAAACGTTCCGGAAGGTGCAAGTGAACATACCGCTTCTCGATGCAATCAAACAGGTTCCAAAGTATGCTAAATTCCTCAAGGACCTATGCAATACAAAGAGAAGAAGGGCAAACAAAGAGGTAGTGAAGGTAAGCGAGAATGTGTCCGCTGTTTTGCAACGTAAACTGCCTACCAAGTGCAAAGACCCCGGTAGTTTCACGATTCCTTGTGTGATTGGACATAATCGTTTTGAACATGCCATGCTTGATTTAGGTGCATCCATAAATGTCATGCCTTATTCTATTTATGCATCTATGAATTTGGGTGAATTAAAACAAGATGGTGTAATTATACAATTGGCCGATCGTTCTAACGCGTATCCAAAAGGAGTTTTGGAAGATGTGCTTGTGCAGGTGAACCATTTAATTTTTCCGGCTGATTTCTACATCCTAGACATGGAGGATTCAGCCCATTCTACATCTTTGCCGATTCTCCTTGGTAGGCCATTCATGAAGACGGCCCGAACGAAGATTGATGTATACAAAGGCACCTTGACAATGGAATTCGATGGGGAAGTGATTGATTTTAATATTTCTGAAACTATGAGATATCCCGTTGATGACCATTCTTGTTTTTCCATTGATGTTATCGATTCTTTGGCGCAGGTATACCTTGAAGAATTGAACGAGGACGCCCTGGAAACAACCATCACTAAGGCCATAGAGTGCAAAAATGAAGGATTTGGGCCAATGCAAGGCCACGGCAAGGAGGAGGAATTCTTTGGCATGGGTTCTAGTGAAGAAATAATTGAGGTTGTGGCAGCCCTTGAGTCATTGCCACAACAATATGGTAAGGTTCCACTCTCACTTTCAAATTCAGTTTCCACTAAGATGCTACCTTCTGTTGTTCAGGCACCATCGCTTGAACTTAAGCCGTTGCCGGACCATTTGAAGTATGTGTTTTTGGGAGAAGGCGAAACATTGCCCGTCATCATTTCATCAAGTCTCACGGCAATGGAGGAGGAGAAGCTTGTGAAGGTGCTGCGAGAACACAAAACGGCCATAGGGTGGACTTTGGCCGACATTAAAGGAATAAGCCCTACCACATGCATGCACCGTATACTTCTTGAGGAGGGGACTAAGCCATCCCGAGAGGCTCAACGCCGTCTCAACCCGCCAATGATGGAAGTGGTGAAGAAGGAAATAATCAAGCTTTTGGATTGCGGAGTGATCTACCCTATCTCCGATAGCCGTTGGGTCTCTCCAGTTCAAGTCGTTCCCAAGAAGTCCGGAGTAACTGTTATCAAGAATGATGAGAATGAGCTCGTACCTACACGCATTCAGACTGGATGGCGAGTATGTATCGATTACCGGAAGCTAAATGCCATGACTAGGAAAGATCACTTTCCTTTGCCATTCATCGACCAGATGCTCGAAAGGTTAGCCGGTCATGCCTTTTACTGTTTTCTTGATGGATACTCTGGATATAACCAAATTGTGATAGCCCCGGATGATCAAGAGAAGACCACATTCACATGTCCCTTTGGAACATTTGCTTATCGTCGCATGCCATTTGGCTTATGCAACGCACCGGCCACTTTCCAAAGGTGTATGGTAAGTATATTTTCCGATTTTGTTGAAAAGATCATTGAGGTTTTCATGGATGATTTCAGTGTGTTTGGGAGTTCATTTGATAATTGCTTGGATAATCTAACCTTAATTTTGAAACGATGTGTTGAAACTAACCTTGTCTTGAATTGGGAGAAATGTCACTTTATGGTGAAACAAGGTATAGTTTTAGGACATATTGTTTCAGAAAAAGGAATTGAAGTAGATAAATCGAAAATAGACCTTGTACGTCACTTACCCTCTCCTACTTCGGTTAGAAAGGTACGTTCGTTTCTTGGCCATGCAGGGTTCTATAGGCGTTTTATCAAGGACTTCTCCAAGATGTCCAACCCTCTTTGCCGATTGCTTCAAAAAGATGTGCCATTCAAGTTTGATGAAGAGTGTAATTCGGCATTTAACCAACTCAAGGAGAAGCTAGTCTCGGCCCCCATTATTGTACCTCCAGATTGGAGCCTTCCGTTCGAGCTCATGTGCGATGCATCCGACTATGCATTAGGAGCTGTTCTAGGACAAAGAAGAGACAAGCGGCCGCATGTCATATATTATGCCTCTCGGACTCTCAATGATGCCCAATTGAACTACTCCACGACGGAAAAAGAACTTCTAGCTGTGGTTTTTGCTTTAGATAAATTCCGTTCATATTTAATTGGTACTAAAGTAATCGTTTATTCTGATCATGCAGCCTTGAGGTACTTGATCACGAAAAAGGAAGCAAAGCCGAGGCTTATCCGTTGGATTCTTCTTCTTCAAGAATTTGATATTGAAATCCGGGATAAGAAAGGAAGCGAGAATGTAGTGGCTGACCATTTAAGCCGAATGATCCACGAGGAGCATGAACATGCCGTACCTATCCCTGAAACTTTTCCCGATGAGCAGCTGCTATCCATTGAGGTAAGTGAACCATGGTATGCAGATTTAGTGAATTACTTGGTGGCTAAACAATTTCCAAATGAACTAAACAAGCACCAACGTGATAAGCTTAAAAATGATGCACGTTTCTATGTTTGGGATGACCCTTATTTGTGGAAGTATTGCTCAGATCAAATTGTACGTAGATGTGTGCATGATTCTGAATTTCACTCAATTCTAAGCTTTTGTTACACATATGCATGTGGTGGTCATTTTGGCACACAACGCACTGCCCTCAAGGTTCTAGAGTGTGGTTTTTATTGGCCGACTATATTTAGGGATGCTAGAACCTTTTGTATGTCTTGTGATCGTTGCCAACGAATGGGTAACATAGGTACCAAGGACCAAATGCCGCAAACCCCTGTCTTTAATGTTGAAATTTTTGATGTTTGGGGCATTGATTTCATGGGCCCTTTCCCTCCATCTTATGGTTTCACTTATATCTTGCTAGCCGTTGATTATGTTTCTAAATGGGTGGAAGCAAAAGCCACCCGTACTAACGATTCTAAGGTGGTTGCAGATTTCGTGAAAACTAACATTTTTGCTAGGTTTGGGATGCCGAGAGTAATCATAAGTGATGGAGGGTCTCACTTTTGCAATCGGACCATTGAGGCGTTGCTAAGAAAGTACCATGTCAACCATAAGGTCTCCACACCTTACCATCCTCAAACAAATGGCCAAGCCGAGGTGTCTAACCGAGAAATCAAACAAATTTTGGAGAAGACCGTTGGACCAACAAGGAGGGATTGGAGCTTACGTTTAGATGATGCACTGTGGGCATATCGTACGGCGTACAAAACATCCATTGGGATGTCACCTTTTCGGCTCGTCTATGGTAAGCCATGTCATTTGCCCGTAGAGTTAGAGCACAAGGCACATTGGGCCGTGAAGACTTTCAACATGGACATAGATGCAGCGGGAGTTCATAGGAAGCTCCAATTGAATGAACTTGAGGAGATTCGGAATGAAGCCTATGAGAATGCCCGGATGTACAAAGCCAAGACCAAAGCATTCCATGATAAAATGATTCGAACCAAGACCTTCACAGTTGGGCAGAAAGTGTTACTTTTCAACTCTCGCCTACGTTTGTTTCCTGGTAAGTTGCGTTCTAAATGGATTGGCCCGTTTGTTGTTACTAACGTTTTACCTTATGGTGCAGTCCACATAAAAAGCTTAAGGAATGACGTAGAATTCAAGGTGAACGGGCATCGGTTGAAGCCATATTACGAGCATGGTGTGGGGCAAGTGGTGGAAGACATTCCTTTCCATTCCGTGGGCTCAAATGAAGATTAAAAGAGGGTACTCGTCCGGCTGAAAGACGTAAAAGAAAGCGCTTCGTGGGAGGCAACCCATGCATCCGAATAGAGAAGAACTTGGAAACCCCTTTAAGAGACTTATTTTTATTCCTTTCTTTTTCTTTACTGCCTTTACTTTGCTTTCTTTCTCGTATTTGTTTATTTGCTTGCTCTGTTGTGACTTTCTGCTTAAAACATTGAGGACAAAGTTTGATTTAAGTGTGGGGGGGTAAACAATTTGTATTTGCATGAATTTCGTGGGATTTATTCACCTATCACTTAGAATGTTGTTTCTTGCTGTTTTAAGCGTTTTTAGAGTGTTTTAGTGTGTTTTATAGTGTCTTGGTATAAAACTCCGAAAATTTGATAAAAATTTAAAAAAAAAAAAAAAAAATTCTTTTGAAAAACCCAAAAATATGTGTTTTTAGAGTCATTTGAGTCATTTTGGTGTTTGTTTGTGTCTTAGCGCTACTTGGGAGGCAACCCATGCATTCAACAAAGGAAGACTTAGAAAGCACTCCAATTCCAGATTCCTAAAAACTCTTCTCTTTGTTGCTATTTCGTTTCTGCCTTATTAGGTTGTTTAGTTGTTATTGTTTGTTTGTTTATTAATTGTGTGAGTCTATGATTGTAACATTGAGAAAATGTTTGGTTTATTGATAGGCACTGCTAAACAAGGAAAGATGGAGCCTTCACAAAGGGCGTTTACTTGAAGCCCCACTACTGGGCAAAATTCTAGAAGCAGGAGGCGTCGAAGCGGAAGGCATAGATGCGGGAGGCATAGAAGCGGGAGGCATCGGAGCAGGAGGCATCGGAGCTAGAGCATTCCAGGCCCCAATACTTGGCCAAACGCTGGACGAGCCAGGAAAAATATGCCTCTGGAAGTAAGCCGAAAGCCTTTGACGGTCAGTTTGACGGTCACTTTGCATTCGACCATTGGATTATTGTAGCTCATCAAGCTTCCTCTTCATACCCGTCGAATAGTTGTTGGCAAGCACGTGCAAACTTCTATTCTCGTACTTAAGCAGTTTGATCTCCTGCTTGAGACTTTCCACCTCTGCCATCAATGATTCCACCTGACGGGAGCAGGCAAGCAGGCGTTGGCCCATGTTGGACACAGAACTCGCACACTGAACACTAAGTGCGAGGGACTCTTGAACGGCCAACTCATCGGACCGTCCTGACAGCAGCCTACTATCTTTTGGAGTAAGGAGGTTCCTAGCTACTATTGTAGCTGTTGTGGCGTCCTGCATCACAGAGTCTTCACCTGAAAGAGGACCGTTAGAAGATAAGAAAGAAGGGCGCCATACGTTACCTTGACGCGGCGCGCCCGTATCACTGCTAAGGCTCAATTCCAAGCTAAGGTTCGATGGGTTTGCCATTTTTCAAAAATGTTCAAAGAGAAGAGGTGGATGGAGTTAAATTTCCAAGGGCCGGAGTCGATTTTCAAGAATGGGAAATCTTCAGAGTGTGTTGTTGGCGGTGATCGATAGCTCTATAAAAAGCCAAAGCGACGCGTCCACCGATTCAAAGAGCCGGATTTTCCGGCGTAAGTTAGGCGACGCGTTCTCGGCTTTTCAGAAGACGTGTTCAACTTTGTCAAAAGATTTCTTCTTTTCAGACAACACGTGGAGGCCATCATCGCAACTACACATCTTTAGCCGACAAGCGCAAAGTCCGGCGACGCTTTCTCTGCTTTTCAGAAAACGCGTGCAGCTTTGTCAAAAGGAGCCGCATCTGCACTACCACGTGTCATTCAGAAAGCGAAGGGGCGTCGTTCAGAAATCGAAGGGGCGCCTGCTCAGAAATCGAAGAGGCGTATTCAAAGATTGAAGAGGCGCCACTATTTCAAAAAGACGGATTTGCGGGATCAAAACGTTTGTCGACAAGGGTAAAAAGTACCACCACTTGCTATTATCTCTATATATGTCGACCTTCATTTTGTTTTTGGTAAGGTAAAACCTGAAGAAAATGCCCAACTCTTCCTCACCTCTGAGGGAGCACTCCCAGCAAAGCCTTTCGAATTACTCAATTTTTTCTTCTTCCCCAAAGATGATACCAGATGTCTGGAGTACATATGACCCAGGAGGAAACAGCACAACAAATACATGTGCTGATTCATTCACCGCTTCTTCAAAAGCAAAGGTATCTCATATCATCAAGGTCAAAAGCAAAAGTATCTCATATCATGCTCTTTCCCTGTCTTTTTCTTTGTCCTTGTTCTTACTTGCATGGCAAAGTAAAAGAAGCAATCAGCCGGCACTTGGAGTCAGTCTTCCGATCTGGAGCCAACTGCCTGGAATCTATTCCTGATTGCTTACCTAGCATTGCTCTCGAGTAGTCATCTTCAACGGTTGATACACTTCCAAAGAAGGGACCACTCCTGCAAAGATTGAACAAAGAAACAGATAAAAGGGATAAGCTCAGACCTTCGGGGAAGACCAAAAGAATCCTGCTGCCCAGTTCAAGAGTAGCACAAAGGAAAATCAACGATGGGCGGGAACCAGTTCGAGAGTAAGCCTGTGGAATCATCAAGATCAAGCCTCAATGCAATCAACAAAGAGAAGATGGAATTTACACTCCATAACCAGATTTGCGTCCCTAAACTCTTCTCTTTGTTAATTACATTCTGCCATGTTTAGTATGTTTAGTTGTTGTTTGTGTGTTTACTTATGTTTTGTATGAATCTATGCTTAAAACATTGAGGACAATGTTTGATTTAAGTGTGGGGGGGGTAACTAATGTTGTTAATGCAAATTCGTGGGATTTTATCGCCCATAACTTCAAATGTTGTTCCTTACTGTTTTAAGGTGTTTTTAAGTTGTTTTAGAGTGTTTTAGTATGTTTTGTTTTTATAACTCCGAAAATACCATAAAAATTTGAAAAAATTGTTTTGAAAAGCCTAAAAAGAGTGTTTTGAGTCGTTTTTGTGTGTTTGTGTCTTAGGGTACCTTCCAACACAATAATGAGGATTTGGTTTGTAATTGCATGACTGTTAAAAAGAGTTATAAACATGGATGAAAGTTTGATTTACTCTTGGTATATGCTTGGTTATGGTTATAATGTATGACTTCACATGCAATCATAAAAGAAAAAAAATTCGTTTTTGTAACATGCTTGAAGGAAGGAACTCAAACAAACGCTACAACCCTGAGAGACTTGAGCCTATAACGTTCTTTGGAGAGTTTAATCTGTGATTTCTTGTTTTCTAAAGTCGTTGCATGATCTCATTATTCTTTGCTTGGTTACTACTTAGAAGGCGTTTCATCATATAGTTCCAAATGCTAGAACTCATGCCCATTTCATTCAAAGCATGTTATTGATTTGCATAACACATATTCAAGAAGAAGTTGTGTAGTGACCACCACCATAGCCAAATAGCCTTACTTCCCATACTACGTATATGTTGTAAGTTTTAACCCCGTTGAGCCTTGTTTAGCCTTTATTCTTTGTTTACCCACATTTTCCTCACCTAGCCTAGTTTAGGACAATCCCCACCCTTGTTCTTAAAAGATAGTGAGCATGACTTAATTGAATTCCTTTTGAGTTACATTATGAAAGAAAATAAGTGTGGGGGAGAGAATGTTTAAGTGTTGATGTTTTGAGATTCAAAAGAAAAAAAAAAAAAAAAAAAAAAAAAAAAAAAAAAAAAAGAGAAAAGAAAAAAATGAAAGAATAAGTGATTGAATAAAGGTTCCAAAACACCAATTCTGGGTGTAAATTGTCTAAACTCTCCCTTTTTGTTCAAAAGTTGAGTTTTCATTCAAAAGTGAATTCTAAGTTGATTCAAATGCTTTGCTCACTATTTCTTTAAAAACCTTTGTTTTCCATATCCCTTCTTTGTTATCCACATACCCCAAGCCCCGTTACAACCCTTGACTTCTATCTTGAGTGTTGTGTATTTCAATTTGTGGAGTTTGAACTTGGTATGGGCTTATGGTGTCACTGGTTCTCGCGTCTAAGTAGTAGCATTCCATTCATGAGATCATATCTAAACATGCTTATTAACTCCAGAAAATGCTTTCCTTATTATAACATATGTGAGTGTTCGTCTACATGTTTACATCAATCTTCTCACATATACCTAGTGTAGGGTGTGTAGTCAGAAAATCTGTGTGAAAAACGAGAGTACATCTAGTAAGAAATTGAGGGAATTCTCTAAGGCATGTTACTACATTCAAAACATGGTTTTAAATGCTTAATTGTGAACTAGTATGTGGTGACTATGAGTAAGAATGTACTTAAGTGTAAAGATGGCTCAAATCTGTGAGAATAATGATTTTTAATTTGTCATGTGCATTGGAAGTCCCTGATACGATTGTTGGAAGGTGTAGGTTGTGTTTTGTTCGTTTTGTCTAGTTTCGTGTTCTTTTGTTGTTTTGTTTTGCTCGAGGACTAGCAAAAGATAAGTGTGGGGGTATTTGATAGGAGCATATTCATGCGACTTAAATGGCTTGTTCTCGTACATTTACGTTATGTTTCTTTAGTTATTTTAGTTCTTTATGCTTCTTTTGTGTGTTTTCAGGTTCTAAGGGCTTAGGGAGCAAGAAAGTGCATTTTGAGGCTATTTGGAGCATTTTTGGGCATGGATTGGATAGCTTATCCATGGAGCCAAAGTTTGGACGAAATTGAAGACTTGAAGTAGGAAAGTTAAATCCTAAAAAGACCTCATGTTTGAGCATCATTGAAAACTCCTACGCATTTTAGAACACAAAAACAACATTCCTAGCAACCTTAGGACATTGTCGTGTGTTTCCTTGTGTCTCCCTTCCTTGCCATGCAAGGAAGGGCTTTGTTCCCTATTTTAAATACTTAAACACTACCACTTATCATTCACCACATATCATTCACCACTTATCATATCATACATTCATTTATCACTTATCATAATCATTCACTTATCACTTAACATATCATACACTTATCACTTATCACTCATAATCACCTACAACATCCACCTACTTCACCTACAACATCCACCTACTCACCTACAACATCCACCTACTTCACCTACAACATCCACCTACTCACCTACAACATCCACCTACTTCACCTACAACATCCACCTACTTCACCTACAAATGACATAGCCATATGTTCCCTCCACTACTCCTATAAATACCCTTGCATTCATTCATTTAGAGAGGATCTCATTTTCATACACAACATACCACAAACACTTCCATCTTCTCCCTAGCCGTGAGTCTCTCCATTTTCTGCACCATTTCCTTCCCTTTCTCCTCCATTTCTTCCATTTCCATAATCCCCCAATCCATTCAACACACCAACAACATCCCTTAGTCCTTGTGCTACAACGAAGACGAAGAGAAGAGGGCCTAAACGTTCATACAATTCACGTTTGAGTTGTTGGAATGTTTACGCGTTTCTTTGATTTCAATGTTTAAATTCAATTCTCTTTGTTTTGTAATATGAGGAATGGAAGAGAAGAGTGCCTAAACGTTCATACAATTCAAGTTTGAGTTGTTGGAATGTTTAGGTGTTTCTTTGATTTCAAAGTTATGAGGAACTGAACCCTTTTTGGCTAGGGGTGATTTCAATACCATGATTATTTATGTGATATGAATTGATGAATTCCGGTTATGAACTCTTGATTCGTGAATGCAATTGGCTTAACTATTTGATGATTAACTTATTTGTGTTTGTTGATTGAGGGTCGACACTTAATTAGCATGCATGAATATGTGGCTAAAGTTTAAGAAGGTTTCACATAATCGTTACTAACTTATACTTGAAAGTAGTGAAGGTCGCTTGTCACGATCGCGTTAAGTTTAATTCTTAGCATGAGTAACATGATGTCATAGTTGCAAATGCTTTGTCAATGCTTATGGTTTTCATTATTCTTAATGATCTTCGATTGTATCTCTATTATGATGACATGTAGGGAACTTTTGAGAATGTTTTGGGTTGTCGAATGATGCCATCCAATCCAATAATATAAGGAAAATCTGAGGGTTAACTAGTGATGTCACGGTTAATTTGGGGCATTGTCGTTTATAATTCAATGAAGGAATAACTGGAAATTGATTCATATGCATAAATATCATGTGTAGAGAAAGAACCCTTAGCTAGCTTCCCATCCATTTATTTCCGTCAAATCCATATTTACAATTGGTTTTGTTTCCAAGTATTCATTTTAGTTTAAATTCGTCCAAATCCAATTCCCCCCTATTTCGTTGAAGTCTTAGTCTTAATCTTTCTTATTTTTAGTTTTGCTTTCTTCGAGCATTAAATAGTGTTTTATATTGTGTTTTTATGTTTTTAAGTCAATTTAGAAGGTTTTAGCAAGCCCTCCTAATCCCCGGTCTAGAACGATCCCTCACTTATCCATTCTACTACAATTGTCAAACGAGGGTTTAATTTGTGCGTGTATAAATCTCGCATCAGTGCTCACTACTGATTTTGCCCAAGGTTTGTTACCTGTCACCTCTCGTCATGGTCAATGGATTCTTGACAGTGGTACTACGGATCATATTACTTCTTCCGCTTCATGTTTGGTTAATCGTTCTCCTTCACATTTGCCGCCTGTTTCTTTTCCTAGTGGTGCTTCCGCTCCCATTACTTTTACCGACACTCTTCCTTTAAATTCCTCAGTTACTTTGAAGGATGTTTTATATGTCCCTAATTTCCGAGTGGACCTTTTATCGGTTGGTAAACTTACAGATGGATTATCGTGTTCCATAACCTTCTTTCCTTCTTGGTGTGTTTTGCAGGACTTGGTTTCCAAGGCGATGATTGGTGTGGGTAAGCGACGTGGCGATCTGTATTACCTTGTGGCCCTTACCTCTTCTCTCCCCACCCGTCAACCTCTCTGCAACATCATTACCATCCCCTCCTCCCTCTGGCATAGGCGTCTTGGTCACCCCTCCTCCACTCGTTTGCAAGCTTTAGCATCTAGCTCTCTTAATTGTACTTTTGATTCTAGTCATATTTGTGATGTTTGTCCGTTGGCAAAACAAACTCGTCAACCTTTTCTTTTGAGTTCAATTTCATCAACTTTCCCTTTTGCTTTAATTCATTGTGATATTTGGGGCCCGAATCGTCAATCTTCTCTTTCTGGTGCTCATTATTTCTTAACCATTGTGGATGATTTTTCTCGCTTTACGTGGGTCTTCCTCATGAAACATAAATCCGACACTCAACAATTAATTAAGGATTTTTTTGCTTATGTCACTACCCAATTCCGCACTACCATCCAATGCATTCGTACTGACAATGGTGGGGAATTTTTATCTCTTCGTAGTTTTTTCTCTGATCATGGGTGCTTTTACAAACTTCTTGTGTTTATACCCCCCAACAAAATGGCGTTGTTGAAAGAAAACATCGTCATCTTCTTGAAACCGCTCGCGCCCTTCGTTTTCAATCCCATCTTCCTATCAAGTTTTGGGAGGAATGTGTTCTTACCGCTACTTATCTCATCAATCGTCTCCTTACCCGTCTTTTCCATCATAAATCCCCATTTGAGGTTCTCTTTTCGAAAACCCCATCTTATGACCACTTCCGCGTCTTTGGTTGTCTAGCATATGCCACCTCTGTCACTCCCACCACCAAATTTTCCCTTCGGGCTCATCGTTGCATTTTTCTCGGTTATCCTCATGGACAAAAGGCCTATACCCTTTACGATCTCGACAATCACCGCATTTTCACTAGTCGAGACGTCATCTTTCACGAAAGTACTTTCCCTTATGCCGTTTCTCACCCTCTTATCCCATCCTCTTCGCCTACCCTACCCATCCCACCCCCTCTGGACTTTACATATAACCCACCCCTTCCTGCCCCGACGCCTCACCCTCCTCCACCTTCCTCCCCTTCCACGCCTCCCACAGATTCCCTTGCTGCCCCATTACCCGTTCCTCCCCATGCCCCTGCCCTCTCGGCATCCCTTCTTCCCCCCCCCCGCTACTTCCTTACCTTTCACCCTTTTACCCACGGACATCCCTACCCCCCCCACTACCTACCAATCATCCCCTTCCCCGCACCTCTTCCCGTGCCCATAAACCTCCATCCTATTTAAAAGACTACGTTTGCTCTCAGGTGATTCTGCCATCCCACCCATCTTCGACTTCGCAACCCGGTTCTACACAAGGTACGCGATATCCACTTTGTAATTTTCTCTCTTATCACCGTTACTCTCCCAGGCATTTTTCTTACATTAACTCTGTCAGTCGGACTGTGGAGCCTTCCTCCTTTGCCGAGGCTGCCACTGACCCCAATTGGCAACGTGCTATGACTGAGGAGCTTTAAGCTTTACATGCTAATGGTACTTGGACTTTAACTTCCTTGCCCCCTGGCAAAATTCCCATTGGTTGTAAGTGGGTGTACAAACTCAAGCACAATTCCGACGGCTCTATTGACCGCTACAAAGCTCGTTTGGTTGCTAAAGGCTTCACTCAGGCTGAAGGTATTGATTATCATGACACTTTTTCTCCTACTGCTAAGATGATTACGGTGCGTTGTCTTCTTGCTCTTGCTGCTAGTCAGTCTTGGTCTCTTCATCAGCTTGATGTTAATAATGCTTTCTTACATGGTGACTTACATGAAGAAATCTATATGTCTCCTCCTCCTGGTCTTCGGCGACAGGGGGAGAATCTTGTGTGTCGCCTTCACAAGTCACTTTATGGTCTTAAGCAGGCTTCTCGCCAATGGTTTGCCAAATTCACTAGTGCCATCATTTCTGTCGGTTTTCAACAATCCAAAGCTGACTATTCATTGTTCACTAAAAAGTCTGGTATTTCTTTCACAGCTTTGCTCATTTATGTGGATGATATTGTGATTACAGGCAATGATGCTAGTGCCATTAATTCTCTGAAGTCTTTTCTCCGTGATCATTTTCGGATAAAAGACCTTGGTGATTTAAAATATTTTTTGGGTATTGAGGTTTCTCGTTCCAAACAAGGGATTTATATTTCTCAACGCAAGTATGCATTAGAGATTCTCAAGGACTATGGTTTTTTGGGAGCACGACCCATTGTTTTTCCTATGGATGACACAAAATTATCTGATAAAGGAGAACTTCTCAAGGATCCTGAAAAGTATCGACGATTAGTAGGTCGGTTAATATATCTCACTATCACTCGGCCGGATATCACCTATTCTGTGCATGTTCTAAGCCATTTTATGCACGAGCCAATGATATCTCATATGGATGCTGCGCTTCGTATTGTTCGTTATTTGAAGGCTACTCCAGGTCAAGGTTTATTATTTCGTTCTGACAACCAGACCAAGTTAACTGCGTTTTGTGATTCTGATTGGGCAGGTTGCCCTATCACTCGCCGTTCGACTACTGGGTATTGTGTATTCTTGGGCGGTTCTTTGATTTCTTGGCGGACGAAACGACAGAAAACCGTTTCGCTCTCTTCAGCAGAGGCGGAATATAGGGCCATGGCAGGTGCTTGTTGCGAGATAGTTTGGCTTCGTTTTTTGTTGAAGGATTTGAACATTCCTTTGGATGGTCCTTCCATTTTATTTTGTGATAATCAAGCAGCGTTATATATAGCTGCCAATCCTGTTTTTCATGAACGAACTCGTCACATTGAGATGGATTGTCACTTTATACGAGATAAGATTGTAGATGGCACAATAGAGACCAAGCATGTAGGTACGGCACAACAGTTGGCAGACTTGTTTACCAAACCTCTTGGGAAAGAAAAGTTTTCGGGTATGTTACGCAAGTTGGGAGTTCTTGACATCCACTCTCCAACTTGAGGGGGAGTGTTAGACAAATAAGGAATATGGTTGGAGTCCTTGTGTAATTGTATATAATATTATTGGAAGAATAAGCCGTCCTACAGCCGTCAAGTCGTCCTACAGCCGTCCTACCTTGTCCTACCTACACACTAGGACGGCTACCTTGTCCTCTACAGCCGTCCTACCTTGTCCTACCTACACACTAGGACGGCTACCTTGTCCTACCTACACATTTGTATCATGTATATATATCCTTGTAATCTTGTAGAGAAAGATAATGAAAAAATAAGCATTCTCTTCCATTTGCATTCTCTTCCATAAGCATTCTCTTCCATTTGCCTTCTCTTCCATTTTTCCACATTCACGTATCAATAACAAATATAATTTTTAGCCTACATACCTTTTTCTACAAACACTCTCTTTAATCTCTCGAATCGTCTCTGCACTCTCTATTCTCCTCCTCCTCCTCCTCCTCCCTCTGCCAACAGACTCAACACGTCGGCCGTCAAGTCATCGACCACCACACCTCTATGACTCCTCCGTATTCCAGATCCAGACTTCCACGGTTTCACCACGACCTCCAAATCGAAGCTTCTCTGATCTGAAGGTCCAACATTCATGAAATTATTGTACCTTGATTTCGATTAGGATTAGGGTTTTGGACTTTCAATTTGGAGATTTAGAATTAAAATTAGGATTTCTGTTTTGAAAACCCCCTATTTCCAATTACCGCTCGATTTCTTTTCTGCTATTTCTAGTTTACTTAACTTATTTTGGTAAAATATTTTGCAGAAGTCTATTTTTGGGTACCATTTCAGGAGAAAGGAGGCTTTCTTCGATATTGAAAACGAAAAAGAAGGTTACGCAGAGTATATACCGAGCTGGGTCCATAACTTCTGACTGCCTGCTGCGACCTGGGCGCCCAATCTCCTACACGGAGCAACCGCCCAAGCTCCTACATCCCAAGCTCCTACACGGAGTAAACGCCCAATCTCCTGCTGCGAGCTGTTTACTCCGTGTACGGGAGCCAACGGGGGAGCCTGAACACAGCAAACACCCGAAGATCCAATCTCGGGGGGAGCCTGAACATAGCAAACACCCGGAGATTCCGGAGATTCAATCTCGGACACCGGGGGAGCCTGAAAACAGGAAACAATCCTGAAAATAGGAAACACCCGGGAGATTCCCGGCCGGGGGAGAGGGGGCGGCGGCGTCTACTTCCTGTTGAGCGTTAGGGGCTGCTGCGTTTACTCGCTACATTTATAGCTAGAAAGTCAGGGTTTTCAATTTTACTTAATTTTCAATTTACCCTCTAAACTTTTTAATTGGGAAAACAAGGATCTAAACTTTTTTTTTTTGGCCAATTTCTCTCAACCTTTAGTTTCACAAAAATTTCATGCAAATTAACGTCAGCACAAGTTGGTGGATTGACGATTTTGTTGCACCAATTATCTGTTATTTCAAGTATGCCATGCCTGTTTACCAAATATACATATATAATTCTTTTTCTTTTGATCCCCATCTCTCTTTGCTTTCACTCCGTACATCTCGCTTTTTGTTTTCGTTTGTCACGCCCCGATCTCAACATACGTTCAAGATCGACACGTGAAATCACCACATTTATGTTTATCTATCATGTCTCGTCTTCGAGACAAGTCTAAAACACAATCAATGATTTAACCACGCATTCATTTTCTTTTATTTCATGCTCACATCTAATGTGAAATCCCGTTCCCGGATTACACTGTTATAATCTACGTATTTGTATTATTGAGATTTTATATTATTTTTCGAGAAAGTATACTAATTTATTTGAAACTAGACTTCAATTAAACTAGTTACGAAGAGTGAAGTTTGAAAAATTATTATTTACTTGTGGACCTTTTGAAGTCACAAATAGCGTTTTCGAATAGATCTCAAACCCACGAACACATAGGCGAAAGCCGTTTGTAAATTCGAATTATAACGGTATTGTTACGGACGTTTGAAATTGTGAACTATAGATTGTGGGTTAAAGGGAAGGGAAAAAGGGGAACCAATCAGATTTTATGGAAGGGGAAACAGCCCAATCAGAGGAGGGCAAGGAGGGGGAAGGAGAGAGACCCGAGTTGGGTCATTTTTGGCCTGCGAAACTCCAATTTTGACCCGATCATATCTCCTTCATCCGAACTCCGTTTTGGGTGATCTTGGTGTCCATGGAAAGCCCTTGATGAGCCATACATCTTTGTAGTGTTAGATTTCTCAATTTCTTTCCCATTTTTCCAGTTCGAAGCCACAAACCCACGGATGTTCCGGTGGCTTTATCCCTTTTCCCGGTGGTTCCGGCAAGTTTCACCGTCCATGACCACCACCAAAAGACTTCCCTCAACCCCAGGAACAAAGTACAAGCGGTGTTGGAGGCATCGGAGTTGATTGGAAGCCGAATTCGAAGCACACCCACCTTAGGGTTCTGACGGTTCGTGGCCAGTTTGGGGTGTTTTCCAGCCAAATTTACTCTACTCATTGAGATCTTCATTCCTGTAAATTTTGGTAATTTTTGGAAATAGTTGGATTTTTCCGGCGGGTTGGGGCGGCCGATTGCCACCCGCGGCGGCGCGTGCCTAGGGGGCGGTCGATGTCACTCTTAGGCTAAATTAGATGCCTTGAGCTTAGTTTTGGTAATTGTATGACATAAGTTGATGGTTGGAACCTAAATTAAATTCTCTACGATACGTTAATTGGTAAAAGTGTGAATCGACGATCGAACCATTGGAACGTCACCAAACTTTAACATATATGATATGGTTATTATCTTAAATTCTTATATTAGTATCATTTGCGAATATGAATTGGTATTATAATTATGATTTCTATTGAAATGTGAATTTTATATATTTAGCCATAGACCTATGCTAATTAACTATGATTTGGCTTGTGTATTGATGTTGTGAATGATAATTATGATGAATGTTATGACAATTATGGGATCTAAATATTGTTTGATAATTATTTGGATATGCTTGCCAACTGAATACCTATGTGAACTTGGCATTACTGCCTAGCATGAGATGAAGATGGAAGTCAGGAGATGAGTTGGGTACTTTATTAGATTTTGAGTAGAATTAGTAATTAAGGGAATTCCTTGTGTTGTGTTCCATATAGTTGGATTCTGGTTGATATGTGGAATCAATAGCAGGTATGCGTATAATTATGTTTAATGTGTGATGATGAGATTGCACCATGTAGTTGTGGTACATGGATGGTCTTGCTTTGTATATCCGCGATGGGGGACCATACGCATTCTAGAGGTGATGATGATTGGTTGTACATGGTACATTTTTAGGCGATCATATTTGGTTTGGTTCCGTTGAGTGGTCCGGAACCCGAGATTGTTGAATTTCGTGGAGTAGCCTAAAATCCCATTGTTTAGAGAAGTATGCTTGGCCTAACTATGTAACTCTAGCCTTAGTTATATATATATATATATATATATATATATATATATATATATGTATGTATATATATATATATGTATGTATGTATGTATTTGTGTCAATGGTTTCGAGAGTCTTGTGAATTGAGTTAGAAAAGATGTTGGACGTCTGAGTGACTCCTTCGGGATTTTTCATGATTCGATTATGATTTCATAAGGTATGAATTTAGAAGATATGGGAATGATTGTTATTACTTTGATCAAATTAATTAATTAATGCGGCTAGAGAATGGTTTTGTGTTTCGTCGGTTCTTAAATATGATGTATGTTGTGAATTGTGATATCATGATGAGACATAATGATTTATATGTTGGATGTGAGAGAAATCATGTTTTCATGGGGGTTGATTATGTAGCCTGAGTCCAGGAATTACATGTTGTTAGGTTATAATAAATGATTGTGGAATGCTATGCTTCTTTGCTTGAACTTAGTAGAATAAACGTCTGGTTTTGGAAATGAGCTACGAATGGCTTGATCCCTATTTGAGGGTACGTAGGCAGTCTAACGAGGAGGTTAAATGCAGCCATAAGGTAAACGAAAGATTTCTTTGCAAATTGATTCTCGAATTGTGATTGCCATATTCCTGAGACGGGATATGTGAGTTATACGAGTATTTGGATGACGTCACGTGTCAATCCTAGACATATGTTGGGATCGGGGCGTGACATCTAACCTTGGCATTAGACTACCTACGTATCCTAAGAAGGGATCAAGCCATTCGTAGTTCATCATTCACTACAAAGGTCAAGGGGCGGCAATCTATGAAACTAGGCTCAAAAAATAAAATCACAACAAACAACTGTTAAGATTGGATTCAAAATATTGAATTTAGCCTAGAAAGACAATTTTGGCCCACTGGCCAAGCGCCGTCATATGCGATGGTTTCTAGCGAATGGAAACCCAATTTTCTGGCTAACTCCAAAATTTTACAGGATTGTAAAGCACAACAAGGGGAACAACTTTCATACCTGGGGTGAAGTCCAATTCGGCCTAGAAACGCCTGAAATCCAACATGGTTCATCGGAAAATCCTAGAATAAGTGATGGTCAAATCGACATCACCTCGACTCCGCGAGTGTCGGAGAAGACGACGTTCGTTCGTCATGAAATCGTGACCAAAAGTCATCAAGTTTGGGTGGAAATGAAAGCTAGGATAACGCCAACTAATTATGAAAAACCAAACTGTGTAATTAAATAGTTAAAATTCTAATATTAACAAAAATATAATTAATAAAATCTAATAGATACGAAATACGTAAATTAAATAATGAAATTCTGGGGACGGGATTTCACATCGCTTATCAATCTTCTTGACACCATTATTATCCATCTCTGCTGTCGTTGTGTGTATATATATATATAGTTTTTTTTTTAATAGGGTAATGCTAGGGAGACAAAATTTGTAGCGAAAATTTTGTGAACTAAAGTATAAGAAAGTTGGTGATTATTACTTAAGCGTTAATAAACATGCTTATTTTTGTTGGTGAGTAGCGCCTCTCCTCCTACTCCTGCTCCGCCGTCTTGTTGGTTCTTTCATGGCTTCTCCGCCGGTTCAAAGAAAATAATTATAGCTTCGATCTCTGAGAAGATAAAACATCAAAAGAAAAAGAGTGTAAGAAAAATAAAAAAATTGATGGGACTTCAAAGAAAAATCGAATGTCAGCGCCAAATTCAAGAAAGATCGAAAGGGTTGCGGGACTTGAATTTGAAATAATGGTATGGAGGGTTCTTTTTGGGGAAATTCAAGAAATCAAGAATGTCTGTGAGATTTTTGAGAGCAATTGAATGGGAAATTGCATTGAATTGGATTGATAGATGGGAGGAGGAGAAGGGCTTTTTCTGGAAAATTAGTGGGAGGGAAGAAAAAGAGTGATGCAAGAAACTAGGTGCGTCATTCAAGGGAATTTTTTTAAGTGTGTAATGTTTTATAAATTTTTTATATAATTAAATTTTTTTTATATAAGTTTCAAGTAATTAATAAGGGTAAATTAGTAAATTTAAAAACATAATTTTGATAGAAGGGGTTATATGAAAGGAAATTAAAATCTGAGGGGGAGTTTGTGTAATGTCTCAATCTTGAGGAATTTTGTGCAAAATCAATGAACGTTAGGGATTTTGTGCAAAATCGGGGAACGTGAGGGGTGTAAGTGCAATTAACCCTAAAATAAACTTAATACACTGTTCATAAGACAATTATGCCCTCACTTAGCATAATTATCGGGGAACGTCATCATCACATCATAAGATATAGCATCCTTTTTCTCCATTCTATCAAATAGCTCCCTGGACTGGATCAACTTGTTTGATTTGGAGTAGAGATCGACCAGAGCGGTCGCTGCCAATAGATCAATTTGAATACCATCTCGAATAATGTAACCATGGATACTCTTTCCAGGACGCAAATAATTCAAACAAGCACAAGACAGAATCCCATTGGACAAAGTTATCAAACCCGGCACAAAATTTTCTCCCATCACTCTACAAAAAAGGCGGAAAGCCTCCAAGGGTTGCTCCATTTTAAGATAACCAGCAATCATGACATTCCAAGAACCAATAGTCTTTCTATCCATTTCGCCAAAAATGCAGGCTGCCATTCTAGGGGATCCACATTTGTTATACATGTCCACGAGACTTGTTTCGAACACTGCATCCGAACCACCAATTCCTCTTCTAATAGCATAGCCATGGACCGAACGTCCTTCTTTCAGTGCCTCTAACTGCGACGCTGCCTGAAGTAAGCTATCAAGAGTGACCCGATTTGGATGCAATCCTTGCCTCTGCATACGGCGAGCAAACCCAAAAACCTCACAAGCACGTTGGTCGCCACTCTTGAGCATAACCAGTAATAATCGAAGTGTACACAACAATATCTCTCTCAGTAATTTCATCGAACACTTTAGCTGCATCATCAACAAACCCACAACTAAAATGCATCCCGATAAGCAACTTTTCAAACCAAACAATGGCGCGGCATCATATGTGTCAACAACTCTCATTCTTACTGTTAAAATTGATCGCATTTTTATTTTTTGATTGATTATATTAATCTTATTTTTGTTTTAAAACATTTATTATAATAGTTATTAGATAATAGTTTAATTTGACAAATTGAGCGAAGTGAAATATTTTAGAAAATATTAAAGTATCATATAGACTGTCAAATTAGAAATATTCTCAGCCATTGAATTTTGGAGAATATCTGGCAATTTTTTGTTCATAGACAACTTGTTAATTTAATTGCTACTATTGATTGACTGGACGAACTTCATTTTAGAGATGTTTTTTTACAGATTGATTTATAACATGGATGATTTTGATAATAAGCACAAAATTTTGCAAATCGTTCACAAAGTGTTCGAAGAATAATTCCTTCACATTTTTTTGTGGAGTTAAGCAACGTAAATTATGGGGGTTTTTTTTTTTTTAATACAATTACACTATGGTGAGGAAATTTGCGCAAGCCACTCAATCAGACAATTATAATAACTTAGTATTGAACTCGCTATGAAAGTCGATCATAAAACTACCCACTTAATCACCTACAAATAAAAAAGAATACTATTATATTATAGTGATTAAGTGACAAAATCAATTACTGTTTTATTAAAAACAAAGATATATTACACTAAAGAGTGAGGGGAATAAATTAATCCAACTCGTCATTTGCAAAAATCTGAACTTAAAATATCACTCTTATAAGTAAAAAGAAATACAATTACGTGTACTAAATGACAAATAAAATTATAGTTACTATGGAATACGCATGCATTATAGTTACTATGGAATACGCATGCATTATATGTATATAAAAAGAAAGCATGCATTATGAAACTTGTGGGGCACCCTATAGAGTAGATGACTAGAGGCAAAGGCTACTTTTGACCCAGAAAATGCGGTGGAGTTGGTCCGCGGCTGGCTGTGGTCCAAAGTGGGGCATAAAGTAAAACACGAGAACAGAAGGGACACAAAGCCTCGTTTCATTTTATGCGTTGGAGTCTTGTAGCCTCATTGCAAAGAGAGATTTTTTAGTGTGAAAAAAAAAAAAAAAAAACCCCAAGTTCGTTCCCCCCCCCCCCAAAAAACCACCCCCTACCCCCTGCAGCCCAGAAAAGAAGAAGAAGAAGAAGAAACAAAATAATTGATTTAGATTAAACTAAATGTTAGTGTAGTTCAGTGCAACAAATACACTTTTATAATCCCGAGCCACGTAAGCCATTTTACATCCCTAGTTTTTCAACAGTTCAATTTTGTTTGAATTCAAAGTAACTGAAGAAACAAAATATTTATTTTGAATAAAGATAAAATTTCATGCTATTAATATGAACTCAACATGGAATATTTGTTATGTATAATGATAAAGGTAGTTAATATCTGTAATATGTGATCATTATTATTATTTTTTTTTTAACTATGAGAAGTCATTGAGGACAATTCCATATGTATTGAAATGCTTTATGAATCATGTACTATGGATTATATGTATGTTTAGATGAGTTTATCTTAATTTGCTCTAATCTTACAAGTTCGGTAGCCCATGCAATATGAGCTCTTTCAATTTGTCACAGGCATGAAAAAGTGCTGCAACTGCACTTTCACAAAATCCTTTCAAATATTGGTACGACTCAGTTGCAATTCTCACAGAACAAACCGAGCATGGTGAGGAGAAAGAAAACACATTTGTGGGGACCACTATCCTACCTTGTGCTGTTGGAAAGAAAATTAGATGAGTAAGTGGATGAATTTCCCACCTTATGCGTGCTTTTAAAGAAAATTAGTTGTTGAATTTTGATCCAACAACTACAATTATTATAACTTTTAAAAAAAATATTCTGTTTGTAACTGTTTGAATTAAAATCTAACGGTCTGTATGTGTTGGTCTGCAAATTAAGCCCAGGAGAGGACTCAAATCCTATTCCCTAAACCACAACATATGGAAGTCCACGGGAGCTGTCAGTGGGGCCATGTCATCATTACCAAATTGCGCTGACCAAGATTCGGAATTTTAACTTTCAATTGTCACGCCCACTTGGCAATTGCTTGTTATTAGACTTTGCTGAGTGATATTACAATCTAATCAAAATTCATTACATTATAAGTGTCAATTATAATATTTTATTATTTTATAATACTGTCATAATTATTTTCCATACTGATTAATAATTATAAGATTAATCCATAATTCATTTTTTTCCTCTTCTCCTTGTCCTTGTTCTAATGTGGTTACAATTGTAAAAACAAAATCAAGTGCGATAAGATATGCTAAATGCCAAAGTAATATAGAAGGAGATCCCAAATTAATTCCACAGGTGGATTTGTATATCTTGGAATTACAAGAGTTGTGTCTTATAACGTAAATGTGCAGTCAATTTGTGGAACATTTCTACAATATAATTTATATTTGTTATCTTTTCCCTAATAGTTTGTCTATATCGTATTAAAATATAAAAATTAATTTGATCACTGTTTGGATATGAGAAATTATAAACATATAAAAGCAATGTATGTAGAACATGTACGAAGTGTTTTTGTAATAAACATGTTTTTATGCATGTACAAGTGTGAAAATAAAAAGTCAATTGGTACTACAGTTTAGTGATATTTTTCTTCACTTATAAATTAGATGTCTTAGGTTCGATTCTCGTAAAAGGAGAATTTGAACCACATTATTATTAGCATATTATGAGACTTAACTTACTCTCTCACTCCCTTAGTATAAATAATATTGTTTGTTTAAAATTACGTAGCACACGGTCTTTATATGAAGTCAATAATATTTAATATAGTAATGCACTCATAACACAAATATTTAATGAGGACCTTAGGAAAGCATTTATGATACCGCGTAATGACTAAACTGACGGTCAACCTAGCAGTGAGGCCCACGAGACTTAGGAGAAGGGCCAAGAAGTCTAGAATTACCACGTTGAATCCCATGTTCGCCATTTGATGTGACAATCATCAAAGCGCGTTGTGGATTCGATCGCGAGGGCTTACATATTTTTTTTACAATTTTCACATATGTAAATTAATTATAATGAATTTTTCAACTATTTTGGTATTTTGTACGAAAAATTAATTACATTAAAAGATTCATAATAATTACTTTACAAGTGTAAAAAATGTGGAGAAACATGTAAACACTTATAATAGCATCTTCTATGCTTTGTTGTTGATTATATCGTCTATTAGATTTTTCAAACCGTAAAAACTCTAGTGAATTGTGTTTTTAGGGGAGTTAAAAATGGTTAATATTCATAATTGTTAATTTAAAAGTGCGAAAATGGTGAAAAATTATGATAATGCTCGTGATTGCATTCTCTGTGATTTGGCGATTGTACATGGTCATTTGAATTTTTGGTAAGAGCTGGAAATTATTAAAAAAAAATCATAATAATTAGTTTATAAGTGTGAAAAGTGTAAAAAAAAAAATATATATACAAAGGCTCATGATCGCATCTTACATATTTTAACGATAGTTAATCGTAGTTTACATTTTTTAAACATCAGTTCCACGTTGTCATTTTCCCTTTATGACAACTTGTGCATGATGTCATTTTACTCTATAACAACTTTTACATGTTGGCCCTTGATTTATCAAATATCTTTTCATATCCATTTCAATCTCACCTTTTATTTGTTTTGATTGACAAAAATAGAAAGAAAAAAAATACAATCATCCATAAATGGAAGCTTCATGAATTATATCTAAGATTTTGACACTTGTTCAAAATGAAAACGAAATCCAAAACTTAGTTAATGAATTCCGACTTTCTATCAATGAATAGATTAATACATAACCTCCAGAAGGGGAAAAAAAACTAGTCTAAAATAAAATCTAATGAAAACAAAAGGGGGAAAGGGGAATTCACTGAATGGATTGGCCTTCACTTCCTGACGTACCAGCACCTCCTTGTACCTGCAAAAAAGGAATGACTTCGCTAAAAAGTGACAAATAATAGCTTAATGAGGCTTGCCAAGTTCTTGGAATAAACCTAGAACAGTTTGCTAAAATTGGATGATTACAATTTATTTCAGATTGGTCAACTCTACATACAAGCAGACTGGTCAGAGCTCATATATTAGGATGCATACCAGACTAGATATGACCCAAATTTGAAAACAGAAGCTAAGCTATCAAGCATTTTGTGAATCCCAATTCTCCATCTAGAACATGTTTGATTACCCAATAAAATGCGAATGAAATATCAAAGACATTGCAAAAAATAGAGAATGAAAAGTATGATTATCCCTTGGAAATATTAGTAAAGCAGAGCTGCATGTTGGTCATGATCAACTGGTCTAACTCACATTTAATGACCAAATATACTTACCATAGGTAACATAATGTGCAAAAGTTAATAGCATCGTACATATAAAGCCTCATGCCTTTTGTTTTTGGCCAAATAAACAAATAGATCCTTGCCCGGGTTGTCCAAATTTTGGAAGAACTGTATAAAAAGAAAGGAACTTGTCAAAAAAAGAAAAAAAAAATTGTAAGTTTATACCGCCGTGTTAGTTTCTTCTTTTTAATTTTTGATTTTCTAGGGCTCAAGATGGAGAACAAAAATTTAGAAAGACCGTGCCCAAAGCCTCAATGTTTAGCAACTACAAATATTTACACTAAAAAGCCAAAGGTTTGTTAAGGTCGCCAACCATACTACCTTCAATATGCTTTCACTATTATTATTTTCTTCGTTATTGTCGTTGTTGTCGTCGTCGTTGTGACGAAGACTTCTCAACACGCTTTCATTTACTTATACTCTGCCGTGTGCGTTGGCAATACATTATCAGCTTGCAGGACATTTCCAAGAACGATACATCAGCGGCTCTGTTGCTACCATTTTTTATTAGAAAAGTTATAAAAGGTGTGTTTGGCTTTTCTTATTCACGACGCGTTAATCCGAAGGGGTATTTGAATATAGGTCAAATTGATAGGGCTCAATTGGGTGCAGTCCACTGTAAACCTGGTTCCTAGTATTTAGACTCTTAAGATGCATTTGTTTGCCCTCCTTAGTTCATCTTCAAAGAAAATGTCAAATTCTAAAAGTTAAATTACAATTGATGGTTGATATGATAATCTGAAACCTTATGTTAAATTTTGTAATTCTTCAACCGAATTGTCAAATGTTATTTTATTATTTAAATATAAATTGTAATTATTAAAAAAATGTTGAAATAAAAGTTTTATTGGTTGAAATGTTAGTGGAATAAGGAATCCACTATTAAAATGAATTAAAAATAAATTTGACATTGATGTCAGATTTGACATCAAATCACTAAACCTTCAAATCCAGTCAGCAAATAGCACTTTGGCTAGAGAGATTTTCGATGTCAAATATGCACAATGGCATTCCACCTAGGCTTTTGATATCTCCCTTAGGGATGCTCTTATCTTTTACTAGCTTAGATTGGAGTAGATATTAATGTAATCCGGTGCAACAAACACATCCTTATAACCTCGAACCATGTAAGCTATTTCACATCCCTAGTTTTTTTTATTCAACAGTTCAATTTTGTTTGAATTCAAAGAAATTGAAGAAACAAAATATTTATTTTGAATAAAGATAAAATTTCATTCTATTAATATGAAGTCAACATGGAATATTTGTTATGTCTAGTGAGAAAGGTAGTTAATATTTGTAATATGTGATCATAATTTTTTTTTTTTTTTTTTTTTAACTATGAGAAGTCATTGAGGACAAATCCATATGTATTGAAATGCTTTATGAATCATATACTATGGATTATGTGTATGTTTAGATGAGTTTATCTTCATTTGCTCTAATCTTACAAGTTAGGTAGCCCATGCAATATGAGCTCTTTCAATTTGTCATAGGCATGAAAGAGTGCTGCAACTGCACTTTCACAAAATCCTTTCAAGTATTGGTACGACTCAGTTGGATTTCTGTTTTGAAAACCCCCTAGTTCCAATTACCGCTCGATTTCTTTTCTGCTATTTCTAGTTTACTAAACTTATTTTGGTAAAATATTTTGCAGAAGTCTATTTTTGGGGTACCATTTCAGGAGAAATGAGGCTTTCTTCGATATTGAAAACCAAAAAGAAGGTTACGCAGAGTATATACCGAGCTGGGTCCATAATTTCTGACTGCTGCGAGCTGTTTGCTCCCGTTTGCACCAAGCAAACGCGCTCCCGTTTGCACCGCAAACGCCCAATCTCCTGCTGCGCCGTGTAAGGGAGCAAACTCCCAATCTCCTGCTGCTCCCGCTCTTTTGTAGATGAAATGAGAAAAATTTATAAGATTTGCAAGGAGGGGTGTTCCCCTCCTGCTGCTTGCTCGCCTGCTGTTAACAGCAGGGGTGTTCCCCTCCTGCTGCTTGCTCACCTGCTGTTAACAGCAGGGGTGTTTGAAAAAGTTTTACTCTCGTAGGGTTTTCACTCAAAACTGCATGCCCAGTTAAACATGGGATGCATGTATTTATATTAGCATCAGGATTACAACAAGAGTTTGAAAACCCTAGATACAAGGAGATACAAACAGAAAGAAGATTACATGCTCAGTGTTTGGCTTACAACAAACATCTGAAACTAAACAATCCTATAAACTAGGGACATTAGAAAAGATCACAGTTTGAACTAAAAAGGATTCCTCAAGTCGCGGGAATCACGCGTGGATCTTGACTTCGTCTAACACCCCCCCCCGCAAGCTAACAGGGGGGAAACCACTGGGAGCTTGGACACTAAGAATTTGAATCTAGACGAAGACAAGCCCTTGGTAAAAATATCAGCTAGCTGATCCTGCGAGCAAATATAATTAACAAGCAATTCACGACGAACAACCTTCTCTCGAACATAGTGATAATCAACTTCCAAATGCTTTGTCCGTGAATGAAACAAAGGATTCGAAGCAAGGGAAATGGAAGAGTGATGCGAGATTTATACGCGCATAAATTAAACCCTCTTTTTATCGATTGTAGTATATGTATAAGTAGGGATCGTTCTGGACCGGGGATTAGGAGGGATTGCAAATCACTTGGAAACTTACTCAAAAACGTAAAAACAATATAAAAAACTAAACTAGACTCAAAGAATACAAAACTAAACTTTAAAACACTAAGACAAACCAAAGAATCAAAACGCTTAGAAACATAAAATAAATGTATTTCTAACTAATCTAACACTTTAAAATAAATGGGGGATTGGTTTTGACGAATTTAAATAAAATGCACAGATTCAAATTAAAACAGAATGTAAAAACGAAATTGATGAAATAAAATGATGAGAAACTAGTTAGAGGGTTCCTTATCCACACATGAACATATGCATATAATGTAATTCCCAGTTATGACTTCAACAAACGATGAATGACAATGCTCCAAGTTAATTAGGTCCGCTTAAATTAACTTTCAGATTTCCCTAGATTCATTGAATTGAATGGGATACGCATTACAACCAAATTATTCTTAATCAAAGTCCCTAACCATGGAATACGCATGATAGAGACATTCAACAAAGATCATTAAGTTCAACGGAAATCATAAACATCGAATAGGCATTCATAACTATGGAATACGCATGTTAATCCCGCCTAGGGTTTACTAAACACAATCGTGACTAGCGATCTTTACTACTCATGAATATAAGTTCATAACGATTAGGTGAAATTCCCTTATATCCTAGCATCAAGTTTAGGCATGCAAATTAAGTGTCGACCCTCAACCCACATACATAAACAAGTTCTTAATCAAAACAGAAAAGTAAACCACATCTAAAGTTCATGAATTCATAACTGGAGTAAATCAAATCATAACCAACATATGTTCATGGCTTCAAATTCGCCTCTAACTAAAAAGAAATTAATGAAAACAAAAACAAAAGAAGAAAAAACTCATGGATGATGGAATAGAATGGATGAATGCTAGCTAAGGGGTTCATCTCCACATATGTTATAATTGCATAATAAAACGATTTCCAATTGCATTTCAATAAACCATGAAACTCAACGCCCCGGGTCAATTAGGTCCGCTTAAATTAACCGTCAAGTTTTCCTTAAGTTAATGAATTGGATGGGTTAGCGCAACGCAATTCACAACATTCTCCAAAAGTTCTTTACGTGAAAAGCACAATAAAGATACAATCAAAGATCATTAAGCATCATGAAAACTATAAGTGTTGACGAGGCATTCGTTACTATGGAATACGCATGAAACTTATGCCAAGAATTCATTTAACGCGATTGTTTATAAGCAACCTCCACTACTTGTGAATATAAGTTCGTAACTATTAGGTGAAACTCACTTATATTCTAGCGTCATATTCATGCATGAAAATTAAGCGCGCATTCTTAATAAACATTCATAAATAAGTTATCAATCAAACGGTTAAACAAATTGAATCCACAACTTATGAAACGCAATTAGAAGTAATCAAATCAAAATGCAAGCATAAACATATATTTCGAATCCCCCCCTAGCCAAGGGGGGGTTTAGTTCCTCATACAAAACAAAGAGAATTAAAATTAAACATTGAAATCAAAGAAACACCTAAACATTCCAACAACTCAAACTTGAATTGTATGAATGTTTAAGCCCTCTTCTCTTCCTCTTTATTGTAGCATAAGGTCTAAGGGATGTTGTTGGTGTGTTGAATGGATTGGGGAATGATTGAAATGGAAGAGGAATGGTGTTTGGATTATAAGGGAATGGGGACTCACGGCTAGGAAGAAGTGGATGTGTTTGTGGTGTGGTGTTGTGTATGAAATGAGATGTGTTTTGAATGGGGAGTGAATGAATGACAAATGAATGAAGTGTGTGTGGTTTATATAGGGAGAGATTGGGTGAGAATGTGGCTGCAATGCATGTGAAAAACAACTAGGAAAGTGGGTGGAAAGCTGGAATTGCACAAGGGGAATGCTGGAAAGGCAAGGGAACCCACGGCATTGAAGGTTTTGGTGCATGTGTTTGGTGAAATTGTTTGTTGGGAAAAGCTTTGTGAATTAGGTGGATTGTAGGTGGGTTATGATGATGAAAGCATGTGGAATTGCAAGGAGGAAAGGTGCAGAAAATGGAAGGGAAAGGCACGGCAACAATGGAAGTGTTTGGTGATGTATGCAATGATGAAGAGTGAATAAAAAATGCATGTAGGGTTAGCTAGGTTGGCTTTGTTTGGGTGCATGTGTTTGGTGGGAACAAAGGGGGAAGCACGGCTTTGATGGTGTTTTGTAATTGCATGTATGTGAATGTGATAGCTAAGGTGAATTATATGTGGAATAAAGATGGAGAAGGTGGTGTAATGATGCATGGTTGTAGTTTAAGGTGTTGAATATGGATTTGCATGGCCTTTGAAGTGATTGTGGGTTTTGGAATTGGAAGGAAATGCATGGCCTTGGGGTTGGTTTAAGAGAGAATGGGCTAGGCCCTTTGTTTTATGTCCAAAGTGAAAATAAGGCCTTCAAATTCGTCCAAACTTTGGCTCCATGGATAAGCTATCCAATCCATGCCCAAAAATGCTCCAAATAGCCTCAAAATGCACTTTCTTGCTCCCTAAGCCCTTAGAACCTGAAAACACACAAAAGAAGCATAAAGAACTAAAATAACTAAAGAAACATAACGTAAATGTACGAGAACAAGCCATTTAAGTCGCATGAATATGCTCCTATCAAAGAGACATTGTCACACCAAATCTGGGGACACACAAGATACAAATGCAGGTCTTTGAACAAAGAGCGTAACCATGAAAGCTCGGCTGCTGTGTAGGCTAACTGCTGGTACTCGGCCTCAGTGCTCGATCGAGACACAGTTTTCTGCTTTTTGGAGCTCCAAGAAACGAGATTGGATCCCAGATAAATACAAAATCCCCCAGTCGAGTGTCGAGTGTCAGGATTCCCTGCATAGTCCGCATCAGAATATGCTGAAAGTTGCGCAGATCCTGGTTTATACAGAAGACCATGACTAGGCGTGGCCTTCAAATAATGAAGAATCCGTTTCACAGCCATCCAGTGATGAGTAGTGGGGGCATGCATAAACTAGCATACTTGGTTTACAGCATAAGATAAGTCAGGACGAGTAATTGTGAGATATTGTAGGGCCCCAACCACACTACGATAAAGTTCTGGGTTGTCGAACGGATCACCAACATGTGCACTGAGTTTCTGACCAGAGACAGCAGGTGTTGAAATTGGTTTGGCCTCTGTGAACTTGGTACGGGACAACAAGTCCAACGCATATTTTGCTTGGCAGAGATGCATTGTCGTGCCATCATACTTGACTTCCACACCCAAAAAATAATTAAGGTGGCCTAAATCCTTCATCGAGAACAAGGTGCCGAGCCTCTTAATCAACCGAGTCATTTCATGAGAACTGTTGCCAGTGATTAAAATATCATCCACATAAATGAGAAGGATTAAGTAGACATCGGAATGATTGTAAACAAACAAACTATAATCACAAGTTGATTCCTGAAAACCAAGTTGGAGCAAGAAATCCAAGAATCGCTCAAACCACGCCCTTGGTGCCTGCTTAAGACCATAAATACTTCGCTGAAGCTTACAAACATGAGAAGGAAATTGCTTGTCAATAAACCCTGAAGGCTGTCTCATATATACTTCTTCACGTAAAAACCCATGCAAAAAGGCATTTTGGACATCAAGCTGCCTAACATGCCAACCTTTTGAGACAGCAAGACTGAGAACCAGGCGAATAGTGGTGTGCTTTACAATAGGACTGAAGGTTTCGGTGTAAACCACACCAGCCTTCTGATGAAACCCATTTGCCACGAAATGCGCCTTATGGCATTCAATCGTGCCATATGCACGGCGCTTCAGCTTAAAGACCCACTTATTTGGAAGCAAGTTCATGCTAGGATGAAACGGAACCAAGGTCCATGTCCCACTTTGCTGCAGTGCATTAAACTCCTGCATTAATTTAAATATAGCAATTTTATAAATTGTGTTAAATATAGCAATTTTATTTAATTTTTTTGTCGAATACATTAATTTAATTTTTCTAGGGTGATAGCAATTTGATTAGAAATATACAGTCTACGTGCATTGGGTATTTCTGTAGCAAGTGGCATTATTGAGAATAAGTTCCTAACTTTATGAATTGTTAAAAAAAAAAAAAAAAAAAAAAAAAAAAGAGGTTAACTTCATATGCTGTGACTTATTATATTTATTCATTCCAAAATAAAAACTCTACATTCATACATTCATTTTGTAGTAATATGTCAATGAATATCGTAATTTTTATATAAAAAAGAAAAAGAAAAAGAAGATTTGAATGAATTTCCAAAAGGAAAATTTGCTTTTTATTTTTTTAATTTGGGTAGTCCATATAGGCTAGAGTGGGTCTTGTGATGTCATGTAGCCATATAACAAAGATACTGACAAAAAAGTTGACAAATCTATGATCTTACACTAAAATCTTAATTTTTTGTACAAAGTTGTACCGTTTTAAGATTTTGTGTGGAGTTACAATTAAACACAAACTTGAGGGGGGCAAACTTAAATATACCCATTAATTAAACTATCCCATTTTGGTTTTGAGATTGAGATTCTTCTGTGCCATTCAATCTCATGTTCAGCTCCTTCAATTTGCGAATGACATAATCGAGCATGTCAGTTGCATTTGTTGTACTTGTACAAAGTCTTTTCAAGGTTGGATAAGACTTAACCATAGTTGTCACAAAGCATATGGCCCAACATGCGAGAGCAAACCACCCAAAATTTGGGACTAGGAGGAACGTTAGTAGAATCAAGGCAAAAGTTCCACACAAAAGGCTGATTCTGTTCATCAATTCATACAGATCTGAATTGTGGGAAGCTTGCAGTATCTTAACAATAGCCAAAGTCCCAGCATAAGCAAATAAATCGACAATTAATATAAAAAAAATGACGTAGTTTGTGTCAAATAGAGACTTCCGCAAGGCTACACATTTAACTTGTAGGAGCACGTCTAGCATGATGAGAAGAAAGAAAATACATTTGTGGGGACCACTATCGTTTCTTGTGCTGCTGGAAAGAAAATTAGATGAGTAAGTGGACGAATTTCCCTAGCTAATCATCTTGTACGTACTTTATTAGGAGTAGTAAAACCAAATAATTAGAGAGTAGAGAAAACGAAAGCAAAAGAAGATGCACTAACCGAGACCGAGCTGGGATTCGCCGAGAATTAACCGACGTTTCGTCGTCCATAACTTCTTTTGGGGAGATGGGGTGTCGGGGGAGATCGATGAAGTGTTGAAGTACGAAGAAAAGGCTCTTCCCAGATTTGTTTAAGTAGGCACAAGATATGAAAGATTCTCCTGTAAACAATTAGTTGTGGTAATTTGTGTAAATTAGTTTAGAGGCCAAGGGCATTATGTTACCGTAACGACGCTCACAACAAGGATTTTCGTCAGCACAATCTTATTGTCAACACAAGATATGAAAGATTCTCCTGTAAACAATTAGTTGTCGTAATTTGTGTAAATTAGGTTAGAGGCCAAGGGCATTATGTTACCGTAACGACCGTCAAAAGGATTTTCGTCAGCACATGCAACTGATTCTGAGGGAAAAACTTGTACGGATTTTGCATGGCATTGGAAATTTGGAATTTGCTAAGTAACGTTATAATTCAATCAAAACTCTCTATATGATATTTTATTATTTTACAATACTTTCATAATTATTTTTTATACTGATTAATATATATCATGAGATAATCTAATGGTTCTGTTTTGTTTTTTTCCTCTTTCTCTCTCGTTTTCTCCTAAATTTTCGCTACCGTCTTCTTTCCCATTCTTTGTCCTTTCTCTTTCTTCATAAGAATACGGGGAAAAAAACAACTAAGCCATTTTCTCCAACTATCATAAAATGTAAAAAAAAAAATCCAACACATATTTCACTTTTTTACAAAAGTTGTTTGTTCATTTTTTTTCATTTTTGAGCAACATTTCATTGCCCAACAGGCCACTTGCATATATACTCAAGTAAATTTGTTGATACATTTTCTAGAGATCCTTTGCTGAGAAAATTTAGGAAGAAAATATTTAACGGAGATTGACGATCAAATTTATGTATCAAATTTAGGAAGAAAATATTTAACGGAGAAAATATTTAACGAAGAAAATATATAAATAAATATATACCACAATCCAAATCTCCAGTGTCCATAAGCTAATCATCATCAGCACCTAAGGCGGCCGAGTCTATTGAGTGCCACAGTTCCGCAGCAGAAGACACCGCCATAGAAATATTACAAATAATGGAAAATTGTTGCAGTATTTTTTCTTCATCAATTGCATGATTTGTGAATTTTTCATATGTGTTTACTGCCTCGCCATGTACACAGTTGTTGAACAAATGAATGAGAACCACGAAGCAATTAAAAAAATTCTCTTCGGACTTTCTGACAATTCTGAAACTTTCGAGGTTGCTATGAAGTTTTGCTACGACGTCAAGATCGACCTGAGGAGCCAACCATCAATGATATGTAGAAAGAGGAGGGTAAATGGTGGTGTGGATATGAGTAGAAAAGAAGAATGCTTGTTGAGCAAAAAAATAAAATAAATAAATAAAGCTTATTATATATGTGATATAACTTCAAGGCATCAAATTTCTTTTAAATGATAAGGAAGAGGGAAGAGAATCCAAGTTTAAATTAAATAGCATGAGTTTGTGTTTGGGCCCAAAATATTATTGTTGGGCCGAGCAGCAGGATGTGCTCGGCCCAAGGTGATGATAAATACTATGGGCCGAATAATAAATCCCGGGCCAGCTGGCAGGGTCGGCCAAATCCTATCCTAAGTAGTCCGGATGAATAGAAAAGGTCGAGGAAGTCCTAGTGCGACCAGGATTCTCGACCGGCAAGGAATGAAGTCCCGAAAAGAAGGAAAATTCAGAATCCCAGTAGGAGAAGGTTTGTTCAAGTTAGAGGCAAAATGGGACAAGGACTCCCAATCCAAATCAGAATTGGTTTCAAGGAATGGAGCACTATAAATACAAGAAATCATGCAACAGAAAAACTTCTTCAAAATCAGCATACAATTGCCCTGCGCAAAACCTCTCAAACACCTTGAGATTTTTCCTTTTCTTTTCCTGCCGACACATCTTCAGTTTGGATAAACAGCATTGTGGAAGCACCCGGCGAGCATCTTCAGTTTGGATAAACAGCACTGCTGCCGCAGAATCAGCCGACCAAGAAGCACCTTCAGTTTGGATAAACAGCACTGCGTCGAGGTCGACCGGTTATCTATCTAAGTCTCGGTCGAGAAGGGTTTTCGAACCTTTGTTGGCAGAGGTCACCTTACTAGCCTTCTCGGTATAGTTAGGTGTTACGAATTGCATTACTCGGCGTACTGGACGCCGAGTGGTTTTATGATTGGATACTCGCAAGTGAGTTTCAGGGTTCGGCATTCCGACGGCCGAACTACGTTCACCATCAAGACATACATCACGTTTGAGTACCTGTGCCCATATAGTTTGGTCTCGATTCGACGTGCTTATACTCTTACGAATATAATCACAGTGATCCAATCGGGCTCTGACGATTTGTGAACTCCGCAGAATTAGCAGCCTTGTCTTCAGGCTGTAGAACCCAGAGACCTAGAGTGTTCCTTCCTCGGTCGTAATCGTAAGATAGAGAAGTCAACGACACGCTCAAAGCTACATCAACAAATTTTACTCCTCGGCCAAGCTCGGCCGACGAGTTGGCACGCCCCGCATTCGACAGAATGATGTAGTTAGCTTATTAGTTACTCGGCCTGCACGCCACGTAGGTTTTGTAATTTTTAGAGTCAACATTTTGGCACGCCCGGTGGGACCTTTGTGCTAAACCTTCGGAGTTCATGACCGTTGAAACACGGTCTACAAAGAAGAAAACAACCATGGGAAAGTCAACAACTGACTTACCAGTGCAAGGCCTTGGACAGGATTTGCACTCTACAAAAAATCCAATCATTGTTGCGCCGCTCGAGGCCACAAGTGTGACACGCCGAGAAAATGAAATTTGTCTCGGCGGACAACCTCACAACTCAGCGATCCCGAATCAAACGGCGGGCATGTTTGTAGAAGGGATCGTGGAAGATTGCGACGACGATGGTGGGGAAGGTTCCGATCCACCAACTAGGACATTCCTTCGGAGACGACTGGATGAACAATATCGTCAGGTCGAGCAGTCGATTGGTCAAAAGATGAATGATTTGCTAGAAACAATACGAAGTAATAACGATACACAGACCAGAATGCTTGAACTATTGGTTAGTAAAGCCTTCGAAGATGGCCAGGTCGGCCTACCTCGGCAGCTTTCGACGAATGTGCCAATACCAGCCGAGAGAGGGTCTGCCCGGCCGCAACCAATCACCTTAGAAAGAAGAGGTGGACCAGGAAATAGATCCGAGGGACCAAGTCAGGGAGAAGAAGCCGCTTCCGTAAACATGACCGAAGTCCAGAGAATGAATGATTCGGCCCTGAAGAAAGGGCCGAAGTTTCCAAAATTCATCCATCCATACCCGGCTTATGTAGAAAGGTTTGAATACCCTCGAGGATTTAAGATCCCTAATTTCAGCTTCTTCGCCGGGGAATCATCTTTATCCTCACTAGAACATGTGGCTCGGTTCACAGCGCAGTGTGGAGACGTCAATAGCGATTTCTACAAGTTACGGCTGTTTAATTTTTCACTGACAGGCTCAGCTTTCGCCTGGTACATTAATCTTCCACCCAACTCCGTGCAGAGTTGGGAAGAGTTAGTCGAAAAATTCCATGAACAATTCTATCGGCCAGGGATGGAGATGTCCGTATCGTCGTTGGCCAGGATGGCTTAAGCATCCGATGAATCTCCAATGGAATACCTAACAAGGTTTAAGTCGGCCAGGAATTGGTGCCGAGTACCACTCCCCGAAGTGGAATTCGTCAGGATCGCCCTCAACGGATTAGACGTGGAGTACAAAAAGAAATTCCTGGGGGCAAATATCCGAGATATGTACGAACTTGCTCAACACGTTGAACAATATGATTATCTGCTCCGAGAAGAAAAGATATCAAAGTCACCATCCCGGGGAACGTTGTATAAGAATCCCACGGTTAGCTATGCATCGGCCGAAAGTGAAGACCCTCAGTATGCTAGTGTGGATGCGGCCGAGATAGTAATAGACAAACCCTACGTTTGCAAGGCTTTGGCACAAGTGAGTTCCAAAGACACCAAAACCCGTTCGGCCGCTGAGGAAATGAGTAAGTCATCGAAAGTATACACTTTTGATATCACCAAAGCTGATGCAATTTTCGATCAATTATTGGCAGCAAAAATCATCAAGCTTCGGCCGGGACATACTATTCCTAAGGCCGATGAATTAAAGGGAAAGATATACTGCAAGTATCATAATTCTAATAAGCATGCAACCAATAATTGTGTTGTGTTCCGAGACACAATTCAAAGTTGGATCGAGAAAGGAAAGTTGAAATTTCCGGAAAAGCAGATAGCGGTTGACGTCAATCCTTTCCCTTCAACAACGATTGGTATGGTGGATGCTCATATCCCTAAAAACAAAGGTAAGGCCAAATACGTCCCGGTGCAGCATATCCATCAACGGAATTGTCGAACAAGACTAAAGCTTGATTTGTTTTCAAATGCACCACCTGTGGAACAATCAGGGCCACCCGTCGATGATCCTATGACGAGATCAAGTCCCGACGGAACTCATGAATCAACAGTTTTATGTGATCATTGTAAAACACCAGTTGAACCTGGGAAGAAGACATCTTCAACACCCCCCACGGCCCCTGTAACATCACCGAAGGGACTTGGTAACGGTCCACGACGTCAAGTGTTTGATCGACTCGGCCCACAAGTACGGCCGAAAGACCAGACCTCGGTCAGGCGGCGTCTGGATTTCGACGCACCTTTCTACAATGAGGATTATTACTCGCGCAACACCAACAGTTCGAGCTCACCAGCCGATCGTAAAACTTTCAAACCACCCAGGACATCGGATCAACGCTGGTACAGTTACAATTCTCTGACTGGCTTATATACGGCGCTGTCCAAATCCCAAAAACGTCGTCGTCAACGGATAGATTGCATGGCTCGGCGACGAGAAGCGCAGGCCAGCCCGGCTAACCATTGGCAACCAAAGAAGGCCGTGGAAGACATTAGCGAACGGCCAACCCCGACTATCATGACCGAGTTAGCCGAAGGGAAGAAAGTAACAACTACCGGTTTCGAAACCACCATTGAGGAATCTGAGAAACGTATTAAGATCCTTCTCCGGCCTGGGGAAACGAGAGCTCGTCTAGAGTACTTTAGACAAGAGGCCGAAAAGAGACTTTCTCCGTTACCACCGCGAAAGCCGTTTATTAAAATACGGCGCAACTTACACCCTCCATTCCTCGGTGAATCCCTGGAATACATGTGAGAGTTTCATAAGAAATACTCCGCCAATGACTTGTACGGATTACCCAAGGCGTGTCAGGAAGCCCTCGACTTAGCTTTAACTTGCCCTGATGCCGAGCAAATTATCCAGAAAACTTCCAACCCAGCAATTAAAGCTAGGTTCCAACATATACGGGAGGCTCGGGTCCTTGGTTTTGAGGTCAATCCCTATACAGACATCGACACCACCGAATTACCCTTTTCGCTTGAAGACCTCCAGCATTTACGCTATCATTTCGAAGTTTTCTCGGCTGTATCGCTTTTCGGCCTCACGGCCGACGAGGAACAACGGATAGCACGGTTGGATACATATCTAGACACCAGGAACGCCCGTATTGCCTATGAAGAACGAGCCCGTGTAGCCAAGGACCAACGTAAATCTTCGGCAGTCAACATCGTCGAGGGAAATAGCCCACCCGCACTCGATTTGGTTCCCACGTCTCAGATACCGGTTCTTACCAAGGAACTCAAAAGTTTAATCGAGGATGTTCCGCCAACTACTACTGAGGTTCGTTCTGCAGAAGACGACGACCACGATCCAATGGGTCCCTCGGTCCTCAAACATATAGAAATCAGTATGGTCCACGTCCTACCAGCTGAATTCCAGCCAGGTACCCACCAGTCGAATTTCTTGGACGGGGACGTAGTTGCCGAGGAAGCAACACAAGTAGACTTCGTCGCAAACGACGACGACAGAGAAAATCGAAGCGGGGACAACCTTAAGGTAGCTTTGGCCGAGCTATTTCCCCGCTCCCCCTCGGTTAATCTCCAACACCTGAAGCCGTTGTATGTCGCGGCTCACATCGAAGGATTTCCCATTTCTAAAGTGTTTCTCGACTGTGGAGCCACAGTCAACATTATGCCAATATCCGTCATGAAGGCTTTACGCCGTTCTGATAATGAACTCATTCCGTCAGGGATCACAATGAGCAGCTTCGTTGGTGATAAGTCTCAGACCAAAGGAGTACTCCCGTTGGAAGTTAGCATTGTCGGTCGTCAACACATGATGACATTCTTTATCATTGATTCCAAGACCGATTATAACGCATTACTTGGCCGCGACTGGATCCACCAAACCAGTTGCATTCCTTCATCACTCTACCAAGTCCTCATCTTTTGGGATGGCAAATCGGTCGTAGTCCACCCAACCGATAACCAACCATTTGAAACCAACATGATTCAGGCTCGCTATTACGATGATCACGTCGGCTACATCACCCTCCAAGGCCTTAACGAGGATGGGCGGCCGACGAGAATTTCGGTACAGAAAGTGATTGAGGTCGGCGCCGAGACTGTCCAACAGGATTCGGCGAGACTTGGTTTGGCAGATTTAGTCACCAATGCCGATGATTGAGCACACCACGCAAGAACGGCGTCAGGCCGCGGTTTCATCCACAATGGAACGTCTGCTGGCCTATTGGTACGCCATTACCAAGCAACCACATTCTGGCATCAATTTAATCGAATTTCTAGCCGAAGCAGATAACGGCCCCGTTCTATCTTTCGATAAAGTTCAGGCTGCGCCGGCCGAACTCGAAGACCATCGGCCTCAAGTCAAGGACCCGTTAGAAGAAGTTAACGTAGGCACGGCCGATGATCCTCGAACATTGTTTATTAGCGCGTTACTCCCACCGTCCATGAAGGTCGAACTCCGGAAGTTACTCCACGAATTTAAACATTGCTTCGCGTGGAGCTATCATGAAATGCCAGGCCTCGACCGAAACCTTGTGGAACATGAGCTACGCATCAAGGAAGGATGTAAGCCTTTTCGACAACCCCCTCGCCGATTTTCGACCGAAGTACAGCTCGGCATTAAAGACGAATTAGTTCGGCTTCTAAAAGCCGGGTTTATTAGGACCGCTCGGTATGTCGAATGGTTGGCCAATATCGTCCCAGTATTGAAGAAAAACGGTGCACTTCGCATTTGCATCGATTTCCGTAATCTAAATCTGGCCACTCCTAAGGACGAATATACAATGCCTATCTCAGATTTATTAATTGATGCCGCAACTAATCATGAGTTGCTATCTTTTATGGATGGCCATGCGGGTTACAACCAAATTTTCATCGTCGAAGCCGACGTCCACAAGACGGCTTTCCGTTGCCCTGGGGCACTTGGTACTTACGAATGGGTAGTCATGCCATTCGGCCTCAAGAATGCCGGCGCCACATACCAACGAGCCATGAATATGATATTCCACGACTTAATCGGTACAATCGTCGAAGTTTATATCAATGATGTGGTCGTAAAATCTAAACGCCGTCAAACGCACCTGGACGATCTGCGGCGAGCGTTCCTTCGCATGCGCCAGAACAACCTCAAAATGAACCCGGCCAAGTGTGCTTTCGGTGTTTCGGCCGGTAATTTCCTAGGATTTTTGGTGCACCACCGCGGCATCGAGGTCGACGAAAATAAAGCCCGCGCCATCATTAACGCCCCACCTCCGACGACAAAGAAACAGCTCCAGTCGTTACTCGGATAGATAAATTTCCTCCGTCGTTTCATCGCCAATTCGGCCGGTAAGATGAAGGCATTCTCTACGCTCCTAAAACTTAAGGATACCGACAAATTTGAATGGCGCGAAGAGCATTAAACTGCATTTACGCAAATCAAGGTGGCCCTTTCCACCCCACCCGTGCTAGTTCCACCCTGTCGCAACAAAACCCTTAAATTATACATTTCAGCAGCCGCTGAATCCATTGGTTGTCTCCTCGCGCAAGATAACAATGTCGGGCGTGAGCAAGCGATCTTTTATCTTAGCCGAAATCTGAATCCGCCAGAGGTCAATTACTCCCCTGTCGAAAAACTTTGTTTAGCTTTGTTTTTTGCCGCATCCAAGCTTCGGCATTACATGCTCCCATTAGTCACGCAGGTCATCGCCCAAACGGACGTAATTCGATACATGCTCACTCGGCCCATTGTCAAAGGCCGAATAGGGAAATGGACGCTCGCTTTATCCGAGTTCAGCCTTCAGTATATACCCCAAAAGGTCGTTAAGGAGCAAGCTCTCGCCGATTTCTTGGCCCAACACCCTTCCCCTTATAGTTCTGAGGGAGGCGACGTCGACATCGGTTTAGTCACCACACGCGATAGCCATTGGACTATGCATTTTGATGGTTCCAGTACTTCGACCTCGGCAGGTATCGGTATCGCCATTCAGTCACCTGACCACTGCCGATGGTATTTATCTCTCAAGTTAGACTTCAGCTGTACCAATAATCAGGCCGAATATGAAGCCCTCATTATCGGCCTCCATGTTTTACACGATCTGCGGGCCCCCCGCGTTCTCGTCCTTGGTGATTCCGAACTTGTGATTAACCAACTGAACGGCGTGTTTCGTTGCATGAGTTGTACTTTAGCTCCCTATCACATGGTCGCTACCTACCTGGCCGAGTCGTTCAAACGGATTATATTTGAACACATTTCACGTATCCACAACACAGACGCCGACGAACTCGCCCAGATCGCATCCGGAGCACAACTCACGGGGGGCAAACTAGGTCGAATTGTGGGAATTGTAAACACGGGTCAACGCTCGTACCCCGCCTTGATCAATCAGCAAACTCTCCAACGCGCGCACGTAATACGTACAAGGGTAATGTCGCTCCCATCCCTACTAGAACGAGGAGATCCCATAGAAGTATGTGCCGTCGAAGTAGAACCAGATGATTGGAGAAAGACGATGTTACGGTACCTCGATAACCCCAATGGGAAACACAACCGAAGAACGAAGGTGCTCGCCACGAATTACGTGTCGTATCAAAATGAATTATATCGCAAGGGCGAGGATGGTTTACTACTATTGTGCCTCGGCCCACACGAGGCTGCCCAAGCAATGGCCGAGGTACATGAAGGAATTTGCGGGGCACATCAGTCTGGACAAAAGATGCGTTGGTTGCTCCGACGACACGGTTATTTTTGGCCCAATATATTAAAGGATTGCATCGAATATGCACGGAGATGCGTATCATGCCAAATTCATGGACCCGTGCAGAGAGCCCCGGCCGAATTACTACACTCGGTTACTAAACCATGGCCGTTCAGGGGTTGGGCAATGGATGTAATTGGCAAAATCACAAGGTCATCGGGGGCAGCGAAACACGCGTGGATAATTGTAGCAACTGACTATTTCACTAAGTGGGTCGAGGCAAGGTCATACGCCGAATTAACTGCTAAAGAGGTATGCAACTTCGTAGAGGAGAATATTGTGACCAGATTCGGCGTGCCAGAAACGATCATAACTGATAATGGCACTATATTTACGGCCGATAGGTTTAAGGAATGCGCGGCAAGATTGAATATCCGACTCGAGCAATCTACGCCGTACTACCCACAGGCAAACGGGCAGGCCGAGGCAAGCAATAAAGTGTTGATCGGCATCCTTGAAAAAATGGTAAAAGAGAAACCTGGGTTGTGGCATTTGAAGTTAAATGAAGCATTATGGGCATACCGAACTTCACCCCGGTCGGCCACTGGAACCACTCCTTACGCGTTAACTTATGGACACGACGCTATGTTACCGGTCGAATTGAGTATAAGCTCGTTGCGAGTAATCGAGCAGAGTGATGTGTGCAGTATTGAATATAGTCAAGCGATACGACAAGAGTTAGAAGACTTAGAAGAAAGTCGAATCGACGCGGGTAACTTATTGGTAGCACAAAAGAAAATTGCCGAGCGAGTGTATAATCAGCGTGTAAGACAAAAAAAGTTCGGCAAAGGAGAATTGGTTTGGCAAACTGTGTTGCCTGTTGGGATTAAAGACCCCAGATTTGGTAAGTGGTCGCCAAATTGGGAAGGGCCATTCATCGTTCACAAAGTCCTCGGCAAGGGGGCATATCATTTAAGAGATCGGACGGGTTCAGTTCACAAATTGCCGATTAATGGAAAGTTTTTAAAGAAGTACTATCCAATTACATGGGAAATGCAAGAGTAAGACCATTGTATTGATAGCAAAACGACCATTGTATTGATAGCAAAATAACCATTGTATTGATAACAAAAGAATCATTACAAGAGAACAAATACAATGATTAAATTCCTAAGGGGTCGAGGGGAGGAAAGTCTCAATGGCAGCTTTTAGCTCCAGCCACTTCGCTTCGCCCAGGATGATCTCAGCCTGCCTGGTCTTCTTGTTGAATTGCAACTGCTGGACATGCCGGGCACCAACAGCGAAGGCCGTCAGCCGAGCCTTGTTGGCCTCGAAGTCCTTCTCAAGCTCGGCAGCAGCAGCAGACCTTTGCCGTTGAAGGTCAGAAATTTGACGCTGGAGGTCAGAAATCTGGCGATCAAACTCAGTTAGCTTCGCCTTCTTAGCTTTGATTGCCTCCATCTCAGCTCGGCCGGCCTCTTGCGCAACCTTGGCAGCCTTCAAGCCATCCTCGGCTTGAAGGGCTCGCTCGAAGATGTAGAAGTGTTGCCGAGTCCGCTCCAGGAGGTCGGTGAGAAAAGAGATATTCTCCGTGCTCAGGTGACCACCGCTGGCAAGGTCATTGAGACACTCTCCAACAGAGTCAAGGCCTTTGCATCGGAGAGCTTGGGAGGCATTGAGAGACAGGACTTCGTGCAGCTTCACGAAGACTTCGGCCTCGGGCACAGCGCCCGCCGGTTCGACGGAAGCAGCAGAAGAACCGGCCTCACCGGTCGTGCTCTGAAGAAGAGCGTCGAGCTCCACTTCCCACGATGGCTGCACATAAAAGGAGAACTTTGTGAAGGAAAGTAAAACGTCGTGATATAGTGCATAAAGAAAAAAGGGGATTGTTTTAGACCTGCCGAGAGGAGACTTCGGCCATGCCCTCTAGGCAATGACTCGAACCCAGGGAACTTAATGGCCGAGCCCAGTGCCTTAGACCGCTACGCAATTCACGCGGCCGATGGAGGTCATCTACATTTGATGGCCACGACGGCGGCCAGGAAATATAGACAACGCCCCTCGGCGCATAAAATTGCCGGTGAAATGAATGTTCGGGCACCTGACATTTAATAGTTTTTTTTTAAAAAAAAACATGTGTCACGAATAAAAAAAATCAATACAAAAGAAACGAGACTTACAAAGGCCGAAGAGACTTCCTGTGGAGGAATGGGAGGGTCTTCATCCTGCGGATGGATCGGCGTTTGGGCCGTGGCCTCAGGATCGGCCATAGGCCTCTTGCCACGATCCGCCGCAGGAGAAAGCGGTCGAGCGGTCGCCTCGACGACCGGAGGAGGATGAACGGGAGGAGAGTTGACTGGTCGACGGCGACGTTGCAGCGGGACTTCGTCACTCTCGCTCTCGACATCCTGAACAAAAAGAGAAAACATTTAGCATTACGACCAGAAACCTAAAGAAACAAGTGGAAGCAGAATTATACCTCCAAAACGACTGTTGGAGTCGAGGTTGCTTCGGCCAGGGAGACGGCTGGAGCGGGTGCGACGATTGGATCGGCCAGGGAGACGGTTGGAGGAATCGGGGTTGGAGATGCCGGGGCAGCCGGCACAGATGGAGAGCCGGCAGGAGCAGGCGTTCCAGTAGTGTCACTGGGGACGACATGAATTTCCTGGTCGCCCTTCTTCGCCAATTTCTTGACGCGTTTAGAAGGGCGAGGGGCCTCCTCCGCAGGCTCGGCCCCTCGGTGGGGGCGTTTGGCAGGGACCGTCCGCTCGGTGACAAGGGTCCTGTTCGTGGGCACCTTCTTTGCCCTTGCCACCGCGGCGACCACTTCGACCGTCCTCGACCCGCGCCCCCCTGAAGAGCAAAGTAATTAATAACAAAAATAATAAATAAAAAAAAGGAAAGAAAAGCGGAAAGACTACCTTGGGCTGACTCCTTAGGTTGAGCCGAGGATGTTGACCTGGGACGGTCGCCGAAGATCTTCCTCACCAGATCTTCGACCGAGGCGCCGAAGAAGTCGCCGGTGTACTCCTCCCACCAGTCCTCGAATGTGTTGGTTCCCAGCGATTCAGGAACTGTCGGTCGAAGCCGAAACTTCCTGCACTTCTCTTGGAACTCCTGGTCCGACGTCTTGCATTCCCTTTCAGAGGAACCGGTAAGAAGCCCCCGACTCAGGAGAGACCGAGAAGCAAGCAGGGGGACGGGGCAGCCTTGAAGATAACCGAGCTGCCGGGCGACAAAATGGGGGTGGTAGACCTCCCAGCTGACTCGGCAGGCATCGCAACCAAGAGGAAGGTCGCGAGCCAGAACGAACGACCCCCAGCACTGACGGATGCCCGCGTCCTCGGACTCGGCCCATGCTGCCGTAGGGAGCCTGAGCGAGGAAGGGTACTCCTGGCGCCGGCATACCAGGAACTCGTCATCCGAGAGGACGTCGAGGCTGAGGAAGTGTTTGAAGACCTCGTCGGCTCGGTGAGGTGGCGCCAGTCGAGAGGCCAGTTGAAGGCCGAGGGCGGCCGTTCGCTGGAAGGCAGGAACCTCCGGTTGAAGGGTGGAGAAGTAAACCTGCAACCAGAGTTGGAACACCCAGAGGGGTCCGTTCTGGTGCGGGTCAATCTTGCCAATGGTCGCCTCGGCCAGGCAACGGTAGAGGTTGGCGAGTATGGCTGGACTGAGCGCCAGTGAGCGACCATTAGCCAGTGCCTGGGCCACCGGCATATTCTCCACCAGGCATTTGTTTGACCTGGTACAACAGATGAATTTGTTGTACCAGTAGAAGAGGAAGGCCTCGTGCTCTCCCTTCCTAAGGCCTTCCTCGCCTCGGCCGGCGAAATGAAGGATGAGAGTGTTGTAGTTGAAGAAGTTCTTGTGGAGCTTCTGAACTTCTTCCCTTGAGGGCTCCCGATCGCCCCGGCTTAGCGTTTCGACGGCCCTTTCGTCGAATAGTGCCTTCAGGTCGAGAGGAGAAGGGTATCCGGAAAGGGCGGCGTCAATAGGAAGGCCGGTCGGGGAAGTCCCAAGGATGGCCGAGACGTTGAGGACTGTGGGGCCAACAGGGCCGAAGGGTAGGATCATGGTGTTGGTGGCCGAACACCATAAACTCAGGGCCGCCATAAGCAGCTCCTTATCCATGGCAATCTCCATGGTCGATAGAACGATGGCATTATAGATGCCGAGAACCTTCCATTCCTCGCCAAAGAATGCGCTCATTCGATCAACCCAGGCAGCCCAGGCCGTGGTGGTCGAGGGCCAGGCTCCCTGAGGCCGCGCCTGAATCCACTTTGACCAATCAAACCCCTGCAGCAGGGGTGTTAAACACTGCTCCTTGAGCAGGTTAGTGACAGACGACGGCACTGCGTCTCTGAAGAGGGGACCCAGAATCTGGTGGGTGATGGCCATGTCATTTTCGAATCGCAGCGTCTTGACGGCGCTCCGATCGATGAAATCTTTACACTTGTTGACTTCATCGGAGAGTTTCGAGATAAAGGAGGCCATTAGTAGAGATGATAGGAGATAATTTGGAAGAAGAGGATATTGCAGAGGGAAGAACTGGAGAAAATATTGCAGAAGGAAGAACTAGAAGTTTTGGTTTGAACGAACAAGGATGATGAATTTGAGATTTTGGGATTTCTGAAAGCGTAAGATACGAATGACAAAAGTGTGGGTATTTATAGGCTTTTCAGAGTGGAATTCGAAACGCCTGGAATTCGAAACGCACTGGAATTTGAAAAGCACTGGTTCAAATTGGGGGGAAATTTAACCGGGAAAGGTTCCAATCATTTCGGATATTTTGGGAACCTGCGAAGATGGTTTCGAGGAGTCGAAAATCCAGGATGCACGATTGCGTGCGGCGCCAGTTTTAATGCATTAATGAGGATAAGACGGTTCAGTTAGTGCACGGTTTCGAGGCCCATGATTGAAAGTTTTAAGTGCGGCGGAGAATCGACACGTGGCCACGCGTTGGGGGCAACGAGGAAAATGCAATCATGTCTCATAAATGTGCAGGAATAATGGTCATTAAGGAAGTAAAGTCCAAAAAAGCAATAAACGTTTTCGCTTCTTCAAGGCCGAGGCCCGACCAAGAGTTAACAGTCGGCGACCTCAGAAGCGAGGGGGCAATGTTTGGGCCCAAAATATTATTGTTGGGCCGAGCAGCAGGATGTGCTCGGCCTAAGGTGATGATAAATACTATGGGCCGAATAATAAATCCCAGGCCAGCTGGCAGGGTCGGCAAAATCCTATCCTAAGTAGTCCGGATGAATAGAAAAGGTCGAGGAAGTCCTAGTGCGACCAGGATTCTCGACCGGCAAGGAATGAAGTCCCGAAAAGAAGGAAAATTCAGAATCCCAGTAGGAGAAGGTTTGTTCAAGTTAGAGGCAAAATGGGACAAGGACTCCCAATCCAAATCAGAATTGGTTTCAAGGAATGGAGCACTATAAATACAAGAAATCATGCAACAGAAAAACTTCTTCAAAATCAGCATACAATTGCCCTGCGCAAAACCTCTCAAACACCTTGAGATTTTTCCTTTTCTTTTCCTGCCGACACATCTTCAGTTTGGATAAACAGCACTGTGGAAGCACCCGGCGAGCATCTTCAGTTTGGATAAACAGCACTGCTGCCGCAGAATCAGCCGACCAAGAAGCACCTTCAGTTTGGATAAACAGCACTGCGTCGAGGTCGACCGGTTATCTATCTAAGTCTCGGTCGAGAAGGGTTTTTGAACCTTTGTTGGCAGAGGTCACCTTACTAGCCTTCTCGGTATAGTTAGGTGTTACGAATTGCATTACTCGGCGTACTGGACGCCGAGTGGTTTTATGATTGGATACTCGCAAGTGAGTTTCAGGGTTCGGCATTCCGACGGCCGAACTACGTTCACCATCAAGACATACATCACGTTTGAGTACATGTGCCCATATAGTTTGGTCTCGATTCGACGTGCTTATACTCTTACGAATATAATCACAGTGACCGAATCGGGCTCTGACGATTTGTGAACTCCGTAGAATTAGCAGCCTTGTCTTCAGGCTGTAGAACCCAGAGACCGAGAGTGTTCCTTCCTCGGTCGCAATCGCAAGATAGAGAAGTCAACGACGCGCTCAAAGCTACATCAACAAATTTTACTCCTCGGCCAAGCTCGGCCGACGAGTTGGCACGCCCCGCATTCGACCGAAGGACGTAGTTAGCTTATCAGTTACTCGGCCTGCGCGCCACGTAGGTTTTGTAATTTTTAGAGTCAACAGTTTGATACATGTAACAATAATTCTATACTAGTGTGAATTCAATAAGTATACGAGTCTTTTTAACAAAATTAGTTTGATATATTAATTAATCTCATAATTTCAATATATTAATATCGAATTCAAATTCGATATGTTTATCACACTCAAAAAATAGCCCTTTGCGAAAGATTCCTAAGTCGATCGTCCAACGCTAGAACCTTCCTAGCTAGTTCCTGTTATTCTTCTATGAGTCAATAATATTTAATACAGTAATGCACTCATAACCCAAAACCAAAGACTCCGCTGACCAAGAAATTCATTTTTCATGAACGATATCATCGACTTTATCCCTAAGCCGGTCATTGACAATAGTGACGCTCTTCTTTTTCTTTAGGAACAGGCGACATCAACATTTATCATCGACTTGATTCATTATTTACTCAATGATTTGGCAATATTAAGATTTTTTTAGTATTAAATCTCATATCGAGAACTCAGAACAAGATTATGCATGTACTTTATATGGAGTTGTTTCACTTTCTATATATTGTACATCACTCAATTTATGTATTGTGCATAATTCATATTATTAATTAATTTTATGTTACATTTCGACTTCTTCATAAAATTATTACCAACCTCATACCTAAGAAATGAGTTTTAAAGTTTAAACTCTTCCTATTCCATTGTCCCCGCTCTTTCACCGTTTCACAGCTATCTTGTTGTTGGCTACAACAAACAAACAAATACCCATTTGGACAATTTTATTTTTGGATTTCTCTGTGCAATTTTCCAACAAATTAGGTGATGTCTCTAACTTCGCAACTTTCCTTAGAGTAATTATGGATGAATGACAATCGATTATATTGTAAATAAGCCTACTCAAGATAGTTGAGTTTATTATGAGTTAATTGTAACAGTTTTGTAAGTAGTTGGTGATTAGTTAGATAAGATGTGATTAGTTGTTAATACAAGTGAGTTAGTCACTAGTATATATACCAACGTGTAATCTTATTCTTTATGAAATGAAATCATTATTTTCTATTTAAGAATACAAGTGAGTTAGTCACTAGTATATATAAAAAGGACGTGGAAGTTAATACAAGTGAGTTAGTCACTAGTATATAATGATTTAGTCACTAATATATACCAATATGTAATCTGGTAGATGGCCACTCTTCATGATGCGTGGAAGTTGGATACTCAATTTCTTTTTTTCTTTGTCCAACAAAATAAAAAAAATGACGTTGGATGGCAAACAAAAAGAAATCAAGCGATAGCCTTTAGCATAAAAACATGAAATGTATTAGAGAATATTAAAAAAAAAAAAAAAAAAAAAACCTTAAAGATGTTTGTAAATAATATGAGAGATAATAACCTAACCTAACCCTAAAAAAAAATGTATTTTTAGAAATGTTTCTAAAAAGATTGAAAACGCTTTTAGAGAAAATATTTTTGGGCTCAAAAGCATTTGAAGTGCTTGCTAAAAGAAGCATCAGTTATGTGATTTTGGTAGAAAGCATTTCAAGTGTTTTTCCAAGATATTCACTTGTACTTTTACCAAAACTTGATTCTAAAAATGTTTTCACCAAAAACGATTTAAAAGCACTTTCAAAAGAGTTCATGGTCTTCCACAACTCTAGGCTTGCTAGAAATCATAATAGGAATCAAAATACAAAATTAACAAAATATACACTAAAATTAGCTGCCTCCGGTCATATAAAACCAAAGAGCTTGTCAAATTGAGGAATATTAGGTCAACCGACATTATCTACGCCAGCCCATGGCTCCAAGAATGTTTCAGGAACAGAAGATGACAATTTAGTGACATTGTACATCTTATAATATTTAGTCATTTGAAGTTTGAACTGGAGGAATGATATCATGGAAAGGTGCCTGCTGGCTACGTACTAATAAGAAATTTTGTTTGAGGAAAGAAAATGCAATTGTCAATACACGGATAAACTTGTGCATGCACCTTGTTAAACCGTAGTAGAACTCAATTAAGGAGGCTCATCAGTTTGTTTTTCGGGTTTCATTGTGAAACGTAGGATGACTATGTTCAAATAATCTTTCAATTTGTCAAATGTATGAACAACCGATGCAATTGCACTTTTATACAACATCTAGAGGTATAGACAGGTGTACTTAGATAAAACGTTCACAAAGCAAATGACCCAAAAGAAGAGGGTGACTGTCCCACTAAACCTGAAACAAGGACCACTTCTAAAATCAAGGCAAGAGTTCCAACAAGGGGGCTAATTTGTTCATGATTGATTATGCCAAATCCGAATTAGGGCGAGCTTGGACTTATAAACTAATAGGTTCTAACGTGTGGAGAAATTTATAAGAGACAACAATTTACAAATAACTAAATTATAACTCAACCTGCAACTAAATCGAAAACTAAAGACATAAATTTGAGAATTGAAGACTGAAAATTGAAAATTACTTCTCAACACAACATGACCAATTGTGGGCGGGAAATTTTTATTTGCTTTTTCTCCTGGAAAATAAAAATCGTAATATTATTTGAATGGTGGAGAATAAAGGATTGAATTTTACTCGGGGGCAGGTTGTCAAGTGTTTTTGGTCGACAAGAGAATTTAAAGGGTGATGAGAAACGAAAGCTCTCTCTCTCTCTCTCTCTCTCTCTCTCTCTCTCTCTCTCTCAAATTGACAAAAGGGAATAATAGTAAGCAATTTACTTCTCAACACAATATGACCAATTGTGGGCGTGAAGCTTAAGGAACTATGGAAGATGCCATGGTGGTGAATGAGAGCAAAAGAAACGCGGTAGTATTGAGCTACACTTACAACAAAATGAAAGCAACAAACGCACTTGTGCAGTGAACAATTTCAGAAAACTTAGAACAAAGAAAATTTTGCAACTAAGAATCATTTAAAACATGGTAAGTGGATAGTTGAGGGGTTTTTCCTTCAATTGAGCTTTGAAGTGTTTTTTTTTCTTTTACATAGTCCATTTTTATAAAAAGGAAACTAAACAATTATTTTGAATTTGTGATCCGAATGGAGAGGGCTAACATTAAGGTCTGCATCCATTGTCACAAAGCACATGCATTGTACTACAAAGACAGAAATTGATGAGATGAAATCTTATTAAGTGGTCTCCATAAACCAAGCCGATTAAGTGGTCTCCAACTTTCCAAGTTGTATCTTTCTCTTAATGTGTGAAAAAGGAGTAAATGGTTTTATTGTATATGAAAAATTTGTGAACGAGGATACACTACGCGTGTAAGTGGGGCCCCCGAAAAAATCCACAAACCAAGCCGATTAAGTGGTCTCCAACTTTCCAAGTTGTAACTTTCTCTTAATGTGTGAAAAAGGAGTGAATGGTTTTATTGTAGATGAAAAATTTGTGACAAATTATGACACAAATTTGTCACATATACACACTGTAAAAATTTGCAAGTTGCTATATATACACACGATCACATATATTCCAGATTCTGGAATTACAAACTATAAAAATTTGACACAAATTTTGTTTACAGAAGATATACAACTTGTGATATTGTTTGGGCCCAAAATATTATTGTTGGGCCGAGCAGCAGGATGTGCTCGGCCCAAGGTGATGGTAAATACTATGGGCCGAATAATAAATCCCGGGCCAGCTGGCAGGGTCGGCCAAATCCTATCCTAAGTAGTCCGGATGAATAGAAAAGGTCGAGGAAGTCCTAGTGCGACCAGGATTCTCGACCGGCAAGGAATGGAGTCCCGAAAAGAAGGAAAATTTAGAATCCCAGTAGGAGAAGGTTTGTTCGAGTTAGAGGCGAAATGGGACAAGGACTCCCAATCCAAATCAGAATTGGTTTCAAGGAATAGGGCACTATAAATACAAGAAATTATGCAACAGAAAAACCCCTTCAAAATCAACATACAATTGCCCTGCGCAAAACCTCTCAAACACCTTGAGATTTTTCCTTTTCTTTTCCTGCCGACACATCTTCAATTTGGATAAACAGCACTGTGGAAGCACCCGGCGAGCACCTTCAGTTTGGATAAACAGCACTGCTGCCGCAGAATCAGCCGACCGAGAAGCACCTTCAGTTTGGATAAACAGCACTGCGTCGAGGTCGACCGGTTATCTATCTAAGTCTCGGCCGAGAGGGGTTTTCGAACCTTTGTTGGTAGAGGTCACCTTGCTAAGCCTTCTCGGCATAGTCAGGTGTTACGAATTGCATTACTCGGCGTACTGGACGCCGAGCGGTTTTATGATTGGATACTCGCAAATGAGCTTCAAGGTTCGGCATTCCGACGGCCGAACTACGTTCACCATCAAGACCTACATCACGTTTGAGTACCTGTGCCCATATAGTTTGGTCTTGATTCGACGTGCTTATACTCTTACGAATATAATCACAGTGACCGAATCGGGCTCCGACGATTTGTGAACTCCGCAGAATTAGCAGCCTTGTCTTCAGGCTGTAGAACCCAGAGACCGAGAGCGTTCCTTCCTCGGTCGCAATCGCAAGATAGAGAAGTCAACGACGCGCCCAAAGCGACATCAACAAATTTTACTCCTCGGCCAAGCTCGGCCGACGAGTTGGCACGCCCCGCATCCGACCGAAGGACATAGTTAGCTTATTAGTTACTCGGTCTGCACGCCACGTAGGTTTTGTAATTTTTAGAGTCAACAAATATATACACCCAATTGAATCTGTAAAAATTTGGAACTTTGCAACTTGCTCTACGAGTAAATACGGACGAATGACAATCGATTATATTTAGTGAGAAAGGCAATTAATGTTTGTATTAATGTGATTATAAAAAAAATTCAGAACTATGAGAACTCATTGAGGACAACTCTATATGTATTGAATTACCTTATGAACCATATATATATGGATTTTGTGTATGTTTAAATTTTGCTCGAATATTTTATTTATTTATATAAAAATCACTTCATGGTTACTTCTCCAGAAAATGTTTATATTACTTATGATTGATACAATTTAACAAAACAAGAGAAACATCGTAGGAAACTAACTTTTCTAAGTAAAGAACTAATAACCACTACGAGATGACTTAGTGGAAAAGAGACGAATTACATGTTCGTATTCCATACGGCACGTTCTGAATTCTTGATGCTGGTGAATCGAACAATGAGTTTTAGAGACATAAAGAGGCTAAAATGCCTCTATAAATCTTTTTGGCTTTCGAAATGGTGCACTACGTCACCAACTAGTCCTTTTTTATTTTTATTATTTTTTTAAAAAAGTAACTTTTCTAAGCCCAGAGGGTTAACTGAAATGTTTGTATACATATATATGCTTATTTTGTTCGAAGTTTGGGGAACTCTCTCTCGCTCTCTCTCTCTCTCTCTTTCTACTGCAGTTATGGTTGAGTGTTGAGTGTTGAGTAGTAGTACTTAGTGGAGAGAGAGAGCTAAAGAAATGAGAAAGTGGTTTTTGTTGTGTACTTTGTAGATGTGTGATCTAGCAAAACAACATAACGTGGTATTTACTTATGGTCGATTTGGAATTCAGTTGTGGGTGGTTTTTGGAAGGAAGCAAATAGTCATCCAACTTTTTTTCTTTCATTAGGGAATATAATCTACCAGCTAACCGATCATCCTACTTTTGTCGTATTAAAAAATATAATTTCTTCACCAAAAATATATATATATATATATATATATATATATATATATATATAATTCACACAATTGTGTTTCATCGGGCTTTGGGTCTTGTGCGGCCCAAAGATGTTGATTTAGAACTTTTCGTAATTACATATGTAAATACTTTCTAAGGAAAACCACGAAAAGTCTAAAAAAAAAAAAAATTAGTTTTAATGAAAAATAACAAATAAAAGTGTAGTAAATAGTATCAGAGAAAGGTAAAAATGTGGTTTTTTGTTAAAAGTGAACAGTACCGAAAATATTTCATTAAAACTCCCTACTTTCTATGCTCTATACATTCGTTTTTTCTTTTTCTTTTATTTTTATTTTTTATTCAGACCTTTTCGAAATATCATTCGTGCACATGCATCTTAGTTAGCTACTGTTAACTTGGAATGATTTGTTCTTCTCGGTTTATTTGTCCCAGCTTATTGGATGAGTGAGAATGATTATAGGGATCAATATTGTCGTATTGTCTAGAACCAGACGGTCTGCAATCAGTTGTTCTCTACACGTACTTGACACAGGATCCTGAACCATATCACTCTTATCAAACGCAATTCTAGCAGAGTAGCCATTTTCAGCATCATGGCCATGCATTAACGAAGAGGAATCTGGAATAAGACCTTGAGAACGGCCATTTCTCAAATCGGCTCGGTTCACAAACTGCTTATAAAGGTTCTGTAAGGAATCTATATTCAGATGACGAGAACCTTCACTTTCTTTGGAAGATTCACCATTGCAAAGTGATACTGCTTCAAGCAAATGCAATATTCCTTGTCAGCTTTCTTGGTACCTCAGCTCCTGAAGAGAAATAATATTTTGTCCACAAGTCACTTCATGCAGATATTCATTCGGAAGAACATCGTTTACATCAATTGCAGACACATCCACCCGGTGACCCAAACTTGAATGGTTCTCCTGGCGGACAAGGCTCATTGAGGGATGACAAGCCTGTACTTCATTGGCCTCCAACTTTGCACGAAAGAAAAAACCGCTTTGGTGTGACACTTGATCTTTAAGACTGGGAGTTGATGGTATTGAATTACAATCTAGAAGTAATCTGTCCTTGATAATTTCTCGGCCTTCAAGCATCACGATTGAGGCCCTACTAGATTGTGTTGAGGTATTAACGGAAGTGCTTACTTGAATTGGTGTTAAGTTTTGGCTCAAGCTACATGGAGGTTTTGTCCAATTGAAAGATGACTGGGAAATGGCTGCATCAGATTGCAAGGCCATAACAGATGAACTTATATCGCTTTCAAATATTTCTATGCCAAAACGTGTCTTCTTTATTCGTTTTTCCGTTTTATCCTGAACAGATGTGAAAAGTTTAGCAGGCTCACAGGCTATCCTAGCTTCAGGTTATGATGATTCACATGGCTTATTAAAATCTTGAAGACTAAAACTTGCACCAGAAGAAATTGTCGTTTGCTCTGAAATGAAGCATATCAATGCGTTAGTCTAAAATGAAGACAACTGCAATCCTTTGTTAGCTTTTCAAGTCTTGCGCTTTGGTAGCAGCAAGGATTAAACTATCGATATCGGTGGTAGCCGAAATTTATGGACATATCGATAAATAAATCATTATCGGTGGAAATATTAACCAGAAACTAAAAATGGTGGATAGGTTCTTTAAAACATGAGAACTTTGAATAAACTTTATGAAATGTAATGACAATCAACAATGCAGACATTAGGCATTTGGATTTCTTTTTTGGCTAACAAGAATTATATTACTTGTACATAGCTAGTATATAGCTACTTAATTCTTAAGGGAAACTAGCAGAAACATTCATTAAAACAGTGGTTGGACTGAGAAGCAAATCATCGAAAAAGAGTCGGTCTTTCTTAAAAAAATGAATTCTAGAGACAGATTCCTAACGTGCACATGAAAATAATCAAACTTGTAATGAGGTATGATTGAACAATTATGGAATCCGAATTACCTATGGAAATAAACATGAAATAAGATAACTAGACCCTTACCAGCTTTGAGAGCAGTTGTTGACCATTCTTTTTGGAATTCATTCTTTAAATGCAGATCATGAACTCTTCCATCCTTCATGGCTTGTGGGTTTTCAGGGAATTTCTTTGCAAAAGACCACACCCCTTTGTATGCATTTGCAGATAAAACCTGCCTTTCTATCTCCTCTTTGGAGCTCAGGTGATTGCCAGACATAACGACAGAAGTTGAAGCAGACACTTTTTCCTTCTGAATAGGTTCATTCAGACCAGTCAAACCATTGCTTCTTGCCAAATGCAAATCAGAGCTCGATGCATTATTGTTACAGCCTGATTTGTCTGTTCCCAACCCCAAACCTCCATCTGGTTCTTCTTCGTCACTGAGGCATTCCTTGGCTGGAAGTTCAAGATTGAACAATTTTCTTCGAGGCTTCTTCCCTCTGGAATCCAAAGATTCATGGTCCTTCATCCCTACTCTACTTTGGCTGGGGACACCGCTGTTTTGCAGGGTTTGTCCAATAGAATCACAAGGAGATTGCCTGATACAAGTACTCAATGTAGATCGTCTACCATAACTGGAATCCACCAAGGGTAAATTAGAAAGATGCCAACTCCTTGTATTATCTCCAGTTGGAAGGCCAGATGATGAGAAAGTTGATTGTGATACCCCGTTGCTTTTTGATGTTTGAGCAGCTCTTTGCTTCTCATCTCGTTCATCAGGTCCTTTTGCCTTTCGTAAAGACGGTGGAGTTCATTGAGCTGAATAAGAAAACACAAAGGCAAGGGCGTTTTGCTATTAGCTAATGAATTTGAGCACTCAAAGTCCGACACTTTCTTACCAATATAAAGCCGTGGTTGTTCAATCTTCCTTAATACTATAACACTATTATCATATTTACAATTTAGAACTCAACATATATAGGTTCTAGAATATGCACCTGATGCTTGAATATTGACTCATGCTTCAGTATAGTTTGCCTCAACTGTTCCTTATCGCATCCGTGAAATCCATCAGTAACTGGCCTTGTCAAGAATACTTCATATTGTTGCCCATTCTTCAAGTTTCTGTTCTCGTGGAGTCGGGACCGGCTCCCATGGCTGACAGCGCTGCTTAGGTTCTGTATGGAATAATATCCCGGGAAATACATCTTCAACTGCACTTCAGTTCCCATTCCTGCAATTAACCCGAGAAGCATTGGCAAAATTCAACTTAGATACAGTGACAATTCAACTTAGCCTCAGTATTGTCAAAACAATCAGCAAAACCACATCACCAGATTGCATACTGAAACTGGACACAACCCACAACCCACTTTTACACACACATACTACATACATACATACATACATATATAATTATATATATAGTCAATTATACAAAGATATTCATAAAAGAAACAGACTTATAGATAGATAAATTATAATTTGTAATTTAACCTGCAAACTAAATCGAAAATTAAAGTCATAAATTTGAGAATTGAAGACTGAAAATTGAAGATTACCTCATATGGTTCCCTACAAATTCATCAAGATTTCCACCGACCCAGAAACCAACCGAGCTCCACCAAAATTCACAGCCACAATACAAAACAGCAACAACAAAGTAGGTAGTTGTAAACTAACATTAAACACTCAGAAAAAACTCAGATTACTGTCTCCATAGACAAGACAAGACACAGAGCAAATCAGAGCTGCTGGAGCAGAATCTGATGAGAGAATTAGAGAAAGATGCTTCCTCTTCAATTTCTCACATTCCAAACACAGAGAGATGAAAAGTGCTTAGCTTCAAACGGGATGACTTGTGTACTTCCTTTGGAAAGATGTTTCCTTTTTAATTCCCCCATACTCAGAGACCTCAAAAAACAACAAATGACTCGTTCATCGAACACTTTAGATGCATCATCAATAAACCCACATCTAGTATGCAACCCGATAAGCGACGAACCCACAAATCCATTTGAACTAAACCCAGACTTCAAAGCACCCCAATGAATCCCTCGTCCAAATCCCAAATCCCCCAACTCGATACAACTTTTCAAACCAAACGTAATGGCGCCGCTATCCAACCCGATATTCCACCGCCTCAAATCTACGTACCGCCAAAGAACTTCATCGAATTGACCGGCTCTGAAATACCCAACAAGGATTGCATTCCAGAGAGACAGATTCCCGTTGGCAATTCTGTCGAAAAGCCATCTGGAATCTGATAAAAGGTCGAACTTTGCGTTGCAATTCAGGAGCTTGCAGCCGAGAAATATATTGTTTCCGAGGCCGTGAGGGAAAATGCGAGCGTGGAGTTTTCTCAGTGAAAAAGCGTCTGAACAATTGTCCAAGAAAGAAGCGAGGTTTTCTGAAAGAAAGGGAGATTGACTCATTGAGGACGTGGGTCGTCGAGAATTGATGTGCAGAGAAATCTAATCTGGGTTTTGGAGGGCAATGATCCGAACCCGGATTTAATACGATTCATGACTATAAGCGATTGGTCAGATAGCAAGCATTATGATACCTCTCTCTCTCTCTCTCTCTCTCTCTCTCAACTAAGCAGATCGGTTTGTTTGAACTTTGGGGATTCTTCTTAGTTTTCATTCATAATTTATAAATTCTGTTAAATATAGCAATTTTATTTAATTATTTTTGTCGAATACATTAATTTAATTTTTTTGGGGGTGATAGCAATTTAATTTGAAATATACAATCTATGTGTATTGGGTATTTCTGTAGCATGTGGCATTATTGAGAATAAGTTCCTAACTTCGTGAATTGTTAAAAAAAAATGTTAACTTCATATGCTTTATGATGTGACTAATTATATATATTCATTCCAAAATAAAAATTATACATTCATACATTTATTTTGTAGTAACATGTCAATGAATATCGTACTTTTTATATATATAAACAAAAAGATTTGAATGAATTTCCACAAGCAAAATTTTCTTTTGATTTTTTAATTTGGGTAGCATATAGGTGATAGAGTGAGCTTTGTGATGCCACATAGCCATATAATAGAGATATTGACAGAAAAATTGACGAAACTATGATATTACACTAAAATCTTAATTTTTTGTACGAGGTTGTACATTTTTAAGATTTTGTGTAGAGTTACAATTAAACACAAACTTGAAGGGGCAAACTGAAATATACCCATTAATTAAACTATCCCAATTTGGTTTTGAGATTGAGATTCTTCCGTGCCATTCAATCTCATGTTCAGCTCCTTCAGTTTGCAAATGACATAATAGAGTATATAAGTTGCATTTGTTGTACTTGTACAAAGTCTTTTCAATGTTGGGTAAGACTTAACCATAGTTGACACAAAGCATATGGCCCAGCATGTGAAAGCAAACCACCCAAAATTTGGATCAAGGATGAACGTTAGTAGAATCAAGGCAAAAGTTCCACACAAAAGGCTGATTGTGTTCATCAATTCATACAGATCTGAATTGTGGGAAGCTTGCAGTATCTTAACAATGGCCAATGTCCCGGCATAAGCAAATAAATCGGCAATTAACATCAAAATAATGACATAGTTTGTATCAAATGGAGACGCCTGCACGGCTGTACATTTAACTTGGAGCAGCAAGCCTAGCATGGTGAGGAGAAAGAAAATACATTTGTGGGGACCACTATCCTCCCTCGTGCTACTGTAAAGAAAATTAAATGAGTAAGTGAATGAATTTCCCTAGCTAATCATCTTGTGCTTACTCTGCTAGGAGTAGTAAAGCCAAATAATTAAAGAGTAGAGAAAACAAAAGCAAAATAAAATGTACTAACCAAGCTGAGATTCGTGGAGAATTAGCTGATCTTCCGACGTCCATAACTTCTTAAGTTAATGGAGATATAGATTGTCTAATTTGAGTTCTTCAAAACTTTTGGAGATATGGGGTGTGGGGGTGATCGAGCAAGTGTTGGAGGAAAGGCTCGTCCTCTTTACTTTGATCGGTGCTTCTGCCACTTTATAGCCAACTCTTGTTGATAAATTTCCCACCAGCTTCGTGTACTTTTGTGGTCCCATCAATTTCGCTCCTTTGCTTAGAGCTGTGAATTTCGCTCCCAGAAAACGACCCGTGCAACAATTACACGTGTAAGCATTACATGGCGTTGAGCACTTGAGCTGCCTAAGATTTGGAGTTTCAATAATTAACGGTTGATTGACAATTTATTTCAGATTGGTCAACTCTACGTACAACCTGATCAATTATTAACGGTTGATTACAATTTATTTCAGATTAGGGCTTACATGGCGTTGCCTGCTTCACCTGGAGGAGGACTCCTAGGATGTTGCGGAGATGGAATATACATTTGTGTGCTGCCGGTAGAGATTTGTACCGACCACCCTCCTCACTACTGCTGCTGTATTATAAACAACATATAGGATTAAATGTGAAAATTACATGAAAATAAGTGGCATTGTACTATTAATGAATGGAAAAATATTAGGGGGACCATCTTTTTTAGACCACAATACTAATTAAGAACATGAACTTATTCATGACCCAGTTTGACATAAATATTATTTCTTCGCTCTTTTTTATTTGTCATTTCTTTCATATATCTACATATTTCTCCTCTATTTACTGCACACAAATATTAAAACGAAACATAATGAAAATGCCATTAATTCAATTCCACAAAAGCCTATCTAATCAAGTTAAAATGTCAAAACAACCTCCGATTCAATATTTTAGGCTTGCATGTCGTCTAATAATTTAGTGGATAGAGGATTGAGTTTTTCGCAACCGGGTTCGAAACTCTCTCCACTCTTAAATTATCGGAATAGTTCGAATTTTATCCTCTCCTTAATAGGGCCGGCTTGAAGGTGTGCCAAGTTTACGAGGCATAGGTCCTCCATTCTAAATTTAATAACCTATGTACTGTATTAGAAATAAACAAAGCCGTCATGGCTGAGTGGGCATGCGCTCGTTCTTCCAGTTACATGGCACGGGTTTGACTCCATTCTCGATCATATTTTTTTAATTATGAATTTTTTTTCTTGTTTTAAAGATAAAAATAAAATTTAAAAAGCATAAAATATGAAAATCAATTAAAAATAAAATTAAAAAGGAAGAAACCTCTAATCGTGAGCGTGCAAACAAGAAAGCAGCTCCCTTCCCCGACGAATTTTTTTTCTTGTTTTAAAGATAAAAATATAATTTAAAAAGCATAAAATATAGAAGTCAGTTAAAAATACAAAAAAAAAAAAAAAGAAGAAAACCTTAGTCGTAAACGTGCAAACAAGAAAGCAGGTCTCTTCGCTGATGAACCCTCCCAATTCTGTTTTTTTAATTCATTCCTTTTTTTGTTATTTATTAAAAAAAACAGACTCAACACTCTCTCTAATCTCTCGAATAGTCTCTGCACTCTCTACTCTCCTCCTCCCTCTGCCAACAGACTCAACACGTCGGCCGTCGACTCATCGACCACCACACCTCTATGACTCCTCCATATTCCAGATCCAGACTTCCACGGTTTCACCACGACCTCCAAATCGAAGCTTTTCTGATCTGAAGGTACCAAGATTCATGAAATTATTTAAGATTAAGGTTTTGAACTTTCATTTTGGGGATTTTGAATTAAAATTAGGATTTCTGTTTTTGAAAATCCCTTAATTTCATTTATCGCTCGATTTCGCAAAAGAAAATTACTAACCCAGCTGGGGTGGAGGATTAACCAAATTTCCGCCGGACATAACTTCTGATGTTAATGGGGAATGACAATTTCCCAACTTTTTCAGGGAGGAGGTTTTTTCTTTTTTTTTTGTTTGGGGGGGGGGGGGGGGGGGGTGGGGTGGGTGGGGAATCCCAATTCCCCGCTCTTTTGTAGATGAAATGAGAGCGAGACCCCAAATTTTCTTTGAAAATTGTTTGCTCTCCTGCTGCTTGCACGCCTGCTGTTACTGCTGGGTGGAGGGGGTATTTATAAGATTTGCAACGAGGGGTGTTGGAGAAGGAGCAGTCTCCCTCTTTTTTTTGTTCTTTTTTTTGAACGTTACGGTTATCCATGTTAACATATTATTTTAATTTTATATATATAAAAAATAAAATAAAAAATATGAAGAAAAAAAAGGAAAAGAAGGGAACGGAAAGAGTAAAAGAGAGAATGTCAGTCGGAGAAACCGTAAAGAAATCGTGAATTGGTAGGTGGCACTGAAGTAGGGCACCTTGTTATGATTTACTATAGTTTATGGATTCATGTTTGGGACTCGGATCTTCTTCGGAATTTTATCACTGCGGACTAATTGATTTTGGCCCTTATATTAACATCCTGCTGTTAGTATTTCATTTTTTGGATAATCCTACAGTTAGTAATTAATTTTGTTTCTTGGGTTAAAGCTTAAAATTTTTTGTTTTAATCCGATATTATTAAAGAATAAATTTATGATAATTTTTTTTCTTAAAGTAACTTGAAAAAAAAAAGTATGTACATTATCCTAATTTGATTTTATCAACATTTTAACATAAAAATATTTAGATTCCGATAAATGTTAAAAAATCATTAAACCGACACTATGAAACTCGTAAAACACTATGAAAGAATACGAAACACATGAAAGAATTTATTTTCTTTTAATTATTTTGGTCGTTGAATTTAATTTGGATCATTAGGTTTTTGTTTTTTTATCTTTAGACTTGTTTATATAAGATCTTAGTCGTTAGATTCAATGAATTTAGAAATATAAAACTTAAAATGAAATATATATATATATATATATGGTGGGCCAATGCATATATGAATACAATTAACTTGTGATATAGGTAGATAAATACAATTAATCTGTGATATAGGTTGATTATAAAAAAAAAAAAATTTATAAATGGGTTTTGGAACAGAAGAACAAAAAATAACAAAAAATAAAGCAATAATTAAAGAAATTATTTTTTATAATAAACCTTATCAACAAATAATACTCATTGATAATTAAATAATCTTAAATTTAAGGGATTGGGCTATTTTAATAAACTGGATTATTCTTAATAGGTTAAAAAAATTGAACTTATATCAAGTTTCTCCTTTATACAACTCTTCCATTCTAATCCTCTGAATTCTTGGCATTGAGGTAGGTCCCGTTCGAGCTTTTTTACTATTTTTTTTGTTAAACGATAAGTTTTGTCAAATTAAATGTTAAATTAACCATTAATAGGATTAAAACTCACACTATTGTTTAAGAGCTCGACATATTTTCATTACAGTTGCATGAATGACCACTTGCTCGAGCAGCTTTAGTTTAGTTTAAGGTTGCATGGATGACTTAGTGTACAGAAAGAGATACACCTTTGCGGAAACTTCCTGACTCGTTCCTCGAATGCCGAAGCGTGTGGAACTGTTTCAATGGACGATACTACCCTCCCAGCCTTCCGCGTACGGACATAAACACCACAAATTTCAATTGTTACGCCCTAAACGAACGATTTTATTATTTATTTGTTTTATATTGTTAATAAAAATCGAATTTTTCATAAAACTACTACCAACCTAAAAAATAAAACTACTACCAACCTAAAAGCTAAGCAACAAAATAAGTTTGAAATTTCAAACTCTTCCGATTCCATTATCCCCTCTCTTGCAAGGATATCTTATCATTGACTACAACAAAGTCCACAAAGTACTCATTTGGATTTCTGTGTGGAATTTGCAACTTTCCTTAGAGTAGATACGGATGAATGACACTTGGTTATATATATTTTTTTTTCTTTTTTTGTCAAATATTAGATTTTGATATATTAGTCATCGACGAGATTTGAACTCATACCGTCATGTAAAAACTCAACACATTTCCAGCAATTAGTAAAGGGCCACTTGCTTGGTTATATATAGTTAGAAAGTTGGTTAATATTTTGTAATAATGTGATCATAAATTCTTTTTCAAAACTATGAGAACTAATTGATGACAATTCCATATGTATTAAAATGCTTTATGAATAATGCTACGGATCATGTGTATATTTAGATGAGTTTATCTTAATTTGCTCTTATATTATATGTATTTAAAGTTGCCCCACAATAAAGATGCCACCGGAGATGTAAAAGATCCATTTACACATCTTCGCTGGATATATTTGCACTACAGTTGGCCTTATCAGCGTTCTAAAAATTTAATTGTGCATTTCAATTTTTTTATATTTTGAAAGAAATATACTTTATAAGAAGTCTAATTTTAGATTTTTAGAGTTCCATTAACAATAATATTAGGTTCTAATTAAATTTTACATTCTTAGGTTTCAGTATGATTGCAACATCATATAATATTTTTAAAACATTTCAACATCTTACTTTTATTTTCATATTATTTCAATTTCATACCTCCATTAAAAAATATGTTAATTACCGTTAAGTGGTAAACGGATTCCACATTTGTAATGACTAGCTGCCATCTCTGCGCCATGTGGGCAAACAAATTAAATTTTATTATTTTATTATTTCCTTAAAATTTTTATTAAAAAATAGTTCATCTTCTTCTTCCGTCCACCTCCCTCCGCCTTCATCCGTTCCCACCTTGTCCTCGACCTCGACACTAGTCACACTATCCCAGTTGAATGCTTCATTTTCTCATTAGTCCTAGTCCTTCTCTGTCCTCCAATCAACACAGCCCAGAATCAACATCATTTGGATAAATTACATTTTGCCTCCTCCTCCTCCGGCGTTCTCAGTTATCCTGTTGAATATATCATTGCCAACTCATCTCTGCCAGCTCATCAAAACAGTTATAAAGGATTGGATGATGTAACAGTTAGTTGAAAGAGTTAGTTAGTCCTCTAGTCAACTATATATAGCTATTGTAAACAGATAGTAAAGTTAGTTCATTGAGTTTAATACAAAAGCTTCATTCATTTCGTTCTCACATTTCTCTTCTCTCTGTGAACCTTCATTTCTTGATTTGGTAATTGTTCATCTCTGCTACTTCTCCAATGTAGTTAGCATGGTATCAGAGCCACCAGGCTCATGCCATTGATTCTGGTGGTTCCACTTCCGATTATTTTTCGTCTGTTTCTAGCTTCGTTCTTTCCAAATTTTCATTAGATGTTTGGATAAATTTCTAGGTGCTTCCGCGATCGTTGTTTTATTTCCGGGTTGATTTTTCTGGACTGTGATAAGAGATTTCTTTATTGAACATGATTGATTTTCACCGATCTTTACTTCTCATCGATTTTGGGGATCGATTTTCTTGTTTTGATACAGAGTCGGTAGGTAAGTACCCTGAGTCATGTTCACAAGGTGTTCGAAGGAAAGCCTTAAAGAAGAAGTGTGGTACCTGAATCTGTTTCTTGACGGACCGATTTCAATTCACGGTGTTCTTGGCCCATCATCCACTTTGGATTCGAGCGATGTTAATCAGGGTTGGGATATTATCCTATCGCCAGCCTGTGATTCCAATTCCAACATGATTTCTGATGTTTCTAATGCCAAGAACATGGTCGAATGGTCCCGGATCATCCTATTGCTAGGCTCGAAGGGGTTTGTTTCTTTCGTTGTCGGGCTGAACTTTGTTCTTGATCGTTGTTCAGGCATTTCTTATGATGCGATGGCTTCTTGGGCTTACAGGGCACTGTATAAGGCTACAGGTTCTTGAAAACTTGTGAATTATATCTTATTCTGTTTGTGTAGGACGATTTGCTGTTCTTGGTGAAGGTTCTTAGTGCTCGAATTTGGGTATTTCAACAAGGAAAAGATTTGTGCACTCCATTTGTTTGTTTGATTGTCTCAATAAAGAAGGCACGAAATCTTCTCATTTTTGATAATTTTGTCTGGGTTTGAATAATTGTTTTGATCTTCGGGGCTGTTATTCCGCTGTGATCATTGAGGGTTTCTTTCTGTTCGTCGGGGTTTTCTGGTAGTTGGTGGTTTGGTTAAGGTTCTCCAATTGAGTTTTCCGATCACGAGCTCGAGTCTCAGGTTTTGCTACTATATTCTGTATCCGTTTACTTAAATGCCAGAGTGAAAATTTGTTTTCTTCGATAAGGTTTCTTGTATGCAAGTTTATCTGTTAAGGCCGATGGCCATTTTCTGCGGGATTGTTGAAGGAATACAAAGGCCGATAGCCATTCCTTTTTGTTGTGTGATTAGTTCTTGGTTGTTTGTGATTTGTGCACTCCATAAGGCCGATTGCCAAGAGTGTGTTGAATGCAATTTGTTTCCTCCTAACGCCGACAGCCGGAGCGAAAAGTTATGTCTAAGAAATTGTGTGTTACTCCTTAAAGGCCGATAGCCGGAGTAACGTTCTTGACAAGTTTTGTTTGTTGTTATTGTGTGCAACTCCATTAAGGCCGATTGCCGGAGTGCAGTTCTTGTTCCCTTTCTTCATTGAAGGTCGATTGCCGAAGAAGGTTGTGTTTCTTGATTTCTGTTATTGTAATGCTTGTTGTTGGAATTTGTGAAAATTGAAGGTCTTCTCAGAATGTTGATTGTGAAATATTGGAAACCTTATCGCAAATAAAACAGTAGCTACAAAGTATGGATTTAAGTTTTGAATACCTATCAGTTTGAGGAAGGTGCAGATCATGCAGTTGAATGTGATTTGACTGTTACAGAAACCCATTAGAGAGTTGAGAAGAATTGGGTTTTTTGGTGCACTTATGGTGAAGAAATATGAAATTCGGAATTTGATATTGTTGTTGAGAATTTGAGAGGTGCAATGGTGCCGCATAAAGACTGTTGAAATTATACCACTCTCCACTCACTTTCCGGATACAAAACCAATGGTCCTGCAAGTGACAGTTAAATGCATTTTCAAGCTCAGGATCAATTTGCAGTGCGTCCATATTTTAGTGTTTGCTATTTGAGACACCTTTAAACACTAAGAACAGATGACTCATTGATGATGAGAGCAGGGCTAGGAGTACATGGACTAGAAGCACTTCATAGTTTTGCATTTGTCAAAGCACTCATTCAATCTCAAACTGGGAAACCCAGTTGAGATTGAGGGGGATGTTGAATATATCATTGCCAACTCATCTCTGCCAGCTCATCAAAACAGTTGTAAAGGATTGGATGATGTAATAGTTAGTTAAAAGAGTTAGTTAGTCTTCTAGTCAGCTATATATAGCTATTGTAAACAGATAGTAAAGTTAGTTCATTGAGTTTAATACAAAAGCTTCATTCATTTCGTTCTCACATTTCTCTTCTCTCTGTGAACCTTCATTTCTTGATTTGGTAATTGTTCATCTCTGCTACTTCTCCAATGTAGTTAGCATATCCTCCGCCGCTCTTGCTAGAATTTACCAGCTCAGCTCGCATCGGCAAGTTTCTCTTTTGCTTTGCTACTCATTTCTGCAGAAATTTTATGCTCTTGAAATTTGTTTGCGAAAGTTGGAAACTTTGCTGTGATGGAATTGATGTGTTTTGAGTGTGTTGAATTTTTGTGGATTTTGAGGGCATGGGTGGGTAATTTGTTGATTTTGAGGGCAGGTAGGCAGCTGCTGGTTTTGCTCTGTGGATTTCTGGGAACCAGGGCAGAGAATAATTGCTAGAGGAGAGCAGCACTTCCACCACTACTTCGGTTTCGGCTTCTTCGTTGCGGTCGTCGTCGGCCGAGAAGTACCCGAAGAGGTGGGTTCTTTTTGAAGGAGTTTCTTCATCGAAGCAAGTGGGGATGGGGCAAAAATTTAACTATTTCCTTACCCAAAAAAAATATTAAAAAGAAAATGTTGCATCTTCTTCTTCCGTCTACTGCCCTCCGCCTCATTGGCACTGCCGTTGGAGACGCCGTCTCTGCTGGCGCCATACACAGTCCACGCTCTTACTGTGCATGAAATAATTTTTTACCAAATTCCAACCCACCCAGCTTTGGTGCTCAACTTTTCTGTTAAATTCAAGGTGTTTTTGTCTATCTGGCGTTCCTGATTATTCTGTAAGTGGGTTTGTTCTTACGGGTTTTGAGAATGGTGCAACTACTCACAGAAGATCCAAGGTTTCTAATTCTACGTTCCAGCTCACCCAGATGCAGTGGCACGATATAATTCGAATGGTTTGTGCTTTTTTTTTCATCAGATTTCAACTATCCTTCAACCGAAATGCCAACTAGAAAAATTCTTCGCTCTTGAATCTCATATTCTGAAAGTGATTCACTTGCTTGGTTCGACTCGGCGAGTATTCTGGAGTCCGACTCCGACGACGAATTTATCAGTATACATGGAGGTATTGGCCATCGGCCTAAAACTACATATACGCATTCACACACAGTATATAGACATATTTTATGAGCTACTTACTGGAAAAGGATTTTGTTTTGTTTAGTTTTTAATTTTCTTCCCTGTTCTACAGATGGTTTTCCATTAGCAGGCAATCCATTTGGGAATATCTCAGGTGGCCAAGTAGTTCAGTTCGAAAGATCTGCACGCCTCGCGGATAATGGGTGTAAGTATGAAGAATACCAAAGCTATACAAAAATGGATGGAGGTCATTCAGATAAGTTCACGGGGAAGGATGACGAACTTCTAGCAATGAGGAAGAATATTCTGTATCATTTTTATGGAAGCTTTAAGGGACTTAGAGAGGATCGACGGGATTCTAATGAAAAGATTCAAGACAATATGCTTACATCTGGTTTGCCTCGATTTTTCGGTTTTTCTTTGCTCTAATGAGAATACTATTTCTGTTTATCAGGGATAAACGAAAGTCACCTGCTCCAAACTACAGTCTATATACTCCAACAGCCCAGCGTCTTGAGCTTCCCAAAGTAAAAGCGGACTGAAAATTGCCTTCACTCCTCATCGGACAATGTACATGTAAAGGTACTTTCAGAGAACTAATATATGTTGGTATGCTTTGTTATTTACCTTGTCCTCAACAGTTTCTTATGATATTGCCCTCCGTGTTGTTGCAGTTGCTTACTTATCCCACTGCAATATTCCTCGGTGATAGTGACGGAGATGGGATGAGTCTCGTCATGTATTTCAAAGTTTCTGAGAGTATGGAGAACAACGTCCCTCCTCAATTCCAGGACAGCATCAAGGTAACTTCATTCCGATGAACTTTTGCGAGATAAACTTGTACTTAACATTTGGATTATATATTGGTATACTCAGGTTTATGTGAATAATGTTTCAGAAATTAGTTGACGATGAAACGGAAAAGGTTAAAGGATTTGCCGTGCATCCCATATGCAAGGGATCATCGCGTTCAATGATGTTAGACACCGTTCAACTGCATGCTCAAATAGACTAGCTGCCATATTTAACTTCCCATACTTGGTATAAGTCATGACCGAAGAATTGGTGAGAGATGTATCGTTGTTCATATCAGCTCGATATATGCTTTGTTGTTTACATTACCAAATCCCGATATCTCACATTGTTAAAGATTTTCCTCGCATGGTCTAAACAACCACATTTTGCGTTCATGTACATAATTTGATTCGTAATTTCAGTAGTCAAGTCAAACCCGTACCTTAATACATGTCCGTGGATACACCTGCCTTTTCTTATGTATTTCAGGTCAGAAGTAGCAGAAAGTAAACTCAACAAGGAACCTAGGTTTGGTTTAATACCTTCTCCAACCATTTCGACAAAGGTGTCCACAGCTCCGCTAGCATAATTATTGTGGAGATAGCCCGTCATCATCACATCATAAGATATAGCATCCTTTTTCTCCATTCTATCAAATAGTTGCCTGGACTGGATCAACTTGTTTGATTTGGAGTATAGATCGACCAGAGAGGTGGCTGCCAATAGATCAAGCTGAATACCAGCTCGAATAATGTAACCGTGGATAGTCTTTCCTGGACGCAAATAATTCAAGCAAGCACAAGACAGAATCCCATTGGACAAAGTTATCAAATCCGGGACAAAATGTTCTTCCATCACTTGACAGAAAAGGCGGAAAGCCTCCAAGGGCTGTTCCATTTTAAGATAACCAGCAATCATCACATTCCAAGAACCAATAGTCTTTCTATCCATTTCGCCAAAAATGCAGGCTGCCCTTCTTGGGGATCCACATTTCTTATACATGTCCACGAGACTTGTTTCGAACCACCGATTCCTCTTCTAATAGCATAGCCATGGACCGAACGTCCTTCTTTCAGTGTCTCTAACTGCGACGCTGCCTGATGTAAGATAACAAGAGTGACCCGATTTGGATGCAATCCTTGCCTCGCAAGCGCGTTGATCTCCACTCTGAGCTTAACCAGTAATAATCGAAGTGTAGACAACAATATCTCTCTCAGTAATTTCATCGAACACTTCAGCTGCATCTTCAACAAACCCACATCTAGAGTACAAATCCATTTGAACTAAACCCAGACTTCAAAGCATCGCCATGAATCCCTCGTCCAAATCCCAAATCCCCCAACTCGATACAACTTTTCAAACCAAACAATGGCGCCGCTATCCAACCCGATATTCCACCGACTCAAATCTACGTACCGCCGAAGAACTTCGTCGCTCTGAAATACCCAACAAGGATTGCATTCCAGAGAGACAGATTCCCGTCGACGATTCTGCCGAAAACCCATCTGGAATCTGATAAAAGGTCGAACTTTGCGTAGCAATTCAGGAGCTTGCAGCCGAGAAGTATACTGTTTCCAAGGCCGTGAGCGAATATGCGAGCGTGGAGTTTTCTGAGTGAGAGAGCGTCTGAACAATTGTCCAAGAAAGAAGCGAGGTTTTCTGACAGAAATGGAGATTGAGGGCGTGGGTCGTCGAGAATTGATGTGCAGAGAAATCTAATCTGGGGTTTGGGGGGCAATGATCCGAACCCGGATTTAATACGATTCATGACTGTAAGCGATTGGTGAGAAAGCAAGCATTTTGATACCCCTCTCTCTCTCTCTCTCTCTCTAAACTAAGCAGATCGGTTTGTTTTCATTCATAATTTATTTATAAATTCTGTTAAATATAGCAATTTTATTTAATTTTTTTGTCGAATACATTAATTTAATTTTTCTAGGGTGATAGCAATTTGATTAGAAATATACAGTCTACGTGCATTGGGTATTTCTGTAGCAAGTGGCATTACTGAGAATAAGTTCCTAACTTTATGAATTGTTTAAAAAAAAAAAAAAAAAAAAAGAAAAAAAAAAAAAAGAGGTTAACTTCATATGCTGTGACTTATTATATTTATTCATTCCAAAATAAAAACTCTACATTCATACATTTTGTAGTAATATGTCAATGAATATCATAATTTTTATATAAAAAAGAAAAAGAAAAAGAAGATTTGAATGAATTTCCAAAAGGAAAATTTGCTTTTTAATTTTTTTAATTTGGGTAGTCCATATAGGCTAGAGTGGGTCTCGTGATGTCATGTAGCCATATAACAAAGGTACTGACCAAAAAGTTGACCAATTTATGATCTTACACTAAAATCTTAATTTTTTGTACAAAGTTGTACAGTTTTAAGATTTTGTGTGGAGTTACAATTAAACACAAACTTGAGCTGGGCAAACTTAAATATACCCATTAATTAAACTATCCCATTTTGGTTTTGAGATTGAGATTCTTTTGTGCCATTCAATCTCATGTTCAGCTCCTTCAATTTGCGAATGACATAATGGAGCAAGTCAGTTGCATTGTACTTGTACAAAGTCTTTTCAAGGTTGGATAAGACTTAACCATAGTTGTCACAAAACATATGGCCCAACATGCGAGAGCAAACCACCCAAAATTTGGGACTAGGAGGAACGTTAGTAGAATCAAGGCAAAAGTTCCACACAAAAGGCTGATTCTGTTCATCAATTCATACAAATCTGAATTGTGGGAAGCTTGCAGTATCTTAACAATAGCCAAAGTCCCAACATAAGCAAATAAATCGACAATTAATATAAAAAAAATGACGTAGTTTGTGTCAAATAGAGACTTCTGCAAGGCTACACATTTAACTTGTAGAAACACGCCTAGCATGGTGAGAAAAAAGAAAATACATTTGTGGGGACCACTATCCTTTCTTGTGCTGCTGGAAAGAAAATTAGATGAGTAAGTGGACGAATTTCCCTAGCTAATCATCTTGTACGTACTTTATTAGGAGTAGTAAAACCAAATAATTAGAGAGTAGAGAAAACGAAAGCAAAAGAAAATGCACTAACCGAGACCGAGCTGGGATTCGCCGAGAATTAACCGACGTTTCGTCGTCCATAACTTCTTTTGGGGAGATGAGGTGTCGGGGGAGATCGATGAAGTGTTGAAGTACGAAGAAGAGGCTCTTCCCAGATTTGTTTAAATAGCCACAAGATATGAAAGATTCTCTTGTGAACAATTAGTTGTGGTAATTTGTGTAAATTAGTTAGAGGCCAAGGGCATTATCACAACAAGGATTTTCGTCAGCACAATCTTATTGTCAACTAGGGCTGGGCACGGGCCGGGCCGGGCCCAATTTTGAAGGGACCGGACCGGACCTAGGTTCAAAGGGCACGGGGCGGGCCGGGTCGGGGATTACATTTCTAATATAAGAATCGGACATTACCCGGCCCGGTTGAAACGGGCCGGTTCGAGCCGGGTCCACGGGTCATTTTTTATTATTATTTTTTGGTTGTTTGAAAAAAAAAAAATTGTACGGATTGCAGATTGCAATCTGCACAAAAACTGCACAGATTGCAATCTGCACAAAACTGCACAGATTGCAAACTGCACAAAACTGCACAGATTGCAATCTGCACAGAAAACTGCACAGATTGCAATCTGTACAAAACTGCACAGTTTGCAATCTGCACAAAACTGCACGGATTGCAATTGCAGAAAGTCACATACTGCATTTATGCAGATTTTGCACAAATTCACCATTATTCACATCCAATCTAAATACAAAGTCCAACATCCAAGTTCATAGATTAACAATACATCCAAAATAATAATATTACATCTTCCAACATCTAAAAATCAAATCAACATACAAAATATCCGAAAATCCAAGACATCCAAATTCCAAGAATCAAATAATCCAAAACAACATAAACATGACATCCGCAATAAATTTCAAATTAACATCTAAAACCACATCCAAGTTCCAAAGCCCAAGTTCCAACAACAATCTTCATTGAATCTGTAAGCAAAAATAGAATATAAACATGACATTTTTAACGTCAAACATCATATTATCTATCCTCATTCAAATTGAATTATTGAAATTTAAAGTTTATTCATTTGAGTTTAAAATATTACCGCAATTCCTTTTCCTTTATTCGTTCGAGTTGCTTCAATTTCAAGAACACTTGATGAGATGGTTGAACTTGTAGATATAGTATTTGCTCTTTTTCTTTTATATTCTACAACAAAGAACAAACGTTAATTGTAAACCAATTAATATAAAGTTATAAACCAAACTATAAAAAACAAGATAATTACCTTCTTCACACTCTTGATAAAATTCAAGCTCCGCAGGACTTGCTTCATACTCAATGCTGCCAATTGGTTCACTTCTTATCCAATTTTGAAGGCACATCAATGACTCCACTGTTTGAGAAAGGAGACATGATCTACAAGGGTCAATTACTCTCTTTCCTCCACTAAATGCACTCTCACTGGCAACTGTTGACACTTGAATTGGCAGGACATCTTTCGCTATCAAAGCAAGTGTGGGATATGTGCTCCTCCCTTTCAACTTCCACCATTTCAAAACGTCAAATTGTGAACCATGTGGTACTTTCTCTACACTGTCAAGGAGATACCTATCCACCTCATGTGCAAGTGCAATATCCTCGGTATCTTCTAGTTCCTTTTCCCAATCATCCATGATTTGACTAAATATCATTGGATTTTCTGTTGGCACACTAGAATATGATTGTTTTACCCTTGAAGAAGAAGTGTCAAGAACTAAATCTTCTCTACCCTTTTGTTGTGTTTGTGAATCGAAAGCTTGACTAGTATATTCATCACACATTGTCTTCAACAATGTCTTCACTTGATTACTTTTTTGTTCAATCTCTTCTTCAAGAAGTTGTAATTGCTTTCTACACAAGTGCATGTAATGCCTCAGTTTGAACCTTGGGTCTAAGACAAGGGCAATTACAAATATTTGATTAAGGGACTCAATTGAACCAAAATACTTTCGATATTTGGCTCTCATGTTGAATGACATATCACATAGCACCACCTCTGCAGGTCTTCCAGTTTGCATATATTCAGGCAAAAAAAGTTTTTCAATCTCGTTTTCCACAGCAATGACATCATGAACAGCTGTATTAGATGTGGGATATTTACTTGCACTAACTTTCAAAGTTACAAGATAGAAGACCTTCAAAAATTTCACAAACACTTCGGCATTATCCCAATCTTCCTCCTTAGGTGGTCCAACCCTTCCTTTACCTGCCACTTCTTCTCCTTCATCATTAAACACCTTTTCACTGAAATAGGTGGTGTAGATATTGGCTTCATCATCTTCGATCATCCTTTCAAATGCTTTTTTAAACTTCAAGCAAGATTCTAGCATCATGTATGTGCTATTCCACCTAGTAGGCACATCCATAACAACTAGACCCCTACTATCCAACTTCTCATTCTCCACACATTTCTTGAAATAACTTAACCTTCGAGGACTTGATCTTACAAACCGCTCGGCATTTCTAAGAGCATCCACACTTGTATCTAATCTTTTCAACCCATGTTTCACTACCAAGTTGATAATATGAGCTAAGCACCTCACATGCATAAACTTGCCATTCATAATCACTTTACTATTAGGCCATTTCTGCATTTTACGAACAACATACTCAATTGCCACCTTATTAGCCGATGCATTGTCAACTGAAATGCACATTACCTTTTCAATCCCCCACTCAACCAAACATTGCTCAATCATCTTCCCTATTTCTTTGCCTTCATGACTTGAAATCAAACAAAAGTTTAGAATCCTATTCCAATCATCATCCACAAAATGAGCAGTTAGCACCATGTAGTTCAAATTTTGCACACTTGTCCATGTATCAGTAGTCAAGCTCACTCTATGATTGTGTATCTCTTTTTTTAATTGATCTTTCATGCTATCATACATACTGAATAACTCCCTCACGATAGTTCTCCGAGATGGAACATGCAATCTAGGCTGGACTTTGCACATCATCCGCCTAAACCCTTCACTCTCCACAATACTAAAAGGTACCTCCTCGATCACAATAAACTCAATAATACCTTCCACACTTTCTTCTTGGCTCCACCCTTTAGCAACAAGCATGTTTTTGACATCCCCAGAAGGTCCAGAACTGCCTAGAACCTTTTGCAACTCATCAGTTGGTTTATATGACTTGCAATGTTTATTGATATGTTTAATGTAAGTACTAGTTCCACCCCCACTAGTATCACATGCAAAAAGGGCGTTACAATGGTTACATTTAGCCTTCAATACTTGTACCTCCACCTTTTCTTTCTTTCCATCCTTTTCTACTTCTTGTATTTCCGAGACGGTACACTTAGTGACATGATCCCAAACCCAAGATCTCTCAGAAGAAGATCTCTCTAGTGAAGCTATTATAGTTGGTTGTTTTGTCTTTGGAATAGGTGGTGCTTTTCTTTTTCTGGAGGATGAGGGGTTTGGGGGAAGCATTGATGGTTTTGACTGTGTGGGTTGTGCTTGTGTTGGTTGTGGAGGACATGGTGATGTAGCCGTAGATGATGCTACATTAGTACTACTAGGGGTACTTTGACTTTGAGATTGAGACATTATGTAAAAATCTGTACAAATTAAATAATGGAACTATATTCATTAATCAAATAAAATAGCATAATCTCCATGTAAGCATAATCTACACATTATACATAAATGCTTATGAGATATTTTACATAAATGCAGAATTGCAGATACATACAACAATTAAATTAATAAAAGAGTCTACCAAATAAGCATTCGAAAATTAAATTGCAGATACAACAATTAAATTAATAAAAGAGTCTGCCAAATAAGCATTCGAAAATTAAATTGCAGATAATACAACAATTAAATTAATAAATGCAGAATTGCAGATACAACAATTAAATTGCAGATACAGAATTGCAGAATTGCAGAATTGCTCTACAGTACAGTCTACAACCTACAAGTTTATACTGTGAAGTTTTAAGATATGAAAGATTTATACATCTGTCCAACTGTATTACATTAGCATAATACACAAGTTACAGCAGCTTTAGTCCTAAACAGTAATTAGAAAATTAGTCAACAATTGGCATTTGAAAGATGAAGCGTCAGGCTTCAGTTTTTCAGCTGGTCAAAAGAACCTTGAAAAGAAATTTGAGTTTGAGTTTCTTTTTTGACTACTACTACTACCACGGTACCACTACCACCACCCTAAAATCTAAGGAATATAATGAAGAAAAGGCCTACAAATTAAAGGCAGGAAGCTTTAAAGCATTTTTAAAGTGTTTAAGTTTGGAAATATCTCAGATTCTCAATAATTCATTGTCAACTATTTCATGTTACATTCATGTACCCATAAAAGTTTCTGCCAAATAAGTCTCCAACTTTTGAAAAGCAAGAGTAATTAAATAATTGAGAAGATGCATGCGTTAAACAAACATAAAACAAATAAAAAGTTTAGGATTTTAAGAAGGGTTTTAAAATTTCTGAGGAGCAAAAAGCAGTTTGTTTTAATAATGGTGATGTGCTCCTCTATTAGCACTGTAATGCAATTATTAGAAACAGCTATTACCTAGTGGGTTTTGAAATACAGTATAAGAGACGGAAGTAAAAAAAGGATGTGTACTTGGAAGTAAAACAAAATACCCTAATCAGAGGTTGCAAGAATAAATGAACATCTGTAAGAGATGGAAGTTCATGAATTGAATTATTAGTGAGATTTATATAAAGATAAGTTGCTTCCCAGGAATTAGAAATGATCCACATATATGGTCAGAGCAAAGTTGCGCTTTTATGTAACACCAAAATGCACAGAGGGTAGGGAAAAGGGCACCAACCGTAAGGGTAGATTAAGTAAATCAACTTTCATGAAAGATAAACTGATACTCAGCCAAAATTTTCAAAGTGGTGACCATTGGCAAGGTTCTATTGCAACTAGTATGCTACTGAAAACCCATTCAATGAGAAAACCTAGAACAATAGGTACAAAATTGACTTACGGATAAATTTGTTTTTCATGTGAAGAGATAATATACACACAAGTCTGTGGAAGTCACTACTATTGGATTTGATTTTTCTATTATGGTCACACTATATATGGTTCTAAACTAGTAGACCCAAATGATTAAAGGGTTATTGGTCATAGAAATTGACATGTGAGAGTGAGAGTAAGATGGAGATGATACCTGACAGTCAGATCAGTGTGTATTCCAACAAGAAGAAAATCCCCAAGCTCTCGTGCTTTCCTTAAGATCTATATGAAAAAGATGTCCAGGTAACCAAAAGGTAAGTTTTTTTTATCCCTTAATAGCTTATCAAATCTACAGAAAAATTTGGAAAACAAAAGAAAAACAGACAAGAAGACCGTAATAGCATGAATATAATCAATCAAAAAGCTTATGCAATCATATCGCAGCAGTCCATAATCATATAATCAATCAAAAAGCTTATGCAATCATAGCCCCAAAAACCCTAAATTCCCAAATAAAAAACCCACGTAATTCCTAAATCAATTGAAAAGCTTATGCAAAAATCCTAAATTCCTAAATCAGAAACCCTAATTCATAAATTACCTAGGAATTTGCAGGATGATGGTAGTGTTCTCGATGGCGAGGTTGGTGTGAATCGTGTCGTGGTGGTCGGAACTTGCGATTGGGAGGATTGAAGGAGAGTCAGGACTCAGGAGACGATCCTGCGATGGTGATGGTGGCTACCCGATGTAATGTCGACAGTCACTGATTCACTATGAGTCTCAGCAGGGAGTCGAGTCAGTGGAGAGGAGAGGAGATTTGGGGAGTGGGGTTTGACTCTGAGACGATCGAGTGAGGTCTGAGACGAGAGAGGAGAGGAGATTTGGGGAGTGGGGTACTGGGGTGTCGAGTGACAGTGGGGTGTCGAGTCGACTGTGGGAGTCTGGCAGGCAGAGACAAAGTGATCAGATTAAATCAACGGATCAGATTAAATCAACGGATTTTTGGAAGGTGGAAACGGTTCGGGTCGGGGACCCGTTTCCTCAGCAATTAGGACCCGTCCCGCCCCGGAAATGACATGGACCCGACCCGCCCCGCCCCGTTTCAGAATTTTAAAAACAGGACCCGCCCCTAACCGCGGGTCCAGGCCCCGTTTGCCCAGCCCTATTGTCAACACATATGAAAGATTCTCCTGTAAACAATTAGTTGTGGTAATTTGTGTAAATTAGGTTAGAGGCCAAGGGCATTATGTTACCGTAACGACCGTCGCAAGCATTTTCAACAGCACATGCAACTGATTTTGAGGAAAAAAACTTGTACGGATTTTGCTTGGCATTGGAAATTTGGAATTTGCTAAGTAACGTTATAATTCAATCAAAACTCTCTATATGATATTTTATTATTTTACAATACTTTCATAATTATTTTTTTATACTGATTAATATATATCATGAGATAATCTAATGGTTCTGTTTTGTTTTTTTCCTCTTTTCTTCTCTCTCGTTTTCTCCTAAATTTTCGCTACCGTCTTCTTTCCCATTCTTTGTCTTTTCTCTTTCTTCATAAGAATACGGGGAAAAAAATAACTAAGCCATTTTCTCCAACTATCATAAAATGTAAAAAAAAAAAAAAAAAAATCCAACACATATTTCACTTTTTTACAAAAGTTGTTTGTTCATTTTTTTTAATTTTTGAGCAACATTTCATTGCCCAACAGGCCACTTGCATATATACTCAAGTAAATTTGTTGATACATTTTCTAGAGATCCTCTGCCGAGAAAATTTAGGAAGAAAATATTTAACGGAGATTGACGATCAAATTTATGTATCAAATTTAGGAAGAAAATATTTAACGAAGAAAATATTTAACGAAGAAAATATATAAATAAATATATACCACAATCCAAATCTCCAGTGTTCATAAGCTGATCATCATCATCACCTAAGGCGGCCGAGTCTATTGAGTGCCACAGTTCCGCAGCAGAAGACACCGCCATAGAAATATTACAAATAATGGAAAATTGTTGCAGTATTTTTTCTTCATCAATTGCATGATTTGTGAATTTTTCATATGTGTTTACTGCCTCGCCATGTACACAGTTGTTGAACAAATGAATGAGAACCACGAAGCAATTAAAAAAATTCTCTTCGGACTTTCTTGACAATTCTGAAACATTCGAGGTTGCTATGAAGTTTTGCTACGGCGTTAAGATCGACTTGAGGAGCCAACCATCAATGATATGTAGAAAGAGGGGGGTAAATGGTGGTGTGGATATGAGTAGAAAAGAAGAATGCTTGTTGAGCAAAAAAATAAAATAAATAAATAAAGCTTATTATATATGTGATATAACTTCAAGGCATCAAAATTCTTTTAAATGATAAGGAAGAGGGAAGAGAATCCAAGTTTAAATTAAATAGCATGAGTTTGATACATGTAACAATAATTCTATACTAGTGTGAATTCAATAAGTATACGAGTCTTTTTAACAAAATTAATTTGATATATTAATTAATATCATAATTTCAATATATTAATATCGAATTCAAATTCGATATCTTTATCACACTCAAAAAATAGCCCCTTGCGAAAGATTCCTAAGTCGATCGTCCAACTGTAGGGAAAATTTTTAGGTGTGACGGGAACACCATGACACGTGGTGTTCCCTCACACATTAGGATTTGACATTTTTAATATCTTTCAATTTTATATTTCAATAAATATAAAAAACTAAATCCTAATGTGTGAGGGAACACCACGTGTCATGGTGTTCCCGTCACACCTAAAAATCTCTCCAACTGTAGAACCTTCCTAGCTAGTTCCTGTTATTCTTCTATGAGTCAATAATATTTAATACAGTAATGCACTCAGAACCCAAAACCAAAGACTCCGCTGACCAAGAAATTCATTTTTCATGAACGATATCATCGACTTTATCCCTAAGCCGATCATTGACAAATGTGACGCTCTTCTTTTTCTTTAGGAACAGGCGACATCAACATTTATCATCGACTTGATTCATTATTTACTCAATGATTTTGCAATATTAAGATTTTTTTTAGTATTAAATCTCATATCAAGAACCCATAACAAGATTATGCATGTACTTTATATGGAGTTGTTTCACTTTCTATATATAGTACATCACGCAATTTATGTATTGTGCACAATTCATATTATTAATTAATTTTATGTTAAATTTCGACTTCTTCATAAAATTATTACCAACCTCATAGCTAAGAAATGAGTTTTAAAGTTTAAACTCTTCCTATTCCATTGTCCCCGCTCTTTCACCGTTTCACAGCTATCTTGTTGTTGGCTACGACAAACAAACAAATACCCATTTGGACAATTTTATTTTTGCAATTTTCCAACAACTGCGCAACTTTCCTTAGAGTAATTATGGATGAATGACAATCGATTATATTGTAAATAAGCCTACTCAAGATAGTTGAGTTTGTTATGAGTTAATTGTAACAGTTTTGTAATTAGTTGGTGATTAGTTAGATAAGATGTGATTAGTTGTTAATACAAGTGAGTTAGTCACTAGTATATATACCAACGTGTAATCTTATTTTTATGAAATGAAATCATTATTTTCTATTAGAGAATACACGTGAGCTAGTCACTAGTATATATAAAATGAGGTGGAAGTTAATATAAGTGAGTTAGTCACTAGTATATAATGATTTGGTCACTAATATATATACCAACATGTAATCTGGTAGTTGGCCACTCTTCATGGTGCGTGGAAGTTGGATACTCAATTTCTTTTTTCTTTGTCCAACAAAATAAAAAAAAAATTTAAAAATGACGTAGGATGGCAAACAAAAAGAAATCAAGCGATAGCCTTTAGCATAAGAACATGAAATATATTAGAGAATATTAAAAAATAAAAACCTTAAAGATGTTTGTAAATAATATGAGAGATAATCACCTAATCCACAAAAAAAAAATTGTATTTTTGGAAATGCTTTTAAAAAGACTGAAAATGCTTTTAGAGAAAATATTTTTAAGCTCAAAAGCACTTGAAGTGCTTGCTATAAGAAGCATCAGTTATGTGCTTTCGGTAAAAAGCACTTCAAGTGTTTTTCCAAGATATTCACTTGTACTTTTATCAAAAATTGATTCTAAAAATGTTTTCACCAAAAATGATTTAAAAGCACTTTCAAAAGAGTTAATGGTCTTCCACAACTCTAGGCTTGCTAGAAATCATAATAGGAATCAAAATACAAAATTAACAAAATATACACTAAAATTAGCTGCCTCCGGTCATATAAAACCAAAGAGCTTGTCAAATTGAGGAATATTTGGTCAACCGACATTATCTACGCCAGTCCATGGCTCCAAGCTCCATATTATTCCATCTAACCATATCTTATCTATTTGGTATTATGGAAAGTAAATGTTTCAGGAACAGAAGATGACAATTTAGTGACATTGTACATCTTATAATATTTAGTCATTTGAAGTTTGAACTGGAGGAATGATATCGTGGAAAGGTGCCTGCTGGCTACGTACTAATAAGAAATTTTGTTTGAGGAAACAAAATGCAATTGTTAATACACGGATAAACTTGTTCATGCACCTTGTTAAACCGTAGTAGAACTCAATTAAGGAGGCTCATCAGTTTGTTTTTCGGGTTTCATTGTGAAACGTAGGATGACTATGTTCAAATAATCTTTCAATTTGTCAAATGTATGAACAACCGATGTAACTGCACTTTTATACAACATCTAGAGGTATAGACAGGTGTACTTAGATAAAACGTTCACAAAGAAAATGACCCAAAAGAAGAGGGTGACTGTCCCACTAAACCCGAAACAAGGACCACTTCTAAAATCAAGGCAAGAGTTCCAACAAGGAGGCTAATTTGTTCATGATTGATTATGCCAAATCCAAATTAGGGCGAGCTTGGACTTATAAACTAATAGGTTCTAACGTGTGGAGAAATTTGTAAGAGAAAACGATTTACAAATAACTAAATTATAACTCAACCTGCAACTAAATCGAAAATTAAAGACATAAACTTGAGAATTGAAGACTGAAAATTGAAAATTACTTCTCAACACAATATGACCAATTGTGGGCGGGAAATTTTTATTTGCCTTTTCTCCTGGAAAATAAAAATCGTAATATTATTTGAATGGTGGAGAATAAAGGATTGAATTTTACTCGGGGGCAGGTTGTCAAGTGTTTTTGGTCGACAAGAGAATCTAAGGGCTGACGAGAATCGAAAGCTCTCACTCTCTCTCTCTCTCTCTCTCTCTCTCTCTCACACACACACACACAAATTGACAAAAGGAAATAATAGTAAGCAATTTACTTCTCAACACAATATGACCAATTGTGGGAGTGAAGCTTAAAGAACTATGGAAGATGCCATGGTGGTGAATGAGAGCAAAAGAAACGCGGTAGTATTGAGCTACACTTACAACAAAATGAAAGCAACAAACGCATTGTGCAGTGAACAATTTCAGAAAACTTAGAACAAAGAAAATTTTGCAACTAAGAACCATTTAAAACATGATAAGTGGATAGTTGAGCTTTGAAGTGTTTTTTTTTTCTTTTACATAGTCCATTTTTATAAAAACGAAACGAAACAATTATTTTGAATTTGTGATCTGAATGGAGAGGGCTAACATCAAGGTCTGCATCCATTGTCACAAAGCACATGCATTGTACTACAAAGACAGAAATTGATGAGATGAAATCTTATTAATACATTCATTTGCGTAATACAATCACCATGTATTGCCGCTTAATTATCTGGCTCATAATTTTGATCTCCAAATTAACAACATTGTTTAAACGATAATCTCTAACTCAAAACAGATCCCTCGTCTTTAATAGAAAAGGTGGCATAAAAAGCTGACCAAGAAGTACAAAGGCAATAACAAGTATTTTATTAATTAAAGTTTTAAGTGGTAGAAATGAGTATTAAGGCTCCCCGTTCTGGTTCTGGGGTTCTTCGGTGCCCTTCAATCTCATCATTAGCTCCTCCATTTTGTCACGGGCATAACCAACAGCTGCAATATAGAGTCTTCTTAGGGTTTGGTAGGACTTGGTCGCAATTATCACAAAATATACGGCCCAACATGCAAGAGTAAACCATCTGAAATCTGGAACGAGGAGGAGCACCAGCAGAACCAACGCAAGAGTTCCAAACAAGAGGCTGATGTTGTTTATCAATTCATATATATCTATATTGTTGGAAGTTTGGAGAATATTTGCAGTCGCCAATGCCCCCATATAAGCAAATAAATCAGCAATCAACATCACAACGGTGTTGTGGTCTGTGACAAATGGAGACGGCAAATTTCCCGTCGCTTGCTTCACCTGGAGCAGGGTTCCTAGCATGGCAAAGAGAGAGAATATATATTTGTGTACTGCCTGTGGAGAATTGTACGGACCAACCTCCTCCCTAGTGCTGTATTATATACAACATATAGGATTAGATGTGAAAATTACATGGAAATAAGTGGCACCGTCCACAACTAAATTTATTTGATCAGAAGGTGTGTGTTACAGGATATCTGGAAACCAAATTTATTTGATCCATAACTTGAACCTAGAAATTGGAGACGAAAAAGAAGGTTGTGCACAGTATCGTCATAGGTTAACAAGATTGTGTACTGTTTCCGTTATGCTATACAATCTGTTTGTGGCTAAATCAAGAGGCGAGTAGATGCAACATTCTTTGTATGAGTAGACTTTCACCGAACTGAGAGGCCGGCGGCGTGCGTGAATGAAAGAGTTTAACAGAATTATGGATGCAAAAATAAACAAGTAAAAAGATGATAACTAAGTAAAAAGAAAGCAAAAGAACATGTACTAACCCATCTGCGTCTCGTGGAGGATTAGTCCCACGGTGCATCATTTCTGGTGTTAAATTGAGTTCTTCTGAGCTTTTGTGGGGAGGAGGGTTGGGATGGTGCAGGTGTTGGTTAATGCCGAGAATGGTTTTAGACAAAGCGTTGTCTGCTTATAAAAACATACAGTTGATCGAGTGTAGCAATGGATCTATAGGATTGATGTATAGGATTGTACCCATCCGATCCCGAACCTATGAGGTGGCCCATTAAAATCATGACAGATGTTATATAAACTTTTACACAGGCCACTACTACCGTACTACCCTAATATCAAAAGCATTTCCACTTAAATCCATAACGAAACACAATATTTTTCCCTTTAAACACACATTTCCCCTTAAACCTATCCAATTTACTCAGGAGCTCCTACTTTCATCTAATAACAACGCTTTCATCCAATAACAACTTGATAAATGTAAAAAAAAATTAAAATTTGAATTAATGGACACTCGTCAAGTTTTTATTGGGTGACAGCAAGAGCTCATTTTTGCTTATCATATACCTACCTAATCATCTGATACTTGTTCTTTCATTTAACTTTAGTTAATTTTTACATTAAATATTATTTTTTCAATTTAAAAAAAAAATAGTCAAAGTTAAGTCAAAAAATACGTATGAAATGATTAATTTATAGTAAGCATAAACCCGGGAAGAATAAAACAAAGGAGTAGGAGTGGGATCGGATACCTTTTGCAATTCCACATACAAAACCCGCGGAGGTCACTACGCGTGTAAGTGGGGCCCCCGACAAACAAAACCGATTAAGTAATGTCTCGAACTTTGCAACTTGCTTGACGAGTAAATATGGACGAATGACAATTGATTATATTTAGTGAGAAAGGCAGTTAATGTTGGATTTGGATCCTCTTGATCAATCATCATGAATCGTTGAATTTTATTTAACGATTACAAATATTATAACTTTAAAAAGATCCCCCTGTTTGTAACTGTTGGATAAAAATTCAACAATTCACGATGATTGATCAGGAGAATCCTTTCCATTAGCTCAGGAGAGAATCCAAATCCGTTAATGTGATTATAAAAAAAAATTCAGAACTATGAGAACTCATTGAGGACAACTCTATATGTATTGAATTACCTTACGAACCATATATATATGGATTTTGTGTATGTTTAAATTTTGCTCTAATATTTTATTTATTTATATAAAAATCACTTCAAAGTTACTTCTCCAGAAAATGTTTATATTACTTATGATTGATACAATTTAACAAAACAAGAGAAACAGTGTAGGAAACTAACTTTTCTAAGTAAAGAACTAGTAACCACTACGAGATGACTATGTGGAAAAGAGATGAATTACATGTTTGTATTCCACATGGCACGTTTTGAATTTGATTCTTGGTACTGATGAATTAAACAATGAGTTTTATTCCATTCTTATTACTGAAAGTAGGTCCCCTGCTTTACTCAAGTTCATGCGACGAGTTTTGGAGTTATTATATATGCATCCTTAGATTTCATGCAACGAGTTTTGGAGTTATTATATGTGCAACAAGTTTTGGAGTTATTATATGTGCAACGAGTTTTGGAGTTATTATATATGCATCCTTAGATTTCATGCAACGAGTTTTGGAGTTATTATATATGCATCCTTTGCATCCTTAGATTTCATGCAAAGAGTTTTGGAGTTTTGGAGTTTTGGAGTTATTATATGTGCAACGAGTAGGTCCCCCTGCTTTACTCAAGTTAATGCGACGAGTTTTGGAGTTATATGCATCATTAGATTTCATGTAATGCAACGAGTTTGCCTTCACCCCACAGCCAATCACTCACAGCCAGCAACACTGTATAACTAATTTATCTTTAAAAGAAATTTTGAAAAATTAAAAAACTAAAACTATACAAAACTAAAATAATAAAACCAGTTTCATCGGTCCAGTTTAAGGCGGTGAGAGAAACCAAGAAAGTCCTTACTCACGAGTAGTGTTTAAAATTTCTTCACTATATATGGAAGTTTCTAAAAAAATTAGAGAAACATACGGAAGTGGAGATGAAGTTTAAACTTCACCTCTTATCGAATAAACTTTAAATTTGGGGTAAAATTAACATATGTTGTTGATATTTTTAACACATTTGTTAAATATTAGATAAACTTTTATATTTCATCCAAATCAATGTTTAACAACCCCTAATGTTTCATTTTAAATTTTCATCATTTCCATTGAAAGTAACTGATATCGATATTCAATATATTCGTCGATATTAAATTTTTAGTTTTTAAAAATATAGAAGTGATCTTTTACCACAATGATAAAAATGTGTTGTGTCATTGTATGACAACGTGAATCCAAATCACGTCAATTACTAATCTGATATCTAACTTAATAATATTATCGCTCAACTAAAAAAAAAAACCAAAAAAGCCAAAATTTACAAAAATTAACTAGAGTTGAGTCGGAGGACCCATAACGGCGTAGAAAGTGTGTGGTAATTCCGGTGAATATACATCACTGTCAACGTGGGTTATGACACGTCTATTCAACTTGGCAACTTGCGCTTTATTTTATTATTTTATTGTACAAAAGATAGCCCTGGCGAAAACAAATTCTATATGTGTCATCCAAAAATTTGATGCGAGAATTATACGCACACAAATTAAACCCTCTTTTTATCAATTGTAGTAAGTATGTAAGTAGGGATCGTTATGGACCGGGGATTAGGAGGGATTGTTAATCACTTGGATTTGACTCAAAAACGTAAAAACACAATATAAAACACTATACTAGACTCAAAGAATGCGAAACTAAACACTTAAAACACTAAAACAAACCGAAAGACTCAAACAACACCCAAAACACTCAAAACTGCCTTAAAAACACTTTCTGGGCAGTTTTGAGCACCTTGAGTACTTTGGACGAATTTTGGGAAATAAATTGATTCAAAACACTTAGAAACACAAACTAAGACACTTTCTAACTAAATTGGACAATAAAGTAAAGGGGGATTGAGGTTTTGACGAAATTAAACTAAATGCACAGATTCTAATTAAAACAGATTGTAAAAACGAAATTGATGAAATAGAATGATGAGAAACTAGTTAGAGGGTTCCTTATCCACACATGAACATATGCATATAATTTGATTCCCAGTTATGACTTCAACAAACGATGAATGACAAAGCTCCAAGTTAATTAGGTCCGCTTAAATTAACTTTCAGATTTCCCTAGATTCATTGGATTGAATGGGATACGCATTACAACCAAATTATTCCTAATCAAAGTCCCTAACTATGGAATACGCATGATAGAGACATTCAACAAAGATCATTAAGTTCAACGGAAATCATAAACATCGACTAGGCATTCATAACTATGGAATACGCATGTTAATCCAGCCTAGGGTTTACTAAACACAAACGTGACTAGCAATTTTTACTACTCATGAATATAAGTTCATAACGATTAGGTGAAATTCCCTTATATCCTAGCATCAAGTTTAGGCATGCAAATTAAGTGTCGACCCTCAACCCACATACATAAACAAGTTCTTAATCAAAATAGAAAAGTAAACCACATCTAAAGTTCATGAATTCATAACTGGAGTAAATCAACTCATAACCAACATATGTCCATGGCTTCAAATTCGCCTCTAACTAAAAAGAAATTAGTTCCACATGTTTAACATAATTGAACAACAAGTTAAATTAAACATGAAAACAGAAACAAAAGAAGAAAGAACTCCAAACACTCCAATAGTTGCAGATTGTAAAGATGAATTTGATGGAATTGAATGGATGGGAAGGCTAGCTAAGGGGTTCATCTCCATACATGTTATACTTGCATATAAAACGATTTCCAATTGCTTTTCAAGAAACCATGAATTCTCAACGCCCCAGATTAACCGTGAATTGCACTAATTAACCCTCAGATTTTCCTAACGTTATTGAATTGGATGATTGCATACGACAACCCAAAGCATTCCCCACAAGTTCCCCATATGAACTGCATAATAGAGATACAAGCAAGAATCATTAAGTTCTTTGAAAACCATAAGCATTGACGAAGCACTCGTTACTATGAACTGCATGAAACTTATGCCAAGAATTTACTTAACGCAATTGAGCTCATCAACTTTTACTACTTGTGAATATAAGTTTGTAACGATTAGGTGAAACTCACTTATATTCTAGCGTCATATTTATGCATGAAAATTAAGCGTGCACTCTCAATAAACATACATAAATAAGTTATCAATCAAACAGTTAAACAAATTGAATTCACAACTTATGAAACGCAATTAGAAGTAATCAAATCATATTGCAAGCATAAACATATATTTCGAATCCCCCCCTAGCCAAGGGGGTTTAGTTTCTCATGATTACAAAACAAAGAGAATTGAAATTAAACATTGAATTCAAAGGAAAAGAAACACCTAAACATTCCAACAACTCAAACTTGAATTGTATGAACGTTTAGGCCTTCTTCTCTTCCTCTTTGTTGCTGCACAAGGTCTAAGGTGAGGTTTGGGGTTGTATTTGTATGTGGAATGGAATGGGGAGTGGTGGAAATGGAAGAGGAGTGGTGGAATTAGGGGTGAATGTGCACGTCACTTTGGATTCTAAGGGGAAGATGCTGGAAGTGAAGGGGAAGTGCACGGCACAAGGGATGTGTTGGTGTGTGAATATGGGAATGAATTTCTGAATGTGTGGAATGGTTTAAATAGGGAGAGAATGGTTGAAAGAGCATGTGAATGACAGCTATGAGGGAATGATTAAAGTGCATGTGGGTGGAAATGCATGTGGATTAGCTGGAATGAAGGGAGTAATGCACGGCAAAGGGGAATTTTCTGCAATGGCTGAATGGTTGAATGATTAGAGTGCATGTGGGTGAATGTGTGGCTGCATGGGTGAATGATTAAAGGGTGCATGTGGGTTTGCAAGGGGGAAAGCTGGAAATGGGAGGGTAGGCCACGGCAATGGTGAGGATTGTGGTGCAATGATGAAAGAACAATTGCATGTGGCTGAATTGGTGGTGAATGATTATGAATGATTATGAATGCATGTGGATAAAAGAGGGGATATGGCTGCAAGGTTAAAGGGCTAGGGTTTAAGTACATAGAATGGGCCTAAAATAGGATGGTTTGCATGGCAAGGGAAAGGGAGAAGGGATAAGCCATGGCAAGGTTATGTAATTGGGCTAGGGCCATTGTTTTGTGTCCTAAAATGCCTCAAATTCGTCCAACACCTTGGCTCCAAACATAAGCTATCCATTCCAAGCCCAATTTTGCTCCAAAATGCACCTTTTTGCTTCCTTAGCCATATGAACCTAGAAACACACGAAAATGGCATAAAGGACTAAAATAACTAAAGAAACACAACGTAAATGCACGAGAACAAGCCAATTAAGTCGCATAAATATGCTCCTATCATCGGCCACGGTCTCCACTGGTTCGGCAGAGGCAGCAGAGGAACCAGTCGCGCCAATGGTGCTTTGAAGAAGAGCATCGAGCTCGACTTCCCACGAAGGCTGTATAGAAAAGAAAATTTGTAAGCAGAAAGAAAATTATATGGAATGCATAACAGAGGGAATATGTTTTTAAACCTGCCGAGAGGAGACTTCGGCTATGTCCTCTGGTTCATTACTCAAACCTAGAGAACTTAATGGCCGAGCCCAGTGTTTAAGACCGCTTCTCAATTCACACAGCCGATGGAGCTTATCTACATTTTATGGCCACTGAGGTGGCCAAGAAATATAGATAACACCTTTCAGCAAGTAGAATTATCGGTGAAATGAACGTTCGGGCACCTGACAGTTAATATTTTCCTGGGTTCACACGCGTCATGATAAAATTAATGAAGAAAAGGGGAACGAGCCTTACAAAAGCCAAGGTAACTTCTTGTGGAGGAATGTCGAGGTTTTCATCTTGGGGATGAAGCGGCGTTTCTGTTGTCACCTCAGGCTCGACCAAGGGTCTTTTCCCTCGATTGGCCGCGGGAAGATGCTGTTGAAAAGCCACCTCAACCACAGGGGAAGGATTGACGGAAGAAAGGTTGGCTGGTCGAGGGTAACGCTCTAGCGGAATTTTGTCACCCTCGTCGCTCTCATCGCCCTGAAATAAAAAGCTGTTACGACTTGAAAATCTGATAAATGAAGATCTTTAGCAATAAAATCATACCTCTTCCAGAATGGTCGTCGGTCATTTGATGAGGGATCCCTCGACGGGCGCAGCCGTCTCTTTCAAAATAGGCGCAACAGCCGGCTCCAAAACTGCAGGTGGAGCGGCAACTGGTCCAACCACGACCCCAGGGATCTGTGTGGTCGGGTGATGGGATGGCATTGGAAATTGTTCCGTCAAGGCCTGAACAACCAGAACGGAATGAGAGACACTAGGATTAGTCACTTTTGTGGTCTGGCTGGAGATAACGTGAATCTCCCATTCCCTTTTCTTCACCAATTTCTTGACGTGTTTTGGAGGTCAATGAGCTCCATCTCCCGTCTGGACGTCTTGACGGGGTCGTTTGGTCGGTGGGGTTTGTGCAGCGATTTTAATTTTCTTAGAAGAGGGGGCCAATTTTTTCTTGGCCGCAGCCGCGGCGACCACGTCCGTTCGTTTTAGTATACAACCACTGAAGAGAGCGAAATCAAGTTAGTAAAATTGAGCAAGCACATGAGATATAAAGGGAGAAATGATAATATACCTTGGGTCGTTTATTTGGATTGGGCGGCATGAGCTTTTTTGGGTCGGTCGTCGAAGATTTTATTGACCACTTCTTCAACCGAGACACTAAAGAAGTCGCGGGTGTACTCTTCCCACCAATCCCCAAATGTGTCAGTACCAAGAGATTCAGGAGCAGTTGGTTGGAGTCGAAATTTTTTACACTTTTCCTAAAACTCTTTTTCTGTATCTTTGCACTCCCCCTCAGAGGAGCCAGAAAGACGCCCTCAACTTAAGAGAGAGCGAGAAACGAGTAGGGGTACGGGGCAACCTTAGAGATAGCCAAGCTGCCGGGCAACAAAGTGAGGATGATAGACCTCCCAACTGGCTCGGCCAGCGTCACAGCCGAGGGGAAGGTCGCGTGTCAACACGAACGACCCCCAGTGTTGACGAAGATCAGTATCTTCAGTCTCATCCCATGCTGACTTCGGAAGCCTAATTGAGGCGGGGTATTCTTGGTGCTAACATACTAAGAATTCGTCGTCAGAAATGACATTTAGGTCGAAAAAGTGTTTAAAGACTTCGTCAGCCCAGTGAGGAGGCGCTGGTCGATAGGCCAATTGGGGGCCGAGTGCTACAGTAGATTGCAAGACGAGAACTTTTGGCCGAAGTGTGGAAAAATAAACCTGCAACCAGATTTGGAATACCCAGAAGGGTCTGTTCTGGTACGGGTCGATTTTGTTAATGGTTGTCTAAGCCAGACAACAAATGAGATTGGTGAGGATGGCCGGACTAAGCGCCAATGAGTGACCACTAGCCAGGGCATGAGCCATCGGCATGTTTTCGACCAAGCATTTATTCGACTTGGTACAACAGATAAACTTATTGTACCAGTAGAATAGGAAAACTTTGTGCTCGCTTTCCGCAAACTCGCTTCCCCACAGCCATCGAAGTGGAGGATGAGGGTGTTGTAATTGAAAAAGTTCTTGTGCAATTTTTGAAATTCTTCTTTTGAATGTTCTTGACTCTCTCGGCTGAGCGTCTCGATGGCCCGGTCATCGAATAGTGCCTTAAGGTAGAGATTCGATGGGCACCCAGAAAGGGCAGCATCTATTGGGAGACCAGACGGGGAAGTCCCAAGAATAACTGAGATATCAAGGATGGTGGGGATGAAAGGGCCGAAAAGAAGGATCATGGTGTTGGTGGCCGAGCACCACAAACTCAGAGCCTTCATAAATAGCTTTTTATCCATAGCAATCTCCATAGTCGAAAGCTTGATGACGTCGTAAATACCAAGAGCCTTTCATTCTTTGCCGAAGAATTTTTCCATTTGTTCGACCTAGGCTGCCCAGGTTGCAGTGGTCGAGGGCCAAGCTCCTTGGGGTCGTGCCAAGCACCACTTCGACCAATCAAACCCTTGTAGCAAGGGTGTCAGGCACTGTTCCTTGAAGAGGTTGGTGATGCACGATTGGCACTGCGTCTTTGAAAAGTGGCCCCAGAATTTGATGAGTGATGTTTAGGTCACTCTCGAAGTGTAGCGTTTTGATGGCGCTCTGGTCGATGAAATCCTTACATTTGTTGCACTCGTCAGAGAGCTTTGAGATGAAGGATGCCATTGATGAAGACTCAAAGATTCGTGTGGGTTTGAAAGGGGTTTGTGAGAGGTGAGCTTGAGATTTTTTGGCGAGAGGAAGTTTCAAAGTTTATGAAGGCGTAGAATGCAAATGAAAGAAATTCAGGTATTTATAGGCATTTTAGAAGGAAGATCAAACGTTTGATATTCAGAAGCGCTAGATTTTCAAATTTGAGGAAAAAATCGACCGGGAAATGGCCAATCATTTCGGATATCTCGGGAATCTCCAAGGATAGGATCGAGGTTTTCAGGGATTTAGGACGCACAATTGTGTGCAGCGGCGAATTTAATGCATTGATGAGGAAAAGACATTTCGACGGGCACACATTTTCGAGGGCCATGATTAAGAGTTGTTAGGGTTATCGGAGAGTCAACATGTGGCAGGACATCAGGAAAAATAGAGATTGTGCAATCATATTTCATAAATGCGCATGGTAAAGGTTATCGAGGCAGTTAAGTCTAAAGGAAAAAGATGATTAAGCTTTTTCAAGGTCGAGATTCAATCGAGAATTGGCGATCGACGACCTCAGAAGCGAGGGGGCAATGTTTGGGCCCAAAATAATATTGTTGGACCGAATGTAGGTTTATGCTCGACCCAAAGTTGTTTCAAATATACTGTGGGCTGCTTGGTGATCCCAGGCCATTCAGCAAGAATGGTCGAGTCCTATTGCGAGAAGGAGTAGTTCGAATAAGCAAAGGGGTCGAAGAAGTCCTAGTGCAATTTGGATTCTCGACCAACAATGAATATAGCCTCAAAAAGGGGGTAAGTTCAAAGTCCTAATAGGGGTAGAATTGGTCGAAGTAGAGTCGGAATAGAACAAGAAGTCCTAATTCAGATATAATTTTGACTTGATCTCAATGAGGATTTGGTGCTATAAATACAAAACATCATGCAACAATTGAGGGACCGCCAATTCAACACACAATTGCCCTGCGCAAAACCTCTCAACATCTTGAGATTTTTCATTTTCTTTTCTCCGCCGACACATCTTCAGTTTGGATAAACAGCACTGTGAAGGCAACCGGCGAACACTTTCAATTTGGATAAACAGCATTGTTGCCGTAGAATCAGCCAACTTGGATAAACAGCACTGTTGCCGTAGAATCAGCCGACCGAGGAGCACCTTTAGTTTGGATAAACAGCATTCCGTCGAGGCCGACTGGTTACCTATCCAAGTCTCGGTTAAGAAGGGTTTCCGAATCCTTATTGGCAGAGGTCATCTTATTAGCCTTCTCGGTGAAGTAAGGTGTTACGAATTACGACATTCAGCGTATCGGACGCCGAGTGATTTTATGATTGGATACTCACAAGTGAGTTTCAGAGTTCGGCATTCTGACGGCTGAACCACATTCACCATCAAGACATACATCACCTTTGAATACTTGTGTCCGTACAGTCTGGTGTCGATTCGACGTGCTTATACTCTTACGAATATAATCACTGTGACCGAATCCGGTGCCGACGATTTGTGAACTTCGCAGAACTAGTAGCCTTGTCTTCAGGCTCGAGAATCCAAAAGCCGAGATTTGTTCCTTCCTTAGCCGCAGTCGCAAGATAAAGAAGTCAGCAACGCGCTCAATGCAACATCAACAAATTTTACTCCTCGATCGTGCTTAGCCGACGAGTTGGCATGCCCCGCATTCAACCAAAGGACGTAGTTAGCTTATTAGTTACTCGGCCTGCGCGCCACATAGGCTTTGTAATTTTTAGGGTCAACACTTATATTGACTACCATGTCACCATCTATATGGATTGGATTGGGTTAAGATGAGATTGCCATGTCATTACTTGCATATTGGATAAAGTGAGTTAGAGTGACTTGGAGTGTAAGAAAGGTGGTTATGCTTTTATAAAAAGATAGAATTGTGATCATTTTGTACAACTGTTCAATTGATGAAATATACAGAAGTCTATTTCTTCCTTTGTATGCTTTTTCTTCTGTACTTCATTTCTGCTCCTCATACATCTTGATACTACTATTAATTGAATCCGGGTTCTTTCTATATTGCTTAATGATGAGGCCGATGCCAAGTTGCTTGAATGTGATGAAGTATATGTCTTTGTTTCTTGCTGATTGATAAGGCCGATGCTAATTGAGCGATTCTTTGTTATTACAACTAATTGTTTAAAGAAGACCGATGCCACACGACTGTGATGATCATTCCTGTTATTACAACCTGATGTGTTACATTAATTCGTGAATCCAAATTTCTAGGAGTGATTTTTTGGGTGTCAAATTAAGTTGGTCGTAATTAAGGCATCCCACCTGTTCATCCTCCGTGCGGCGTGCCTGTCATCTGCTCACTCAATACATCAAAGGCATGAGAAACTGCAGTTGTGTACAATATTTGCAAGTCTTGGTGCAACTTAGTCACCACCCTCACAAAATAAATGGTCCAGAAAACAAGGGTAATCCACCCAAAAGCTGGAACAAGTAACGGAAAGATCGAAGCAAGAGTTAAGTTTGATCCAGCCGCTAGTGGATTAGGGTTAGGGTTAGGGTTAGGGTTAGTATTACTATTTAGACTCAAACTCAGTGCTTGGAGTTACTTGAGTGTCGCCATCGATCCGACCAAAATGAGTAAAGCAACGACAAAAGCGAGCATAGTGCCGGTGTTTTGTGACAAATAGAGACGTATTTTCAGCGGCAGCGTACATATCTGGAGGAGCAAAGCCCTAGCATGAAGATGAGAAAGAAAATGTAGTTGTGGAGTGACCCTAAAGAAGTGCAACCATCCTCCTCTCTTGTGCTGTCATGACCACCATCAGAAATTGCAATGTTAAAAACAAAAGCAATTTCGTTGTGGTGATGATTGGGGTGACGCTTCCACTCGGTGGAGGGGTCTTTATGTCCTATTCCTGTTCACTACTTGTTTGTCTCCTTGGTGTTTGCCTCTCTGTAGGTTTTCCTGTTTTTCCTTTGGCTTCTGTGCCTTGGCTGTTTTCCCTTGTTTTTTTTAAAAAAAAAAAAAAAAAAAAAAAAAAAAAAAGAAAAAAAAGAAAAGAAAAGAAAATCTGAGATCGATAATAGGAATGTTTAAGGCACTATGAAACAAAAATACGCGGTTATATATAGGAATGTTTATGAAACAAAAATACGCGCCGACATACGGAGGAGTGTAAGGGTCGTTTCCTAAGTTGACTTTGTGCCTTTAAAAATAATTAGAGTCGCCTTGATATACCTGCCTCAATTTTAATAATTTGGATCTGTCTCTCTAATCAATTATGGCCAGATCCGCATTAATAAACTTGTTCACAGATTCTCATGTATAAATTGCGAAACAATATTTTATGAGAAATGTTATTTTTAAAAGTGAGACTCTTTATAAATTTTCCATCACATTATATTTTTGATATAATTTTTGTGCAAAAATTATATAATATTATGTCAAAAATTTGAGGTGATGTATGAAGAATCCCATTTTGAAAGAGGGAGTTTTAATGAAACACTCCTGGTATTGTTCATTTTTAACGAAAAACCACATTTTAATATTTTTCTGGTACTATTTACTACACTTTTATTTATCATTTTTCATTCAAATTAAAGTTTTTTTTGAATTTTTCGTTACTTTTCATTTTGAAAAAAATGTCCTTAGCATTGCTCGTGAATTTTACTCTCTTGCTAATTGTGGTTAGATCTGCACTAATTAAAGTTTAAATTGCATACAAGTCTTATAGTAGACCAATAAAAGAAAAGTTACAAACTGTGGCTAACAGGCACCTACTTCAATTCGCGTCAAGCTCCACAATAGACTAATAAAAAAATAGAAATTTTATATACTTATAAGGTCCTTATCGGTCTTCTAATAAATGGACAAAATTGTAAATAACATTAAAAAGTGAGTGAAGAAATAAGACATTGGGGTAGAAATAAGAACATTCTTAATTATTTGTATAAGAGTAATATTAGAGAAACTAAATTTTGTAAACTAAATGACATAGAAGCTACTGATTGGATTACTAACATGCTTCTTTTTATTGGTCATACATCATTTCGTTTGTAAATTTAGTCTACAAACTAATTTACCTAGCATTACTTTTGGAACCCTTTAGGAATTGGAATTGGATCCTCTCCGAGGCAAACCCTCGGGATCCTCCTGACCCACTAACACGGGCCGTTGGATTTTGATATAACGGCTACAAACAGGGGGTCCCTCTAAAAGTTATAATAATTGTAATCGTTAGATCAAAATCCAACGGTCTGTGTTAGTGGATCCGAAGGATCCCGAGGGATTGCCTCAGAGAGGATCCAATTCCCTTGGAACTGAATCGCTAGAAAGATCTCTTCTTTCGTTTAAACCTAGTGGGCCCTAAACCTAAGCTTTGATCCCTGCGCTCCCCTCTTATTGTTAGGGCTTTTGTCATTAATCAGTTTGCATGCATGCATGGATGGTTGAATTATTGGTTTATGGCTATTATCCCTCTACTTAACACACACACACACACATACTTGTGCTAATTGGTTTAGTTACGTTGATATGTTTGCATGCAATGGGTGGGGAACAAGTTGTCACCTTCGATGGACAAACTATATCAGGCCAGATATCAAACGTGGTCCAATTTCTCTTGATGAGGAGAAGAATATTATTCAGCTAGATAGTGTAGTGGGAAACAAGTAATCCTCATTTTCAAATTACAATATTGCAATTTTTTATTATAATTATTTGTCAACAGTAGCGGAGCTACAATGGGGTAGTGGGTGTTCACGACCCCAATAACCTAGTATTTTCTCCTTGTATTTTTTTCTTGACCATAACCAATGCAAAGAGTGCCTAATTTGATGGTGTAGTTGGAGCAGTGACAGAAAGTTTAGCATATATTTTACATCCAATTGGAATTTGGCTTTATCAATTTTCATTTGGACTGCAGTTACACTACTAGGATTTTGGCTAGAGAACACCCTTCCCATTGATGCCTATTACAAAGATTGAGCACCAACATTAGTGGCAAAACTCAATTGCCACCATGCAACCACAAAATAGGACTACATATCCTATAAAGAAGTCTGTATTGTGACAAAAGCGATCCTTATTGCATTGGTGTGTATATGAATAGTAACAACCTTTCTATATTTTGTAGTTATTTATCAAATTCAATACTTTCTCATTCTCCTTCTTATTAGTGCCTACATTTCTCACTAACATCAATATCTATCATTACTCATATAGTATAATATTATATTTCCATTTGGTGTATTTATAATGAAACGTTTTATGATCAATAGATTATTATACTATCAATTTCATTGTTCCTCTTAACCAATGTCATCTTCAGCTTCAACGTCTCCACCTGCTTGACCATTTACAGCAATCCTTAGTTCAATTTAATATTTTTGTTGGCTAGACATCAAAATCCAATTGGTTCTGCCTTCCTAGCTCCATCAGCATTTCCAAAATTCTTCAGCATTTCCCATCTTGCATGGTCTCCAGTTCATTCAACCACTGAATTTGACTGCTCTTTCCTCAGCTGTGTTAGCATATGATCATTTGCCTTCCTCTCTTCGGAGGCTCTATCACATGTCTCACAATTTCAAAGATAACAACTATTGGTTCTTGAATGTCCTTCCTAGAGAACATAGTAAAAATGTGTTAAATGAACCTCCGCATCAATTTAGTTTGATAATCAATTTTCATTTGATAAGGGTTTAGGGATTAGAACAAATACCTTGGTAGTCCTCAATTCTGGTTTTGGCAGAGCAACTTCTTTTCTTTTTGCTACTGAGATCCCTTTTTTTTCTTTTGGTTCACAGGCTTCAAGCTAAGGAGATGTTTATATTATGTAGTTGACAAGATAAGCACCATTTTGCCGCTTATTTGTTAAAACTTTGATTTTTCAAATTTTCAATATATCAGTATCATTTTATGCTGTCCTAATTGATGTTTAAAAGCGGGAATTCCTCCCGCTTAATTATCCCACATCATTTGACCCTCCTCTTAAATGGAAGGTTTTAATTTTCAAACTCCCATCTAATTAGAAAAGAAAAAGTTCGACCCAGAAAAGGAAAATACAAGCTTTGGACTCTTCGGTGTGTAAATTATAAATAACAAATCTAAAATATATATGAAAACAGAAAGCTAGCTAACACTAAAAGAAAAGATTTGTACAGAAATAGTGTGCAATGGCACACTTCAATTCATATATCCCAAGTTGGCACCGAAAAGAGTTTAAAAATACAAATATCTAAATTGTAAATTAAATTTGTGTAATTTTTAAGCCCAACAATAACTAACGTCGGTGAATGACAAGTTATAAAAGCCACAGACTCCCATCAGTGTGCAAAGAAGGGTGTCCTATAGCATGTTTTCTTGTAGTGTTACAAATTTTACTTCCTCATTCATGTGGGTTGGTATTTGTTTGGTCACTTTGTGCACTACATATTCATCTGTCACTTGCCCAATTATATAATATTTGAGAATTTATATCTTAATTACGTCTCTCATAAATTGTTTCAAGCAACTATCTTCTTATCAAGATTTAAGAATGCGTATCATTGGGTCTTGATACTTTCATCACAATTCATAATATCTTACATTGTTTCACCATTAATCACGAAGTTTTAGTGTTCTTTTCAATTGATTGAATTGAACTGGTAATTGGGCATTGAGTAGTGTAAATATTATAGTGTTAACCTTCTAAAATTCTTCTAGGCTTCTACCAATTCCATCTTCTTCTTCTCCTAAGATTAGCCACTGATCAAATGTATTTATACTTAAAAGGTTAATTCATTCGATTAGTAATTATTTTCTTATTCTTGTCAAAAGCTTACTTATCATAACCCTAATATTATAAAATTCTGATTCCGCCACTGCGGATCAATATATAAAATGTATCCTTACATAACTCACAGGTGGTCATATATTGCTAGTGGTTTGGAAACAGGCAACCAAATCAAGAACTACTGGAACACTCACATTAGGAAGAGACTTCTCGGAATGGGAATTGATCCAGTGACTCATAGTCCTCGACGTGATCTTCTCGGCTTCTCATCATTAATTTTAAGCTCACCTCTCTACAACTCTCCAAAAAGACCACAACCACATCTAAGGCTAGCCTTTTACTCTCTCATAATTCATACATACCATCTGATCTGGTAGATGGCCACTCTTCATGATGCGTGGAAATTGGATGGTCAATTTCTTTTTGTCTTTGTCCAATCAAAATAAAAATAAATAAATAAATGACGTAGGATGACAAACAAAAATAGATCAAGCGACAGCCTTTAGCATAAGAACATGAAATTTATTAGAGAATATTAAAAAAAAAAAAAAAAAAAAAAAAAACCTTAAAGATGTTTGTAAATAATATGAGAGATAATAACCCTAACCCACAATATATAATAAAACCATATTTGGAAGAGCTAGTCAAATTGAGGAATGTTAGGTCAGCCATCATTTACTACACCAGTCCAAGGCTCCAAGCTCCCTATCATTCCATCTAACCGTATCTTATCTCTTTTTTTTTTTTTTTTTTTTTTTTTTTTTTTTTTTAGGTAAACCGTATCTTATCTCTTTGGTATTATCGAAAGTAAAAGTTACGGGAACAGAAGACACAATTTAGTGACATTGTACATCTTATCATATTTATTCATTTGAAGTTTGAACCGGAAGAATGATATCATGGAAATGTGCCTGCTGGCTAGTACGTACTAATAAGAAATTTTGTTTGACGAAAGAAAAAGCAATTGTTAATATACGGATAAACTTGTGCATGCACCCTGTTAAACCGTAGTAGAACTCAATTAAGGAGGCTCATCAGTTTGTTTTTCGGGTTTCATTGTGAAACGTAGGATTAGGCCTGGCAAACGGGTCGTGTCTATCGTGTTCGTGTCGTTTTCGTGTAACACCTGTTATCTTAACGGATCGTGTCGTGTCACACCCGTTATCTTAACGGGTCCTTAACAGGTCGTGTCACTTTACCCAACAGGTAAAGTGACCCGACCCGTTATGACCCGTTAAGAAATAAATATATTTTTTTAAAATTTGCACATACCACACATTGCCACATAAATATTACTTCAAAACATTAAAACATTTCTCGTTCAAGTACTATATCTACACTCGAAAATAAAAGCCTAATAAAAAAAATAATACATACACTACTAATCTATTACAAATATTAAATGTGCAAGGATAAAGAGTTTTTGTTTTTAAGATTGTAAGTCTTTCTCAAAAGTTTACACCTCCATTTACAAAATCTTCAATATATATATATATATAATTATGAAATGGACGGCTGAGATTTAATCTCAGCTGATCCAATGGTCATCAATTTTTAAATTTAATTTAATATATATAATTATATTATATAATTATTATAGTTTTTACTTTTTAGGGATATAAAATTGTTAAATTAATGTATATAATTATTAATATTATAGTTGATTCATACTTTTATTAAGTATATAAATTATAACATAAGATTTTGTGATATCCACATCCACTAGTGTAAATATTTTAAATTGAAGATCAAATTCATTCTTTGTATTCATATAGAGTTAAGGAGTGTAGCTGTAAAAATTCATCAAAATCAGAGTTAAAATAACCGTTAAATCTTGATTTTTCGTTTATAACCGTCGAAAAGCTTTGTCCCGTTACTTGATCTCTGAATGTTTTTTTTTTTTGTGATTTTTTGTTGATGTGATCTCCAAGCATATACAAACAATTTTGACAGTTTGGATCGTTGAAATTAGTTTTGGAGAATTCGTATCCCATCAAAACGATAGATTGACTAACACTTAGAGTTTATTTATATTTTCATTAAGTATAACATAAGATTTTGTGGTATCCACTTGTGTAAATATTTTTAATTGAAGATCGAATTCATTCATTGTATTCATAGAGGGTTAAGGAGTGTAGCTGTAAAAAATCATCAAAATCGGAGTTAAAATAACCGTTAAATCTTGATTTTTCGTTTATAACCGTCGAAAAGTTTTGTCCCGTTACTTGATCTCTGAATGTTTGTTTTTTGTGATTTTTTGCTGATGTGATCTCCAAGAATATACAAACAAGTTTGACGGTTTGGATCGTTGAAATTAGTTTTGGAGAATTTGTATCCCATCAAAACGATAGATTGACTAACACTTGGAGTTTATTTATACTTTCATTAAGTATAACATAAGATTTTGTGGTATCCACTTGTGTAAATATTTTAAATTGAAGATCGAATTCATTCATTGTATTCATATAGAGTCAAGGAGTGTAGTTATAAAAAATCATCAAAATCGGAGTTAAAATAACCGTTAAATCGTGATTTTTCGTTTATAACCGTTGAAAAGTTTTGTCCCGTTACTTGATCTCTGAATGTTTGTTTTTTGTGATTTTTTGCTGATGTGATCTCCAAGCATATACAAACAAGTTTGACAGTTTGGATCGTTGAAATTAGTTTTGGAGAATTCGTATCCCATCAAAATGATAGATTGACTAATACTTAAGAGTTTATTTATATTTTTATTAAGTATAACATAAGATTTTGTGGTATACACTTGTGTAAATATTTTAAATTGAAGATCTAATTCATTCATTATATTCATATAGGGTTAAGGAGTGTAGCTGTAAAAAATCATCAAAATCGGAGTTAAAATAACCATTAAATCGTGATTTTTCTTCTATAATCGTTGAAAAGCTTTGTCCCGTTACTTGATCTCTGAATGTTTGTTTTTTGTGATTTTTTGCTGATGTGATCTCAAAGCATATACAAATAAGTTTAACGGTTTGGATCGTTGAAATTAGTTTAACAGAATTCGTATCCCATAAAAACAATAGATTAACTAACACTTCTTAGAGTTTATTTATATTTTCATCAAGTATAACATAAGATTTTATGGTATCCACTTGTGTAAATATTTTAAATTGAAGATCGAATTCATTCATTGTATTCATATAGGGTCAAGGAGCGTAGCTATAAAAAATCATCAAAATCGAAGTTAAAATAACCGTTAAGTCGTGATTTTTTGTTTATAACCGTCGAAAAACTTTGTCCCGTTACTTGATCTTTGAATGTTTATTTTTTACGATTTTTTGTTGATGTGATCTCAAAGCATATACAAATAAGTTTGACGGTTGGGATCGTTGAAATTAGTTTTGGAGAATTCATATGCCATCAATCAAGTTCCGTGTGTGTGTGTGTGTATATATATATATATTTATTAAGTAGATTTAAATCTATTTATTTTGTACGTATAAATTATAATTGACTGGTACACGGACTAGTACATACATCACGTATGTCATTATAAAAATAGTGAGATATGTCATGTGCGTGATAAAAAGTTAATAACTTAAAAAAAAAAAAAAAAAAAAAAAGTTTCTCACCACTTCTATTAATTTTCATTTTTCCCTCTCTTTTTTGTTTCCTTTTCAACTTTTTCTTATCATTTTCACTTTTCCCTCCAACATCTTTCCCTAATTCCCTCACTTTTTTGTTTCATTTTCAACTTTTCTTAACATTTTCATTTTCCCTCCATTTTTTTTTTCAAAAAGGGCGGCAACAGCAAGAAATTGAATGGAAAGAAATCACATCAATGGATGCAAAATCATGCAATGCATCATGCATCTTAAATTATTAATTAATAATTATTATAGTTTTTATAAAATTTAATATATATATATATATATATATAATTATTATAGATAGTTAATATTTTGGGGGTATAATTATTATAGTATATATAATTATTATAATTATTATAAACTTTATAGTTAATTTAATATATATATATATATATATTTATTATAATTTTTAGGGGTATAATGTGACAACCCGTTCCAAATTTTACGTTTTTATTTTATTTAAAAAGCGTGAATTTACGAAATTGCCCTAGAGGCAAGGACTTTGACTTCTGTTGACCATCGTCTAGAGAGACGTATGACTTATTCTTTTAACATATTCTCGTAATACTCGTGGATGTGAACGCATAGGCGAAAGCCGTTTGCGAGTCCGGATTATATCGGTATAGTTACGGACGTTCGAAATTGGTTATTCAAGGTTTAGTGTTGATTAAATTAAATTCCCAATCAGAAATTGGTTAGTTAAGGTGAAGCCCAATCAGAAAAAGGAAAGAAAAGAAAAAAAAAAAATCCCAGCTTTCCCGTGGGTTTTTCCCACTCGCGACCACCCACTTTCCAAGGCCGATTCCGGCCAACTCCGGTGGAGTTTTTTGATGCCACCACCACCATCTTGAAGCTCTCATTCCCCTCTACAAAACCCACCCAAGAACCACCTTGATTAACCATTGTATGAGGCGGTTTGAGGCCACAAAAGTTGACGAAAATCAATGGTGCTCCGGCCACCCTTCTCGATTTTTCGGCAAATCGGCAAAGCAATGGCCGTGCCACCACTTGGGCTTTGTAGCCCATCATCCCAGGAGCAAAACCCAACCAACCTTGACCCCGTTGGACCACCGTAGACGACGAATCGATGTCGGGAAGTTTTAGGCACCCGCCGGCTTCGTCGGCAAAATTGACCATCTTCCGTCCACTTTTGGACTTCGTGGAAGGTATGAAAGTTGGTCCACTCACTGAGATATTAATTTCTGTGAAGTTTGAAAATTTTTTGAAATAGTTGAATTTTCCGGCAAATCGGGGCGGCCGACCGCCACCCGCGGCGGCGCGTGCGGCGGCGCGTGGCCAGTGGGCCGCCAATGCTATTTTTAGGCTATGTCAAATGTCTTGAATTCAGTTTTGTCATTTGAATGACGTACGTTGATAGTTGGAACCTAAATTCGTTACGATACGTTACTTGATAAAATGTGAATCGATGATCCGACCGTTGGATCGTCACCAAAATTGGATACATTATAATACGTAATATTTAAATATTATAGGAATTTACGGATCCGGAATCCGACTCACGGATCTTCCTGAATTGGATTTGTAAGTTAGTAAAATAAATGTTCACGGCCACTTGTTTTAGGCAATTGGCGGAGATCTGACCGTTGGATCGTAATGAAATTTTAATATGTTATTCTAGAAACATATTGTGGATCGTTGGGAATTGCGGATTGGAAATCTAATATGCGGATCTTCTGGGTCAAGTTATACAGGGTTGGAAACCCTACCGTCCATCTTTGATCGACGGTTGACTTGTGGTCAATGGGTATCAAACTATTATAGAATGTCGTTGAGGTTGTGTTTTATGTGAATTACATATTATACGGATAAGAGTTCTGAGATGTGATTTGATAATTGGTCACAGGGACCAATCATTCAGGACGCCTCGATGTGTGCGCTAGAGAATCATAGCGTGGACTCCAGGTGAGTGCATCTTTTCCTTTTTATCGTACATATTATTGAGAGTTCTATCGACACTTTTAAATTGATTAGGCATATTACTTTCATACATATTTATTGTGAATGCTTGAAGTACTATATGAACTACGAATGGCTTGATCCATGTCTAGGGTACGTAGGCAGTTTAACGAGACGTTAGATGCAGCCATAAAATATTTGAGACAAAAGCCTTGCTTGGGAAATTGAGTAATGCGAAGGAAATTTGTAAAGGCAAGTTTTAGTTTTGTGAATTAGTTAGTTAAATTAGAGTTAATTGGGTTGTCATGGATAATTATCCCTGAAAATAAGTACTTTGGGAGTAGGGCGTTACTGATTGTACACTTCACACCATATTGTTTATAATTGAAAATGCTACGACATGGTTAAGTAGTAGATTGCATCATGATATATCCATATGTATATTACTTGCATATAATTATTGGGAATGCTTTCAAGTGCAAAGGTGAACTCAGGACACCCAGGTAAGTTCAGGTGAGTTTATGGTAATAGTTGAATCGATTGCGTTATAGCATGACTACAGTTATGAGTTACGCAATATCAATAATGTCGTACTGGTTGCCATGAGTTGCACATGTTATATTGAGATGCATTGAGAGCTCATAAACCTGCACCCCGGTGTTAGTGCTCCCGCCCGTGGCCAGGGCACAGTCCTTCACGTGATGTTCACCTCCCGCACCTTACGCTCACCTTGGATTCAAGGTAGGTGCACAGTCCTGTCGTACAGACCACTTTAGGTGGTTCCGACTCGTAGGTGACCCGCGATTATTCGCCCAGTCTTCACGTGATCGTAGCACTTATTTACATCCAGTCCTGTCGTACAGACCACTTTAGGTGGTTCCGACTCGTGTGCAGGTATACTTATTGAGCTATTGGCTAGCCAGGATTGATGAAATATGGATAAGTCGTACAGGTCACTATGGGTTCGCTCCCACTCGTAGCGCACTCTGGTATTTAGACACTTTTAGATTCAAATTTATTCACTTTTTATACACTATCACATTTTATGGCTTCGTCACCTTCCAGGTGTCGGCCAGCACAGCTCGATTCAGGGTCCAAGTGGACTTTCTGGGTCGGGGTGTGTCATATAAAATTGTAAAATTAATGTATATAATTATTACAGTATTTTTTTAGGGTTATAAAATTATAAAAATAATATTCTGCTTATCGTGTATCGTGTTACCCACGTGTATACCCGAATCAACCCGTTATCTTAACAGGTGCTTATCGGGTTACCCGATAACGACCCGATTCGTTATCGTGCCGACCCAAACACCTGTTAATTTCGTGTCGTGTCGTGTCGGGTTATCGGGTCATATCAGAAATTGCCAGGCCTACGTAGGATGATCATGTTCAAATAATCTTTCAATTTGCCAAAGTATGAACAACTGATGCATTTTATATAACATTTGGAGGTATAGACAGGTGTACTTAGATAAAACGTTCACAAAGCAAATGCCCCAAAAGAAGAGGGTGACTGTCCCACTAAACCCAAAACAAAGACCACTTCTAAAATCAAGGCAAGAGTTCCAACAAGGAGGCTAATTTGTTCATGATTGATTATGCCAAATCCGCATTAGGGCGAGCTTGGACTTATAAACTAATAGGTTCTAAAGTGTGGAGAAATTTATTAGAGAAAACGATTTACAAATAACTAAATTATAACTCAACCTGCAACTAAATCGAAAATTAAAGACATATATTTGAGAATTGAAGACTGAAAATTGAAAATTACTTCTCAACACAATATGACCAATTGTCGGCGTGAAATTTTTATTTGCTTTTTCTCCTGGAAAATAAAATCATAATAATATTTGAATCGTGGAGAATAAGGGGTTGGATTTTACTCGGTGCAGGTTATCAAGTTTTGCTTGGTTTTTGGTCGGCTGGAAAATGTAAAAGGTGATGAGAAACGAAAGCTCTCTCTCTCTCTCTCAAATTGACAAAAGGGAATAAGAGTAAGCAATTTACTTCTCAACACAATATGATCAATTGTGGGCATGAAGCTTAAAGAACTACGGAAGATGACATGTTGGTGAATGAGAGCAAAAGAAACGCGGTAGTATTGAGCTACACTTACAACAAAATGAAAGCAACAAACACATTTGTGCAGCGAACAATTTCAGAAAACTTAGAACAAGAAAATTTTGCAACTAAAAATCAATTAAAACATGATAATTGGATAGTGGAGGGGTTTTTCCTTCGATTGAGCTTTGAAAGGTTAACATCAAGGTCTGCATCCATTGTCTTGTACTACAAAGACAGAGAAATTTGATGAGATGAAATCTTATTAATATATACATGCATTTGCATAATACAATCACCATGTATTGCCGCTTAATTATCTGACTGATAACTTGGATTTCCAAATTAACAACAATATTTAAACGATAATGCCTTACTCAAAACAGATCCTTCTTGTCTTTAATAGAAAAGGTGGCATAAAAAGCTGACCAAGTAATACAAAGTCAATAACAAGTATCTTATTAATTAAAGTTTTAAGTGGTAGAATTGAGTATTAAGGCATTCCGTTCTGGTTCTGGGGTTCTTCGGTGCCCCTCAATCTCATCATCAGCTTCTCCATTTTGTCACGGAAATAACCAACAGCTGCAGTATACAGTCTTCTTAGGGTTTGGTAGGACTTGGTCGCAATTATCACAAAATATAAGGCCCAACATGCAAGAGTAAACCATCCGAAATCTGGAACGAGGAGGAGCACCAGCAGAACCAACGCAAGAGCTCCAAGCAAGAGGCTGATGTTGTTCATCAATTCATATATATCTGGATTGTTGGAAGCTTGGAGAATCTTTGCAGTCGCCAATACCCCCATATAAGCACATAAATCAGCAATCAACATCACAACGGTGTTGTGGTCTGTGACAAATGGAGACGGCAAATTTCCCGTCGCTTGCTGCACCTGGAGCAGGGTTCCTAGCATGGCAAGGAGAGCGAATATATATTTGTGTACTGCCAGTGGAGAATTGTACTGACCAACCTCCTCCCTAGTGCTGCATTATATACAACATATAGGATTAGATATGAAAATTACATGGAAATAAGTGCCATTGTGCTAATATTAATGGAAATAAGTGGCACCGTCCACAACTAAATTTATTTGATCAGAAGGTGTGTGTTACAGGATATTTGGAAACCAAATTTATTTGATCCATAACTTGAACCTGGAAATTGAAAACGAAAAAGAAGGTTGCGCACAGTATCGTCATGGGTTAACAAGATTGTGTACTGTTTCCGTTATGCTATACAATCTGTTTGTGACTAAATGCAGAGGCGAGTAGATGCAACCTTCTTTGTATGAGTAGACTTTCACCGAACTGAGAGGGCGGTGGCGTGCGTGAATGAAAGAGTTTAATAGAATTATGGATGCAAAAATAAACAAGTAAAAAGTTGATAACTAATAAGTAAAAAGAAAGCAAAAGAACATGTACTAACCCAACTGCGATTCGTGGAGGATTAGTCCCACCGTGCATCATTTCTGGTGTTCAATTGAGTTCTTCTGAACTTTTGTGGGGAGGAGGGTGGGGATGTGGGTTATTGGTGCAGGTGTTGGGAAATGCTGAGAATGGTTTTAGACAAAGCTTGGCTGCTTATAAAGTGGAATAACACATGCAGTACTTTCCCGCAGTTGATAGTGTAGCAATTGATGTATAGGATTGAGCCTAGGGTTAACAACAGTGAGTACCCATCCAATCTCCAATCTCCAATCTATTGAGCTGGACCATTAAAATCATGACAGATGTTATATAAGCTTTTACCCAGGCCTCTACTACCCTATCGAAACGCACACATTTCCCCTTAAATCCATAACGAAACACAATACTTTTCCCTTCAAACACAATATTTTTTTCCCTTTAAACACACATTTCCCCCTTAAACCTATCCAATTTACTCAGGCTTTCATCTAATAACAACGCTTTCATCCAATAATAACTTGATAAGTGCCCAAAAAAAATTAAAAAAATTAAAACTTGAATTAATGGACATTTGTCAAGTTTTTATTGGGTGACAGCAGGAGCTCATTTTTGCTCACTATATAGTTACCTAATCATCTGACACTTATTCTTTCATTTAACTCTAGTTAATTTTTACATTAAATGTTAATTTTTCAATTACAAAAATATTAACCAAGCTTAAGTCAAAGAATACGTATCAAATGATTAGTTTATAATAAACATACATCATACTTTATGATGATGCGCAAAAATGCGTTTTTTTTTTTTTAAAGCAGCCGAGCTTTGTTATTAACAAAACCCGGTGAAGAAGAAAAAGGTAGCGGGGGGATGCTACTTGTCGAGTTTGTCTAATTGTCCGATTACGTGGCGGAGGGATACTACTTGTCGAGTTTGTCTAGTCGGAGGGATACTATTACTACGCGTTTAAGTGGGGCCGCTTGTCGATTTTCTCTAGTTGATCGATTAGGTGGCAGAGGGATACTATTACTACACGTTTATGACCTTGACCTTCTGCAACGACAAAGTCCACAAACAAAACTGATTAAGTGATGCCTCTAACTTTGCAACTTGCCTTACGAGTAAATATGGACGAATGACAATTGATTATATTTAGTGAGAAAGGTAGTCAATGTTTGTGTTAATGTGATTATAAAAAAAATTCAGCACTATGAGAACTCATTGAGGACAACTCTATCTGGATTACGTGTATCTTTAAATTTTGCTCTAATATTTTATTTATTTAAAGTTGACCCTTAATAAAGATGCCACCGAGATGTGAAGGACCAATTTACATCTTTGGTTTTATATCTTTGCACTAAAGTTGCCCTTATTAGCATCTCCAAAAATATAATTGAGCACTCCAAATTTTCAACAGTTTGAAAGAAAATTACTCTTATGAGTAGTGCACGATAGAATTTGGAAGTGTACCCTATTAAAATTAGATTATTAATATATTCTTTACTCTTAAAATTAAATTTAAAGGTGACTGATTGTGCATTCTTGACGATTAAAAGAACATTTATTGTAGAAGTGAAACCACTCAATATAAGTTATATAGAATCTTGCCAATTTTTCAACAGGGGAGTATTGTATTCTTCAAGAAAAATAATTTGAAGGCTTCTGCCGTCGTGTTAATTTCAACAAAGTTCTTTTTAAATTTTTTTATTTCATAGGCTCAAATCTGAAAATTAGAATTTAGAAAGACGTCCCCAAAGCCTGAATTAGTAGAGTTTAGCAACTACAATTTTTTTGTTTATACAATGATATTTACACTAAGGATGGAGAAATAAATTGGTTACGTAATAAGTAGCATTCATGTATTGTTCAACTATGGTATAAGTTAAGGGAGCTTGGAGTATCTTCTCAGCTAATGTGGAGTGACCCTAATGAACTGTTACCACCCTCCTCTTTTGTGCTGTTATATTATATACATAATCTTAGTTATTAATATTAATAAATAAATAAATGATATGTGAACCTTTTATATGTGTCTACTGCCACATTTTTACTTTTTACTTTTAAAATACGAAATAAGGCGTTTCTAGCTCTAGTTTTGGATGAGCTTCTCTCAATTATGTCTAGTAATAGAATAGGACGGCTTGCTCTGACCAAGACTCCACTTTTTTCTCCGTCCATGGAGCGTATGAATTTCCTGGAATGTATATAGACCAAAAGAGGGAATGCAGGGATAGGAATAGGAATTATTTTTTAGGTTTTATGTTAACATTCTGAAAGCTTTTCTTCATGTGGGGAACACAAACAAGATCACATATGTACGTCACTTCATGTATTGTTTCTTTTTTTAGAAAGCAACGGCATCATTCAGTAGGAAAAAGCGAAGGCACTACATTGACATCAAACTTGAAACAAAATAGAAGTTCAATGATTAAAATCTGAAAAAACAACATCCAAAATAATGTTAGGGGGTTCTTTAAACCATGAGCAGGAGCATGACGAAGATAGAGCATGGCGAGCAAGCCAGTGGGCAGCCCCATTGACTTGGCGACACGTATGGAAAGCAGTTGTTCCAGTGACCCTGAGCAGCAGAGCTTTAGAGTCCTTCACGATATATCCAACAAGGGACAAATCAGTAGAACCCTTATTCAAAGTTGTCACGATCTAGAATGAATCATTCTCAATAATAAAATTATGTAGTCCCCTGTGCGTCGCCATAAGAATCCCCTCACGAGCCGCGAGGGCTTCAATGTGAAGGAGAGAGGGGACGTGCTCAAAGACATTCGAACACGCAGATACAAAAGCCCCCAACTCATCTCTAATAACCACCCCAACAGCCTCACACTTCGCAGCTTCCCTCCAAGCACCATCCACATTTACTTTCCACATCCAACAATACGTAGTAAGCACTCTCGACTGAGAAGCCGCCCCCTATCACTTCATAGTCTTCATGTATTGTAGTCCGAATTTTATATTGTCAATTTAATTTTATAATAAAATTTCGATACGGCCCTCATGAGATGATGAGATGGCAACAAAGTAAGTAACTTACTTTGTAAAAAAATAACAGATTACAACTTGTTAATATTTTTGGTACATTGTAGAAAGATTCCACAAAGTAATCGCACCTTTATACGTTAAAAGACACATCTCTTGTAATTTCAAGAGATATAAACACAACTGTGGAATTAGTTTGAGGTCTCTTTCTATATTGCTTTGACATTTAGCATATCTTATTGCACCTGATTTAGTCATTTTGTTAGCGCAGACAAAATTGTAACCAAATTAGAGTAAAAAAATTTGACACAAAATGGACATATAAAATAATAATCACAATTAAGTATTATTAATTAAGCAACTCTAGGTCTTTTATGCATTCTTTTATATAATTGTTTAAAATATCAAAAAATACTTTATCTATTTTTTCTTTAACAAATGATGTTATATTCATAAAAAAGAAAGGGGTGAGCTAAGCCTTAATACAGTAAAAACTAGAAAGAACCCACGTTCAATTGAAAAGTGTAAAACACTAAAAAAATTTCTTCTTGAATTTAGTATTGAGCTAAGCGTTAATACAGTCAAAACTAAAACCCACGTTCAATTGAAAAGTGTAAAACACTAAATCTCAACAACCTGAGATTTTAAAAATCAACGACTTTGATATTTCAAGTCAATATTTGAAAGGAAAGGACAGTAATATTTGAAAGGACAACAACTACTTTGATGTTTCAAGACCGACACCATATCATGTTCGACAGCCTGGACATTATTTCCCCAAGCATGTGAGACAGGGTTTATCCAAATTTTGTCAACAACATCAAATGTTGCTTTTGGTCCGAACGCTTCGACTAAGGATTTGGGACACTGCACCATAGATTTTAGAGACACCAAGTATGCTTTTTGCCGAATCAGTATGTGTTCGGTGGAGTTATTTGGCAGCTGCAAAAGTTCAAATGCAGGCGTAAATTTCCTTAACTATTTGGCCTACAGGCCTAAGCTCAAGGAAACTGGGGAACTGTGTTGGACTTAAAATTACATCATTAGCCTGTGCAATCAAAACCGTTGAGTAAGCATGGCTTCTAATCGTCAGATCAAAAGGTAAACATAATTTTATTATTAAAGAATAATGTTATGATTTTTCATAATTATCTTTTAATAATGATTTATCTTGATATTTCGTGAATGAGGAAAAATATATCTCCAATCTGGAAACAGGCGGCACAATTCGAATTGATTTGGATGGTTGGCGTGTGGATGTGTGGTTTGGATCAGTTTTGGTTGACAGATATGCGTGCATGTGACATGGGTGGTGATATGCTTTATGAGTCTACACGTGGCGGTGATAAGATGGCATCAATTGTCTTGTGATAATTAACATTTGGTATTTTATGCTAAATGATTTAGCATATTGGTATATGCTTTTGTATTGTGGGCCAGCATGTGGTTTTTATAGAGTCAGATTCACTCATTATGGATATTTGGGATAATTAGCCATAAGAAGTCTAAGGTATGGTTTGGGGTTGAGGTGATTTAAAAAAAAACTGGTATGAAAAAAAGCTAGGAAAGTTTTTGGTGTTTGATAAACTTCCAACTTCAGTTTTTTTTTCACAGTTTTGGGTGAAAAAAAAACCAAAAAACAGAAGCAGCTTCGAAAAACTGGCTTTTCAGCTTCTGCACAAATCTTTAAAACACAAGTGAACAATGACCCTTTAATGAAAGTTTATGGCAATCCTACCCTCCCTTCATCTCTATCATCCCCTTCCTGCTCCTCTCAGCTTCATCTCTACCAAAGATCTTTGAAGATTTGTGTCGCCCCCAGCTTTATCGCTTAGCTCACTGTCGAAAGGCAGCATTTCTCCTCAACTCAGATCCTTGGCTTCCTCGACTCCCAATCTTGCTCTTTGCTCGACCATTGCCTTCATCCACTCCGACATTGTCAACAAACTCCACGATGCCAGCCAAAACCCAGAAGACAAAAAATACCGATCTGCCGAAACCCATATGAAATTCAACTTGTGAAAAAAAAAAAAAAAAAAAAAAACACCATATGACAAATCCAAAAGCTTTTTCTGAGAATGAATGAGAAAAAAATGAAAATTGATGATGAGGGAGAAAGTGGCGAAAAGAATGGAATTTGGTGATGAGAGAAAAAGTGAAGAGAGAGAGAGAGAAAGATAGTTGGACGGGAAGGAGAAAAAAAATGGAGATGATTCTAGAGAGAGAGTGTTCTAGAAATGTAAAAGAAAAGAGAAAAGGAAAAAAATGTAAAAGATAGAATTAAGCTTGGTTTTGGGGAACATAGAAAAAGAAATATGATAGAGAAGCAGCAGAGGAAATGAAGAAAAAGAAATATGATAGATAAGCTTGGTTTTGGTCATTTCATATCGTCACAGCTGTTGTTTTGCATAAAAGTTTACCAAACACTATCATACTGCTTTTTTTTTTTTTTTTTTCCCAAAGTACTTTTACAAAAAAGTTTACCAAACACTCTGCTGCTTTATTTCACAACTGCTTATTCTTACAGCACAGTAGAAGCAGTTTTTTTTCAAATCACAACAATACCAAACCAGCCCTAAGTAGGCTTAGGCTTTCGAGAGTTTGAAATCATCAAGGCCACGCCAAGTGGGATCATGCATATTTGAAAGATAGTATTCCTATTATTTTGCAAATTACGATGGATATCTTAGGGCTGGCGAATTATAAATACAGAGGCAGTGGCAACATAATTGCCCCTCCAATTCAACACACAAATTGCCTTGCGTAAATCTTCTCAACAACATGAGATTTTATCTTTCTCCCCCTTTCTTCCTCCAACACATCTTCAGTTTGAATAAACAGCACTGTGAAGGCAAACGACGACATCTTCAATTTGGATAAACAGCACTGGAGCCGTAGAATTAGCCGATCAAGAAGCACCTTCAATTTGGATAAACATCACTACTTCAAGATTGACTAGTTATTTATCCAAGTCTCGGTCGACAGGGATTTTCGAGTCCTTTTTTGTAGAGGTCATCTCCTTAGTCTTCTTGGCGAAATAAGGTGTTACCAGATTATTAGACTCAGCACATTGAAAGTCGAGTAATGTTTTATAATTGGATATTCACAAGTACACTTTAGAGTTCGGCAAGCCGACAGCCGAATCACATTTACATCAAAACATTTATTTCTTTCGAGTATTTGTGTCAGTATAGTTTGGTGCCAATTGGGCGAAATTATATCCAACGGGGGACAAATCAATAGAACCCTTATTCAAAGTTGTCACCATCTAGAATGAATCACTATCAACAATAAAACTATGTAGTCCCCTGTGCGTCGCCAAAAGAATCCCCTCACGAGCCGCGAGGGCTTCAATGTGAAGGAGAGAGGGGACGTGCTCAAAGACATTCGAACACGCAGATACAAAAGCCCCCAACTCATCTCTAATAACCACCCCAACAGCCACACACTTCGCAGCTTCCCTCCAAGCACCATCCACATTTACTTTCCACATCCAACAATACGTAGTAAGCACTCTCGACCGAGAAGCCGCCCCCTATCACTTCATAGTATTCATGTATTGTTGTCCACATTTTATGTTGTCAATTTAATTTTGTAATAAAATTTCGATAGGCCCTCATGAGATGATGAGATGGCAACAAAGTAATTAACTTACTTTGTAGAAATTAACAAATTATAACTTGTTAACATTTTTGGTACATTGTAGAAAGATTTTACAAAGTAATCGCACCTTCACGTTATAAGACACATCCCTTGTAATTTCAAGAGATATAAACACAACTGTGGAATTAGTTTGAGGTCTCTTTCTATATTGCTTTGACATTTAGCATATCTTATCGCACCTGATTTAGTCATTTTGTTAGCGTAGACACAATTGTAACCAAATTAGAGTAAAAAAAATTGATACAAAATGGAAACATGAAATAATAATCACAATTAAGTATTATTAATCAGGCAACTATGGGTCTTTTATGCATTCTTTTATATAATTGTTCAAAATATCATAAATACTTTATCTATTTTTTTTTTTTTAAATAAACGATATTATCTACATAAAGAAGAATGGGATAAGCTAAGCCTTAATACAGTAAAAACTAAAACGAACCCACGTTAACACTCAATTTTTTTTTCTTCTTGAGTTTAATTGAAAAGTGCAAAACAATAAAAAGAACCCACGTTCAAAGTAGTTGACGTGACTGTGAAATAAACACAAGAAATCAACCCCGATGATATTCCTGATATTTCAATAATATTTTAAAAAATCAACTACTTAGATATTTCAAGTAAATACTTGAAAGGACAGTAAGCGTGTGGCTAGAAAATTCCGTGTCTCATCTCGCTCCCTGACTCGTTCGTTAACAGACATTGCGCATAACATTCTCAGTTTCTCTAATTGTTAAGTTGGAAATTTTTAACCTGCAACCATATAAGATGAGATATGTGCAAATGACCTGAAATCTTCATTGGTAATATAGACTGAAACCTCGATACATTACATATTACTTAAATTTTATACCAAATATCTTTAGAGCATCTATAAAGGAAATACCAAATTTACGAAAATTTTGGATGCGATCCTTAGCTATGAATATTTTTTTATTGAAACCTTGTTGGTTTTTAATTTTTGATCGAGGTCCCTGAAATCAATGTGATCATTTATTTTTATGTACGTTACTATATTTTTTAAATTAAAAATTAGAAATTTTAGTTGTTTATATAAATGAGATTTTAAATTAAAAAAACCATAATTTGTGGGATTAAAAATATTAAAATATAAATATACTATTGTGTTTATATATATAAACATGGGTACATTCATCAAAATTAACCAAAAAATTTATTGTATCAAAACATGCGTATATTCTTCAAAATCACAAAAAAAAATAAAAAAATAAAAAAAAAGATATTAGGCTTAATAACATTAGTAAATTTCTTCGATTAAACTTGACATGGATACATTTTAAAATCAAAGAAAAAAGAATGTACCCACATAAGTTTAAAAATGGATTAAAAAAATTGAATAGATTTTATATAAAAAAAAAAATGGTATATTCTACATATAACAAAATAAAAAGTTTTACATGAATAGGTACATATAATTAGCATGGGTACATTTAGCAAAAATAAAAAGTACAAATAAAAAAAATATATGGGTACAAATACAAATAAACTTTAAAAAATATGGGCACAAAAAGAAATTAATATATGGGTACAAATTAAAACTGAAAAGAAAATTGGTACAAATTAAAAAAGAATTACAAATTAAAAATGGGTACAAACTAAAACTAAAAATATATGATAAAAAATTTAGTCATAAATATAAATATACTAATTGTAACATTTTTAACATTAAATGAATATATTTAGAAATAAAAAAATATTTTATTATTGAAATAATTAATGATGTTATTAATACACAAGGACCTTGATCAAAATTTGAAAAGGAATAAGATTTTAATCAATGGAATAGCAAAAAGAAGGATGAGAACCTAATTTCTCCTATTAAAAAATTATTAAATAAATTTGATAGCAGAAGGTTTTGCCTTCAATTGCCTCAACGCCACACAGAAACTGAAGGCTCAGTTGAAGAGAGTTTCTTGCCAATTTTTTACTGTAGTCTATGTGACAATTTTGACATCTTATTTGAAAATTCTCTTCTATGTATTGTGGTTTCATATGCCATTCTTTAAAGTTTCATTTCAAATTTCAACATTGTTAGCAAATTTTCATCATTTTCATAAAAAACAACCGATGTCGATATATTCATCAATATTTTTACAAATTTACATATTGATATTTTCACAAATACTAATATTTTAATCATTGTCCCAAAGTAAAGTTCTTGCTTTCTAATATATTAATAATCACATTTAAATTTTGGTGTTTGTTATTGGCACTATAAAATTTTCATTTGACACTCCAAACTTTTCATATTTAGAAAAAAAAAAAAATACTTATAAAGAGTGCAATTTGAAATTTTTAAAGTGCTAATAGCAAATTAGGCTATCACATAATGGGTAGCCTAATTTGTTATCGAATTCATCATTCACGAAATTCTAACTTTAAATCTTTCATTTCTAAATTAAAAAAAAAAAAAAAAAAAAGAATATCACCAAGTTCAAGTACTGAGGCAAATGTGATTCTTATTATAATGCCCTTTCTACCTTTCGCCAACTTCCCCAAGAAAATAGAGATTTTCAGTTGTTCCCTACCTTGTGCTTACTGCTCCCTAAAATTTTCTTTTTTATTGTAAGCATAATTTACTGAACGATTATGAAGGCCATAGAGAGAGAAATATGCGGCAATAGTAGAGAGAAGAGAGATGTGTAATTGTGGGTGTGTTCTATTCCACCCCATTATGCCTTTATTTATAATAGTAGGGAAGGTTAATTTCTTACCCTTTTAGGATTACAACTCCTAATAGATAATCAACTCCTAATAGGAATATAAGAGATATTCCTAGATATACTAGGATTTACACAATCACATTCCTATTCTAATAGGACTGCAACACTCATCCTTGAGTGTGTAAATACTCAAGTAAATGACGCATCAGGTCTTCAGTGATGAAGCAAGTACAATTGATGAAGCCGTCGGCACAATGAGCGAATGCGAGTCTCAAATCAACGAAAGAATGCATAAAAAGTAAAACTCACAAAACCTCGCTATGGTAAAACCCAAGGTGGGGAAAAACCCGTAGATTAAGGAGAAAAGTGAAAGGTTGCATTAAGTCAAAACTATACGTCTTTTAGACACAAGTAGAAGAGCACATAAGGGTATGATGAGCCCAGGATGGGTGCCTCATTAAAACCTAGTTAGGTAGCAAAAACCCAGTGGGAAAAATGCTCCTAATCGTAGGGAAAAATAGTACATTAAGATCAAGTGAGTATACTTCTGAATACTCCCCCTGAATTTGACATAACTTCCAAATGAGAACTATAAACATTGCATATGAATAGTTAGGCATACCAATTCCTCGGACAAGCTTTTGGAAGGTTGACTTCAGCAGTGACGTCGTGTAGAGGTCAGCAAGGTTATCTGGGATCGGCTGGCATGACTTCAATCTCCAAATGCTTTGCTAATGTAGATGTAGACGCAATATATCTTGACATTGACTTTGTTGCTGTATCATGGCTTGGTCGTGTTGATACATGCGGCTTAGTCTTTATGGATCGTCGTCAGGACTCAACGATGGATGAAAACACAACAAGTACTTCGAATATGCTCAACAAGAACTTCTAACCATGTCTCACTTGTGGTGTAGTGAAGTGAGGTGAGTCTTGGAACGTTTCGAAGATTTTGCAACTAAGGTCATATCATGGAGCTCCAAGATATTGCAATATCCCAAACGATAAAGACATAACCATTTGGGGATTTTGCCTTATGCGGGTTTGATAAGTAACAAACGTCAGCATAACAAACAAGGCAAGTATCATTCCGAGGATCAAGGGGTTGGATCCGCTGGAGATGCGTTGGGATTTGCCCTCGTAGTACCTTCAGGAAACGTATTTAATACTAATTTAATGGTTGCGTGTAGGCGCGGTGCTGCATCTTTACCAAGATCAACAGCGAATGAGATGTCCTGTCTAAATACAATGAGCTAAGTACAACGAAGCGCAAAGTTGAACTTAGATACGGAATTTCGGATTCCATAACTTCTTCAAGGGTCTCATTTGCATATAACGTATGGACGATCAAAGGTATACTCAAAAGTGACACATCCGGGGTGTAGTTCGACTGGTAGGCCAAAATACCGTCAGAACAACGCTTGAACTTCAGGTTAAAGTATAAACGAGTTTCCCTAAGATCTTTCATCTCAAATTCCATCTTCAAGTGCGAGGCAGTTTTCTCAAGCTCTTCCGGAGTCTTAGTGATATTCGTGTTAACGACATAAAATGTAACTCTAGCAATTTGAAATAAGACTTCATAGTTTTACACGCAAGGGCATAATTCATCCCTGACTGATCAAATAATCACTTAGATGGGTATACCATATCCGTTTGATTGTAAGTGAATGCCTTAAACAAGTTAAGAGGGTGTTCCGTGGTTTTGAACTATTTGAACCAATCCATGTAATTATTCGGGAACTTACATGTAAATCTCCATATCTATATCCCCATGGAGAAAACACTAACCACATTTCATACTGCTGCTATCAATCACAGGACGTTTGAGAGAAACCTTGCATCGTAAGACATGCATCATATCGCATTATTTCATTCATCTCATAACGCTTCATTTCCCGCTTGTAACATAACAAGGTTACATTAGGCAGTGTATGTTACATCCCACATCGCCCAGGGGAGTGGATCATGTAACCCTTATATGTATATTCCCATCTCTACCTAGCACGAGGCATTTTGGGAGTTCATCGGCTTCGGGTTCCATCGAAATTCCAAAGTTAAACGAGTTCGTGCGAGAGCATTCCCATGATAGGTGACCCACTGGGAAGTTCTCGTGTGAGTTCCCAGAAACAAAATCGTGAAGGCATGGTCGGGGCTCAAAGCGGATAATATTGTGCTACGGTGGAGTCGAGCCCGATATGTGGTTGGGGCCCAGGCCGGAATGTGGATAGTGTAGAAATGATAGGTCCAATACACACTTTGGTAAGGAATTTGACATGGATTGTAATTTCGTTTGTCTAATTAGTTCTACGCTGTCACTTAATCAACGGAATGCAGTTTGATATCGTCGCTTTTCATGTATGTTGGTAACTACCATATAAGTGAAAATATCATCGACGGTAATCTCATTTCAATTCCATTTAGCTCATCCAAACTAGTATACTGGACTAAGAAGTTCAAGTCTCTGGAGTAATCCGGATTAATCTCATGAGATGGAAATGATTTGAGACAGCGATTGTGTTTTCATCTTCCATGGAAGTGAATCATACGAACCGAATGATCTGTTATGCTCCAGGCCAAGACAGATTGATTGGCTATCCACTGGTGTACCAGACCGTCCAACAAGGGTGGCACACCATCCAGAGATGTTAACTCGACGTCCGTTAAGTACGTCTATCCTTGCAGGCAAGTTTGCAGCTGGCATATGATCTTGTCATTTTAGCTAGATCAGAGGAATGCGTCTAGAGCAATATTCTGAAAGCTAGAATTCATCACACTTGCTTATCACACTTCTGTGGTATGAGGATCGAGATGAGACATAGTGGGCAACGTCCACGCAAATTTGCATCGTTCTCTAGGAACGTTGACGTTCTTATCTCCCCTTAATGGCAGGAAGATTGTCTCATTAAAGTGACAACCCACAAATGAGTGGTAAAGAGATCGTATGCAAGGGCTCTAAGAGAGCTAGTGTGAAGGAGAATCATGATCGGCAAAAGATACTCATCTTTCTTTAAGGACCGATATTGGTATGTTGCGGTGGCGCAACTTGGCACATGGAATGTACACCCAAATGCGTAAATACCAAAATCGTCAGGTTCATACCGAATAAAGGTTTGGTGGCAATGGGCCTTAAGGCGGACCAACATAGCTGCATACAAAATTGCAAAGCCCTAGGCAGAGACCGAAAATTTGGTACATTTACAAAATCCGGGCGATCATTTAAATTGCGCTTTATGATCGCTAGGCGAGGTTATTTGGGGTGAACATGAGAATTCAATGTTCAATTATAAACCCAAAATACATGCAATACTTTATCAAAAACTATCGATATAAGCTCTCCGACATTATCCAGTCTTCCGGACCTTAAGGGATAAGTAGGGTGGTGAACCCTTAATCAGCCATGAGATTTAGCAGCAATGTGTATGGACAAACATGTGACCAGTTTGTCGATTCATCAACAAAACCCTAAGTATTTATATGGTCCGCATTTTGGTTGGATTAGTCCACATATATTCCCTTGAATCCACTGTGAAAAATGGTGATTTCGTATCTTTGCGAGAGATGATATAGAAAATCGATTTCTTTAATGAGCAGGCTTAGCAAAGTGTGCTTGTAGGCACAAGATTTTTACTTCAGGTAAGGAGATGTGTCGTAGCATCATTGTTCGACCTAAGTGTCCCAAAAGGTCGTGCTAAAGCAAGAAAAATGCTTAATCACCAAGCTCTAGGCCGACCACATGTGATGTGTTCCTAGTTGGGGGACAACTCATTGGCCTCAAATCAAAGTTTCAGGCTCATTTTTGGAGGTGGTGCAAAGATATTTCACTCTATTTTCTTCCGTGATTTCATTTATGATCATTGTCATCTCGAATATCCTTAAAAACTGAACAACATGGAAAATTTAAGGGCCCTTAAATGGTGATGCAGTACCATTCATACAACGAGGAGCATGCTAATGCTCTTAATCAGGTTGGATAGACTTGAAGTCGTTGTTAGAGATGTGATTTAGGTGTAAAGTTAGTGTGCGTAGTTCGCATTCATCCAGATAACTAACTTTCCCACATTACTACCTAATCATGTGTTTAATTGAATCGGTCATATGTATTAAGAAACATGATTCAATTAACTCATATTCGAGGACAATATCAATAAGATTATCCTTAAGTAAAATTTACACCAAACTTGAATCCAAGAACATAGAAAAATGTTCACAAAGTAAGCCAAAGTTACTAGGGTGGATTCGGCTAGCAAGGTCATTCATCTCAAAATTCTGCTCTTCCAACGATGTTCGATGGAGCAAAATTATTCTCACATATTGACTACGAGAATGGTACTCCTTAACAACATTGGTAAGGGCACGAACAGGTGCATAACCAATGATCTATTCCATCAAGACGGAAGTCAATGTTGCAAGGTTAAGATTTGGGAATACTATCCCTTATTCTTGAAGTTTTAGGTCTTAGGTGCCAAAGATCATGCTTCAGGCATGATGCCACACTTTGGCAGGCCTTGATTCTACCATATGTTTGTGGTAATAATCAGATCTGAGAATTAAATTCCGTTATCTACACTTCTGTATTAGGAGCAAGTTAGAAACATGGAAGGACGAGAAAAATTCTCCAATCAAAATTCGATTAGATTATAAACTTCATAATTGTACTCATTCATAGACGTAATCATGGTGTGCTTCAGGCAATGTCTTGTATGATCATACGGTCCGTAGTTGCGAGCCAAAGAGCCATAGAATCCTCGTTCGGGAAGTATTTCCGTTTGTAATGGTTTGGGCATAAGTCTTCGAATGAAGATCATAGCAAAGTCTTATTCAGCTATTCCTTGCCATTGTTGTCTACAATGGTTTCTCAGCTTCTTAATAGTCAAGAGGAGATTCATGTCTTATGCCTACATATAAAATGGTTTATATTAGAAATGTCCAAATAAGGGAAATCGAACTTGTGACGGTTCGACAATCCATTGAATTGAAGGGAACAAGATTGTGATTAGTGTTATGGGAATGAATCATCCATTAGCCTCAAAGTTAGAACATTCGGGTTCTAAGACATGGTTTTCATGAAAAACGTCGGGTTTTCATGGGTGTATTTGTTTTATGAAAACTTCGGGTTTCAAAGGCACTAAATTTGAAACTACAAGTTCAATTTAGTTTATGAAAATTTAGTTCATAAAAGAGAGGTTCCTGCAAGAACATAGAATGCAATATACAACTAAGTGTAATGGATTTGAGTTTCTTCAGGAACTCAAGTGTGAGTGCTTCAGGACTGCGAAAGTATGTCAACAGTTCAAAGAAGAGAAATAAATTATTGAATCGATAATGTCCAAAATTGGGCTTCATGCCAATAATTTTGGATTAATTATCAGAGTAATGGACTACAAGTCACTTTTAATTAATTCAATAGATCGGGACCATTCGAGGTCGATCATAGAAGCAAAATAATATTGGATAAAAAATATAGCCCCAAAAATATTTGGGCTGGGTGCCGTGAGTAAGCAAGGCCCCAAGGGGTATATTGGCTCGGGAAAAGGCTGCAAAATGAGCCTACATATGGTTGCAGGCCACGGCCGAGAGATATGGGCAAGCCCAAAGGCCTACGGGATTGGGAGGAACCCCAACCGTAGTTGGGTTCTAGTTTGGACTGAATAGGGGGTACGGGTAGGCCCAGCGAAGCGCTGGCCTTGGGTCACGTGGGAGCCCAGCTGCATGGGTTGGCGACTTATGATGCGGGCTACAAAAAGAAACTAAGCCCAATCAAGTGGGCTTGCACCGGAGGGAGTAGGTATGCGAACCTGGGTGCGTGCGGGACAAGTACCTAGCAAGCTTTGGTCTGGATCCAGGAAGGATGCGGGCCCCCTTAGAGGTAGAACTGGGGCTTCAGGCCCATGTTAGTCAATCAGGCCAAAGGCCTGGGGGTCTATGTAGGTGCAGCAAAGCCCAGAGGGCTGCTGCCAATGTTGTGCCGTAGAGGTGGTGCCATACCATGTCCAATTTTCCTTTTGTTTTCGAAATCCTCTAGGGTTTAGGAAACCCTAAATATGCTTCTAATTTAATTTGATACTTTGGCTCACATATTCCACATAGCGATTTATAATTGTGTAATGCATGAACAAATATATATATATATATATTGACAAATATATGAACATATACAATAATATATCAGAAAGAAAATATAAACATAGGGGGTTCATGCATCATTGGGAATGTTTTCATGTTTCATGGTTGTTTCAAATAACTTACTTTATTTTAAGCCTACCTGATTGGCAGAAAACAACAAAAGTCTTTGAATTTGTAGAAGATCCTTCTCAGAAAGTTGGAATTGCATCTCCAATGCGTTGTATCACGTTTAACACAGAAAAATTAAATTGAATCAATAGCATGTAGATCAATTCAAAATAATAAATTAATCATAAGAAGAATGATTAAAACGTAATACTCCATTGATTGAATATCAAACTCTCTTTAGCGCAGTGTAAAGAGCGTGCTAATAACGTATTGTATGCATAATTTACTGAACGATTATGGAGGCCATGGAGAGAGAAAGGTGCGGCAATAGTAGAGAGAAGAGAGATGTAATTGTGGATGTGTTATATTCCACCCTATTGTGCCTTTATTTATAGTATTAGGAAATGTTAATTCCTTACCCTTTTAGGATTACAACTCTTAATAGATAATCAACTACTAATAGGAATATGAGATATTCCTAGATATACTAAAATTTACACAATCACATTTCTATTCTAATAAGATTGCAACATTTTTTATTTTATGGTTTATTTATTTCAGGTTTTGAACTTTTTGGCTGATATACGAGAATAATTCGGGATTTTGATTTCTTGGGGCCCCGTTTTGCTTTTCTTTTTTGGGAACTGAGACCTCAGCATATATCATCGACTTTTTTCTTTTTTTGTTTAATATTTTGTTAGTGTTAAATTTAAATCACACGTCGAGAACTTTCAATTCTTTATTCATTTAATATTTTGTTAGTATTAAATCTCACGTCAAGAACTCAATTCTTTATTTACTAAATATTTTGTTAGTATTAATCTCATGTTGAGAACACAGAACAAGATCATGCATGTGTTTATATAGAATTGGATCATTTTTATTTATTGTACGATATTCAATTTGCCTATTGTCTGCATTTTATATTGTCAACTATTTTATGATTTCGAACTTCTTCATAAATTATTACCAACCTAAAAGCTTAAACAACAAAATAAGTTCAGGCTTATTAATTGCATCGTCCTTTGAAATTGCTAATAAATTTTAATTTATCTCTGAAAATGATTTTGTCTCACTTTACTCCTTAAAACTGTCATTTTAAACTCATTTGGTCTCACTTTACCCCATTTTATTAAAAATGTTGTGATTTATAGCTCAAAATTAGGATGATACAGAAATTAGGTTTGTGTTACCTATTTTGTTCCGGTGTCCTATTTGGGATTGGATTTGACTTCTTGGTTGGATTTTTTTGCTTGGTGAATAGATTTTGTTAATTACCTTTTTGTATTAAGATTTGAATTTACTTCCAATTAAAATTAGGATTCTCATTGTAACTTAGGTCCTATGCATTATAAATAGGACCTTAGCATTAGTCTATTTTGTGTGCCAACATTATTGGTTTACAAAGTTTTATCTAATTAGTGTCACCGTTTGGAGTCATGAGTGTAGCAAATTTATAGCTCATTTGTTTGGCAATTTGGTGAGAGCCAATTTGTAAGTTTGTGAGTTAGAGAGCAATTTGGAAGAGACTACTTCATTTGTTTTGGATTCTCTACTTATTTGGTTCAGAATTTGTAATTTATAGAATTTGAGTTGTGAGAGTTAAACACTTTTTTTTGCAATCTCTATTTGTTTAATGAAAGATCGAACAATTAATCCGACCAAGTGCATAAAATAACATAATAATATTATCTTACTGTGGAAAATGAAAAAAAATTAAAATTTCATTGCACATTTTACAAAGGGACACTTTGGATGCGGTCCCTAACTATCAATACTCTTTGACTGAAACCTTATTTGTTTGCAATTTTTTTTATCAAAATCCCTGAAATTAATGTGATAATGTAGTTCTATGTATGTTACTATATTTTTTAAATTAAAATTTCAAATTTATAGTTGTTTGTATTAATGAGATTTTAAATAAAAAACCCATAATTTGTGGATTAAAATTATTAAAATATAAATTATACTCTCCGATATATTTTTGTGTGTATGTATGTATGTATGTATGTATGTATGTATATAAGTAGGGTACACTAATTAAAATTAACAAAAAAAATTATTGTACCAAAATATGGGTCCATTCTTCAAAACCACTCAAAAAATAATAGATATTAGGCTTAATAACATTATTAGTAAATTTCTTTGATCAAACTTGATATAGATACATTCTCAAATCAAGAAAAAGAATGTACCCACATAAATTTAAAAATGGATTAGAAAAAAATTGAATAGATTTTATATAAAAAAAAAAAGGGTATATTTTACTATAACAAATTGGTATATTCAAGAATGGGTACATTTTAAGATTAAAAAAAATTGAAAAATTACATGAATGGGTACATATAAGATTAAAAAACTGGAAACCTTTTTATACAAAAAAAAAAAATTAAGGGTTACAAACTTATTCTAATTTTTATTTTATTTTATTTTGGAAATGTTTTGAATTGAAAATTAGTTAGGAGTTTAATAAATGTGTGAGTATTAAAATCCTAAATCAATTCTTAATTTTTATTTTAAAAATTATGTAACTGACATGTAAATTCATTATTGCATTAATGCTAGAGATCTTGATCAAAATTTGAAAACTAATAAGAATTTAATAAAAAAAACATTAGGAATTAAAAACTGGATACTAATTTTTCTTTTTACAAATCATTTAAAACCTAAAAAGTATAAAATGTGACTAGTCCTAAAAGGAAACGATTGTGACTCGTGAGTGCTTGGTCCTTAGATTTGATAGGTGGCATTTTCTGGCTTTATTCCTCTTAGAACAATCCCACACCACATCAAACAATAAAATTTGAAGAAAAAAATTCCCAACTAAGGGGGGTGTATTCAATTGAGAATTTGAGAGATTTTAATGAATTTATAAATCCATGAATTTTTATAGAGTTTAATTGATTTGTAAAGATTTCATATAAAATTTTGGTTCAACTCCCTCGAAATCTCATGGGAAGATATGAGATTTATGGATGCTTAAAATATCCTACAAAATCTCTCTAATTCCTCAACTTTCTCAAATTATTTAAAATTAATTTCTAATTGAATACACCTGAAATGTTATAAACTTATTTAAAATCATAATTGAATACACCTAGATTTCTAAGGATTTTAATAAACTATCTTAAAATTATAATTAAATACACCTTAAATTTTAGAGAATCACTTAAAATCTTAATTGAATACCCCTAGATTCATTAAAAAAATTAAAATCCCTCAAAATCCCAATTGAATACATCCCCCTAAGTGTCTTTGTCCTTCCTTTCAATTCTCATTTAAACTCCTCGTTCATGCATATTTATCAAGGTATGAATTTCTAAATTTGTGTGGTTTGTCATCCAATTTAAAATCCATGGATATACGAAAAATCATAAAACAATGCCAATTAACACAAATAATATTAAGTAGACTAAAATTTTAAATTAAATAATATGTCATTAATATAAAAAAAATAAAACAAGTCAATTAACACTTTATTAAAATCTAATTATCAATATCCACATCATTTAATTCATAAATTTGATCTTCCTAACATTATCAAGTTAACACAACGACCAAACAGCCAAAACGAAAAGAAAAGAGAATTAATGCACTAATACTGGGGGAAGAGAGCCAGCTCACTCGTAGTTTCTCTTCAATTATTAAGCCTACATGAACGATATCGACATTATATTTTGTTTATTTATTATTGTGACAAATGTGACCCTGTTTTTATTTTTCTAGGAACTGTCGGATACGTCAACATATCAAGGGGTATTTTTGTTCACCACCTTAAAATTTGGTGTATGTTTATTATACACCTAATTATCCGTTACATGTCTTCTCATTTAACATTGGTTAATTTTTTTTCAAAATTGAAAAAGTAACATTTAATGTGAAAGTTAACATGAGTTAGATGAAGGGAAGCATGACAAATGATTAGGTGTATAGTGAGCATACACCAAATTTATGGTGGTGAGCAAAAATGGTCCCCAAGATATAACACTGGCTCAGGACTGGTCTTAAGTTTTCAAATGTTTAGATCAAAATTTCAAATGGTGTCTTTTGTAGATTGATTAATAGACATTCCTTTTACAAACTAATTAATCTTATTAACAATGATAAAATATCAGGGTTAGAAAACAATATTGAAGTTAATTCATTAAATTTCATGTCTTGAGAAAAATGAATCAAAGGTCATTTTTGTCCTTTAATTTTTTTATTCAACCGTTTTGATCAACTCTTGAGTTGTTAAATAAAGCTCGATCTCATGAGCGTGTAGGCACAAACAGATCTCAATTTTGAGTAAGAACGAAGAAATTACAAACATTTGAAGTTGGTGGGCATTTTGATAATTTGGATAGTGTATAAAAGGAGGGGCAGCTTCTAGAAACTTTCCAAAACAGAAAAGCTTCTGATGAGCCCTTTCCAGCTTGACCCGCTCGTTTCTCCTCCAGTCAACCTCTGTTTTGGGGATCTTAGGCCATCCCTAACCGACCCGGTCAAAGAGTCATAGGGCTAAAAATAGCTCGGAATGACATAAAAACCATCTCTAACCAAGGGTTAGGCTAAAGGGCTTGTGGGCCCCATTGGGCCAAAACCTCCAAATCAAGCCAATGGGCTAGCCATTTCCAGCCAGCTAGCCAGCCGTCCAGCCTAGCCTTCCAGCACCAGAATGTCAAGCTTGATATTTTGCCAGCCTTCCAGCTTAGCCCATTTGAATGTCAACGACTACCTGGCGTCAGCAGGACGCCAACTAGCATCGTCTAACTGACGTCAGGTTACTGTTTGAATTTCAATTTTTTTTTTTTTTGGACGATTTAAAAATTTTTCCTATAAATACCTAAGTCATTCCTACACCATTTCTTACATACTTTTCACTTTAGTGTTACTCACTTTAGCGACATATGTCACTCGAAATCCTATCCGAATAATTATTGAGATTACATAAAGATAAGAAATGTAGAGAGTTACTCACATTTGAAATCCTAACAAAAAATTTATTGAGATTATATAAAGATAAGAAATTTGAAGCCTTATTCATTCAGCGACAAGTGGCACTCAAAATATGTCCAAAAACCTTATTTTAATATGGTAGTTTAATTTAATTAATTATATTAATTCAATTAAAATAATAAATTATTTTTGGTCTATGGCTCTTTGGCCCCTTCGGTTAGAGATGATTTTTTGTCAAATGACTATGTTTGACCTATGACCCTTTAGCCCCCTCAGTTGGAGATAGTATAAAATATGGTATGTCACTGTTTATTAAAATACAATGTATTGCAGGGCTTAAGGAAGTCATTTGGCCCTCATTTGGTTGGAGATGACCTTAGTGTCCATGGAAATATCTCAAAGAGCCCAACGTCTTGGTGGTGTTATATTTTCCATTTTCTCACCAATTTTTCCAAATCAAAGCCACAAAGTCCATGACTTTTCCTTCAATTGAGCTTTTGAAGTGTTTTGCTTTGTTTCTATTAAACAGTGCTATTGCCTTAATTATAGAATGAGGATCCTATCCGGATCTTATTTGTGAGGATTCCAGGGATCCTCCAATCACATTCGTTCATCGTACATCTTGCGGTCAGAAATCATTGTAAATTTTATTATTTAAAATTAAGGGTAAATCTCAGTTTACTACCCTCAAGTTTCGTGGTTTTTCTGTCCCAGAATCATACCTAAAGTGTTAATTTTAGGACAGTCACATACATCCGTTAGTCTGGCAGTTAAGTCTCCCGTTAACTGATGACGTGACATCTATATGAATAATGACTAAACGCCACGTGTCATAAAGGACCCATGTGAAAATTAAAAATTCAAAAAAAAAAAAAATCTCACTCAAATTTAAAATATTAAAATAATTATTTAAATAAAAATATATTTAAATAAAAAAAAATAAAAAAAAAACAAAACAAAACAAAACCCCAAACCCCCTTCTTCTTCCCCACCCAACACCCCTTCATCCCCTCCACCCTTCACCCACCGACACCCTTCCCCTTCCCTGATACCCAGCCTAAACAAAGCAGCACGAGAATCAAAAGGAAATCCCGAAAGTGTAAAACAGCAAAATAATCTCTGGTGGCGCCAGTAATTTGGTAATTGATTCCGGAGCTTTCGGCTTTGTGTAAATCACTAGCAGAAATTTCACGTAAAATTCCATACACATCTAAGGCCCGGCCTGTTTGAATGCGTTTGAGAAAAACCTAGAATTTTCAATAAAGCAAACGAAAATCGGAAACAGATGAGAGCACAAATGGAGACCAATTTGGAGAAGAGAGAGAATGAGAGGGGAATGCAAGTGATAGATACCATTTTGGTGCCATATTCGATGGCTTGCTTGGTGTGGAAAGTGCCGTTCTTGCCGGTGATGCCTTGGCATATGACGCGAGTGTTTTTGTCAACGAAGACAGCGGGGGGCGGTGGCGAAGCCGGGGAGTAATGGCGGCGCTGAAGTAAGGACGTTGACGGAGATGTTCTACGCGATGCGATCGAACCGATCAGCTTGGCTACGGCTTGACGACCCATCACCGTGATTGGCTTTCAGACTCTCGCTGATAGTCGTCTGATGTGTGCTTCAATTCAAGCTTCAATTCGCGATCAAAGAAATAGTCTCTAGTCTCAGATTCTTGTGCTGTGGGGGTGGGGCCGTGGGTATCAGGGAAGAGAAGGGAGGGAGGGAATTTTGGGGAAGAAAAGGCTTGGTGGTAGGGTGGGTAGCAGGGAAGGGAAAGGGTGTCGGTGGGTGAGGGGTGGAGGGGATGGTCGTGGTGTCGGATGGGGGAAGATGAAGGGGGTTCTAGGTTTTTTATTTTATTTTATTTTTTTTAAATACTTTTATTTAATTAATTATTTTAATATTTTAAATTTGGGCGACAATTTATTTTTTTGAATTTTTAATTTTCACGTGAACCACTTAATGATATGTGTTATTCAGTCATTGTTTACATGGACGCCACGTCATCAGTTAACAGGAGACTTAACAGCCAGACTAACAAATGTATAAGATTGTTCCAAAATTAACACTTTAAGTATGACTCTGAGACGAAAAAAATTTCATGTACTAATTGTTGAAAATCATGAAACTTGAGGTAGTAAACTGAGATTTATCCTAAAATTAAATATAAACAGTACCTAATGAAAACTGATCGGACAATGTACGATGAACAAATATAATTGGATCATTGGAGGATCCTCATTCTTAATTATAAACTACTTTGAAGTGTTTTGTTTTGTTATTGACTTTTCCTTCAATTGAGCTTTGAAATATAACACGCAATACAAAGGCCATAACAAGTAGTTTATAATTGAGGAAATAACAAGTAATACAAAGGCAATAACAAGTAACTAATGCATCCTATTCTGGTTCTGGGGTTCTTCGGTGCCCTTCAATCTCATCATCAACTCCTCCATTTTGACAGACATAACCAAGAGCTGCAGTACAGAGTCCTCTTAGGATTTGCTAGGACTTGGTCACAATTATCACAAAATATGAGGTCCAACATGCAAGAGTAAATCACCCGAAAGCTGGAACAAGGAGGAGAACCATTAGAAGCAATGCAAGAGTTCCACACTGTTAACAATGAGGAATCAAGAAATCAACAAATACAGAGAGAGAAAGCTTCAAAGCAATTATCTGAAATACTTCATTTTTCTATTTCTTTCTTCTTACTTTGATAAATACATCTTTATGGTATTTATGGTTTATACCATCCTTTACATTTGTAACTAACACTCTACCTCAACTAATCATCATATGACACTTGTCATTACATTAACCATTCTATTGTACACTAAACACATATTACAACCTATCATTCTCCTTCAATCCCATGCTTGGAACAACCAAGCATGAGATTGGAACAAAAATAGTTAAACTAAGGAGAACACAAGCCTTTGGTTAAGATGTCTGCATACTGATCAGCAGAAGCAACAAACTGTAGGTGAATGGTGCTTTGTTGAACTCTTTCACGAACAAAATGATAATCAATTTCAATGTGCTTAGCTTTAGAATGAAGAACTGGATTAGTGGCAAAAGCCATAGCTGAGATGTTATCACAATGTAGGAAGGGAGCATCAGAACATGACACATGTAAATCCTGAAGAAGCTATTGTATCCAGATTACTTCAGCAGTTGTAGTGGCCATGGCTCTGTACTCAGCCTCTGTAGAAGACCGACTAACAGTATGCTGCTTTTTAGAACTCCAAGAGATGGGATTAGACCCCAGAAAAATCACAAAGCCAGTGGTAGACCTTTTATCATTGGGGTCACCAGTCCAATCAGCATCAGTATAGGTCTTTGAAGACATAGAAAAACACAAACCCAAACCAGAAGAACCTTTGAGATACCTCAAGATCCTTTAAACTGCAGCAAAGTGAGATTCAAGAGGTTGATGCATAAATTGGCATACCTAATTAACAGAGAATGTTATATCAGGTAGGGTAAAAGTTAAGTACTGCAATGCCCCAACTAAATTTCTGTAAGAACTTGGATATGTGACAGGATGATTGCCATGATTCAAGAGCTTTTGATTGGGATGGCAGGGTGTATGACAAGGTTTACAGTTAACCATATTAGCTTTTTGGAGGAGCTCCTGAATATATTTTGTATGATGAACCAACAAGCCATGAGTATCATACTGAATCTGTAACCCAAGAAAAAAAATGCAGAAGTCCCAGATCCTTCATATCAAATTCATGAGTAAGTTGAGATATCACAGTTTATACCAGACCATTATTACTCCCGGTAAGTATGATATCATCAACATAAAGTAAGAGCAAAATAACATCACTACTAGTATGTTTCATAAGCAGAGAAAAATCGGCATAAGACGACTTGAACCCCAAGGTAAGCAAAAACTTGGTAAATCTCTCATTCCAAGTTCGAGGAGCTTGTTTAAGACCATAGAGAGATCTCTTTAATTGACAAACATATTCAAGATAAGTAGCATCCACAAACCCCTGAGGTTGAGACATGTAAACCTCTTCTTCAAGAAAACCATGGAGAAATGCATTCTTGACATCCAACTGTTTGAGAGTCCAGCCATTAGTAGCAGATAAAGACAGAACTAATCTAACAGTGGTTGGTTTAACCACTGGACTAAATGTCTCATAATAATCGAGACCAGCCTGCTGAGAAAACCCCTTAGCAACTAATCGAGCTTTATACCTTGCCACAGACCCATTAGAGTTCTTTTTAATCTTATAGATCCACTTACACCCAACTAGATTCTTATTTGGAGGAAGAGGAACAAGTTTTCATGTATTCTGTTGAATCAAGGCTGACATTTCCTCGTGCATGGCATGCTTCCATTGAGAGGACTTACATACAACAGAAAAAATCTGTGGTTCCTGAAGATAAGGTGTATGAACTTGAACTGTAAAAGCTGTATTTTTCTTCACAATACCAGACTTGGATCTGGTTTGCATTGGATGACAGTTGAGAGTAGACATAGGGACAAACTGAAGATTGTCAACTTGAGATGTGCTTGTATCTGGATGCAAGTATGATTGATGAGAGAGCTGCTCAATGGATGTGCTTGTATATGTGCTTATGTCTTGAGGAGAGACAAAGTCACTAGTGTTATATATTGGGGCAGGATTGGACTAAGTAACAGAACAGGTAGCATTCCCAGAAGGAGGAGAAGAAAACACTTATGGAAAAGGAATGGGAACAACAACAGGATGTGAAAAAGTGTTATGATGAACCATAGAAGACTTAAAAGGTGTATAAGAGGATGATGGGGTACTAATGAACTGGGAATAAGAACCAGAACAACTAGGAAACCTTTGTTCATCAAAAAGAACATGTCTAGAGACAATGAGTTTATGTGTGCTAAGTGAAAAACAAATGTAACCTTTGTATTGTGAGGCATATCCCAAAAAAATACATTATGTGGTTTTGGGATCTAACTTGGTATGTCTATAAGGTTTCATTGAAGGATAACAAGCACAACCAAAAACCTGTAAGTGATTAAGTCGAGGTAAAGCATGAAAAAGAAGTTCAAAAGGTGATTTCATATGAAGAACAAGTGTTGGCATCCTATTAATTAGATATGAGGCAGTAGCACAAGTATGAAACCAAAACTGGGAAGACAACGATGCTTTTTGAAGAAGGGTAATGGCAGTTTCTAGCAAATGCCTATTTTTTCTCTTTACCAACCCATTTTGTTCAGGGGTATAAGGGCACGAAATTTGATGAACAATACCTTTATCCTGGAGAAAGTTTTTAAAAGCTAAACTGACATATTCTCCTCCACCATCACTTTGAAAAATTTTAATAGAACTATGAAACTGAGTTTTAACATAAGCAAGGAACTGAGCAAATATAGTTAAAACTGCAGCTTTATTCATGATTGGAAATATCCAGATGTACCTTGTACACTCATCAACAAAGGACACATAATACCTAAACCTTCTAAGGAACTAACAGAAGCAAGGCCCCATACATCTGAATGTATTACTTTAAAAGGAACAACAGATTTTGAAGCAACACTAGAGAATGGTAATTTGGAAAACTTGCCTTGAAAGCAAGCAATACAAGTGGTGGAATCCTTATTACATGAAACAGAAATAGAAGAATTCCTAAGTGCTGCAGTAGTAATATGATTGGCAGGATGCCCTAGTCTACAATGCCATAGTTCAGAAGATACCTTTTGACCAAGAAATGTAGCTGGTGAAGACATACGTGATCTAGAAGACTTGAAAACTGGAATTGGATAAATAGCATTATTACTTAGTCCGTGGTATAACACTTTTCCTGTGACCTTGTCCTATATGCAAATAGAGAATTCATCAATAATACATCAACATGTATTGTCCTTACACAATTGATACATGGACAACAAATCTTGAGACAACTGAGGCATATGTCAGACAGAATGAAGTTGAAAAGTATGAGATTGAGTTGGAAGTGAAGTTGTGCCAATAGGAGCAATACTTAAACCTTGACCACCAGCACCAGTAACTGTCTCAGTAGATGGATAGGGAGCTGCAACTTGGAGATTAGTAATATCTGAAGTCATATGATTGCTAGCACCAGAATCAACCAACCAATACTCTTGTGAAGGTGCATTGGGTAACCCATTAATCCGTGTTTGCATAGCCATAGGTTGAGACATGACTTGATGAGGATAAAATGGATTGGTAGAAGTAGGATACAAGACCGAACTACCAGATGGATGATGAAACTGTGGAGAACCATTCACTGGAAATTGTGGAGGATTAGAATTGTTTCTGTCAAAACAGGTGGTAGCAGTGTGCCCTTTCCTGTGACAAATCTGGCATCCATTCTGAAAACAGTTGAGGGCAGAATAACCTTTTCTATCACAAATTTGACAGATTTGAAGAGGATTATAGCCTTGTCCAGTGTTTACTTGTTCATTCGAAAAACTCTGTGAATTGTTGCTCCCAAACTGGGTGGATTCTGAGAGGACTGAGATCCAGAATAAAATTTCTTGCCATTCCCTTTAGACTTGAAATTGTTGCCTCGAAAGTTGTTGAATGAGCCAAATGCATACTGTGAAGGAAATGCAAAAGGGGCAGGAGATAGGGTTGACATGTATGGCATTGGATTTTGAGAACCTTGCATTTGCATTGAGGAAAAACCTGGCTGCATTGGTGAAAAACCAGGCATATGCATAGGTTGAAATCCAGAGATATTACCTGAACCATGCATTCCAGCTGTGGATGCAATACCAAAGGATAACCCTTGGTCATACACATTGTCATTACCCTTAGCATACATAGCTGCCATGAATGGAATTTGTTTATGAACCTCCTCCAGAGTGCATTCTTCAGCTTTCAACTGTGATCGAAGTTCATTTAAAGACACCAAGTTTTCTCTACCATGAATCACTGCTTTGATAGTGTTGTACTCTGATGGTAAACCTCGGAGAGCAACTATAGCAATATCTTCATCGGAGATAGATACACCCACAGCAACCAATTGATCTCTAGAGTCCTTAATTCGTTGAAGATAGTGATCTATAGATTCAGGCCCCTTTTTAATATTCTGCAGATCTATCTTCATTTGGACAATGCTAGTTCGAGTAACACTAGCAAACCATTCACGAAGATTATTCCACATTTCCTTGGAACTCTAACAACCAATTATGCATGACAATGCAGACGGAGACAGTGTGGCAGCAATGAGTGTCATTAGAGCCTTATCATGAATCTTCAAGATTTTATAAGCATCAGAAATGGACGCAATGTCATGAATATCACCATCCTCAGAGTCTGAGTCGGCAAACTTGGCAGGACATAGAACCGTACCATTAACAAAACCAACTATACCATTTCCTTCCAAAAGAAGATTGATTTGAAAATTCCATGTGACATAATTGGAATCATCTAGTTTAACAGTAACAGTATTCCCCACGTTAGGAATTAGAGATGAAATCAGTGATTGTGTGAGAGCTAACTGAGTAGCGGTAACCATTATGCAGAGAGTAATTACTTCAACCCTAACAGATCTTAACAAATGCAAACAAACACTTCAAAGAACAATTCAACTGCGAAGCTCCAGAAGCAAATCTTGACACTCACAATCAACAAGTCAAGAAGGCAGAATCGAGAAATCGAAATCAAGAACCAAGAATCATAATCAACAAAAGGAATGTGATAGAAAAACACCTTACAATTGTCGAATAGACAATCAACGACTGTAGAAAAGCCCCAAATCGTTAGGGTTTGCGAACCGATGACAACTCACAACCACACCGACCGACGAGCAAAGAGCAACACTACAGCAACAACACGAAGAAGAAGAAGGAGCGGAAGCAGAAGGATCGTCAATCAATGGCGGCGGCCATAACCGGCAAAGATACCATGTTAACAATGAGGAATCAAGAAATCAACAAATACAGAGAGAGAAAGCTTCAAAGCAATTATCTGAAATACTTCACTTTTCTATTTCTTTCTTCTTACTTTGATAAATACATCCTTATGGTATTTATAGCTTATACCATCCTTTACATTTGTAACTAACACTCTACCTCAACTAATCATCATATGACACTTGTCATTACACTAACCATTTTGTTGTACACTAAACACATATTACAACCTATCACATATAAGAGGCTGATGTTGTTCATCAATTCATATATATCTCTATTGTTGGAAGCTTGGAGACTCTTGGCAGTCGCCAATGTCCCCACGTATGCGAATAAATCAACAATCAACATCACAACAATGTCGTGGTCTGTGACAAATGAAGACGGCAAATTTCCGATCGCATACTTCAACTGGAAGAGGACTCCTAGGATGTTGAGTAGATGGAATGCACATTTGTGTGCTCCCAGTAGATATTTGTACTGACCGCCCTCCTCCATAGTGCTGCCGTATTATAAACAACATAGAAAATTAAATGAATGAGAAAATGATCTCTGTAACATTACTCTAATGATAACAGGAGTTCCAAATTTTCAATTCTTCCATATTAGTTAACGACATTGACATGTGTCATCAATCCGTTAGAATATCTACAAATGTCTCCCTTATTTACTGCACATAAATATTAAAACGAAAAAAAAAAAAAATCAAATGGGCACTAATTCAGTTCCCACAAAATCCTATCTAATCAAGTTGAAATGTCAAAACATTCCACAATAAAAAGATTTTAGGCATGTATGTGGTCCAATATCCTAGTAAATAGGGTGTTGGGTTTTCCACTCATGCGTACCGGATTCGAAACTCTCCCCTCTCATAAATTATTGTAACAATTTCAAGTTCTTTCCGTCTTCTTAATAATAATAAAATTTGAAAATTTTATTTTAGGCTTATTTTGCCTTGAATTTACTTGCACTCACTCAAAATTAACAAGTTCGAAACAGAACGAAGAAACATTTTTCCCAGTTGATTTTGAAAGAAGTAAAATGAAAAGGGAAAAAGAGCCTTCCACAAAACTATCAAGATATACTAGGACAGAATAACAGCATACATACATATATGCATACATGGCGTAGTATATGAAAAACTATTTAACCTTGGTAAAAATTATTTTGGTAAATATTTTGAAATTGCGTTTCTGTTAGAGGGTCAATGTTAATGTTTGCATCCATTATGCAAATTGCAGAATGCAAAGAGAATTGATCAGAAGGCATGTTACAGAATATCTGGAAACCAAATTTATTTGATCCATAACTTGGACCTGGAAATTGAAAACGAAAAAGAAGTATCGCAGAGAGGCTAAAAAGATTGTTTACTGTTTCCCTTGTGCTTTACAATCAGCTTCTGACGAAAGAGTAGATGCAACCTTCTTCATATGAGTAGACTTTCACCGAACTGGGAGTCCCGCGACGTGCGTGAATGAAAGAGTTTCAGAGAAGAATGGATTAAAAAAAAAAAAAAAAAAAAAAAGCAACTAAAAGATGATAACTAAATAAAATATACTAACCCAGCTGGGATTTGTGGAGGATTAACCGAAGTTTCGACGTGCATAACGGGGATGTGGGTTCTTTGCATGTGTAGCGTGAAAGCCACGCCGATGGTGATGGGGTGAGTAGCGGGTTACTAAAAAGTTGGGGGCGGAGTTTTTTTTCACTTAAATAGGGGGGTGGGAGGGGGAAAGAGGGGAAGGAAGGGGGAGGCGGGTGATTTGTGGGGCGGCGGGTAAAAAACACGTGATCGGTAATTCGTCTAAAGTCCCTTTTCGGCACCTTCTACGATTTCCCACGAATTCGATGATGTCCAAAGTCTAACACATTTGAGATTGATACGTAGGGTTCATTTAAAATTATTTTAAATATAATGTAATTCTACTCGTAAATGTTTTTACTTGGTGTAGTTCTATAGTACAAATTTTTTATAAAATAAAATCCAAGTGTTATATAAAAATCACTTCAAAGTTACTGCTCCAGAAAATGTTTATAGTACTTACTACTTATGATTGATACAATTTAACAAAACGAGAGAAACATTGTAGGAAACTAACTTTTCTAAGCAGAGAACCATCATGGGATGACTCAGTGGTAAATGGACGAATTCCAGATCCGTATTCCACACGACACGTCTTGAGTTCGATTATTGGCGTTGGTGATTCGAATAATGAGTTTTAGGGACAGGAAGAGGCTGAAATGCCTCTATGAATCTTTCTAGCCTTCGAAATGGTACACTACATCACCAACTAGTCCTTTTTTTTATTATTATTTTTTAAATAAGTAACTTTTCTAAGCCCAGAGGGTTAACAGAAATGTTTGTATACATATATATGCTTATTTTGTTCGAAGCTTGGGCAACTCTCTCTCTACTGCAGTTATATTACTGTTGAGTAATAGTACTTAGTGGAGAGAGAGCTAAAGAGATGAGAAAGTGGTTTTTGTTGTGTATTTTGTATATGTGTGATCTAGCTACTATATATATTATGTGAGAGGATACTGAGTTGGAATATAGATATTCAAATAAAATGGCTTACCTTGAGTCTTAAGACTTAAGTTGTAGGGGAATTTGTTGCAAAAGAATGGAAGGATTGCATTATGTAGGAAGCTTTACTATATTTAGATTTAACATGATCATGTGGAAGAAAGTATATATAACAACTTTAATCTATATAGCAAAACAACATAGAGTCGTATTTACTTTTGGTGGATTTGGAATTCCGTTGTGAGCGGTTTTTGGAAGGAAGCAAATGGTCATCCAACTTTTGTCCTATGAATCTATATAGCAAAACAACATAAAGTCGTATTTACTTTTGGTGGATTTGGAATTCCGTTGTGGGCGGTTTTTGGAAGGAAGCAAATGGTCATCCAATTTTTGTCCTATGAAAAAAATATAATTTTTGGAAGGAAGCAAATGGTCATCCAACTTTTTTTTTTTCAGTAGGGAATAATCTTTCAGCTAACCGATCATCCTACTTTTGTCCTATTAAAAAAGTATAATTTCACCAATATATATATATTGATGAGTGAATTCTATATTATATATTTAACCGTATTCTTAATATATTTTGGATATTATTTTGAAAGAATTTTGATACTTTGAATTATATTTTCAATATAGGACTTCTGACTTCTTCTGAAGCAAAACGAGATAAACAGATGAATTTTGGAGTAATTCTAGTTGGAGGATGTTCGTGAGTCAGTTGGCTTGATCATATCAAAGTATCAGATTTTTCCACCAAGCGGTGATCTCCTGGCGAATAAATAAAGGAGCGATGTGCAGTGCTAGAATAATGACGTTTTGGGCTTGAATTGCGTTGTTGGAGCCCAAGGTGACCTCGGATGGGTTCGTGGCCTTCTGGAGATGTGTTCAGAACGTTCTTATCTTTAAAACAAGATATCTTGGGACAGATTTGGAGGAGATTTGAGGCTAAAACGTGGCTGGACAGTTTCTGTGCAGATTCTCCTAGTTTAATTAGGACTTTATTTTCTATTTTATTTTATTATTATTTAGTTTCCTAGTGGAAATAAAATACTTTGTTGTTAGGGTTTGTGCGCTGGCTTTAGGGAGATTAAAAGGGTTTGGCCGGCTCTAGTCTAGGGACGCTTATTATTATTCAACTTCAGAGACAAAGAACTATGTTAGGGTTCTTGGAGATTTTCTACTTTAAGGTGTTTTCATTCATTTTCTTCTTAATAATATTTTCTTTGATTTTTATTATGAGTATGCGTAACTAATTCATTTGCTAGGGTTAGGTCATGAACCTTAGCATGAATATGTAATTTTATTAATTTGCTTATGAATGGACGCATGCTTGCTTTGAGTTATTAATCACCGCGATTAAAACTATCAACATATTTTAATGATTGATCACCATTAGGATATTTAGACAAGTAATTTGATTCAATTTACGTTGGAACATCACCCTGAAATTGAGGAGGGTTTCTTGTGATTAGTAATTGTAAGTTCACTTAAGGCGAACATCACACTCTTAAGGGTTGCATGGTTTTTCAAAGAATTTTCACAAAGCTTAATGAGTCTTGCATGTTACATCTTGACCCAGGACCCTACCACATCCCGGGCCCGACTCCATTGTAGCACGATATTGTCCGCTTCGGGTCCCTACCACACCCTCGCGGTTTTATTTTTGGGAACTCACACAAGAACTTCCCAATGGGTCACCCATCCTGGGATTGCTCTCGCTCAAACTCGCTTAACTTCGGAGTTCCTACCAAACCCGAAGTCAGTGAGCTCCCAAAATGCCTCGTGCTAGGTAGAGATGAGAATATACATATAAGGCATAGAGGATCCATTCCCATGGGCGATGTGGGATGTTACAATCCAATCCCCTTAGGGGCCCAACGTCCTAGTCGGCACACTCCGACCAGGGATTGGCTCTGATACCAAATTATCACATCCCACCCCAGGCCCCCACCACATCTCTGGCCCGACTCCACTGTAGCACAATATTGTCGGCTTTGGGCCCCTACCACACCCTCGTGGTTTTGTTTCTGGGAACTCACACGAGAACTTCCCTGAGTCACCCATCCTGGTATTGCTCTCGCGCGAACTCGCTTAACTTTGGAGTTCCTACGAAACCCGAAGTCAGTGAGCTCCCAAAAGGCCTTGTACTAGGTAGAGATGGGAATATACATATAAGGCATAGAGGATCCACTCCCCTGGGCGATATGGGATGTTACATTGCATGTTTATATTTTATCTGAACATCACAGACAGATTGCATGTTAGATATACATTTTCACTTGAACATCACGAGGAAAATATGCATTAGGAAAGCCTAACCTTCAAAGCATGTATGTGGAAATTCATAAGTAATTGATAGAATTGCATAGGATTGTGATGGTGACGGCTAAACCCTAGATTTCTCTAAATTGTTAATTTTAAAAACGTTTTTTCTTCTTTGCTGCCATTATTTCCAAATTGTCGTATTTCTTTTATTGTTTATCTAATCTTTTCAAATTCATAAATCTCAAATCTTTGATAAAATCTGTTTTAATAATTAATTAAGAGTTAGTTTAATTACAAATTAGTCAAACAATCTTTGGGGACAACGACCTTGCATGAGCATTTGTACTACAATTACCTTGTATTCTTGCAAGTTTTTTCAGTGATTTTGAACCCTATTTGCGTAGGCACTAAAAATCCTATTTTATATATATATATATATATATATATATATATATATATATATATATATATATATGTTGTAGACATAATTTACTAAACAATTATGAAGGCCATAGAGAGAGGGGTGCGGCAATAGCAGAGAGAAGAGAGAGATGTGTAATTGTGAAGTGTGTTTTATTCCACTCCATTGTGCCTTTATTTATAGTAGTATGATAGGTAAAATCCTTACCCTTTTAGGATTACAACTCTTAATAGGTAATCAACTCCTAATAGGATTACAACTCTTAATAGGTAATCTACTAGAATTTACACAATCATATTCATAATCTAATAAGATTGCAACAATATATATAATTCACAAATTTGTGTTTCATCGGTCTTTGGGTCTTGTGCGGCCCAAAGATGTTGATTTAGAACTTTTCGAAATTACATAAGTACTTTCTATGCTCTATACATTGGTTTCTTTTCATTCATACCTCTTCGAAAGAAAAGAGATCATCTCCATCAAGGCCACTGGATCAAGTGATCCGGATCTTTCAAATTTCATCAAACGATTCACTTGTTTTGACCTTTTAAAAGGTATAATAATTTTTGGCCGTTTGATGAAATTTGAAAAACCCGGATCACTTGATCCGGTGATATTGGTGGAAGAAATCTGAAGAGAATCTCTTTCCTTTTCGAAATATCATTCGTGCACATGCATCTTAGTTAGCAGTAGTTAACCTGGAATGATTTTTTCTTCTCAGTTTATTTGTCCCAGCTTATTGGATGAGTGAGAATGATTATAGGGATCAATATTGTTGTATTGCATGACCTTCCCTTTAACCAAATAGTACTGTGTTTTTTTTTAACAAATGATATTATCTGTATTAAGGGAGCGAGAGAGTGAGTTAAGCCTTATAATGGCTAGCAATAATGTAGTTCAAATTTGTCTTTGATAAGGATCGAACCTAAGACTTGTCACTTACAAGTGAAAATGAATACTTTTAGATCGTAGTATTAATTGACAATAATCACATAATTTCTATCCATAATTAGATATGACTAATGCTAATGATTAAATTATTAGTCTACCTATTATTACACTTTCAATAGACTTTGTTCATATATTATGGTCTCATGAATGCCGTGAGAAGGAATATCATTTTTCTGTAGTAACTTACGATTATATCTGCACTGATTATTCTCTAATTAATTATTTGGACTATATTATTAGTTTCCGTAGATTCCTTTTTGAATTGTCTTCTTTTTGGCCCATTTCGTTTTCATCCCATGCATGCGTGCATCATCCCTTCGCTACTAGACAAGCAAGTGCTTTGCCTTGCGTATGATCTCTCCTAATCAACCCTAGATTAGTCTCTCATATTTCATATATACCATCTAATGTAGTTGATTGCCACTCTTCATGATGCATGGAAGGTGGATAGTCAATTTATTTTTTTCCTTTGTCCAACAAAATTTAAAAATAAAATAAAAAATAAATAAAAAATAAAAATGAAAAGATAAAGGACTTAGAATCACAAATACAAGGAAATCAAACGATAGCTTTAAAGCATAAGAACAGTAATTCACTAGGGATTATAAGAAGGAGAAATTAGGTTCTTATCCATCTTTTTGCTACTACAGTGATTAAAACTTTATTCCTTTTCAATTTTTTATTAAAGTCCTTAGGCTTTAATACACACTATTAATTATTTCAATAATAAAATATTTTTATTTCTAAATATATTCATTTAGTGTTAGAAACATTACATTTTATATATTTATGGTTAAAATTTTTATCATATATTTTTATTTTTAATTTGTATGTCACACCTCAACCCGGGCTCCACCACATCCCGAGCTCGACTCCGCCGTAACACAATATTGTTCGCTTTGGGCCTCGACCACGCCCTCACGGTTTTGTTTCTAGGAACTCATAAGCAACTTCCTAGTGGGTCACCCATTATGGGATTGCTCCCGTCCGAACTCGCTTAACTTCGGAGTTCTGATGGAACCCAAAGCCAGTGAGCTCCCAAAAGGCCTCGTGCTAAAGGAGGTGAGCATGTACATATAAGGCATAAAGGATCCACTCCCCTAGGCGATATGGGATCTAACAATCCACCCCTCTTAGGGGCCCGACGTCCTCGTCGACACACTTCCAGCCAGGGGTTGGCTCTAATACCAAATTGTCACATCCCATCTAGGGCGCGGCTCCGCTCTAGCACAATATTCCGCTTTGGGCCTAGGTCATGCCTTCACGGTTTTGTTTCTGGGAACTCATGAGCAACTTCCAATTGGGTTACTCATCTTGCGATTGCTCTCGCGCGCTACTCGCTTAACTTCAGAGTTTCGATGGAATCCAAAGCCAGTGAGCTCCCAAAATGTCTCGTGCTAAAGAAGGTGAGCACGTACATATAAGGCATAGAGGATCCACTCCCCTGGGCGATATGGGATCTAATAATAAATTTTCACATCCCGTCAAACTCATGGCGGAACACAACATGGGTTTGCCAAAGTAGATGTAGATGCAAAACTCCAAATTCCAGTGCCAATGCAATATTTCATGCCAGTGCCGGTGCAAGATTTCCATGCTTCTGAACAAACAAATTGATACGCATCGGACAAACGGATGAACAAATTGATGCCCATCTAGAGCAGATTAAATTTGTCACATCCCGACCTGGGCTCCACCACATCCCAGGTTTGACTCTGTCGTAGCACGATATTGTCCGCTTTAAGCCCCGACCATGCTTTCACGATTTTGTTTCTGGGAACTCACACGAGAACTTTCCAATGGGTCACCCATCATGGGATTGCTCTCGCACACTACTCGCTTAACTTCAGAGTTCTGATGAACTCCGAAGCCAGTGAGCTCCCAAAAGGCCTCATGCTAAAGGAGGTGGGCATGTACATATAAGGCATAGAGGATCTACTCCCTTGCGCGATGTGGGATCTAACAATCCACCCCCCTTAGGGGCCTGACGTCCTCATTGACACACTCGCACCACACGGTAGAGTGGATCTGATACCAAATTGTCACATCCCAACCCGGGCTCCACCATATCCCGGCCCCAGCTCCGCCGTAACATAATATTGTCCACTTTGAGCCTTGATCACGCCTTCACGGTTTTGTTTTTGGGAACTCACACGAGATCTTCCCAGTGGGTCACCAATCATGAGATTCCTCTCGCGTGCTACTCCCTTAACTTCAGAGTACATCGAAACTCCGAAGCTAGTGAGCTCCCAAAAGGCCTCGTGCTAAAGGAGGTAAGCATGTACATATAAGTCATAGAAGATCCACTCCCATGGGCGATGTGGGATCTAACATTGTACCCATTTTTAATTTGCAACCCTTTTTTTAATTTGTGCCAATTTTATTTTCAGCTTTAATTTGTACCCATATATTTTAAACTTTTATTTGTATATGTACCCATATTTTTTAAATTTATTTGTACCCATTTTTTATTTACTAAATGTACCCATGCTAATTATATGTATTTATTTTATGTTTTGAAATATATTAGTAGTTATTTTTAAAAAAAATATGTTAATAATTATGTGGGTACATTATTATTTTGCTATAATTTTGTGAAGAACAATATTAGTCTATTTATTGATTTTTAAGTATTTATTATGCTTTAAAAATATTATTTGAATTTGGTTAAATTTCATAATTTGAGGGACATTAAATGCATAAATACATGAGTTAAATATCTTAAATGATGCTAAGGACCTCGATCAAAATATTTAAACAAACAAGGTTTTAATCTAACAATTAAATTAAGAAAAGACCGGAACCAAAATGACCCTAAAATAATGGTACAAATGTTTGATAACTGATAAATGTAGCATTACTCCTTATTTTAGTGTTACAAACAATAGCCCCTTAGGGAAAATTCCTAACTGGTGTCCAAACTCACTCTGCAACTTTCCTTGCAGTAAATACGGACGAATGACAAATGATTAATATAATATATAGTGAGAAAGGTAGTTAATATTTGTACTAATAATGAACATAACAAATTTTCAAAACTATGAGTAGAGGACAATTCTATATGTATTGAAACGCTTTATGAAACATATACTACGGATTATGTGTATCTTAAGATGACTTTATCTTAATGGGTCTAATATTATATTTAGGGTGAATTGCTAATTTAGTCCTTGAATTATCATATGAGTGAAAATTAGGTCTCTAAACTTTTTTTTTTATAGAAAAATCAGTGTCTGAATCATAAAAATCAGCCAATTACATCCCTAATATTAGATTAGAAGATATTATATTCAATTTTCCATCAATTTTTGTCACGTTATTTGCATGTGATACACATTAAATGATAGATTTATAATTTTTCATAAAGAAAGATGCCTTAGGTTTCTTAATTTGGTTTGATTGGACAACTCTAGCCTCTTCACATGAGACTCACGTGTGCTTATCTAGTAGAAACTAACGGACATTTATGTTTCGATACTAATTGATTACAGAGCTCACCACGAAAGTTTAGTTAACAACTTTTTCATCACAAAAATCACATTGAAAGTGCGCCATTCAAAAAGTTTAATCATTATTTTTAGATTGTCAATAAATAAGACCTGGCATGACTTTACATTTTTCAATATATAATTGTGTGAGATCTATAATAAGATTCACACACCTTTTAACTCAACAATTGTCAAATATGTACACGATTATTACATACGTGAGTGAGTGATACTAGCATTCTAAAAACGAATGACAACTGCAAACGGATTTCACCGGACCTTACGACGGCCCATAAGCCCAAGGACTCTCTCCCAAAGCCCAACATTTCCCACACTCAGATCAATCACACTTGGGCTATAGCTGCCACAGTCCAATAACCAACTTTAATTTCTTTTTTCAATTGCCCTTTCTCCCACCCACAATAACCATAAAAAAACCTAAACTCCCCAAGCCCAACCATATCCCTCTTCACTATCTCAGCTGAACACCCCACACCATCCTTTGTCCCATAATACAACCCCTTCATCACCTCATAAAAAACTCCACTCCTCCCAACCTCATCATCACCCCCTTTGGGCCTCACCAAGAACAACCCTCCTCCAATGGCCCGCCGAAGAGCAATGGCCGGTCATAGAACGTGCCCGCCACATCTAGAGCGGTCGATTGAGTTTCCTTGATCGACATGAGGGAGGCCCGGTTGAGAATGATGCCGGATGGGCCCAAAGGTCCAGTGGACAACACCCAAGTGATCGTCCGCTAGAAAATGTGGACCCCGCCCAGCTTTTCGGTTGCAAGGAGTAGGCAGCCCTTTTAGGACTTGTGGATTGTGTGAGCCCATTTGTCACCAACAGTGATGGGATTAGGTTGATCCACCTGAGTGAAGATCAACAAGTGAGGAAGCTGAGTGGGCTCTTTTGGCCTTGATTTCTCTGCAGCTACCAGTTTTGCTCTGCATGATCGCCAATCGGCATCAATGGAAGGTTTGTGATCATCGTTGGACGGCGTAGATGACTCCCCGCGGTTACCTATCATTCGACAGAAACCCCGTTAGCAACTGTAAGAAGAGCATGGAATCTTTCCCTGTTTGAAACAGAAAAGCGGTAGAACAACTTACATGTTATTGAAGATGGAATGCCAACTCTTTTGGATTGAAATCGAATGTAATTACTGTTGGGAGAAGTAACAGTTTTGGTGAAGAGCAAAAACAAGCTTCCATTGATGAACTTTTGATGGCAGATCGAGAGCTTCAAAGATGACAAGAAATAAAGAGTAGATCATTCACTGATATATAAGCTTAATAATATATGCCTCTATGGAGAGGACTTGATTCAAGTGTAGTATTCCCGTGTCAAATGCTTTTCTTGATATGTATGCCAAGTGTTATGTGTTGGATGAAGCATCTAGAGTCTTTCATGGGATAGCGAAAAAAAATTCGGTGTCTTGGAATGCCACGCTTCAAGGGTTAGCCATGCACAGGCATGGTGAGAAGGCGCTTGAGCTATTCTCTCAAATGGTAAAAGCCAGGATTTTGCCTGATAAATTGACCTTCATTGGGGTCTCATGTGCTTGTATACACGTTGCCAATGCGAGGCTCCAAATGAGGAGCACCGGCGTCCAGAAGCCTCCAGGGGCTAGTTCCATCGAGGTGGACGACAAGGTCCGTGAGTTTACAGTTTTTGATAAATTACACCCTAAATCCGACGAAGTATATTGGTTGATTGACAGACTTCGTCTGGACTTAAAGCAATTGAATATGTCGCCGGGAAGTATTAGCAATGATAAATAACGATTTTTAAGAACAATTAAGTAGCATAATCATGCAAATACTGAAATATAAGCCAGAAACAAAAACATATTCAGAATCATCAATCTGAAGCAGATCAGAAAATACACCAATAAGTTGGATTATAATGTTGGCATGCACTTGTCTGCCCCGTCGTTCCATTCGGTGGGAAAAGGTCGCAAGACAAGCGCGACAGTTGGACACCAGCCACTGCAAACAACCTAGGATTATACCTAAAATAACCAACCAGCTTCAGCCACAGCCTCCCCGACCCATAACAACTTGAGGAGGAGGGGGAGATGATTAGATCGTTGGCCACGTCGGTTCCGACGTACGACCTCGCCATTACCACTGAGAAATCAAGAGTGGTCTGGCTCATCTTACTTACATAGATGGGAGGCAACGGCGCCGTTCCCTGCTTGAGATTGCTGTCTCTTTCCTTGTCGTCGCCGTAGAAGATATTGGCCCGAAGGTTCTCGTAGTACAAGTCCAGCTTCCGGTTGGGGTTTATAGCGACCAGCGTCAAGTCCCGCGTGGCGGTTACGTAGTCGCTGCTGGAGGCGGCGATGAGAAACCCAACATCAGCTGTTTGGGAGCTAGGATAAGAGACCTGACAGCATTAATAATGGATTCAGCTGTGTAAATTAGCCACCGGATTAAATAATCTAGTCATACCAATTTTAATACGCTTTATACCCGTTTATTTATTCTTTCTAAGACGTTAATATAATTAGTCAGGTTGTTCTCTCTTTCCTTCTCTTGCGAATCTAGCTAGGTATTGTTCGCAAATCTACTTTTGGTTGATGTCGCACCATGTCTTAACCTATGTATTTATCAAATGTAACCAAATATTAGCTCTTAATTTTAAAAATATTAATTTTTATAAAAAAATTTAAATATATTAGAAATTTCACTTAAATAGACACAAATACCTAAAACTTTAAAACCAAATAAACTAAAAAATCAAAACCCTATTAGATGAAGGCAAGGAGAGAAATAGCTTTTTTTTTAGGCACATCGATATTTTTACACTAAAGGGAGGGGGAGTTCAGCTAAGTCACACAATAGGCAACCTAATTTGGAATCGAATTCGTCATCTACAAGATTCAAACTTAAGACCTTTCACTTACAAGTGAAAAAGAATATCACCAGACCATAATATTGAATAGCATGAGAAAAATAGCTATTAAAAAGCCCATTAGGTTAATTAGATAAAATAAAAATAAAATAAAAAATAAAATAAAACTAAAAACGGAAGTGTAAAAAAAAGAAAAAAGAAAAAATGAAAAAAAGACAGAGAAGAAACACGTGAAAATCAATCCTAGTAGAAGTAGAACTTGACTCACATTGTACAGTAGTTGTCGATAAATGGGATTCCTTCTCTCTCTCCTCGTCTGGTATGACGTCAAAACCTAAAAGATAAGCATCAAATTTCTTGTACAAAAAGCTCCAAGTGCAGCAGTCAAATCATCACATGAGAATCAGATGGAAGAAAAACCTGAGAATCCCTCGTCCGACCATTGGTACCATTGGCCTGAAGTAATTAAGCCCCTCTTGTTAATCCTCTTCGTAGGCGGCTTGAGCATAATCTTTTACATCCTGGCGGCGCACGAACACTCGCTCAACCCCTTGGCCCCCGAGTTCCGCATCTACTCGGCCGCCGTGTCCCCGTGCCCACTCGCCCCGACCCCTCCTTCCGCCGCCAACCGCCACGTGGAACTTTAATCTGGTCTTCGCAAACCCCAACACCAAACTCGACTTGTACTACGAGAGCCTCCAGGCAGATCTCTTCTACGGGGACGAGGAGACGAAGGACAAACTGATGCTCGCGACGACGCCGTTGCCTCTTTTGGCTTTAACCATCATGAACCAGACCACTTTCAATGTCACCTTCGCGACGGCGGGGGCCTTCGTCAGCGATGACGCCGCCAAGGAATTAATAATCTCCTCTAACTCCTCGTCAGCAGGTGATGGTTGTTATGGGTCGGCCAAATTGGGGGTGAAGCTGACCGGATATTTCAGAATTGATAAAGGTCTCTGGTTTTCGCGTTACTTCTGCGACCTTTCTCCCCCCAATTACAACGTCACCGATCAGTCAAGCCAATGTGAAATTTATAATACTGTTTATCGGTGTGTATGCTGACAACTTGAGATTGTTTGTGTGTATGCTGACAACTTGAGATTGTTTGTGTGTATGCTGACAACTTGAGATTGATTGATCGATTTGTTGATCTTCATCCTAGTTATTATTTATTTATTAACTTTTGAGTTGTAGTTTCAGTTAAATTGAATGTTGTAATTTTGTGATGATGATTAGGATAATGTTGTGGCTAGTTGTATTTGTTTTTTTGTTTGTTTTTAACCTTTCGCATACTTTCGCTATCGATAATCATAATGGAAAGGAGAAATCTTTGGCCGAACAGGAGTCTTTGCGTGCTATCTTGTTGATCTTGTTATAAACGAAACAAAAATTCGTGGTCGTTGTTAGGCTGGCTGTTGAAGTTTGGAGGTAGGTAGGAAAAAAAAAAAATATATATATATATATAGTTAGCATCACAGTTTACCAACCTCCTCAAAAAACCATCCAGCTTACATTAGTCGAATGCAACATGATCCACCAACAATGTCGACTATACATGTCGGAAACTATTTGGCTTGATCACTGGGTGAGAAGAGAATTTTGTTTTTGGAATTTTGCTTTGAACACTTCTGTTTTCGGAGTTGCCCTAGACTGCTCACGAGCAACTGTGGTACAACTGAACTGATGATGACTGACTATTGGGATTTACTCTTGGAGATTACATGGTTAGAACTTAGAAGGGGTTCTAAAACTGTCAAACATTGATCTTGAGATCTATTAGCGTATTAATATCAAGTTCTCATCATAGTCTGTGTACATTCATCAGTAAGAATGAATTGGTATAATGTAACAAAATCAAACTGAGTATGAAGCTAGTTTCCATGGGCGCGAACAACAAATAAATACCATCTTTTGCAGTTTATCCACCTATCCCACTGCTAACACTATGTTGTTTATCCACCTATCCCATTGCTAACACTATGTTTGGATGAGGAAAATAAAGTTGGAAATTTGATAAAAGTTAGAATTTATGAAAATGAATTTTTTAGATCCTAATTTACCCAATTTATCCACCCCAATTGCTGCTGCTCCCCTCTATTTTCTAGATCCTAATCTGCAATTTACACAAGAACAAAAGATGAATTTTTCCGTTTCAACAACCAAATAGCAAAAGAAAACCGAAAAATCAACGGAAAACATATAAAAAAGGAAGAAGGGGGTTTTGATTTTTATTATACCTTGACGAGATTGATATCCTCATGGCGTTGGCGAGACTCTCCATTACTTTGTTTCTTCTTCTTCCTTTGATTTTTCTTAATTAGACTTAGTTCATATTAGAATTATTATGTAGAACTTGTAAGTTTTGTGACTAAATATGAGTTTTTCATGTGGAATTAATAATTCATGTACTTTCAATGCAAATCATGTTGGTCAATGTATGATGTAGGACATGTGATAATGAGATTGCACCATGTAGCAGTGTTGTACGTGGATGATCCTACTTGGTTAATTTGCATTGGGGGATCATACACATTCTAGGGGTGACTATGCTTGGTTAATTTGCATTGGTTGGTCACTACTTACTTAGATACATTGTTCTCAAAGGTGGTCTTGCTTAGTTAATCTGCATTGGAAACCACACTATGATATGCTTCAATGCATGTGGTCGTGCTTGGCTAATCCACATTAAGAGACCATACGCATTCTAAGGGTGAATCTGATTGGTTAATTCGCATTGGGGGTCACTATTTGCTTGGTTATATTGTTCTAGTTAAAAACATGTAACAATTCATAACAATTAATTTACAAGCTAGTGTGAAAATGTGAAAAAAATTTGCCGATGGTTGTCATGGATGCCTCTACAATTTGAATGATGGTTACATCGTCTTCTGAATGTTTAAAACCATATAAACTCTCATGAACAAGATTTTTAAAAGAGTTGAAAATTATTAATATTCATAATAAATAATATACAAATGTGAAAAATATTTTTGTTGATTGGTTTATGATCGGGAACACATCTTCTATAAGGTATGTTCGATATACCAAACCGGTGTCATGAACATTGTATTTGGCCAAGGAGGTGCATTTAAGCAACAAATCATTGAACTCGTAGAAGTACATCATGTAACAAGACAAACACCAAGTAACCAACGAAACATTCGTAAACTTCTCCTAATTGATATCAACTCACAATCAAGGTTTTATGCTCATTTCTCGTCGAGCATAGTTCAAGGAATTCGTGACAACTTTCGGGATATATTTTTTTATTTTTCTATGATTTTATACTAACTTTGGACCTTATATATTATTTTATTTAATATGTGCCACATGGCACCTTGTGAGTCATTTAATACAACTTTTCTCAAGTTTTTTACCATCACAACGATGAGCACCCCGCAACGGGTCTACAACAACTTCAGGAATATTTATATTAACGTTTTAGAAAGAATAAATAAACGGGTACAAAGCGTATTAAAATTGGTACGACTAGATTATTTAATCCAGTGGCTAATTTACACAACCGAATCCGTTCATTAATGCTATCCGGTCTCTTATCCTAGCTCCCAAACAGGTTTATGAAAATACCGTGGTCATGTTGGGTAAACAGTAAACTCCGAGTTCAACTGGAACTGGAAATCCTTGCGACTTTAGTCTTTGGAAACACCTACATATTTACATGCTCAACTGTTGAGAATCAATGTCAATTGTAGGTGAAGTAGGTGGATGTTTTAGGTGAAGTAAGTGTGTGAGGTTGGTGAAGTAAGTGGAGGTTGTAGGTGAAGTAGGTGGATGTTGTAGGTGAAGTAAGTGTGTGGTGTAGCTTTCATTTGGTTTGCTATAAATACCCAAGTCCTTAAGCATTGTAAATCATCCAAGGAAAAACAAAGCCTAGAGCTAAATAAGAAAAGCTTTGCTAATTAGTTTGTTTTGTGAGCTTTCTTTAAGAGTGTGCTCTATTTTCTTCTTCTTGGGATCATTAGAGTTATCTTGGATACTCTTCTTATTCAACAATTGGTATCAGAGCCAAGTCGGTCAGGGATCGTTCTTGGTAGAGCATTGGTTGTAAAGTCTCTTGAATTTCCGAGTATGCTCTGTGGTTGCAGTTTTGACTGATCTTCCACATCAGAAAAGATTTCTTGAGATTATTGCTGGGGTTATCACAAACCTTGAGAGGGAGCTTCTTTGTGTTGAGAGTAGTGTATTACTCTGCACGGTAGTCACTCAAGCTTGTTCGGTGTAGTCAAAGTCTTGC